>NC_092712.1:146170848-146795848 GCF_047496885.1 Scyliorhinus torazame | reverse complement strand
TTGTTTAAGAAGGGTAGGAAGGATAATCCGGGGAACTTTAGGCTGTTGAGCCTTACGTCAGTGGTAGGGAAATTACTGGAGAGAATTCATCGAGACAGGATCTACTCCCAGTTGGAATCAGGTGGACATATTAGCGAGAGGTAGCATGGTTGTGTGAAGAGGAGGTCATGTCTCACTAACTTGATAGAGTTTTTCGAGGAAGTCACAAAGATGGTTGATGCAGGTAGGGCAGTGGATGTTGTCTATATGGCCTTCAGTAAGGCCTTTGACAGGGTCCCTCATGGCAGACTGGTACAAAAGGTGAAGTCACACGGGATCAGAGGTGAGCTGGCAAGATGGATACAGAACTGGCTAGGTCATAGAAGGCAGAGAGTAGCAATGGAAGGGTGCTTTTCTGATTGGAGGGCTGTGACCAGTGATGTTCCGTAGGGTTCAGTGCTTCGACCTTTGCTGTTCGTAGTATATATAAATGATTTTGAGGAAAATGTAAGTGGTCTGATTAATAACTTTGCGGACAACACAAATGCTGGTGGAATTGCAGATAGCGATAAAGACTGTCAGAGGATACAGCAGGATATTGATCGTTTGGAGACATGGTCGGAGAGATGGCAGATGGAGTTTAATCTGGGCAAATGTGAGGTAATGCATTTTGGAAGGTCTAATACAGGTAGGGAATACACAGTGAATGGTAGAACCCTCAAGAGTATTGACAGTCAGAGAGACCTAGGTGTACAGGTCCACAGGTCATGGAAAGGGGCAACACAGGTGGAGAAGGTAGTCAAGAAGGCATACGGCATGCTTGCCTTCATTAACCGGGGCATTGAGTATAAGAATTGGCAAGTCATGTTGCAGTTGTATAGAACCTTTGTTAGCCATACTTGGAATATAGTGTTCAATTCTGGTGGAAGCAGGGACGATAGTGACGTTTGAGGGGCATCTTGACAAATACATGAATAGGATGGGAATAGAGGGATACGAACACCGGAAGTGTAGAAGACTTAGCTTAGACAGGCAGCAAGGTCGGCGCAGGCTTTTAGGGCCGAAGGGCCTGTTCCTGTGCTGTACTTTTCTTTGTTCTATGTTCTTTGTTCTTTGAATGAGTCAACAGGTTCTCCTGGTTGTTGTATATGTTAATTAAATTTAGCACTTTTGAGGATTTTGTTATTTCTGAGAGTAAAAGAAGCATTGAATGATTCTAAAACATCGAGGGCGGGATTCTCCGTCAGCTGACGCCGGAATCGGATAAAGCGAATGCGCGGAGTTTGGGCGGTTTTGATGCTGAAATTGTGCCGGGTTCACACCAAAAATGCAATGCTTCGGTGCCTCGACAGTGGTGTCAAGGCATTCCAGTCTGCACATACAGAAAACGGCGTTGGTATATCATTAACAGGCCCGACCCGGTATTCTCCGGGGCCTCCGCGATTCCCAGCCACCACTGGGGGGAGTTCCTGATGGCGAGGTTCACTTGTGCTTTTAAAAATCGTGAAACTGCCGCAATGGCTGTTAAGGAGAGAGAGGATGTAGTGCACGGAGTGGCGCGACCGTGAAGCCACAAAAACTGTTCAATAGTTTGAGCTTCTTATAATAAAATAACAAACTGTCTTTTTTCTTCGCTTAGTCCTCTTGCCTTGCCTTCATTTTTCTGAGTTTTTGATTGCCAGATTGATAGTGTCACTTCATAGTGTGAAAGAAACTGATCTTGATTTTAGGCAGCTAATCAAGTGTCTGAAAGAGGAGGCGTTTGCACAGTCAATCCCATGTTTTTATCAGGTTCAAGCTCTGCAAAAATGGGATTCATTTAACTATGAAGCTGTGATTCTGATCATGGATATCAAACAATAAACACTGTACTCTCCCCCCAACTACTTCCCCCTTACAAAATCTCCTCCTGTAAATTCCTGCTCACAAACTCTCGCTCCCCTCAAACCCCTCTCAAACTCTCCCTCTCCTCAACCCTCCTCACAAACTCTCCCTCCCCTAAAACCCCCCCTCAAACTCTCCCTCCTCTCAACCTCTTCACAAACTCTCCCTCCCCATTCAACCCCCTCACAATCGCTCCCCCCCATTCTCCCCTCACAAACTCTCCCTCCCCACAACCCCCTCACAAACTCTCCCTCTCTGCAACTTCCTCACCAACTCTCTCTCCCGTCAACCCCTCAAATCCTCCCTTCCCCACTCCCCCTCACAGTCCCTCCCTCCCCACAAACCCCTCACAAACTATCCTTCCTCACAACCCCCTCAAAAACTCTCCCTCCCTTCAACCAGATTACACACTCACCCTTCCCATTCCCCTTCATAAACCCTCACTCTCCTCAAACCCCTCACAAACTCTCCCTCCCCACACAACCCCCTCACAAACTCCCATTTCCTGCAACTCCCTCACCAACTCTCCCTCGCATCGTGGAGATAACTTCAACACGTTTATTAAACAATTTACACTTCTATTGCTCGGGTTCGACACTACTGCTAATCCTAATATAGCTACCCAGATTGACGAACCAGTTGCTGTAATCCACGTGGTGGGTGTAATATTGAATCAACCCTGTGTCTGTATTCACTGACTGTCTCCACTGGAAAGAGGCAGATCATGTGTGTGGTGTCCTTTATATATGGGTTGGTGTAATGCCCCCCTGTGGTTGTGTCACCTGCTTATGTATCGTGAATGTCTATTGGTCGTGTCCTAGCTACTTGATCTATTGGTTGAGTGTGTGTGATGTCTCTTGTGCTCCCTCTAGTGTCTAGCTAGCCTACATGTATTTACATTGATGCACATCACCACACCCCCCTTTTTTATATTTTCTGTACACTTTAAGAAAATTGAACAAAGAACAGGTTGATAAGGTAAGGTATATACAAGTCATGGGAACAGTGATTAAACAATAAGTCCATATCATTTGTGTGAATCCAAAATACATCAATCATCATGGTCAAATGTCTCTCTTGGTTATGAACGCCATCAACGTCCCTGTGCCACAGGAACCAAGAAGTGGTCAAATCACTTCGCTGTATGATTTGGAGTCCCTTTCTTTTTTCAATGTTTGTGATGATGCTGTCGGATGGCATCTTGTAGCTGATAAGGTGTTGACGTTGAAGAGGTACCATCAACAGTATCATTCAAGGTCATGGATGTGCCATATGGTGAAGTTGGATAAGACTGTACATACTGGTTCTGGCCACATGCTGTGCAGGAAGGGTGATCCTGCTGAGAACCGTTGAAGCTTGTCGAATTGGAAACAGGATTGTTGCTCGCATAAATACCTGGTGATGGTGTGAAACTAGAACCTTGCATCTGATAGGAATATGCCGTCTGGCCATGCTGGGGTGCAGCAAATCCTGGGCTGTAACTAAGGCATTCAGTCTGCAGTGCAGATTGCGCTTGCGGTAGTCCTCCTTCGGTCTTGATTCCATTAGTGGGCAATCCGTAGTGCTGGCCTGTTTGAGAATATGCTGCATAGACTGCTGGCTGCTGCATGCCTGAATACTGGGTTTGTCCAGCATGAGCTGTTATTGGCTGCACTGTTGGTGTGGAAAAAATGTGTGGATATAGCTGTGGTGAATATTGGTGTATTCCTCTTGGACTGTAGCCGCTGCTTGTTACTACTGACCCAGTGTAATTGTTAAGTGATCCATCTCCTGCCATTGTGGCATCTGCTGTCACCCTGAGCGTGCCATCACTGAGGTTGCGGCACTCCCTGTCTGGAGTAAAGTCCGGCTTACGTGAATCATAGTCGGCGTTTGGTTGCTCCCCATCTGGAGTCTGGTCTGTTTTAACTGAGTCAGTGTTGGTTTGTTGATGCTCCCCGTCCGGAGTCTTAGCAGGTTCACTGGAGTCAGCTGAGATTTCTTGAAGCTGCATGTCTGGAGTCGGAACATGCAGGAATGCATTGACTTGTGGAGAGATTCGAGCGAATGAGGGTGGAAGTGTCATGGTGTCACCGGAGTCACCAGTGGTCTCACAGTGATCGTCGAGTGCCTCTGTACACACTAGCTGAGGTCTGTCACTTTGAACATCTTGCATGGGAAGTGGGATGCTGTCGTCACTCGTCTCACATACCGTTGGTCGAACCTCAGTAGCTGCTTGTTGTTAACTTGGGTTGGGGAAATTGTCAGAGTCTTCATCTGGTGCCGCAAACAATGTGGGTGGACTGTCATTGTCTTGCTGTTGTCCTTCATTTGGGCTTGGACTGTCATCGTTGCTTTGTTCTTCACTGTAGCTTGATAGACCATCATGGTCGTCCTGCTGTGCACTGGAGCGTGGTAGACGGCTATAGTCTTCTTGCTGTTTACTTGAGCATGGCAGAATTGCATCATCTGCTGCTAGTTGGTCAGAGGAGGTTGCTAGACCCACATGGTCTTGTTCCTCAAGGACTGCGTGTCGGAGTCTTGCGTTGCTTCAATCATGGAGGCTGTCCACGAGCTCGCTGCGGAGGCTTGTGACACTGGAGTCAAGTCTTGTGTGTGCAAGGACTGCGCTCTGGAGTCTTGCGTTTCTTCTATCGTGGAGTCTGTCCACGAGCTCGCTGTGGAGGCTTGTGACACTGGAGTCACTTCTTGTTCGTGCAAGGACTGCGCTCTGGAGTCTTGCGTTTCTGCAATTGTGGAGTCTGTCCACGAGCTTGCTGTGGAGGCTTGTGACACTGGAGTCACTTCTTGTTCATGCAAGGACTGCGGTGTGGAGTCTTGCGTGTCTTCTTTCGTAGAGTCGGGAACCCTGAGCGGTGCGTGGACCACGCTGCCATCTCTCTGTGGGCGTACACCGCTCTCTGTCTCTTAATTTCAGGCTGCAGCACTATCCTGCACTCACGAGTTGGGATGTCATATCTGCTGGGCTGAAGATCTCCAAATCTGAAGAATCCGTCGTCGGGGTCGTCAATGTGCAACACGTCTAGTTGCGGTTCGGATTTGGTACTGGGGTAGCCTCCCAAGGTGAAAGGTTCGTCTGAGTCGTTGCCTTCTAGGACCATAGCATCACCGTTTGCGTCGGAGCTGGCATTGGGCTCGCGAGGTCCAGAGAAAATGTAAAGGTCGGTATTGAAGTATTCACGGTCGGAATCATTGGTTTGGCATAGTTATCTGCTTGTTGCAGGGTTCTTCGGAGGTTAATTTCATTTCCTGGTTCAATTTGAGGCATTGTGCTGTCATTCCAGGTGAAGGAAGGTTGTTTTACGGCTTTAAAAGATTTTTTTTTTGATTTGGGACGTTTCCCCTTTAAATGGGCGTGGTCCGGGGCCTCTGATGTCATGACGCATGCGACGTAGCGCGTACGAAGTGATTGTGCATGCGCAGATCGCTGTTCCTTTACCGATGGCCATTTTCGTGATTGCGCATGCGCGCGTCTGTGCGCTTCTCGCGCAACTGTGCCAGTGCAGACCCTTTAGAAAGATGGCCGCCGATCAAAACTGTTCTCTGCTCCGGGATCTTGGCCTCATGGTGAGTACTGGCGCTTCTCTTATCTTTTCTTGCTGGTTGGAGTGTGTTTTCCTCACAGTATTTGCCGAATTTATCCAGGACTGCCTGGAAGTCGCTCCTGTTTTGCCCCTTGGAGAACTTGAATTTTTAAAAGATTTCTTCTGCTGTGGCACCGGCGATGGTGAGGAGAAGCTCTGTTTTTTCAGGATCGGCCACTTCTTCTAGTTCGGCTGCCACTAGGAAGATTTCAAACCTTTGCCGGAATGCCCACCAGTTTTCGCGGAGATTGCCGTGGCACTGGGGCCGCTGCAGAACCCAGATCTCAAACATCTTGCCTGGATACCGTTGCTGGTTGTCACTGTACGCTGAGGTATGGTTATGTGGATTGAAACAGTTCAGTCCTGGTACCATGATTTGTTATGTTGTAGTTGTAACATAAGCGGCTTCCTTGTGGTGCACTTGACAAAGGAAGGTTCAGACGTGGAGATAACTTCAACACGTTTATCAAACTATTTACACTTCTATTACTCGGGTTTGACACTACTGCTAATCCTACTATAGCTACCCAGATTGACTAACCAGTTGCTGCAATCCACGTGGTGGGTGTAATATTGAATCAACCCTGTACTCACTGACTGTCTCCACTGGAAAGAGGCAGATCATGTGTGTGGTGTCCCTTATATATGGGTTGGTGTAATGCCCCCTCTGTGGTCGTGTCACCTTCTTGTGTATCGTGAATGTCTATTGGTCGTGTCCTATCTACTTGATTTATTGGTTGAGTGTGTGTGTGTGATGTCTCTTGTGCTCCCTCTACTGTTTAGCTAGCCTACATGTATTTCCATTGATGCACATCACCACACCCCTCACAAACTGCCCCTCCTCCGGAAACCCCTCACAAACTACCTTCTACCTGCAACCCTTTCATACTTACTTCCTCCCCCCCACACTATTAGATTCTCCCCAAACCACTCCTCAGCCCCTCACATTCTCCCCTCCCCCCCCCGACTCTGCTGCCGGTGCAGACCTCGGTATTCCTTACACCACACTGTGCCCTGCTCAAGGCTTTCCGCCCCTGTGGCTGGCCTGAGGAAAAGTGGCTGCTCTGCCGTCAGTTCAGACCTTGGTTTCCTAACACTGTATCCTCGTCATGGCCGGCTGCCGTGTCTCTCCCTCGGCTCATGGTCTTGCATGCGCGTGGCAGCTGCCAACCGTTACTTAACTGCCCGCTCTTTGGTTATCATCCAATGGAGAATGATTCTGCTCTGCATTTTCTGCTGATAGGCTCACATTTGAGTCTATCAGCCAGGATACCAGCGGATAATGCCCTTGCGTTACTCTGCCAGGTCCCCAACCACCCATGAGCATCTATGTGGTTTAGGGGCTTGTTTAGCACACTGGGCTAAATCGCTGGCTTTTAAAGCAGGCCAAGGCAGGCCAGCAGCACGGTTCAATTCCCATACCAGCCTCCCCGAACAGGTGCCGGAACGTGGCGACTAGGGGCTTTTTACAGTAACTTCATAGAAGCCTACTCATGACAATAAGCATTTTCATTAATTTAATGTTTTCATTTTCTATGGCTTCAGAGCCCCCCTGGTGTGGTCATCAGGTTTGCTCTCAGGTGCTGGAGACCAGTTCTGATTCGTGTCCGCCTCATGTTACACTGAGGAGTCGGTGAATCGTGGGAGTTGGAAGAATCCGGCTTCAAACAGTCCCGGCATATTTAAATGAGGATTTAATTGTGCTAATCTGGTTCATGCTCAGACATTCAATCATGGCTGATATTTTCTCATCCCCATCCTGCTGCCTTCTCCCCAGAACCCCTGATCCCCTTATTAATCAAGAACCTATCTATCTCTATCTTAAAGATACTCAGTGATTTGGCCTCCACAGCCTTCTGCGGCAAAGAGTTCCACAGATTCACCACCCTCTGGCTGAAGAAATTCCTCCTCATTCTGTTTTAAAGGATCGTCCCTTCAGTCTGAGGCTTCGCCCTTGGGTCCTACTTTGTTCTACTACTGGAAATATCCTCTCCACATCCACTTTATCCAGGCCTCTAAGTTAACACTAAGTTTCCATAAGATCCCCCCTCATCCTTCTAAACTCCAACAAGTACAGGCCCAGAGTCCTCAACTGCTCCTCGTCTGACAAGTTATTTATTCCAGGGATCATTCTTGTGAACGTCCTCTGGACTCTTTCCAGATACGGGATCCTTCCTAAGATGCGGGGCCCCACACTGCTCATAATACTCCAAATGGGGTCTGACCAGAGCCTTATACAGCCTCAGAAGTACATCCCTGCTCTTGTATTCTAGCCCTCTTGACATGAATGCTAACATTGCATTTGCCTTTCTAACTGCTGACTGAACCTGCACGCTAACTTAAGAGAATTTTGAACTCGGATTCCTAAATCCCTTTGTGCTTCTGATTTCCTGAGCCTTTTCCCATTTAGAAAATAGTCTAGGCCTCCATTATTCCTATCAAAGTGCATAACCTCATATTTTCCACATTGTATTCCATCTGCCACTTATTTGCCCATTCTCCCAGCCTGTCCAAGTCCTTCTACAGCCCCCCTGCTTTCTCAATACTGTCCCTCTGTATATCTTTGTATCATCTGCAAATGTAGCAACAGTGCCCTCAGTTCCTTCTTCAAGAACGTTAATGTATATTGTGAAAAGTTGTGGTCCCAGCACAGACCCCTGAGGCACATCACGAGTCACCAGCTGCCATCCTGAAAAAGACCCCTTTATATCCACTCTCTGCTTTCTCCTAGTCAGCCATTCCTCTATCCATGACAGTATTTTGCCCTTAATACCATGTGTTCTTAACTTATTTTCCACCCTCCTACATAGCACCTTGTCAAAGGCGTTCTGGAAATCCAAATAGATCATAGAATCATAGAATTATAGAATTTACAGTGAAGAAGGAGGCCATTTGGCCAATTGAGTGTGCACCAACCTTTGGAAAGAGCACCTACTTAAGCCCACGCCTCCATCCTGGTTGACGTCCACTGTTTCTCCTTTGTCTAAATTCCTGGTTACCTTCTCAAAGAACTCTAACAGATTTCTCAGATATGACCTCCCCTTGACAAAGCCATGCTGACTCAGTCCTATTTTATCATGCAATTCCAAGTACTCCGCAATCTCATCTTTAACAATGGACTCTAAAATCTTACCAATGACCGAAGTCAGGCTAACCAGCCTATAATTTCCCGCCTTCTGCCTCCTTCCTTTCTTAAACAGCGGTGTTACATTAGCCACTTTCCAGTCTTCTGGGACCCTTCCTGCCTCCAGTGATTCCTGAAAGATCACCATCAATGCCTCCACAATCTCCTCAGCGATCTCTTTTAAAACCCTGGGGTGCAGTCCATCCGATCCAGGTGACTTATACACTTTTAGATATTTCAGTTTCCCCAGAAGCTTCTCCTTAGTGATGGCCACTACACTCACTTATGCCTCCTGATTCTCTTGAAATTCTGTTATCCCACTGGTGTCTTCCACCGTGAAGAATGATGCAAAGTAACTTTTCAGTTCCTCTCCCATTTCTTTGTTTCCGATTACTACTTCTCCAGCCTCATTTTCCAGTGGTCCAATGTTTATTCTTGCCTCTCTCTTACCTTTTATACATTGAAAACAAATCTTTCCATCTTCTTTTATATTACCAGCTAGCTTACACTCTTATTTTATCTTCTTCTCCCTTATTGCTTTTTTAGTTGTCCTCTGCTCACTTTTAAAGGATTCCCAATCCTCTGGCTTCCCACTAATCCTCGCCATTTTGTATGCTTTTTCCTTAGCCTTTATGCTGTCCTTGACTTCCCTCGTCAGCCATGGATGCCTCGGCCTCCCCTTAGCATGTTTCCTGCTCCTTGGGATGAATTTCTGATGAGGGAATTGGCACTTGTATATTAAAAGCTGCGTTCACAGGGATGGTAACTTCAAGGGTAAAGAATAATATATCCATAGCATAATAAGTGGAGAAAGTTACCATCACAGCCACACCCAGCTGCAGAGAACAATTTCCCCTGAAAACAATTTATTGCGAAAAGAACAGCTGGTTAAAATCCAAAACTCGAACCGAGAAGATGATGCCTTTGCTGAAACTGAAGACAATTTTCCCTAACATTGATAAATAATCTGTGCGTCCTAATTATCTGCTGGATTTAACTCATGTAGTGATCTCTGTATATGTACATACATGAAGAGTTAATATGTAGCCAGTACAGTCAGAAGATCACTAGGGGGCAGCACTAGCAGGGAGTACCAATACAAGCTCAATCTGTTTTCCCGCTCTCTTCGGGTGTGTTGTGACTAGAGAACAAAAGTGTATAGTTAGTTCAGAGTACAAAGTATAATAATCATAGTTAATCTAATTCTATCTTGTTTAATTGAACTACTAATATAAGTGTTGAAGAATCAAACTCACAGGTTAATTGATTAGTTACTCAATAAATTATTTGTTATCACTGGACGACTTTGAGTATTCATCATCATCAAAGTTAAGTACATCTCGGCATAAACAAAAGAGTAACATATTACGTGGTGCCAGGAAACTAGCTTTAAGAAAGAATACTGTCATGTGAGAGTACCTTTAAGAAATGGGTGTTTATAAATGGGTGTGAATATAAATATCTGTAGTGAGAGTACCTTTAAGAAATGGGTGTTTACTACTGCAGTGATGTCAGACAGTGGGTGGAGCTGGGCAGTCTGTCAGCTTTTTATTTTGTTTTAGGCTGTTTGCTGCAGGGTGTGTTTTAGTTTTGTTTTCAGTGTTGGAGCTGAAGCCAGACAGAGCAGGTGTACTGTTGATCTCTCTGCCATGAAAAGACTATCTCTTGATCATTTGGTGAATTCTGAATTATAAATGTTTTCAGTAGTGACTTTAACCTGATGTGCTTCTGTTAAAGGTTTTGTTTTTAAGTCGTATGGATGTTAAAAGGAAAGCTTAAAGTATTACTTAGTGTTGTAGTCTTTGGGGTTGTATTTGAATTAATGGTTGCTAAGATGTTCACTGATGTTCTAAAAAAGTTAACTTGAGTTCATAGAATAAACATTGTTTTGCTTTAAAAAAATACTTTTCTATTTCTGCTGCACCACATCTGTAGAGTGGGCTGTGTGCTCCCCATACCACAATCTATTAAAAGTTGTGGGTCAGGTGAACTCCATGATACACTTTGGGGTTCTCTAAACCCTGGCCCATAACAATACCAGTAAGATTAGACAAGGAAAAGAGAAAAATTCAGTACCGACTATTCAACTGTGGAAGACTTTGCAGCAATCGGATCCTCGACAACCAACCGACTCGATGGACCACGTTCAAGCTCCACAGCAGCTGAAAACTACTGGTAATTTAAATTCAAACTGGAAACTCTTTAAGCAGCAGTTCTAACTTTATTTGGAAGTGCATGATTTAAATACAGCCTCTGAAGCCAGAAGAATAGCACTGCTACTGTCAATGGCAGGTCAGCAAGCTATAGAGATATATAACTCGTTTATATTCTCTGAAGGGTAGGACAAAAGCAAATTTAGTGTGATAATCGTGAAGTTTGATGACCACTGCAAGATGCAGACTAATGAAATCCTGGAGCGTTTCGATATTGAAGCTCAAATGCAGTTGTACAAGACGAATCTTCCGGCATCTGACGAGAAGTTGCAGCAAATTTGTCGAGAGACGCAAAAAGATGCGACCTTGCTCCGAGTCATACACCATTTCCAGCATGTTTGGCCAAAGGGACACTGTCCACAGTTGGATGGACTGTTACTTAGAAATGACCAAATCGTCATTCCGCTAACTCTCAGGTCAGAGATGCTCAGCAAGATTCACGAGTGACATCTTGGAATCGAGAAATGTAAGAGAAGAGCATGGCAGGCTGTATGTTGGCCTGGGATTAATAAAGAGATAACCGACATGGTAATGATTTGTGCCACGTGTCAAAAACATCAACCGGCACAATGTAAGGAGACGCTCCAGCAGCATGAGATAGCCAAGTCACCGTGATTGAAAGTAGGCATCGACTTGTTCCACGCTGCAGGAAGGGACTATGTTCTCATCATAGACTACTCCTCCAATTTTCCTGAAGTGATGAAACTTCCGGATCTCACTTCCTCGTCAGTGATTAAGGCTTGTTGGGAGACATTTTCGAGACATGGGATTCCACAAACGGTTATGTCCGATAATGGTCCTTGCTTCGCGAGCTGGAAGTGGATAGAGTTCTCCAAACATGACAATTTTAACCATATCACCTCGAGTCCTCACTTTCCTCAGTCAAGTGGCAGGGAGATTGTAAAGCAACTAATAAGCAAGGCAAATTATTTGCAATCCGACATTCACTTGGCTTTGCTTTTCGATAGAGCCTCACCATTAAGCTCAGTGCTGTCTCTGGCTCAAATGCTTTTCAATCGTGATGTGAGAACAACGTTATTCACACTACAAATCAGCAATCCAGATCATTTGTGTGTACTGAGTAAGATCAAACAACAACGTGACAAACAACGTAAGTATTATGATCTACGTGCGAGTCCACTGAAAGCAATAATGAAGGATGATATTGTTCGACTTCGACATCCAGAAGGAGGATGGTCTAAGACTGCTACAGTAATCAGACAAGCCACGTTCATATATTGTCAGGTCAGCAGAGGGTGTACTATTTCGACAAAATCGGCAAGACCTATTAAAAATACAAATTCCCAAACCTGTATTTCCCATGTTGAATTTACATGACTCACCTACCCAACAGAACTTGAATATCAAAAAAAGCTGACATTGATCAGAAGGACATTAAAACCTCAACTACTCCATATCAACCGAGAAGATCAAGCAGACGTAGACGTAAACCCAATCGTTTAAATTTGTGAACATTGAACTGATTGATTAATTGCCTCTGTATAATGCATCACAAACTGCATTGTTTCTTTATGTACAATTTTCTTTACAGCATATAGAAAATATGTAACAAAAAAGGGGGGATGTAGTTATCTCTCTCTCTCTCTATATGGAGGGTTAATATGTAGTCAGTACAGTCAGAAGATCACTAGAGGGAAACACTAACAGGGAGTATAAGTACAAGATCAATTTGCTTTTACGTTCTCTTCGGGTGTGTTGTGACTAGAGAACAGAAGTGTATAGTTAGTTCAGAGTACAAAGTATAATAATCATAGTTAATCTAATTCTATCTTGTTTAATTGAACTACTAGTATAAGTATTGAAGAATCAAACTCACAAGGTAATTGATTAGTTACTCAATAAATTACTCAATAAATTATATGTTATCACTGGGTGACTTTGAGTCATCATCAAAGTTAAATACATCTCGGCATAAACAAATGAATAACATATATTACCCCAAGTAATATAGCAACTCAGAGTTATTTAATATTGAATGTCGTTTGGGAACAGAGTTCAGGAAATGTAGATAGTTGGGAATAAAGTGGCAACTTCATGTAATACTATGTGTCTAGCCTTCAGTGTAGGTAAGTATACTGTTGTATTGTATAATAGTTCTTGTTGTGTGTTTTTCTTTTCAGTTAATTAAATGAAAAATGAAATGAAAATTGCTTATTGTCACAAGTAGGCTTCAAATGAAGTTACTGTGAAAAGCCCCTAGTCGCCACATTCCGGCGCCTGTTCGGGGAGGCTGGTACAGGAATTGAATTGCTGGCCTGCCTTGGTCTGCTTTAAAAGCCAGCTATTTAGCCCTGTGCTAAACCAGCCCATTAATAAATATTATTTACTAATTGATCACAGAATGACAGGATTATTCCTGCCCAGTCTTTTTCACCGTGTACCAAATTGAAAACATGCACCACTAAGAAACAATGTTCCAAATGAACCGTCTGGATATTGAGATACCCTCACATTTGATATCAGTGGGGACCTTAACACTTTTCTTCTTCCATTTCATAGTCCTGTGCCCCTGCCTCACCAGGTTTCAGTTCTTGGGTATCAGGAAGGAGAAAGACGGTATAGAACATAGAACATAGAGCATAGAACATAGAACATTACAGTGCAGTACAGGCCCTTCGGCCCTCGATATTGCGCCGACCTATGAAACCACTCTAAAGCCCATCTACACTATTCCCTTATTGTCCATATGTCTATCCAATGACCATTTGAATGTCCTCAGTGTTGGCGAGTCCACTACTGTTGCAGGCAGGGCATTCCGCGCCCTTACTACTCTCTGAGTAAAGAACCTACCTCTGACATCTGTTCTATATCTATCTCCCCTCAATTTGAAGCTATGTCCCCTCGTGCTAGACATCACCATCCGAGGAAAAAAGCTCTCACTGACCACCCTATCTAATCCTCTGATCAACTTGTACGCCTCAATTAAGTCACCTCTTAACCTTCTTCTCTCTAACGAAAACAGCCTCAAGTCCCTCAGTCTTCCCTCATAAGATCTTCCCTCCATACCAGGCAACATTCTGGTAAATCTCCTCTGCACCCTTTCCAATGCTTCCACATCCTTCCTATAATGCGGTGACCAGAATTGCACGCAATACTTCAAATGCGGCCGCACCAGAGTTTTATACAGCTGTAACATGACCTCATGGCTCCGAAACTCAATCCCTCTACCAATAAAAGCTAACACACCGTACGCCTTCTTAACAACCCTCTCAACCTGGTGGCAACTTTCAGGGATCTATGCACATGGGCACTGAGATCTCTCTGCTCATCCACACTACCAAGAATCTTACCATTAGCCCAGTACTCTGTCTTCCTGTTATTCCTTCCAAAATGAATCACCTCAGACTTTTCGGCATTAAACTCCATTTGCCACCTCTCAGCCCAGCGCTGCAGCTTATCTATGCCCCTCTGTAACTTGTAACATCCTTCCGCACTGCCCACAACTCCACCGACTTTAGTGTCATCTGCAAATTTACTCACCCATCCTTCTACGCCCTCCTCCAGATCATTTGTAAAAATGACAAACAGCAGTGGCCCCAAAACAGATCCTTGTGGTACACCACTAGTAACTGGACTCCAGTCTGAACATTTCACATCAACCACCACCCTTTGTCTTCTTCCAGCTAGCCAATTTCTGATCGAAACTTCTAAATCACCCTGAATACCATGCCTCCGTATTTTCTTCAGTAACCTACCGTGGGGAACCTTATCAAACACTTTACTGAAATCCATATACACCACATCAACTGCTTTACCCTCATCCACCTGTTTGGTCACCTTCTGAAAGAACTCAATAAGGTTTGTGAGGCACGACCTACCCTTCACAAAACAGTGTTGACTATCTCTAATCAAATTATTCCTTTCCAGATGATTATGCATCCTATCTCTTATAAACCTTTCCAAGACTTTGCCCACAACAGAAGTAAGGCTCACTGGTCTATAGTTACCGGGTTTGTCTCTACTCCCCTTCTTGAACAAGGGGACAACATTTGCTATCCTCCAGTCTTCTGGCACTATTCCTGTAGACAAAGATGACTTAAAGATCAAAGCCAAAGGCTCAGCAATCTCCTCCCTAGCTTCCCAGAGAATCCTAGGATAAATCCCATCTGGCCCAGGGGACTTATCTAATTTCACACTTTTCAGAATTGCTAACACCTCCTCCTTATGAACCTCAAGCCCTTCTAGTCTAGTAGCCTGAATGTCAGTATTCTCCTCGACAACATTGTCTTTCTCCTGTGTGAATACTGATGAAAAATATTCATTCAGCACCTCTCCTATCTCCTCGGACTCCACGCACAACTTCCCACTACTGTCCTTGACTGGCCCTACTCTTACCCTAGTCGTTCTTTTATTCCTGACATATCTATAGAAAGCTTTAGTGTTATCCTTGAACCTATCTGCCAAAGACTTCTCAGACTGATTTAGTAAACCACGGTTCCCTCGCTCGACCACTTCCTCCCTGCCTGACAGGTACATACTTATCAAGGACATGCAGTAGCTATTCCTTGAACAAGCTCCACATTTCCATTGTCCCCATCCTCTGCAGTTTTCCTCTCCATCCGATGCATCCTAAGTCTTGCCTCATCGCATCATAATTGCCTTTCCCCCAGTTGTAACTCTTGCCCTGCGGCATAGACCTATCCCTTTCCATCACTAAAGTAAACGTAATCGAATTGTGGTCACTATCACCAAAGTGCTCACCTACCTCCAAATCTAACACCTGTCCTCGTTCATTACCCAGTACCAAATCCAATATGGCCTCGCCTCTCGTTGGCCTATCTATACACTGTGTCAGGAAACCATCCTGCACACATTGGACAATGGTAGGGTTGAGTTGAGGGAAGGAAGCAGGGGGGGAAAAGTAAGAGGTTCATGCTTATACTAACTGCAGCTTACACATCACAATTGTGGGGTGAGGGGAAAATGGGATACAGGCAAGATGCTGTCAGCTTCTACAGTTTTTTCCTCAGTTGTGGTCGCTCCAATGGTTGACAACACTGTTTCCTCCATTGGGATGTGGACATACAGCCACGCCTGCCCCTCCATGTTAAGTGTTATTCCTTTGGTTATGCACCGTTTTATCCTGCAAGAGAGATGTGACTGTGTCAGTGAATGTGTGGCAATGTGCTTGGGGGATGTGCCTTTCATAGTTGAATAACTGGCAAATGTGTTCAAGCTGTGAGATGTGAGTGTGAGACTTGCAGCAGTGTGAGGTAGAGGTAAGGTCTAAATTTAAATCTTGATGGAAAACATTGGTAGCTGTGTAAAGGAGTGGTACTGAATTGAGCAGTCTGTGAGGATAATTAATTATTTATAATATAGTATGTGAAGACACATTCACTGACCTTGGCCACTGTGTGATGTTATTGAGCTTTTTTCGGTACTACATTCAGCCATTCAGAGCTAGATTGCTGACACTGACCATGACAGTTATCTGCTCCACTTTAAGGGTCCTTCCTGTTTATTTCCCTTATTTCCCCTTTCTTTTATTTTGCTATTCTTATTTTGATCCATGGATGATTTATGGCCATGTCTCCTTAAGGCAAGCAGCCTGTGTCTTTAATTAGCAGAGGAATCCAGAAATGTTCGCAGAGATCACCATCTGGTTTAAGCTGGAGCTGCAGATTTTTAGGCACCAGTGAGAGAGAGGGGCTGGGACTTGGTTTGAGTGATTGGCTGAGGGCCAAAAAATGGACCAAAAGACTGTGATCTGCCCAGTAACAGGTGGTAATTGGATATTATCCCACTGAAATGCTTTTCAGAGACCTGAAGATTTCCGTTTTGATTCTAGCAGCATAGTAAAAATATCCAGCTAACCCTCTCCAGGTAGATCCAGCTAACTGTCTCCAGAAGGCTGCTGTGAGGGCTGTCCCTCTCTTTGGGCATTGTATTCCTGAAACTACAGACAGAGGGCTGAAGCCAAACCATGAACTGAAAGCAAAATTTGATGAGATATAAAGGGCTGGATTCACCAATTTTGCGGCTATTTCCGGAGGAAGCTTCTGGTTTTATGACCAAAAGATCCGCCCCCTGGCTTTACCTGCAGATATGGACTGAGAATGGCCGGGTCCACGGCCGCGCATGCGCACGGCGGCCACGCCGTACAACATGGCGCCGGCCACGGGTGGACCCAGCCTGCCAGATAGTGCCCCCCTGTAACCCGCCTCACCACCCCTGGACCACCCCCCACCAGTCCCCCCAGCCCCCGCCGAAGCCCCCCTGCCAGCGGAATGGCTCCCCCCCAGACTGTGGTAATGCTGGACACAGTCCCCAGCCGCCACGTGAGGTCCCCGAAAACTGAGAGGACAAGCGACCAACGTCGTCAGAAAGTCGGCTCATCGGGGGCGGAGGATTGGGGGAGGGCCTCAGGTGACGTCCTGAGGCCTTCCCAACAGCGTGCAGCATACTCAGCAATTATGATATTTTTGAGGGGGCGGAGCATCTGAAAAATGGCACCGCTCCTGATCTCGGCACCAAACAGATTCTCCGGACAATCGCCGAATGTGATTTCGGCATCGGCAGTTGGAGAATTCAGCCCAAAATGTCTCTATAGAAGAGTTGGGAGTACTGAGCAGGGGAGGTGCCAGAGCACCACAGCGCCTCAGATTCCCCCTCCTGTCTCTGACTCATCACATGGATAGCGGGCAGAACAGGGTAGCATCATGCCACCTGGGACACCCAAGCAGTAGCCGGTCCCATTCAGGCTCGGTCACACCAGAAGATGGCCGATATAGGGGACCTAGGTCGCAGGGCGGGAATCACAACAGGCCTCCTCCATTCCTGAGGATCCACCTAGGTGTAACGTTAGGGCCCTGTAAGGCGAGAGATGTTGGCATGGGTATAGGCACAGTTAAGCAATAGGGGCTGGGGCTCAAACCTGTATGTATATTTTCACATTAAACACATGTGCACAATGTTACAACCTGCCTCGGTGCTCTGTCAGAAGTGTGTAAGGGGTGGGCTGGTCTGGGCTGGCCGCAGCGAGGGCACGGATGGGGTTGCGGGGGGTGGGGGGGTGGGGGGGGTGGAATGAGCGGACGTTGGGAGGGGGATTGACCCAGGGACCACAGTTCAGCCAGCTCTCACTACTCCAGTGTTGTCCCGCCCACCTCCCCGTCACCACACCATCACCACCTCTGCCCAACCCAGGGATTTGATGGGACTGTGTGATGGTGTGCTACCATGGGCAGGAGTCAGACATTGCCAAGCGATGCAGAGCACCAGAGCTCATCGCAGAACGGGTTGTCATCGTACTCCATCTAATGAAATTGACACAGGGCCTGCACCCCGTAATGCAGCAGGTATGTATCACGGAGGGGGTTGCAGGCGGGTGTGTGTGTGTGTGGGGGGGGGGGGGGGGGGTGGAGTGTCGTGGTGAGATGCAGTATTCGTGCCCCTGACCAGTCCCCCATCCCCCCAAGTCGGTGAACCTGGAGGCAAACAGAGCAGCCCGTGTGCGTTGGCCCTGGCGCACACGTTGTGCAGCCTCCTGTGCCTGCCCGGCCCCATGTCCTGCCCATCTTCCCCTTCCCCACATCCTCTTCGTCGACGAGGCCTGGCATTCATCCTCCGCCTCCACCATGTCGCCCCTCTGCTATTCGATGTTGTGGAGGTTGTAGAAGGCCACCACCATACGGGTGGCCCTCCCAGTGCTATACAGGAGTCCTCCTCCAGAGTGATCCAGGCACCTGAATCGCATCTTCAGGAAGCCAAAGCACCGCTCTGTCATGCACTTGGTCGAGACGAGACATGGGCGTCATTGTAGTGGGTCTCCACGTCGGACTGTGACCTTTAGATCGGGGTCATCATCCATGACCATAACAGATAACCCCTGTTGCCCAGAGGTCATCTCCCCAACCAGGGGTGCCTTGAAGAGGCCAGGAACCGTTGAATGTGTCAAGGTGAAGACATCATTCTCACTGCCTGCAGACTTGCATGATGCGCATCTGATGGTCACACACCAGCTGCACTTTCTTTGAGTGGAACCCCTTTGGGTTTATGAAGAGTGGCCTGTGTTCTGCAGATGCTCGTAGGCGACACGAATCCCGTCAATCACCCCCTGGACCCGGGACATCTTAGCGATGCCGGCAAAACAGCTAGCCGGGCATCCTGCTGGGCTCGATCCACATTGAAGTGGTTGCATTGTGTCGACAGGCATAAAGGGCCTCCTTGATGGCGCGAATGCACCTGTGCACCGAGCTCTGTGCGATTCCGGACAGGGCCCTACTCGGCGCCTGGAAGGAGACCATGATGTAAACGTTCAGTGCGACCGTCACCTTGACTGCCGCCAGGAGCGGGTGGCCTCCCCCATTCCCCTGCGTTTCTAGGTGTGCCATGATCAGGTAGATAGGTCGCACTGTCCCCCTGCTCAGCCGGAGTCTTTGACGGCATGCCCAGTCCGGCAGGTCATCAAATGACAGGCGCTGCCGGTACACGCGAGGCCTCATGTGGTGCCCCACATCTCCTCCTCCTCCTTGGCTGGTTGGTCGGCTGGCTCTCCATTCTCACCGGCTGCCTCCTGTTCCTCTGGGGCACACTCCAGCTTCCTCCTTCTCGAGCAGCTCCAGCTTGTACAGCCGCAGTGCATCCCGCAGGGCTGTGCTGACTAGCAGGAAGGCCACCATAGCTGGTTGAATTCCAATATCCATTGTCTGCAGGGGCTGAAAGGCCGACATGTTAGCGTGCGTAACCCCGTGCCCAATCAGGTCCAATGGGCTACATGATGGCCTCGGTTGCCACTGCGGGCTCAGCCCCCGCATGTCCCTTGCCCCCTCGTCAATCCCCGCACCCTTGGCCTCATCTGTGCCCAGTACCATGGTGGCCTCTGGCCCTGGCGCCCGTCCCTCCTACCAAGCGTACTGTCAACTGGTGCTTCCCATGCCAGCGGAATGCCCCGCGGCCCCAATCTGCTGCCCCCCTGTAGTGGTTACTGTGGACGTTGCCCTTGGGTTGGCCGCTTAATGCCCTGCCGGCAGGTGGCGGCCGTTTGGAGTGGGAGCAGGGGTGCTAGGCTGGTGGGGTGCAGGCACCCATACGACCGTTGCCACTCTGCAGAACCAGGGGCCAAGGTGGGTGGTCAGTGGGGTGTGCAGTATGATGGCTGCCTTGCAGGCCATGGCAAAGGGGGTTTGTGGCTGGGCACTGTGCCTGTCTCGTGGGGAGTCACCCCGGCCCATGCCCGTCCCTCCATCACCACCCCCCCTCGCCCTGGCCGGACCCCCACCCCCAGCCAGAGCAGCCAGTGTCAAGACCGGCAGCCCATGGCCGCGCCTCTCCATGTCCTACCTCCACTCTCTGCCTCATCAGCCACAGCGTCTGTTTTCCAATTTCTAAAAGCACAAGTGAACCTCGCCATCGGGAAATCTCCCCAGTGGAGGCGGAGAAGGCTGGGGGACTGGTGAGGGGTGGCCCGGGGGTGGCGAAGGGGTTCCCAGGGGGGCACTATCTGACAGGTCGGGTCTACGCACGGCCAGCGCCATTTTGTATGGCGCGATCGCTGCGGATCGTCCCCGTGCGCATGCGCAACCGTGGACTCAGCAATTCTCCGGCTGTTTACATCGAGAAGGCCGTGCGTTTTACATGGCGTGGCTGCTAGCCCCTCACCAGTCGGGGCATCAGTGCTGGGGCCTCGCCGATTTTTCCCACGTAAAACGCCACAGATCATAGAATCATAGAATTTACAGTGCAGAAGGAGGCCATTCGGCCCATCGATTCCGTACCGGCCCTTGGAAAGGGCACCCTACCTAAGCCCACTCCTCCATCCTATCCCCGTAACGCAGTAACTCTATCTACCCTTTTTGGACACACAGGGCAATTTAGCATGGCCAATCCACCTCACCTGCACATCTTTGGACTGTGGGAGGAAACCGGAGCACCCGGAGGAAACCCACGCAGACACAGGGAGGATGTGCAGACTCCGCACAGACAGTGATCCTCCAGACATCGCCACAAAATCGGAGAAGCCAGCCCTTCGTCTCAGAAACAGAGAATCCCGCCCCATGTGTTCATGTGCGTTTACTCACAGCAGCATTTTGAGGAACACATTCAAAATTAGCAGCCATTCTAGAAGAGCATTTATTTGAGAGATGTTTAAATAGCATTGTAGAAAAATCATGTGTATTTTGCCATTTATTTATCACCAAGTAGATGCATGAAGCTTATGTACATATCTAAGCTTATTTTCTAAACTGTAATATACCAGAACTATGAGAAGGGAAAGAGGCAACAAAAATACGCCTATGCCCATCCTTTCTGTTCTTTTAATATTTTGTGGTCATTACCATCTCAACTAATGCCCTAAGTACATCAAAACAACACGAATGAACTTGTTTGGTTTTTAGTTAAATGTCAACCTTTGCGTCATCAGCCAGCACAGCATCAGTGTTACATTCATCTTCATGAACAACTTCTTACGATTTACACTGATCAAATTAACACATTTCCCTCAAGACCCTAATTAAGAGCATCAGGACACAAACTGCATCCTGATCCAGGATGAACACCAGGGGGTAAATGGAGATATGCAGCACTAGCAACTCAAACAGTAACACTTGAAAATGGCGACCAAGAAGCACAAGTGCAGTTTTGAGGAAAAGTGGCAAAAGGATTATCATGTGTGCAGCTAACAACCTGGGAAAGCATGCAGAGTGGGCAGATCATTGTGAGAATCAGTGAGCTATTGAACTTCAAAGTAGTGCAGCAGCAGACGGTGCCCGTCTGTCCACTGTGCAGCGGGTGAAATGGCAGCAGTGTGAAATGGGTTATTCACAGCAGATTTTCCATTGTGATCAATCTTCTTTTCATTGGCATTCACAGAAGGGTAGTTCATGCTCTTTTAGGAGGCTAATTTCTTAGTATCACTGTCACGTTACTTGGTTTGAAATTTAAAATCTTCGCAACATTTTCCAAGTCAATGAAAACTGCTGCAGTGAAAGGTTAGCTGCTGGTTGACCATGAACCCATTTTGCGCTGTTGGCATTGACCAATTTACCCCCTGAATAGTGGACGAGGGTGACTGACTGGTACTGAAGTAGTTTTCTATTCATTTCAGAGCTTGTAGTGAAACAAGTCACTTCCAGTCCTGAGTAACCTGTTCAGGTTTCCTTTCATTCAGGGGTGGTCAGTGGGGGATTAAGTGGTCAGGGAAAGATGGCCGGGGGTGGGTGTGGGGGGTGCGGGGGTGTGGAGAGGTGGGAGAGGGTAGTCAGAGCGATGGTAGGGGATATGTGTGGGAGATATTGAACATTACTGAATTATGTGGAGAAGAACGAGCTGGTGGGTGAAGCTGTAGAATGAAAAGAGGAAATCCATATCCACAGAGAAAATGATCTCAACCTCAGTGAGGACACTTGCCTGAGATATCTATGCTTCACTGAAATCTACCAATTAATAGACACAACTGCACGCTCAAAGCAGTGATCAAAGACAGAAATGTTAATGGCAGTCCAAGGTGACTGTGGCTCTTGCTTTTATCCACTGGGCTCCAATGCAGCTGCTGGAACGGTAAGCATATTACTGTTTGGCAGGCAGTGAAGTTCTCGGGCGGGGGGGTGAATGAGGCTTTGTGCCAAACTGGGAGAAGGGGGAGGGCGTTTTGGTCATGTCGGACGGTCGGGGCGCTGGGCCGGACTGGGAGGGAGGGGATCAGGATGGGTTGGAATGGCTTGGGAGGGTCGGTCGTACTGGGGATTGGTGGTGGGGTGGGGGCGGACTGGGAAGGGAGCCTGGGCCGGGTCGGGTTGGGTTTCACTGGAGGTGGGGGGTCAAGTTGGGCCGGGAGGGGGAGAGGTCAGGTCGGGGGTGTAGGTGGTGTGGTGGGTCCGCTGGGGGGTCGTTTATGTGGGAGATGTCCCATGTGAGGCTCGGCCTGTGTTTAAATAATAATAATAATCTTTATTGTCACAAATAGGCTTACATTAACACTGCAATAAAGTTGCTGTGAAAATCCCCTCGTCGCCACATTCTGGTGTCTGTTTGGTTACACTGAGGGAGAATTCAGAATGCCCAATTCACCTAACAGCGCATCTTTCGGGACTTGTGGGAGGAAACCGGAGCACCCGGAGGAAACCCACGAAGACACGGGAAGAACATGCAGACTCTGCACAGGTAGTGACCCAAGCCGGAACCGAACCTGGGACCCTGGCGCTGCGAAGCCACAGTACTAACCACTGTGCTACCATGCCGCCCATCGATAGTTACTCTGGAGTTAGATGCAATTTTTTTCCTTCCAACACTTTCAGATTAACTACCAGAAGTTAGCAATTTAAATCGCTTCTGTCAGATGATTCCCAGACCTGCATAATTGTCCAGAGAAAGTGAGGGCTTCTGGCAATTTCTGGATAAATCCTCACAAGGGAATTTCCTAGAGGGACTCCCCAGCACATCATTGGGGTACCTCCTAAATTTGACGCTGGGGAACCAGGAAATTATGGGCTAATCGTTTCTTCCTGGCAGAGACAGTCAGGAGGAGTGAGATATTACTTGTATTTCATGTTTTTCCATGGCGGAGGATGCCATTGACTGCATGCACATTGTCTTGCATAATCCTTGAGAACTCAACCATTTTGCCTGAACCAAAGGGAGTTCGCTCCTTAATTTCAGCAGCTATGTGAACATTATGCATCATGTTGGTGAATGCCCAGCATCTTACAAGTAGACAGGTGTCAGCCATGGCTCAGTTGGTTGCACCCTCACCTCCGAGTCAGAATATTGTGAGTTAATGTCCTACTCCAGGACTTAAACAGATAAATCCTAGGCTGACACTCCAATGCAGTACTGAAAGACTGCAGTGCCGCGTGACCTGAAATTCAAGGTCAACGGACCTTCTAATTGTCTGTTAAATTGCCCGTCCCGCCTGCGATGACTTCCACAGCGGGCAGAATCAGAAAGTTTACCCAGTTCTTCTTCAGGTGAGATATTAAACCAATGCCCCATGTGCCTCTCAGAGAATGTAAAAGGTTCCACGGCATTACCTTGAGTAAGAGCAGGCAGAGTTATCCCTGGTGGGAGTTCGCTGTGTTTCATTTATTATGTAAGTGACTACACTTCAAAGGTACTTCAATTGGCAGTAAAGGGCTTTGAGATGTCCACTAGTTCCATAGAATCCCTACAATGCAGAAGGTGGCCATTTGGCCCATCGCGTTCACAGCAACCCTCTGAAAGAGCTCCCTACCTTGTCTCAAGCTCCATCCTATCCCCGCAACTCCTCTAACCTGCACCTCTTTGGACTGTGGGAAGAAACTGGAGCATCCGGAGAAAACCCACGCAGACATGGGAAGAAAGTGCAAACTCCACACAGACAGCCACCCAAGGCCGGAATTGAACCACCAGATGCGAGTATGTTTCTTGTCATCATAGAATTTACAGTGCAGAAGGAGGCCATTCGGCCCATCGAGTCTGTACCGGCTCTTGGAAAGAGCACCCTACCCAAAGTCAACACCTCCACCCTATCCCCATAACCCAGTAACCCCACCCAACACTAAGGGCAATTTTGGACACTAAGGGCAATTTACCACGGCCAATCCACCTAACCTGCACATCTTTGGTCTGTGGGAGGAAACCGGAGCACCCGGAGGAAACCCACGCACACACGGGGAGGATGTGCAGACTCAGCACAGATAGTGACCCAAGCCGGAATCGAACCTGGGACCCTGGAGCTGTGAAGCAATTGTGCTATCCACAATGTATTGACCAAATGACCACACAACCAGTATGTTCATTCAAAAGACAGTTTCTTATTCCACACAAGACTTATCACTCTGTGCAATGATACACGCGGCTACGCATTAAACTACACCTATCAACTAAGCTGACCTTCACTTAACTTCTGGATTACCGGTCTGTGCAGGTAGATAAGGCCTTTATCTGAGTCCCCACGTGTGTCGGCTGGAAATTGTCAGGTTCGTCAATGCTGCGGCTCGTCTCTCTCAGGTAGCGATCGCTGGTCTTGAACTTGGCTGGTTGTTATGCTGCAGTTGGTGTGGGCACAGGCTGGTCCCAAAAGAGAATAATCCCTAGTGCGCAGGGCCTCTTATCCTTCTTCTGTTTCGTGCCCTTTTGGGTGGGGTTAACTCAGGGTCCAATGGATCGATAGAGTCTCAATCACTCTGATTGATACTGACCAATTAGGGACGGGTACCTTGATGGCGGGGCGGGTCCTAGTCGTTATTGTCCAAAGTGCGTAGGCCTTTCCAAATAAGGGGAGGTGGTGCCAGGGAGTATGCTACTGTTGCTATTCCTTAATTTGAGTCTATTGTCCTGGGGAAATCGGTGATTGACCTTTAATAGGTGCAAGTTTCAGTTCGGTCTGATTTTCCCTTGCTCAATACTGTCAAGGCTGTGTACTGTCTTGACCACAATTCCCTTTATCCTTTGCGAGCAGCCATTTTAGATGGCCACAGCACTGTGAAGCAGCAGTGCTAACCACTGTTCCACCGTGCCACCCTAGTTGTGATGGACTTTATATGAATACAACTCTGTTTTGTCATTCTATGAAAGTCCTCTATGCCATCTGGATTCGACCTATGATGCCAAATTAAAACTAGTTACCGGGCAGCTAGCGTTATCCACTCCTTGGGGCAGCACGGTAGCATAGTAGTTAGAATTAGCGCCAGGGTCCCAGGTTCGATTCCCGCTTGGGTCACTGTCTGTGCGGAGTCTGCACGTTCTCCCCGTGTCTGCGTGGGTTTCCTCCGGGTTCTCCGGTTTCCACCCACAGTCCAAAGATGTGCAGGTTAGGTTGATTGGCCATGCTAAATTGCCCTTGGGTTAGATGGGGTTGCTGGGTTACAGGGATAGGGCTTAGGTAGGGTGCTTTTTCCAAGAGCCGGTGCAGACGTGGTGGGCCGAATGGCCTCCTTCTGCACTATGATTCTTTACATGGCTCATACCTCCAGTGTGGAACCCACCCATACATGCAAAGCAGTCACACAATAAGATCCATGCCGCCACAAGGAATATGATACAGCACACCATATTGTTATTATCCAGCAACATTTCCATTGCCTGTCCTGCTCTGCAGGAGCCTTGCAGTGCTCGGCTGTGTAGGTATCAATATTGGTATTCATATGCTGTATACTATGCATGACCTGGCCATTATAAAGGAACAGTTCTTGTCACATATCTTCCTGACCTGGCCATTATGAAGGAACAGCTCTTCTAACATACCTTTCAGACAAGAAGCTGAAGAGTAGGAGCCTGAGGGAGAGGAGGAGGCAGTGTAACTAGAAGAGGAGGAACAGAAAGTGAATCGGTGATTAAATAATTCATGAGCATGATCAGCAAACACAACCACTCCCCGCTATCCACCAAATGTTCACATTCCCCCATCACAGTCCATTCTCTTTCCAATAGTACAAAAAAATCCATGCTCTAATCCAAATTTATAAATTCAATCATTACATAATGCATATAAAAATAGCTAATCACCCTCGTGCAGTCCCTTAGGATCTACTTACCAGCTGTCCTTCCTACTGTTCCAACATAATTCTACCCCAATTGTTACAACATGGCTGATGGAAAGATGCTGAATTTCAGTGGGGAAACTGCAGAGAGCCTGCTTGCAGGATAATCTCAAGTAGCTCTGGGCCTTGAGGGCCTGGCTTCAGACTTCACCTGCAGTCCAGGCTGCTCAGGTGACATGCTTTCTCATTCTCCTCTGACTCACAAGAGTTCCATTCTTGTGCATGTGAAATGAACACTCGTCAAACATAGGGTTGTGGTGAGGGGAGGGGAGAAAGTAAAAATTGGATGTTTACACCACCTGCAGCTTGTAAATCAGACTAGACTGCAGAATGAGGGAGAAATGGGAGGAGAGCAGGAGATTATGGGTGAGATTTTTTAGCATCGCCCACCTGGCGACCGGACATTCCTGCCCGAGGTCAATGGATCTTTACTTGGTCCCCGTCCCATCCTTGGTGATCTTATGGCGGGCACGGCCATAAATTAGAGTCCTATGTTTGCTGACACCCTCATCATTGATCATTGTTGTCCCATCAGTGGCTAATGCCGCAGTGATATCCCTTACTAAGATGACCTGTGCTGTCAGCTCCAACAGAAGTTATACTATGCAGGCACGCTTGACCTCCTCCAGGCCTTTATTACTGCCTCATGGTATGTACCACTTTCTCCTGCAAGAAACAGGCAACTGTGTCAGTGGTTGTCCTGCAGTATATTTAGGTGATGCGGCTGTTATAGCTGAATAGCTGCCAGTGTGCGCAAACTATGAGTTGTGAATGAGAAGCATACAAAAGTGATAAGCGTGTCAAAGTGAGGTAAAGTATATGAATGTTATCCTTGAGTCCTCATTTCTAGATGCTGTTGGTAAGTGGGTGAGGTAGGTGAATTGAGCTGTGGAGAAGGCTAACATTGCAGGTGGTAGGTAGGATAAGGTCATTTGAAGATGTACTCGCTCACCTTGACAACTTGTCTCTGATTATTAAATTTCTTCTTGCTCTGCATCCATGTTTTTGGAGCAACACTCCTGGTATAAATCACAACCACCACATGTTCCTACTACCTCCTGTGTGAAAGACCTCTTTCCCCTCTGGTAAAGGATGTGTCTCCTTCGCTTCACTTCTTGCAACAATACCTCCAGTGCACTGAAAGAAAACCTTGGGACTACTCTCTCACATATTCATAACATCCTTTAAAAAGTATCTGGCACATCGTAACATTCAAGGCTATGCGTCAAGTGCTGGCAAATGGGATTAAGTAGATAGGTCAGGTGTTTTTCATGCGTCGGTGCTGACTGGATGGGCCGAAGGGTCTCTTCTGCACTGTATTGTTCTGTGATTTTGTGAATTCCTGAAAGCTCTTGCAGTGTCAGTGCACCTCCCCTTTAAGAGGTGCAAGCTGCCTTTAAGTAGCTTTTACTTTGCACACTGCAATCCCAACCTCTGGTTTCAGCGATGAGCCAGTTTAAACAATTGCTCTCCTCTGCAAGTCCAGGTTCATATCTTGAATCTTTAAATACTGAAACACAATCTTATCATCACAGAGGGTACCTGTGTCAGAGAAACACACCTGGGTGAAATTTGAATCAGACCTATCCAATAATTTAGACATAAGAGTGCCTGAGAATGAAAATACTGACACAAAGTTTCCTGTGACTGCATCAATCATTTAAAGGTATCTTGGGCCTTGGAATGCTGAAGGCAGATTAAAGATCGATGCTTCTGAAGGTATCTGGCAGAGCATATCAGCACTGGCAGCAGATTGAATTGAGATTGTAGCAAACTCAAGGTAATACTATGGAATTTGAAATAAAAATGAAAGGATAACTGACCGTTTATAAGAAACAAAACTGTGCAAAGTAGAAAACTAGCTGATTACTTTTACCAGCATTATCCCGGCAGATCAGAAGGTTGTGGACATAGTGAACTAAGATATTTTCCATTTCAAATATGCTGTGACCTTCAATTCAAAAAGAACGCAAATGTTAATTCAAGCATCTTTCAGTTGCTTTGAAATAGGTTGTTCATGTTGGAATTGAAAAGATAAATCTTTATATCTCTGAGGTTGGTATAAAGATGGTGTTGCCTTAAAGACAATTGGCTTCAAATGCAACTGGCAAGCTAGCTGCAGGAAAAATCTTAATAAGAGTTTTCACTTATAATCTATGAATAAAATACATTATATAAGCAAAAGAAGCAATTTGAAATTCAATAATTTCAAATGTTATAATTCTTTTGAAATAAACTCCCACTTCAGATCTGAAGGCATGGCTTTTATTTCTCACCAATGGATAATGCCTGAAAGAACACAGTGGCTTGTAACCTCCGTGGAGTAGCAGAGTCGGATTGTCATTCCATTCCTACTTACTAACCTGGACCAAGGGCTTTGGGCCAAGGGCAGGATGGTCAGAGGTAAGACTTTTTTACAGCACCAGCTGCCATAAAGCAGGTAAGTTCAAAGGTCCAGCCACTTTGAGAATGAAAAGGTAACTTTCTACGGTAAGCAGGTAGGATTGGGGAGGGTGGGGGGAGATCAGGCGGATGTCTGGTGGTCAGCGGGGGGGTGGGAGGGGGGGGGGTATCAGGTGGCCAGTGGGGGTGGAGGTTAAATGGTGAGTGGGGAAATGAAGTGGCCAGGGAGTGGTCGGTGCGGGTCGATAGTGGAGAGCTGGTCATGGAGCATCAGGTGCTCAGGGCAGATGGTCAGTGAGGGGGTTGGAGAGGGTAACCAGGGGATGGAAGGGCAAATGGTGGGGCCCTCTGGGGTGTTGGCATCTGTGGAGGGTCAGGGTGTAGTTGGAAGGGGTGAGATGTTTAATGGGGGTGGGTTGGAATTGGTCAGGGGGCTCCTTGGGGTAGGTGGGGGTTGGGGAAGGGGGGCGGGGAGTGTCAGTTACCAAGACGTTGGAAGTGGTTTCAAATCTTCCAACTTTTTGGGGGCTAACTATTACTGTGAGACAGTCAGAATGATACAAAGTTTGTGATTTAAATCAGAGTATCGGATGGTTTCCATTGCAGGAAAATTTCCAAATGGAAGTTTGAACTTAAGAAGCATTTGTTGTGCAATGCTTACCTGGAGACTTCCAGGCAGGGTTCTCTGGTGCATCCTTGGGGTATTTCCAAATTACGGAAGTTACGGGTATTTGTGAATGTGCACTGAGGTGCTAAGGAGGAAACTGAAGTGACTCAATGGACTTAAGCAAAGTGTGTCAGAGAGTGTAGTAGAATGTTATTGGGAGATGTGGGTACCTTGGACATGTTCTGAAGAAAAAAGACATCTGTACAATATTCTTGGTATTGGCAGACGAATACAAAATACTTAATGAGTCTGCACAGGCATCTGAAACAGAAGCTTTAGTGGAACGCATTATACTGCTTTGGCTAACACCTTCCATAAAGCTGTCCAAGAGACTAAGTCATATGCTGTTGCATCACTTCCTCTGATGATGTATAGAATATATGATTCGCATATTAAGCAATTAAATTAACCCGTTACCATAGCAATATCCAATATAAAACATAATACTGCAATCTGAAGTGGATTGTGGGAAACAGCAGACAGAGCAAGGGTAGATTTTCAATGAATCACACATGTGTCATGGCAAGGGCCCCCCCCAAATGACAGAAGGGCCCCAAAATGAAGAGTTTCAAGTTAGCATTATTTGTTGGCTCTCCAATGGATAAGTGGATTGTCCAGTAGATTTCTAAACTTTACAAGGTGGGCAGTTCCATGATGTGGTCTGTTCTGAAATAGTTGACCTCAGTTACATTTAATGGGAACATTAGAGAGGGTCTCCAAATCCTTGGGATAAGGAAGCTAGTCAATCAGCAGGATTGTCACTCTGGACCACTTGAAGATCACTGCCTTTTGGATCTTGTAGGTGATTTCAGCTTCCTGCCCTGTAATGAGTTGGAGGATCTCTGGGCTCCACCGCTGCACTTCGAGGACCCAGCTGCTGACTGAAAGCTGGCCGACTCTGCTCACCCCTGTCCTGGGCTGATGCCCTGCATTTTCAGAGAATTATTGGCTAGCATTTCCCCTTCAAGCAGACCATTTTTTCTCCCAGATCCAGGACCTATCACCTCTTGATGGTCTGTAGCAGTTTACTGTGCAGAGATGAGGCCATTTGTCTGTCTGACTTAACCCCAGGATATAGAGATTCTTGTCAGCCGAGCTGTTCTTCAGCACCATGGACAGCTCAGTCGACAGTGTGCAGCTGACGGAACATTTCAGTGCAGCAGTCACCCTTCATTATTTTTTGATAAATGTTTTTTATTGGGTTTTTCCAGCATAGTGTATTTACAGATGTACACAAAAGAGAAAGAAAAAACGGAGTAGATATTGTACACAAGATAAAAACAACAACACTATATAGTTAGCAAAATCCCGTGATTACCAAGTAAAGAAAAACATGTAGTGGGGGGGACGGGGTGGGGGGGGGGGGGGGGACTGTGGGGGTATAAATGCATCAGGGTATTGGGGAGACAATTACAGTACATCTGTATGCCTGTCTTGTGCATTCTTTCATTTTTATACATTTTTTGTCTCAGTTTTTGTCCAGTACAGGGAGATTGAACACACCACCGACAATGCAAAAAATGGATCTGGGTTGGGGGGGCGGGGGCTGGGTGGTGCCCCTGATATTGTTGCTTGCTTCTCCCCATTGGCCTTCGCTGCCGTTGTTGTTGCGCGTTCGCCTCTGCTTCGGCCGTTCGGCATTTCTTCCTCCTGTACTTCCTTACTCTCTATTACTGTGTTTGCCGTGGTTGTTGTCGTTTCCTGTGCTCTCCGTCCAGTTTGTGTTCCCTCGTCTCTCCCCCCCCCCCCACCCTCTGGTTCCCCCCTATTGTTCTGTGCCTCCTCTCTTTCCTTCCTCCCCCCCTTGCCCCCAACCCCCCCTCCCCCACCCCTTGCCCCCCCTTCCCCCCTCTCCTTCCCTGTAGTTCACCTTCCTCTTCTCTTGAGTTTGCTATCCCCTTGCACTGCTCCCACCCACCTCCACCCCGCCCCCCGGGTCTTTCCTTCCTTGTTATGCCATGGCTACTTTCCCCTGGCTTTTGGCTACTTGATTATTCTTCTGCTTGTTCGTTGGCTACAAACAGGTCCTGGAACAGATGGATGAATGGCTCCCACGTTCTGTGGAAGCCGTCGTCTGACCCTTGGAGAGATTCTGAGAGGTCGGACAGCGGTCTGCAGCTTTGGGTGGTGCTGCTGATCGCCATCCGAACAGGATTCTACGGGGGGGCGATCAGGAAGGCAAAGGCAAGGGTGTCCGCCCTCCTCCCCAGGAATAGATCTGGCTAGTCTGATACCCCAAAGACCGCCACTTTCGGGCATGGTTCCACCCTCATCCCCACCACTTTGGACATTGCCTCAAACAAGGCTGTCCAGTACCCAGCAAGTCTGGGGCAAGACCAGAACATGTGGGCATGGTTGGCTGGAGCTCCTTGGCACTGTCACATCTGTCCTCCACCTCCAGGAAGAACCTACTCATTCGGGTTCTTGTTAAGTGGACGCTATGTACCATCTTTAGTTGCGTCAGGTTGAGCCTTGCACACGTGGAGGTGGAGTTGACCCTGTGCAGTGCTTCACTCCAGAGTTCCCACCTTATGTTGATGCCCAGGTCTTCCTCCAATGTCTTTCTCGTTGCATCCAGTACGGTGTCAGCCCTCTCTATCATTCTTTCATACATGTCGCTACAGTTTCCTTTACCGCGGATGTTCGTGTCAAGTAACTCCTCTAGTAGTGTCTGATGTGGCGGTTGTGGGTACGTCCTTGTCTCCTTCGTAGGAAGTTTTTGAGTTGCAGGTACCTTAGCTCGTTCCCCCTGGCTAGCTGGAATTTCTCTGTCAGTTCATCCAGTGTTGCGATCCTGCCATCCGTGTATAGGTCCCTGACTGTCAGTGTCCCCCCGTCCTGTCTCCACTTTTTAAAGGTGGCATCAGTGAGTGCTGGTGTGAACCCATGGTTGTTGCAGATGGGAGCTTTGTCAGACATTTTGGTCAGGCCGAATTGCTGCCGTAGTTGGTTCCAGGACTGGAGGGTGGCTATCACCACCGGGCTGCCGGAGTGTGTTTTGGTGGGGATGGGAGTGCCGCCGCAGCGAGGGCCCGGAGAGAAGTCCCCATGCAGGAGGCCTCCTCCGCGTGCACCCACTCGGCTTCTGGCTCCTTGATCCATCCCCTTCCTCGTTTGGCTGTCGCCGCCCAGTGGTAGAATTGTAGGTTTGGGAGGGCTAGCCCTCCCCTAGACTTTGCTTTTTGTAGGACCTTCTTTGTGATCCTATGATTCCTCCCCCCCTCCCTCCTTCCCCTCATATGAACGCCATGATTAGTTTGTCTAGTGATTTGACATTTTTTTGTAGAAGTCCGCTGGGAACCCATCTGGTCCCGGCGCCTTCCCCGCCTGCATGGAGCTAATACTGTCAATGATCTCACCCAGTGCTGGCGGTGCTTCCAAGCCCCGTTTTCTGTCCTCCCTACGACTGGCATGTCCAGTCCATCGAGGAACCGTTTCATTCCCGACTCCCCTGCTGGGGGTTCTGAGGTGTACAGCTCTTGGTGGAAGGCCCTGAAGGTTTTTGTTGACCTTTTCTGGGCCTGTTTTAAATGTGCCTCTGTTGTCCCTGATTGGTGGAATTTCTCTGGTGGCTGCCTGCTTTCTCAGCTGGTATGCCAGCAGGCGGCTGGCTTTGCCTCCGTGTTCGTATAGGGTCCCTCGTGCCTGGCGGAGTTGGTGCACTGCTTTCCTTGTGGAGAGCAGGTCAAAGTTCCTTTGTAGTTCTTTTCTCTCCGCCAGGAGCTCTACAATCGGGGCCTCGGAGTATTTACAGTCTACCTCCAGTACGGAGTCGACCAGCTGCTGCCTAGCCGCCCTTTCCTCCCTATCTCTTCGTGCTTTGAAAGCGATAATTTCCCCTCTAATTACGGCCTTTAGTGCTTCCCAAAACGTGGAGGGGAAGACCTCCCCATTTTGGGTGTTCTCCGCAAACTTCGCTATGGCCTGTGATACCCTCTCATTGAAAGCCTTGTCGGCTAGTAGGGCAGTGTCCAACCTCCATGTGTGGCATTGGGTCCTGCCCGTCTCCAACCTCCCATCCAGGTATATAGGTTGTGTACTGTGGAGAAGAAGGAGAACTCCTTTTCCCCTGGGTGGGTGAACCTCCAGGCGTCCACTGCCCCCATCTGTTCCATAAAGCGACCGAGTTCCTTTGCCATGTTTGAGGTCTTCCCTGTTTTGGGGTTTGATCTGTCAGTCAATGGATCCTGTACACAATTGAAGTGCCCCCCATGATTAGTTGGTGCTATGTCGTGGATTTCCGCCATGGTCTTTCTGATTAAATTCGTGCCGTCCCAGTTGGGCACGTAAACGTTAACTAGTACTACCGGTGCCCCGTCCAGGGCCCTGCTGACCATGACATACCGTCCCCTGGGTCCGTAACTGTCTTTGTCGCCCTAAACATCGTCCTCTTGCTGATCAGTATTGTCACCTCCCTGGCTCTCGTCCCGTAACAGGAATGGTAGGTCTGTCCCACCCAGCCCTTTCTTACCCGCAGTCGGTCCTGCTCTCTCAGGTGTGTGTCTTGGAGGAAGACTATGTCGGCTTTCATGTTTCTTTGGTGGGTGAAGATTCTGGATCTTTTCACTGGGCTGTTGAGTCCCCTTACGTTCCAGGTGACTATTCTGGTGGGGGATTTCTGTCCCCCCGCTCCTGTGGGATTAACTATACTTACTTGGTGGACGCACCCCTGCACTCCGGGTTTTCCCTTTGTTAGGGGGCCGTCCAAGATGGCCGCTGTCACTGCTCTCCCCATGTGATTGGGTCCCTGCGCTCTGGGGCTACCCTTTGTCCAGGGGGCACTCAACATGGCCGCCAATGTTGCGTCCGCCACGTGGGTAGGCCCCTGCACTCCGGGGTCTCCCTTCGCCAGAGACTGTACTGGGTGGTTGCTTGCAGTGCTTCCTTGTTCCGAGCCCCTGGTTGTGGCCATTTGTAACCTTATTGCTGCTCTCGTTCTAGCCCTAATTTTACCTCCCTCCCTGTGCCCCCCTCGCTTGATCCCTCCCCCCCCCCTCCTCCCCCATCCCACCCTCCTGTTTACCCCTCTTTTGTCCCTCTTTCCCCCGGTCCTATCCCTGTTTGCCCTCCCACCCATGTTGTGCGCCGCCTCCCCCCCTGCCTGGTGCCATCCCCTCTGTTGGGGGCGCGCCGTGGCTCTGCCTTGTTGCATACCTCCGGCTCTCGCTTTCCTGCTAGTGTGGTGACCCCCCCACCCCCCTCCCGGGAGTTACTGTCTCGCCTCTCCCTCGCTCATTCTCCACGGTTCCTGCACGTTCTCACCCCACCCCTCCACCGCCCTTCGGCGTGCTGTTGCTCCTTCTCTGGGGCGCCTTATTTCTTCCCCTGCTGTCAGTTTTCCAGCCCGCATTCCTCGACAAACTTGTTTGCCTCGGCGGGGGCTGTGAAGAAATGTTCTTTGTCTTGATATGTGACCCCGAGTTTCACTGGGTACAGCATACCAAAGCATACGCCGTTCTTGTGCAGGGCTGCTTTTGCCCTGTTAAACCCAGCCTGTTTCATGGCCAGGTCCGCCCCAATGTCCTGGTATATCCTAATACTATGTCCTTCCCATTGGCAGTTCTTGGTCTGCCTGGCCCAGCGCAGGATTGTTTCCCGGTCTTAGCACCAGTGCAGTTTGGCTATTACTGCCCTCGGTTGCTCCCTGGCTTTGGGTTTTGGGAGCAGCGACCAGTGTGCCCTGTCCATTTCTTGTCGATTGGGGAAAGGTTTCCTCCCCACTAGGTTGCCCAGAATCTCGGCCAGGTATACCATGGGGCCCCTGCATTCGATACCCTCCGGTAGGCCCACAATCGGTACATTTTGCCTTCTTGAGCGGTTCTCTTGGTTGTCCACTTTGCCTTCAGGTTCCCCTGCGCCGCTTGTCCTGCTCTTTTAGCTTCGGCGAAACTTCCACTCCGCTGCCTCGTGCGCCGGTTGGCTCATCCGAGTGTGATCGTCCCTGGCCCCTTCTGCTCCTGGTGTCCGTTCTGCCTCTAGCTTGGTTTCCTTCAGGCATATTCACTTCTGGTCTCTCGCTTTCTGCCTTTCTTTGTCTTATTCAGGTTGGGGACTGGATTGCTGCGCCCTTTTAGTGCGTTTCGTTGAAACGTGGCTGCTTTTCGGATCCACGGGAAGAGAGCCAGCTAACGTGTGACTGCTCAGCACGTCGTCATCACCAGAAGTCCAGTCACCCTTCATTAACCCTTTGAAGTATTTGCATTTAACCCCGAAACATGCTGGGGGGAGGGGGAGTTCAACCAAAAGATTTCTGAGGCTGTTATTTTTCGGCAGTGCCTGCCCATCAACTGGAAATTCCCGCCGAAGGTCAACTGACCTTTACATGTTCTTCGACACATCCGTGGCAATCGTGCAGCGGGAGCGGCTAGAAATCCCACCCCAAGTGTCATTTTGAGCAGGTTTAGTGGGGTGTTTTTCATTGGCTTTTTGGGTGAGATCCACATCAATATTCACCCATCCTTCATAATGATTTGGGCTTGGGGAGTTTTTCCTTGGTCTAGCGCACACTTAGGGGACTGGTTTCTTCCGCAAGGCAAGATCGCCAAGGATGGGACTCAGACCATGTAAAGGTCCATTGACCTCGGGCGGGAATTTCTGTTCGGCGCAGCCTGGGAATCCCGCCCAGATACTTGTCTCAATAGAGGGCAGCTGAACTCGCCAGCCATTTTGAAAGGGTGCCTTGATGTCTAAGTGAGCTTGAGGATCCCCACACTACCCACGCCCACAGACAATGCCACCCCCAGCAGACAGGAGCACTACCATAACTCACCTAGTGAGGACAGCCCACAATGGGGTCACTGAAGGCACTCTTTTTCAAGCCATCCCATCCCACCTTTTGGAACCCCTCTTCAGGACCCACTGCCTTCAGCTCCCAGCCTTTATGAGACCCCTACATGCCCATTCTTCACCCCCCATCCTTCATGCTCCCCATTCTCCATTTCATGCACATAGCTCCCCTCAGGCCGCAACCCTTGGCAGTGTCACTCTGGCACCTGGGCACCCTGGAACTGCCACCCTGGTGGCACTGTGAGCCTGGAAGTGCCACCCAGGCACCCTGGAAGTGCCAGTGTGGCAGCACGGTGCCAGGCTGGTAGTGCCAAGGTCCCAGTGGGAGCACCAAGGTCCAACCTGCCCTATCCCTTACCACCCAGTGGTCTCCAATGGCCTGGGAGACCCCCCAGGTGGTACTACGCCTGACCCATGTTTGTGTGTGGTCTCCCAGTGATGATTGTTAGGTCCCGGAAGCCGGGGGAATTGGCAAATGCATAATTAAATGAGCCTAATGGATCATTTAAACATGTTGATCTGGATCGCTCCCAGTGAGTGCGAGATCCAGATCGTGACATCTCGCGAAGTTTGGTTGGATCTCGCGGGAGATTTCGAGCGTTGCCCTTTGCTAGATTCAACGTCCTCGTCCCGACACCAAGTAAGGCATGATGAGGTTGCACAGAGTTGATGCAATCCAGTGAACATTGGCTAGGAACAGTTTGGATGGTTGCAACAATGTGCCTCATGTTACAGGTGAAATACTCCAAGACCCATCAACCGATCCAAGTTTGCATTTCCCCCATGTAATCCTGCACTATAATTGCAGCAAAGATATTTCATGATTCTACTGTTAATCCATGCCTGTCACTTGTTTTTTCCTTTTAATTTCTGTTATCTTGCTATTTCAATTTCTGTACCTGGACAATTAATGGGACCTATGCCTTGAAGATGGACTTTAATTTAAAAAAAAGACAAGGCACTCCAGCAGGATGTGCTGTTTGGTCTGACATCAGTGAGGACATCTTTTGATGGACTGGCGGCCAATTACCTGTTTTACAATTGTCGGGCCTTAATTGATATTCGCTGCTGATTGGTGCTGACCATTCTGGAATGTTCTTTCCTCTGTGGAACTGTGTTTTACTTTTAGTTTTGTTTTGAACAGAAGAGTGAGGTCACAACTCTGCTTTCTCTCTCTCACCTGTTGGGTTCTTTCTGAGGGTCCAGTGTAAAAACTTTGCTCTCTGCACAGCCAGTTTGAGCTGCAAAGAAAATCCAGTCCAGCACCAGCTGCAGGCACAGTCAATTGTTTAAAAACCCTTTTGAAATCTCATGTGGGGAACGCTGCTCTTATATCAGAAAGGCTGTTGGACATTCTGGTGGGCTTGGACACATCCCGGGTGGCTCCCTCTCCAGCCTTTCATGAGACCATCTTGGAGGAGAGCTCCGAGGATGCCACCATAATAGTTGCGCCACACCTGTCACCCCCACCCTCCACCAGTGCAGATACAGCCTGAGGCTGTTCTTTTGGAGTGAAGACCCAGGTTAATAAAAGTTAAAGTGACTTCCCAGTGGGAATTATACAGCCTGGGAATTCTGACTGAACCTTACTGTCAGGAGATCCTCGTTAGTGCTCCAACCGGTGGTTTTAATCACGCCACGTCTTGGAAGGACAGTCTACTGCTGCAACGACTTCAACATCCAAAGCAAGGACACTCATCTTCCATTTCATATTTTAATTCCCATTATTCTTACCCCTCCCCCACGTTCCGTGCGCATCTGTCTTGTGTGTGTTTAGGTAGAGGGTGGGATGGTAAAAGGGGGGAGTGGTAGATTAGCTGGCCATTATTCGAATATAAGTTTGAACTCAATTCTCGCTAACCATAGCATGCAAAGGTAGCTGGTACAATGATGAACTAGAAACATCCTTTGCTTTCAGGTTGGTTGAGAGGTGAAACAGCATTTTCAAACACAGTGCTGATTAAAATGAAAGTTTCATGAGAAAACGCTGTCCAATTATATGGCTCTGAAAGTCTACTTCACTTTGGCTGGTCATTTCTCCACAGACAAGCAACATAACCTTAGCTGAACCCGTCGAGATCTCGAGGTAAAACTTAACTAACTGCTTGTGAGAGGGCTGCCCTGGACCACTGCAAGTGGAATTGGGGCTCATACCGAATCAGAATGAAAAGTGTGGTCCAGAGGCCACAGGTGAGTGTCCCATATCTTCCCAGTGTCCACGTCTGGGCAGGGGGAGGTCAGGAAAATGTACTTAGATTTTCTTGAGGTCTCAGGAATTCATTGGCTACTCTATACTGATCCTCTAATCTGAAGGGAGGGCCAACATCCACTGCCAACCTGTAACCCTGCTCAGCCCTCTGTACAGTTCTCATTGGAACTCTGGGTACCTGGAGTGGTATAATTTCTGGATCTTTTACATGGGGCTGGATTCTCCAATTCTGGGGCTATGTCCCCATGCCAGTGCAGGAACTGTGGTGTTTTATGCCAGGAAAACTAGTACAAAATGGCCACCGATTCCCCAGAGAATTGCCAGGTCCGTGGCCACGCATGTGCATGGCAGCGTTCTGCAATGGCTGCGCCATGCAACATGGCGGAGGCCGCTCTCAGTCCCGGCCCACAAAATAGTTCCCCCCTTCGGCCAGCTCGCTCGCCCCGGACCACCCCCCGCAGTGCCCCCAGCCCCGAATAATGTCCCCCCCCCCATGCCCGCGGATCGGCCCTCCCCGACAATGGCGGCGTTGGACTGAGTTCGCAGCTACCACACAGAGTTCCCGACGGGTGAGACCATGAGAGACACACGCCATTGGGAACTCGGCCGGTCGGGGGCGAAGCATCGGGAGGCAGGCCTCAGACCGCTTTGGAGTGGGCGGAGCATCGTGGAAGCGGCGCTGCCCCCGAGTCTGTCGGAATTTGGATTCTCTGGCCCGTCACCATATGCGATTTGACCGTTGGTGACCGCAGAATCCAGTCCATGGAATTTGCAGAGTATTCAATGTAAGCCAGCAATGCCCTAGAAATTACAAGTTGAGAGCAAACAAGCTAAAGCCCCAGGATTATGCATCTCTGTTCTTCTTCCAGAACCTAGCTTGCACACAGGTAACGGTAGAGGAGAGTCAACCCTATGCTTTCTGGCATAACACGAATAACAGGTCTGCTGGCACCTTTTAATAAACACTGTCCTTCTCTGTGCAAGCTTAAGATGATTGAAATCCATAAATAAAGATGGCTATGACTCAAAATAGGACTCACAGCCAAGACCACTAAAATATATGATGTCACTTTTCAATTCATTAATGGTATAATTTATCAAAATGTCATCTTTCATAGCTCAAAATTAATTTGAAGACGCTGAAATGATTCATGCTTATTTTCTAAAGCTATCAGATGCTGGAATAGTTTTCTCTCTCATGATTATGAGTAAAATGAAATACTGCGCCCAGTGATGGCACTAACCATTTCACTAGTACCATGTTTAGATGATTCTACCTTATGTTATTCTACCTTAAGAAAGTAATTGTTCCGTGTTAGGTAGTATATTGCAACTAATCATTTGGTATCATGACACTGAGAGTTGCAGAAAAACGTTTTCGAGTATGGTGCAGATTGTTCGACCTGGATCTTTATATAGTATCTTTAATATGTTACAAATCTTTGGGCTGGATTATCTGTTTGAGAAACTACAGTGCTGACGCCAGGACTGAATGGCGGGCGTTCCACAGTCCTGATGGGGGTGCTAGTCCCGGAGCTATTCAGGACATGCTAATGGACCAGCACTCGCGCCAGGTGGAACTTGGGCAATTCCAACTTACACCGGTGTCAGATTCGCTGCAGTTGGGATCGGAATGTGAGAGCGTGACAAGCTGGAGCTGCGTATAAGCACTCCTCTCTCAACAAACTCCCATTGCAGTCAAGAAGGTGGCAACCTGAAAACGGCCCCGAGGTTCGCCGATGCAGAGCTCGAGATACTGCTGGATGCAGTACCGCGCATCATCGCCAGGTGCCCCGTACACACAGGCCACCAGCTGCAGACACCCAGGGCTGGATTCTCCGTTTTAGCGGCTAAGTGACGGTGCCAGCGGAGCATGTGCGGTCTTTGATGACCAAAAGATTGGCGTGAAACCCTCACCGATTCCGGGACCGGCCAACAACGGGCGGAGAATGGCCGGGTCCCAGGTTACACATGCGCACAGCTGACAGCATGCAGCAGTCGTGCCATACAATATGGCGCCAACCCTGCGCTGATCCGAGCTGCAAACCCAAAGCCTACCCCCGGCTACTCCTTGGCCACCCCCCACCAGTCCCCCCAACCATCGCAGATGCCCCCCCCGGTCAGCAGCGCGGATCCCGATCGAGTGTGTCGGCACTGGACAGAGTCCGCATCCGCCGCACTGGGTTCCCGCACAGCTGAGACAACACGTGTTTCGCGCCGTTGAGAACTCGGCCCGTCATGGGCAGAGCATCACGGTGGGCTGGCCGATGAAGTGCCAATGGCGTTGCAATGGTGCGCGTCATGATGACGCCAGTTTGGATGGGGCAGAGCATGGCTGACCAGCATCAAACTGGCACCGGCCCCGATTTTGGCATTGGAGCCCATTCTCCGCCGGATCGCCAAACACGATTTTGTGTCTCACACTGTGCAGTACCTGCCCCCCGGGAGAAGGTGCCCCACAACCGCCAGGATAGAGAAAAGACAGGAGGGGACCCGCTGGACCTGCGGCCCCTCATCACTGTGGAACAGAGGGTGTTAGATCTGGTTGGCGGGGTGGGAGAGTGGGCAGTCGCAGAGGCGGCATTCGGCATGGGTCACCCCTCCTCCCACAGCACGTCTATTCCCGATCACAACATGCGTCTTGTTTTGTGTCTTGCCGGGTCAATACCAGATGATGCGGAACCGGATGATATCCCCTGTCCCCAGCTGCAACCCCACGACTCACCTGGCACAAGGTAGGACCGTCCGGAGTCCCATGCCCCAGCTGCAGCCCCACAGCATCCCGGAGCATGTCCAGGGATGACAGCAAATTTTCATCACTGCTGTCACCAGCACCCTCCACCATCCCAGAGACACTCACCTCAGTTGGGCACTTTAGAGAAGAGGCACTATCTGGTGCACAACATACGCATGCAACGGTACATCAGTGTAGGTAGGAACCCCCAAGGGGGCAGACAGTCAGGAGGGTAGCCCGACCACAGTGATTAGCTGCTCTCCAGACAGGTCTAGCGCTGCTGGAGCGGGCGGTCCCATTTATGTTGGAGATGCAGGTTCAGAGCCGGGGATCACATGAGGGTGTGTCAGCACACAGCAAGCCTGCAGGGTCAGTTGGAGGAGGCCAACCGTCTGCAGGGGTAGGAGGCGATGAGACCATGTGTACCACCCAGGCCAACACTGCACTGGTGGCGTCCATGGTGGAGGCCTTGGGTGTGAAGGTATCAGCCAAAGGTCAGGATGTGCAAGACTTGGGGCAATCTGTGCTGGTGGTGGTTCAGGCACAGGAAAAGGTGACCATGTCACAGCCAGCAGTGTATCAGAGCTACATGGACATTTCTGTGGCTCTCCACTGTCACAACGCACCATGGCTGTGGGTGTCGGTATCATTGGCCTGGCACTGGCTGACCTGAGCCAGACCCGTAGGGGCCTGGCACAGTCACTGAGTAATGTGGTGAGACGAGATCGGGCCTCCAGGACTGGCAGTACAGGCAACGGCGGAGAACCCAGTGCTCACTCCGGCCACACCCCCAACCCAAGGACTAGCCCAGGGGCAGCGGGCACCCTGAGGGAGGAGGAGGTGATGCGACCTGTGCCGGTGACACCCGCGGGGGAGGTGCCAGAACATCGCAACCGCTCTGAATCACTCCCACCTGTCGCTCGGTCATCCAATAGGCAGCAGGCAGAATCGGCTGGCACTATGCCATCTGTGACACCTGGAAGATTGCCAGGCCCATCCAGGCCTGGTCGCTCCAGAGGACGGCTGTCAAAGGAGACCCAGGTCACAGGGTGAGATAAGCAGCAGGCTGCCTCCAGTTCTGATGTACAGCCTGGGGAACCACCTGGATGGCGCATTAGGACTGGTAAGGTTAGAAATTAGACACCAGTTAAGTTGGCACGGGTGAAGCACAGAGGATAGTGTTAGGGGCTAGGGCACAGTTAGTGTACGTAGCACTGTCACCAATAAACGCCTGTTCACCAACTTTCTGACCTGCCTTGGCCCTCTGTCCACAGGGTGAGGGATGGGCTGGGCTGGGTGCAGAAGGCATGCCGGATGTGTGTGGGTGGGTTGGATGTGGGAAGGGGGTGAGGGGGTGTGTGGGAGGCCGGTGATGTGGGGTGCGTGTGTTGGAGGACGGCACTAGTGTGGCCACCAGGGCATTCGGGGGTACCCCCAGTGGCCGCGCTCGGAGGTGCAGGGCCTGATCCAGAGATGTAGAAGTGCCTTATGGCAGGGCCTACACAGTGCTTGACCGATCACTGCTCGCCAGCCCCCCCCCTCCCCCCGGGTCCCAGCCCCCACCCACACTCCAGCAGAAGGACTGTGGGCCATTGTAGAATAGCCAGCACTCATGCAGGGATCACCTGGGCAGACAGTGGTATGCGTCACCGGGGCAGGAGGCAGACAGTGTCAGACATTGTGAAGCACCAGAGCTGATCACGGAGCGGGTCGTCATCATTCTCTGCCCCATGGACCGGACCCGCTGATACTGCCCACCTGGTCCAACGCCCTGTCATGCAGCTGGTGGGTGGTTTGGAGGGGGATGGGGATGCTGGTGTGGGGGAAATTGGGTGCAGGGAGGGGTGGGCTGCCCTGGGTGGGAGGGGTGTTGCGGAGGTGGATGGGACAGCTGAGCTCCTGATGGCCAGGTCCCCTAGCGAACCTGGAGGCGATAAAGGTGCCCCTTGTGCACACGTTCCTGGCGCACACGTCTCGCGAATCACCTGTGCCAGCCGGGTCCCACATCCTGCCCATCCTGGCCTTCCTCCATATCCTCCTCATTGGATGAGGTGAACCGTTCCGCCACCTCGTCCTCCAGCATATCGCCCCTCTGCAGTAAGATGTTGTGGAGGACGCAGCAGGCCACCACATTCCGGGAGGCCCTCCCAGGGCCTGGAGAGCCCCTCCAGAGTGGTCCAGGTACTTTCAGCACTCTGATGCACCGCTCGATGAAGCCCTGGGCGCCATATGGGTGTCGTGATAGCATTTTCCGCGACAGTCCAAGGCCTCCAGATAGGTGTCATCAGCCACGACTGCAGCGGATAACCCCTGTCGCACAGGAGCCAGCCCCTTACCTGGTGGAGTGTCTCAAAGGTGTCGGGCACCGTCGAGTGTGCCGGGGCAAAGGCGTTGTGCACCCTGCCTGGATACCGGGTGAAGATGTACATGATGCTCATCCAGTGGTTACACACCAACTGCACATTGAAACAGTGCAATCCTTTCCGATTAATGAAGGGGACATGCATCCCTTCGATCACCTCCTGGATCTGGGGCATGAAAACCTGGTGGGCTAGGTCCAAGTTTAAGGTAATTTATTGTGCCACCCGGGCATACAGGGCACCCGTTACGACGCGGATGCACCTGTGCACAGATGTCTGGGAGATTCCAGACAGATCCCCGCTCGGTGCCTGTAAGGAACCTGTGCCATTAAGATTCAGGGCGACTGTCACTTTGACAGCCACCAGGAGCGGGTGTCCTCCCCTATACCCCCAGATGCGCCATGACCCAGCACAGATGTCGCATGGTCTCTCTGCTCAGCCTCAGTCAGCAACGGAACATCCGGATCCTCGTGTGGCAGGCTCTGTCAATACACACGAGGCCTGAAAATGAAAAATGAAATGAAAATCGCTTATTGTCACAAGTAGGCTTCAAATGAAGTTACCGTGAAAACCCTCTTTTCACCATATCCCGGCGCCTGGTCGGGGAGGCTGGTACGGAAACTGCTGGCCTGCTTTGGTCTGCTTTCAAAGCCAGCAATTTAGCCCTGTGCTAAACAGCCCCTTATGCAGGCCTGATGCGACGCCTCCATCCCACCGGCCTGTTGGGCGGGCGGCTCTCCATCCTCAACGACTGGCTCCTGCTCCTCTGGGGCAGGCTCCTGTTGTGCAGGGTCCTCCCCAAGCAGCTCCTGCTCGTGCAGCCTCAGTGCATCCGCTAGGATTGCGGCGGCCAGGCAGATGCCAACCACACCAGGCTATACACCAAAATCCATTTTGTGCAGGGGGTAAAGTGCTGCCATGTTAGCATGGTGAGGTCTCCCATGCCCAACCAGGTCCAATGGGCTACGTGTGGCCCAGGCCTGCACTGAATCCCCTGCCCCCACATGCCCTCTCCCCGCTTCCCATCCCAGACTCACTCCCCAACCATTCCCCTGACACTCTTCCCTCCGTACTGCCCCACCGGTACCTGTCATCGGGGGACCTCCTGCCCCTCCACCCATCCCTGCCAGCACTATGCTCTGCAGCCCCTGTCCTGTGCCCTCCTGTGGGGTCTACCCTGGGCGGCCTCCTTGGGTGTTACCCCGCCAGCACGGCCCGGGGACAGGGTGGGCGAGGGGTTTTGGCACCCGTTGGGAATGTACCTGTAGTGTGCTGTGGATCTTCTGTGCGGCATACAGGGTGTGCCTACCTGTCTGGGGGCAGTTTGGATGGGAGCAGCGGTGCAGTGGGCAGGTTGTGCTTGGTGCCAGCCAGTGCTCCTGCGGAGTGGCTTGGCTGATGGTACCACTGGTGGGGCATCTACCCTCGCCGGGGGGTGGTGGGTGCGGGGAAGTATGCCAGGGAGGGTTGCAAGGGCCACAGTGCAAGTGTCCACTGTTTGGCCCCCCCGCCCCCTGCCTGTAGTGGAGCAGCTCCTCGGATGGGTGCGCTGAGGTGTGTCAATACCTGGTGGGCCACTGGTCGCACTGGGACAAGAACATCCGGTTGATGGCTCGGCTGAGGTCTGGGGTTCCTGGACAGTGGCCTGGGAGGGCACCATACGGCTGGTAGTCCTCTGCACATTTATGGGACACGGAAAGCAGACAGCGGGGTGCGCAGCCAGATGGTTGCCTTGCAGGCCGCGGCAATAGCGGCCCATGCCCAGCCAGTCTGAACCCAAAGCCTACCACCTGGTCACCCCTCCCCCCCACACAGTACGCCCCCTAGACCTGGCAGATCCCCCTGCCAGGGCACAACTGGCAGCCCACGCTTGCACCTTTGGAAACAGCCTTAGCAGCCACAATGCCCAGTTCCTGGTTTTAAATACCTCAAGTGAACCGCGTCGGTGTCACTTCCTGGCAGAAGCGGAGCATTGTGGGAGTTTAGAGATTACCAGGTTGAGCCCATTAATGATATGCTAAGGGCCATTACTGTACGAATTGCTTGCCACCTCCTGGCATGGGATGTGGAACACATTCACGCCACCACCGAGGCGCCGGAACATGCATTCCGGTGCGTGCCAGGCGCTGACTTAGATTTTCAGCTGGCGCCCGATTCTCCCATTCGCAATTCCGACATCACTGGATGGAAAATCCCATCCTTTATCTCTGTACTCACCTCCTATCAATATTTCTATCACAAAGACTTATGTACAAATTTATTTTATAATGCAAATCTGTAAACATTATTTATGAGGGTAGAGGTATGAAATGAGGTTCTGACACCAAGAGCTCAATTTTCAGACATCACCAATGTTGGGAATGGAAGCAGACGGAGCCCGAAAATGACAATGTCGGCTGGCATGCCGGCTTCCCAACCTCATTCCTGACATTGATCATTTTGGCCAATGTCGGTTTGGAGTTCAGAAAGGCCCCCTGTCTATAGGAATTCAGCAAGTTATTAGGTTTGTTAAGAGCCTGATTAAAGTAAGTTAAGGAGTCAGCCTCCAGTTTATGATGCAACTGGGTGGGCAGCTCAATAGCTTCGAGGCAGATGCCCGCAACAGACAGTGGTGCCAGTGCTCCGGATGGACCTGCAGGCCCTACTTGGCTGCTTGGGTGGGATTGTGGCCAAAATCCACTCAGTAGCAGGGTTTCCTTCTCTCCCATAAACCTCATTGTGTGTTCTTGGTGAAGGGCCCAGACTCAAATAAACGGTTTTACTATGCTGACACTGCTGGGGACGAAGACATTTTTTTGCCTGATCAACAGCTTTATGATGTTATCATCAACTACTTTTTCTGTGCTCTGTTTTCCCAATAGTGCAATGTTTATTTGCACAAGATAAAGGCGTGACAAGTGCTTATAGCCTCTGTTGCTTGAAAGGCTGATTGACACTTTTATAGGGTTGTAGCAACAGCAGTTTGTTTGAGCATTGCTATAAAGAAAGACATGTTGAAGCTTTTTGTCTTGCATTTGTCTTGCAAGTGGCTGTTTAGCACAGGGCTAAATTGCTGGCTTTCAAGGCAGACCAGCAGCACAGTTCGATTCCCGTAACAGCCTCCCCGAACAGGCGCCGGAATGTGGCGACTAGGGGCTTTTCACAGTAACTTCATTTGAAGCCTACTTGTGACGATAAGCAATTTTCATTTCATTTCATTTATCAGGACACTTTGCAAGAATACCAGTAGAAGAGGAAAACAACAATGTATATTGTATGACAAGAGAATGCTGATTAGTTGGCCAGTGGATTCTGACTGGTAGAGGCATTGCCATGGAGAATGCACCAGTTGATGGTGAGACAGTAACTGTCAAGCATTGTTTGAAAGTTAAACCTGGCAGTTTGACCCTGATTGGCCAAGGCATTGAATCAGTGAATAGCTATCACTTATTTTGCTTCGCTGAAACAGGCACAATGTGTGTACGTGTTCTTGCTGTCAGTAAACAACAGGGCTTTGTGATTAATATATATATAGCTGCCGACTTCCGGTTGCGGCTATGCCTAGGTAGCTCGCACGGTCGGCAGCTCCCGCCGATAACTGGGTGCTTTTAAGGAGCTCCAGCGGCATTTGGACAACGATTCCCGGTGTGGGAAGGAAACAGTGAGGGTCCCCCAGCACTGTATGGAATGGACCAGGAGTGGAGCAGTCAAAAAAGTGGCTTTAGAGAAGAGAGGAGAATGGGCACGAAAAAACAAGATGGCGGCGGGTGGGGCTCAGGCTTAAAACTTACCTTGCAGGAGAAGCAGCCTTCAGATTTTCGGCGGGAGCAGTGTCCAGGGGCCTGTCGGGAAGGTAAGTGTAACTTTCAAAACTTATCTTTCCAGCTGCAGGAAGTCAGCCGTGGGGATTTTTGGGAAGATTTGTTCGTACCTGTATATAAGTTGGGCGGTTGCTAAACCCGAGACACTACACTTGTAGTGTCACCCACCCTTCCACCCCCTCTAACCTAAGGGTTGAGTGAATATCAGGAAAGCTCTTCCTTTCTTTTTCTTGATTTATCTAGAGGAGATGGCAGGGAAGGCAGTACAATGTTCCTCCTGCAGAATGTTTGAGGTGAGGGACGCCGCCTGTGTCCCTGCTGATTCAATCTGTGGGAAGTGCACCCATCTCCAGCTCCTCAGAAACCGTGTTAGGGAACTGGAGTTGGAGCTGGATGAACTTCGGATCATTCGAGAGGCAGAGGTGGTCATAGATAGAAGCTTCAGGGATGTAGTTACTCCGAAGAATAAAGATAGATGGGTGACGGTGAGGGGCTGGGAAGAAGCAGTCAGTACAGGGATCCCCTGTGGTCATTCCCCTTAGTAACAAGTATACCATTTTGGATACTGTTGGGGGGGGGGGGACTTACCAGGGGTAAGCCATGGGGTACAGGTCTCTGGTACAGAGTCTGTCCCTGTTGCTCAGAAGGGAAGGGGGGAGAGGAGTAGAGCATTAGTCATTGGAGACTCCATAGTTAGGGGGATAGATAGGAGATTCTGTGGGAACGAGAGAGACTTGCGGTTGGTGTGTTGCCTCCCAGGTGCCAGGGTCCGCGATGTCTCGGATCGTGTTTTCGGGATCCTTAAGGGGGAGGGGGAGCAGCCCCAAGACGTGGTCCACATAGGTACCAACGACAGAGGTAGGAAAGGGGATAGGGATGTAAGGCAGGAATTCAGGGAGCTAGGGTGGAAACTTAGATCTAGGACAAACAGAGTTATTATCTCTGGGTTGTTACCCATGCCACGTGCTAGCGAGACGAGGAATAGGGAGAGCAGTTGAACACGTGGCTACAGGGATGGTGCAGGAGGGAGGGTTTCAGATTCCTGGATAAATGGGGCTCATTCTGGGGTAGGTGAGACCTCTACAAACGGAATGATCTACACCTGGACCAGAGGGGTACCAATATCCTGGGGGGGAAAATTTGCGAATGCTCTTTGGGAGGGTTTAAACTAGTTCAGCAGGGGATTGGGAACCTGAATTGTAGCTCCAGTATACAGGAGGTTGAGAGTAGTGAGGTCATGAGTAAGGTTTCAAAGTTGTAGGAGTGTACCAGCAGGCAGGAAGGTGGTTTAAAGTGTGTCTACTTCAATGCCAGGAGCATCCGGAATAAGGTGGGTGAACTTGCGGCATGGGTTGGTACCTGGGACTTCGATGTTGTGGCCATTTCGGAGACATGGATAGAGCAGGGACAGGAATGGTTGTTGCAGGTGCCGGGATTTAGCTATTTCAGTAAGCTCGGGGAAGGTGGTAAAAGAGGGGGAGGGGTAGCATTGTTAGTCAAGGACAGTATTACGGTGGCAGAAAGGACGTTTGATGAGGACTCGTCTACTGAGGTAGTATGGGCTGAGGTTAGAAACAGGAAAGGAGAGGTCACCCTGTTAGGGGTTTTCTATAGGCTTCCGAAAGGTTCCAGAGATGCAGAAGAAAGGGTTGCAAAGATGATTCTGGATAAGAGCGAAAGTAACAGGGTAGTTGTTATGGGGGACTTTACTTTCCAAATATTGACTGGAAACGCTATAATTTGAGTACTTTAGATGGGTCCGTTTTTGTCCAATGTGTGCAGGAGTGTTTCCTGACACAGTATGTAGATAGGCCAACGAGAGGCGAAGCTATATTGGATTTGGTACTGGGTAATGAACCAGGACAGGTGTTAGATTTGGAGTTGGGTGAGCACTTTGGTGATAGTGACCACAATTCGACTATGTTTACTTTAGTGATGGAAAGGAATAGGTATACACCACAGGGCAGGAGTTATATCTGGGGGAAAGGCAATTATGATGCGATGAGGCAAGACTTAGGATGCATCAGATGGAGAGGAAAACTGCAGGGGATGGGCACAATGGAAATGTGGAGCTTGTTGAAGGAACAGCTACTGCGTATCCTTGATAAGTATGTGCCTGTCAGGCAGGGAGGAAGTGGTCGAGCGAGGGAACCGTGGTTTACTAAAGCAGTTGAAACACTTGTCAAGAGGAAGAAGGAGGCTTATGTAAAGATGAGATGTGAAGGTTCAGTTAGGGCATTCGAGAGTTACAAGTTAGCTAGGAAGGACCTAAAGAGAGAGCTAAGAAGAGCCAGGAGGGGACATGAGAAGTGTTTGGCAGGTAGGATCAAGGATAACCCTCAAGCTTTCTATAGATATGTCAGGAATAAAAGAGTGACTAGGGTAAGAGTAGGGCCAGTCAATGACAGTAGTGGGAAGTTGTGCGTCGAGTCCGAGGCGATAGGAGGGGGCTAAATGAATATTTTTCGGCAGTATTCACACAGGAAAAAGACAATGTTGTCGAGGAGAATACTGAGATACAGGCTACTAGACTAGAAGGGCTTGAGGTTCATAAGGAGGAGGTGTTCGCTATTCTGGAAAGTGTGAAAATAGATAAGTCCCCTGGGCCGGATGGGATTTATCCTAGGATTCTCTGGGAAGCTAGGGAGGAGATTGCTGAGCCTTTGGCTTTGATCTTTCAGTCATCTTTGTCTACAGGAATAGTGCCAGAAGACTGGAGGATAGCAAATGTTGTCCCCTTGTTCAAGAAGGGGAGTAGAGACAACGCCAGTAATTATAGACCAGTGAGCCTTACTTCTGTTGTGGGCAAAGTCTTAGAAAGGTTTATAAGAGATAGGATGTATAATCATCTGGAAAGGAATAATTTGATTAGAGATAGTCAAGACGGTTTTGTGAAGTGAAAATTAAAAATGAAATGAAAATCACTTTTTGTCACAAGTAGGCTTCAAATGAAGTTACTGTGAAAAGCCCTGTGAAAAGTGTAGGTCGTGCCTCACAAACCTTATTGAGTTCTTTGAGAAGGTGACCAAGCAAGTGGATGAGGGTAAAGCAGTTGATGTGGTGTATATGGATTTCAGTAAAGCGTTTGATAAGTTTCCCCACGGTAGGCTATTGCAGAAAATACGGATGCATGGGATTCAGGGTGATTTAGCAGTTTGGATCAGAAATTGGCTCGCTGGAAGTAGACAAAGGGTGGTGGTTGATGGGAAATGTTCAGCCTGGAGTCCAGTTACTAGTGTGTACCACAAGGATCTGTTTTGGGGCCACTGCTGTCTGTCATTTTTATAAATGACCTGGACTCCAGGCTGAACATTTCCCATCAACCACCCCCCTTTGTCTACTTCCAGCTGTATAGAACCTTAGTTAGGCCACACTTGGAGTATAGTGTTCAATTCTGGTCGCCACACTACCAGAAGGATGTGGAGGCTTTAGAGAGGGTGCAGAAGAGATTTACCAGAATGTTGCCTGGTATGGAGGGCATAAGCTATGAGGAGCGATTGAATAAACTTGGTTTGTTCTCACTGGAACGAAGGAGGTTGAGGGGCGACCTGATAGAGGTATACAAAATTATGAGGGGCATAGACAGAGTGGATAGTCAGAGGCATTTCCCCAGGATAGAGGGGTCAATTACTAGGGGGCATAGGTTTAAGGTGAGAGGGGCAAGGTTTAGAGTAGATGTACGAGGCAAGTTTTTTACGCAGAGGGTAGTGGGTGCCTGGAACTCACTACCGGAGGAGGTAGTGGAAGCAGGGACGATAGGGACATTTAAGGGGCATCTTGACAAATATATGAATAGGATGGGAATAGAAGGATACGGACCCAGGAAGTGTAGAAGATTGTAGTTTAGTCGGGCAGTATGGTCGGCACGGGCTTGGAGGGCCGAAGGGCCTGTTCCTGTGCTGTACATTTCTTTGTTCTTTGTAGAAGAATGGGTGAGTTAATTTGCAGATGACACTAAAGTCGGTGGAGTTGTGGACAGTGCGGAAGGATGTTACAAGTTACAGAGGGACATAGATAAGGTGCAGAGCTGGGCTGAGAGTTGGCAAATGGAGTTTAATGCAGAAAAGTGTGAGGAGATTCATTTTGGAAGGAATAACAGGAAGACAGAGTACTTGGCTAAGATTCCTGGTAGTGTGGATGAGCAGGGAGATCTCGGTGTCCATATACATAGATCCCTGAAAGTTGCCACCCAGGTTGAGAGGATTGTTAAGAAGGCGTATGGTGTGTTAGCTTTTATTGATAGAGGGATTGAGTTTCGGAGCCATGAGGTCATGTTGCAGCTGTACAAAACTCTGGTGCGGCCGCATTTGGCGTATTACGTGCAATTCTGGTCGCCGCATTATAGGAAGGATGTGGAAGCATTGGAAAGGGTGCAGAGGATATTTACCAGTATGTTGCCTGGTATGGAGGGAAGATCTTATGAGGAAAGGCTGAGGGACTTGAGGCTGTTTTCGTTAGAGAGAAGAAGGTTAAGAGGTGACTTAATTGAGGCATTCGAGATGATCAGAGGATTAGATAGGGTGGACAGTGAGAGCCTTTTTCCTCGGATGGTGATGTCTAGCACGACGGGACATAGCTTTAAATTGAGGGGAGATAGATATAGGACAGATGCCAGAGGTAGGTTCTTTACTCAGAGAGTAGTAAGGGCGTGAAATTCCCTGCCTGCAACAGCAGTGGACTCGCCAACACTAAGGGCATTCAAATGGTCATTGGATAGACATATGGATGATAAGGGAATAGTGTAGATGGGCTTTAGAGTGGTTTCACAGGTCGGCGCAACATCGAGGGCCGAAGGGCCTGTACTGTGCTGTAATGTTCTATGTTCAGGCAGCGTGGGCCCAGTGGTCCCGGGAGCAGCAGGAGTTTTTAAGAAGCTGCTTTGCTGACTTGAAGGGGAGATGCTGGCCCCTATGAAGGCGTCGATTGAAAGGCTGGTGGAGACCCACAAGATGCAGGCGACGGCGATCAAGGAGGTGCAGCAGAAGGCCTCTGATAATGAGGACGAAATTCTGCGCCTGGCGGTCAGAGTGGAAGCGCACGAGGCGCTGCACAAAAAATGGCAGGAGAAGCTGGAGGACTTGGAGAATAGGTCGAGGAGGCAGAACCTGCGGATTCTGGGTCTCCCTGAAGGCGTGGAGGGGTCGGATGCTGGGGCGGTATGTGACCACAATGCTGAGTACGCTGATGGGCGCGGGGGCCTTCCCTAGGCCCCTGGAGCTGGATGGGGTGCACAGAGTCCTGGCAAGGAGGCCGAGGGCGAACGAGCTGCCAAGGGCTATGGTGGTGAGGTTCCACCGCTTCACCGACAGGGAGTGTGTCCTGTGATGGACGAAGAAGGAGCGGAGAAGCAAGTGGGAGAACACGAGATCCGGATTTATCAGGACTGGAGTGCAGAGCTGGTCAAGAAGCTTGCAGGATTCAATCGGTCCAAGGCGGTCCTCCACAGGGAGGGGGTGAAGTTCGGGCTGCTACAGCCGGCGAGGCTGTGGGTCACGTACCAGGACCGACACCATTATTTTGATACGCCGGATGAGGCGTGGACGTTCATTAAGAATGAGAAGTTGGACTCGAGTTAATGGATTGCAGTATGTTATGGGGGTTGTTGGTGAGGGGGATGGGGCGGTGTTTGGGTGGGGTTTCCCCACGTTTTCTTGTGTCTTTGTGGCCCGTGGCCGGGAGCCCTTGGGGATTTGGGTGAGGTCGCAGTTGAGAGGAGCTGCGTCACAGGGGGTGGGGTCAACCTAGGCAGGGAGCGCGGTTTTTCCCACAAAATGGTGGGGGCAGTACCTGAAGCGGGGGAAGGTACTGTGTTCGATATCCGCATTGGTTCATACGGAGTGTAGGGGGGGGGGACTTTCTCTACCCCACTTAGGTGGGGGGGGGGGGGGGGGGGGGAGCTGGATATTTGGATGGGGAATCCACAGGGGGATTGGAGGTAGAGGCGGGAGCGGCCGGGGTCAGCATGAGTCAGCTGACTTTCGGGAGTGCAATTGGGGGTGTAGGAGGGTTAACCAGTTGCTTGGCCGGGGGAGGGAGGTGTTTGGGGGGGGACTGGGTTGCTGCTGTGCTGACTGAGGGGGAACTGATGGTAAGAGGGAGAGTCGGGGCGGGGAGCCTCCACCTGGGGGGGCTGGAGGGTGTGGGAGGCGTGGGCACGTGGCTGGCCTAAAAAAAGAGATGGCTAGTTGGCGGGGGTGGGGGGGGGGGGGGGGGGGTTGGAGGCCTGAATGGGCCGGTCAAGAGGGCCCGGGTGTTTTTGCACTTAAAGGGGCTAAAGGCAGACGTAGCCATGCTGCAGGAAACACACCTGAAGATCGCGGCGGATCAAACCAGGCTGAGGAAGGGATGGGTGGGACAGGAATTTTACTCAGGGCTGGATGCAGAGAACAGGGGGGTCGCAATTTTGTGAGTAAGCGGGTGGCATTTGAGGTGGTGGGTATTGTGGCAGATAAGGGGGGGTCGTTATGTTATGGTGAGTGGCAGGCTGCAGGGGGCCCAGGTGGTGCTAGTGAATGTGTATGCTCCGAACTGGGACGATGCAGGGTTCATGAAGCAGACGATGAGCAGGATTCCGGATCTGGAGTCATGTAGTTTGGTAATGGGAGGGGGGCGGGGGGGGGGACCTTTAATACGATCCTGGACCCGACAGTGGATCGGTCTAAGTCAAGGTCGGGATAAGAGACCAGCAGCGGCCAAGGTCCTGAGGGGGTTCATGTACCAGATGGGGGGAGTGGATCTGTGGAGATTTGCCAGGCCAAGGGCGAAGGAGTTTTCCTTCTTCTCCCATATGCACAAGGCTTACTCGCGGATAGGTTTTTTCGTGGTAAGCAGGGCGCTAATTCCGAGAGTGGAGGGGGCGGAGTATCGGCCATTGCGATCTCGGACCATGCCCCACACTGGGTGGAGCTGGGGATGGGGGAGGAGAGAGGCCAACACCCGCTGTGGCGAATGGGCGTGGGACTGCTGGAGGACGAGGAGGTTTGTGGGCGGGTCCAGAGGTGCATCTAAAGATATATGGAGGCCAATGATAATGGGGAGGTTTCGGTGAGTGTGGTCTGGGAGGCACTGAAGGCAGTGCTCAGGGGGGAGCTAATCTCAATCAGGGCCCACAGGGAGAAGAGGGAGAGGATGGAGAGGGAGAGGTTGGTGGGGGAGATACTGAGGGTGGATAGAAGGTATGCGGAATCCCCCGAGGAGGGGTTGTCGAAGGAACGCCGGGGCCTTCACGGAGTTTGACTTGATATCCACGGGGAAGGCTGAGGCCCAGTTGAGGAAGGTACAGGGAGCAGTGTATGAGTATGGGGAGAAGGCAAGTCGGATGCTGGCGCATCAGCTGCGGAAGAGGGCGGCGGCTAGGGAGATTGGGGGAATTAGAGATGGGAGGGAATATGGTGCTGAGCGCAGCTAAGATAAATGAGGTCTTTAAGGACTTTTGTGGTAAATTATACGAGTCGGAACCCCCGGAGGGAGGGGAGGGGAGGGGATGAGGCAATTCCTGGAACAACTGAGGTTTCCAAAGGTGGAGGAAGGGCGGGTAGAGGGATTGGGGGCCCCGATTGAGATGGAGGAACTAATTAAGGGGTTGGGGAGTATGCAGATGGGCAGGGCCCCGGGGCCGGGTGGGTTTCCCGTAGAGTTCTATAGGAAATTCTCAGAGCTGTTGAGAACTTTTAGGCTAAGGAAAAGGGAATCCTTCCCCCGACAATGTCGCAGGCTCTGATCTCACTTATCCTCAAGTGTGATAAGGACCCGCTGCAATGTGGCTCCTATAGGCCGATTTCGCTCCTTAATGTGGATGCCAAGCTGTTGGCCAAGATCTTGGTCACAAGGATTGATTACTGTGTACCGGGAGTGATTCATGAGGATCAGACAGGGTTTGTGAAGGGCAGGCAGCTGAATACGAATGTGCGGAGGCTTCTGTATGTGAACATGATGCCCTCGGAGGGTGGGGACGCAGAAGTGGTAGCGGCAATGGACGCCGAGAAAACCTTTGACCGGGTGGAATAGGAGTACCTGTGGGAGGTGTTAGGCAGGTTTGGGGAGGAATTCATAGGGTGGGTCAAATTGTTGTATCAGGCCCCGGTAGCAAGTGTTTCGATGACCCGGCGGCGGTCAGGGTACTTTAGACTATATTGTGGAACGAGGCAGGGATGCCCCTTGTCCCCCCTGCTGTTTGCCCTGACGATTGAGCCGCTGGCCATGGCGTTGAGGGAGTCCAGAAACTGGAGGGGGTTGGTTCGGGGTGTGGGGGGGGGGGGGGGTGGGGGGGGGGGGGGGGCGGGAGGAGCACCGTGTTTCACTGTATGAGGATGACCTGCTTCTGTACATTGCGGATCCGGTGGAGGGGATGGGAAGGCCATGTGGATACGTAGGGATTTTGGAGACTTCTCGGGATACAAGCTAAATGTGGGAAAACGCCAGTTCTTTGTGGTGCATGCGAGGTGCCAGGAAAAGAGCTTGGAGGAGCTCCCGCTCAAGATGATGGAAAGGAGCTTTCTGTATTTGGGCATCCAGGTGGCCAAGAGTTGGGGGGTCTTGCATAAGCTCAATTTAGCGCAGCTGGTAGATCAGATGGAGGAGGACTTTAGGAGGTGGGACATGTTGCCACTCTCCCTGGCGGGTAGGGTGCAGTCCGTAAAGATGACGGTCCTCCCTAGGTTCCTGTTTGTCTTTCAGTGCCTGCCCATTCTCATCCCCAAGGCCTTCTTTAAGCGGGTAAATAGGAGTATTACGGGATTTGTGTGGGCAAATAAGACCCCGCGGGTTAGGAGACTGTTTCTGGAGCGCAGTCGGGGGGAGGGTGGGTTGGCGCTGCCGAACCTGTGCAGCTATTACTGGGCAGCGAATGTGTCTATGATTCGGAAATGGGTAATGAAGGGAGAGGGAGCGGCGTGGAAACGGTTGGAAGCGACGTCCTGTATAGATACTAGCCTGGGGCACTGGTGACGGCACCGTTGCCGCTTCCGCCAAAACGGTATACCACGAGCCCGGTGGTGGCGGCAACACTGGGGATTTGGGGGCAGTAGAGACGGCATAGCGGGGAGGTAGGGGCCTCAGTCTGGACCCCGAGATGCTACAACCACAGGTTCGCTCCAGGTAGGATAGACGGCGGGTTCCTAAGCTGGCACAGGACGGGAATCAAAAGGATGGGGGACTTGTTTATCAATGGGACTTTTTGCCAATCTGAGGGCGCTAGAGGAGAAATTTGGGTTGCCCCCAGGGAACACTTTTAGGAACATGCAGGTTTGGGCGTTTGTGAAAAAACAGATAGGGGAATTCCCGCTGCTACCTGCCTGGAGGATACAGGACAGGGTGGTTTTCGGCATGTGGGTCGGGGATGGCAAAGTATCGGACATATACCAGGAGCTGCAGGAAGCGGAGGAGGCCTCGGTGGAGGAGCTGAAGGGCAAGTGGGAGGAGGAGCTGGGTGAGGAGCTGGATGAGGGCCTGTGGGCTGACGCCCTGGGCAGGGTCAATTCCTCCTCATCTTGCGCCAGGCTGAGCCTGATTCAGTTTAAAGTGGTGCACCGGGCGCATATGGCAGGGGCGAGAATGAATAAATTATTTGGGGTAGAGGACAGGTGTGTGAGATGTTCAGGGAGCCCAGCGAACCATGCCCATATGTGTTGGACATGCCCGGCACTTACGGAATTTTGGAAAGGCTTTGCAAAGGCTAGGTCCAGGGTCTTGGACACTCAGGTAAAACCGAGCTGGGGGATAGTGATATTTGGGGTATCGGATGATCTGGGAGTGCAGGAGTCGAAAGAGGCCGGAGTTCTGGCCTTTGCCTCCTTGGTAGCCCGGAGAAGGCTCTTGTTAATGTGGAGGGACGCGAAGCCCCCAAGCGTAGAGGCTTGGGTCAGTGACATGGCGGGGTTTCTCAGGTTGGAGAAGATGAAGTTTGCCTTGCGAGGGTCCTTGCAGGGGTTCTCCAGGCGGTGGCAACCGTTCCTTGACTTTCTCGCGGCACGTTAGATCGAGGTCAGCAGCAGCAGCAATCCAGGGGGGGGGGGGACGGAGGGGCGGGGGGGAGGGTGTTGGTGGGTTGATTTCATTTTATTTGTAAGGGGCAAATGCCCCACCTTGTTTTGTTTTGTTTGTTAAATTGTTAACTTGTTGGAGGGTTAAGTTGTTTTGTTGGCTGGGAGAGGTGAGTGCATATTTAAAAGAGACTTCAGTTCCTGGAGCAGGCCACAGGCTGCAGGGTTGCTGGGAGAGGTGAGTGCATATTTAAAAGAGACTTCAGTTCCTGGAGCAGGCCACAGGCTGCAGGGTTGCTGGGAGAGGTGATTGCATATTTAAAAGAGACTTCAGTTCCTGGAGCAGGCCACAGGCTGCAGGGTTGCTGGGAGAGGTGAGTGCATATTTAAAAGAGCTTAGTTTACAGGTCGAGTGGCAGTTGGAGACTTCAGTTCCTGGAGCGGGCCTATTGGTTCATTGGAAATCAGGCAGGGTACAAAAGGTGTGGCAGGAGGGCCTTTAGACACGGAGTGCTGATTGGAACAGAGTGCATCTGAGTTTAGGTGAGTGACTGAGTTCGGGTGAGTGGCGAGAGAGGGCTGAGTTTTTGTTGGTGTTCGGGTTTATCCTTGAGGTTCTATAAAAAAAAAATTTTAAATTTAAATTACTTAAATTAATTAACTAGTTGAATATGGCTGGACAGGTGATGTGCTGTTGCTGTATGATGATGGAACTGGTGGATCCCATTGAGACCGTCAGTGACCACATCTGCAGCAAGTGTTGGCTGCTCGAGGAACTTCAGCTCAGAATTGATGAGCTGGAGACCGAGCTGCACACTCTGCGGCACATCAGAGAGGGGGAAAATTACCTGGACGCTTTGTTTCAGGAGGCAGTCACACCCAGTAGAATATGTACTGTTAATTCGGTCAGTGGTCAGGGACAGAGTGGTGTGACTGCAAAGGAGGCAGGTAGGGGGATCCTGAGTTTAGGAGTTGAGGAGCCTCAGCCCTTGACCTTGTCCAACAGGTATGAGGTACTTGCTCCCTGTGTGGTGAGGAAGAGGGCTGTAGGGAGGATGTGTGACTGACCTCTGCACCGTGGTACAGGAAGCCATTCAAGAGGGGGGAGCAAAAAGACAAGTGGTAGTTGTAGGGGATTCTATAATTAGGGGGATTGATGGCATCCTTTGTAAGCTAGATCGTGAGTCCCGCATGGTATGTTGCCTGCCCAGTGCCAGGATGAGGGACATCTCTGATCGGCTAGAAAGGATTTTGGCGAGGGAGGGAGAGGATCCAGTTGTTGTGGTCCACGTTGGGACTAACAACATAGGTAAGACTAGGAAAGAGGACCTGTTTGGGGATTATCAAACACTAGGGACTAAATTAAAGAACAGGTCCTCCAGGGTTATAATCTCTGGATTACTACCCGAGCCACGTGCCAATTGGCATAGGGTTGAGAAAATTAGGGAAGTTAACACGTGGCTAAAGAAGTGGTGCGGGAAAGAGGGATTCCATTTCATGGGGCATTGGCATCAGTGCTGGGGCAGGAGAGACCTGTACCGTTGGGACGGTCTTCACCTGAACCATTCTGGGACCAATGTTCTAGCGAAGTGGATAAATAGGTTGGTCACAAGGACTTTAAACTAGCAAGTAGGGGGGAAGGGAAGGGTAAAGCTATGGACAGTATAATGGTTAATGGAGAGCAAGGCAGCAGGTTACGTGACAGGTTATTATGTCGGGTTCAAAGACAAGGAAAATTAGGAGAAAGGGTAAGAGGAAAAATAATTTGCGAAAAGTTACTGATCAAGGTGTTAGGATTCATAACAAAGACATAAAAAACAGCATAAGTGTACTTTACCTGAATGCTCGTAGTATACGGAATAAAGTGAATGAGATGATGGCGCAAATCATCGTGAATGACTATGATTTAGTGGCCATTACTGAAACATGGTTAAAAGATGGTCACGACTGGGAGTTAAGTATCCACGGGTATCAGACTATACGAAAGGATAGAATGGATGGTAAGGGCGGTGGTGTAGCTTTGTTGTTTAAGGATGGCATCCGGGCAATAGTAAGGGATGATATTGGTGCTATGGAGGACAAGGTTGAATCAATTTGGGTGGAAATCAGGAATAGTAAGGCGAAAAGGTCACTGATAGGAGTAGTCTGTAGGCCACCAAATAGTAACAGGATGGTAGGGCAGGCAATAAGCAAAGAAATAACGGATGCATGTAGAAATGGTACAGCGGTTATCATGGGAGATTTTAATCTGCATGTCGGTGGTTTAACCAGGTTGGTAAAGGCAGCCTTGAGGAGGAGTTTATAGAATGTGTCCGGGATAATTTCCTGGAACAGTATGTAATGGAACCTACAAGGGAACAAGCAGTCCTAGATCTGGTCCTGTGTAATGAGGCAGGATTGATTAATGATCTCATAGTTCGGGATCCTCTTGGAAGGAGCGATCACAATATGGTGGAATTTAAAATACAGTTGGAGGATGACAAGGTAAAATCAAACACTAGTGTTTTGTGCTTAAACAAAGGCGATTACAATGGGATGAGAGAAGAACTAGCTAAGGTAGACTGGGAGCAAAGACTTCATGGTGAAGCAGTTGAGGAACAGTGGAGAACCTTCCGAGCGATCTTTCACAGTGTTCAGGAAAGGTTCATACCGACAAAAAAGAAAGACGGTAGAAAGGGGAAAAATCGACCGTGGATATCTAAGGAGGTGAGGGAGAGTATCAAATTGAAGGAAAAAACATACAAAGTGGCAAAAATTAGTGGGAGACTAGAGGACTGGGAAGTCTTTAGGGGACAACAGAAAGCTACTAAAAAAGCTATAAAGAAGAGTAAGGTAGACTATGAAGGTCAACTTGCTCAGAACATAAAAGCAGATAGTAAAAGCTTCTACAAATATATAAGACAAAAAAGAGTGGCTAAGGTAAATATTGGTCCTTTGGAAGATGAGAAGGGAGATTTAATAATAGGAGACGGGGAAATGGCTGAGGAGCTGAACAGGTTTTTTGGGTCAGTCTTCACAGTGGAAGACACAAATAACATGCCAGTGACTGATGGAAATAAAGATATGACAGGTGAGGACCTTGAGATGATTGTAATCACTAAGGAGGCAGTATTGGGCAAGCTAATGGGGCTAAAGGTAGACAAGTCTCCTGGCCCTGATGGGATGCATCCCAGAGTGTTAAAAGAGATGGCTAGGGAAATTGTAAACGCACGAGTGATAATTTATCAAAATTCACTAGACTCTGGGGTGGTCCCAGAGGATTGGAAAGTAGCAAACGTGACACCACTGTTTAAAAAAGGAGGTCGGCAGAAAGCAGGTAATTATAGGCCGGTAAGCTTAACTTCGGTTGTAGGGAAAATGCTGGAATCTATCATTAAGGAGGAAATAACGGGGCACCTGGAGGGAAATTGTCCCATTGGGCAGACACAGCATGGGTTCATAAAGGGTAGGTCGTGTCTGACTAATTTGGTAGAATTTTTTGAGGACGTTACCAGTGCAGTAGATAACGGGGAGCCAATGGATGTGGTATATCTGGATTTCCAGAAAGCGTTTGACAAGGTGCCACACAAAAGGTTGCTGCATAAACTAAAGATGCATGGCATTGAGGGTAAAGTGGTAACATGGGTAGAGGATTGGTTAACTAACAGAAAGCAGAGAGTGGGGATAAATGGGTGTTTCTCTGGTTGGCAACCTGTAACTAGTGGGGTCCCTCAAGGATCAGTGTTGGGCCCGCAGTTGTTCACAATTTACATAGATGATTTGGAGTTGGGGGACCATGTGCAATGTGGCAAAGTTTGCAGATGACACTAAGATGAGTGGTAAAGCAAAAAGTGCAGAGGATACCGGAAGTCTGCAGAAGGATTTGGATAGGTTAGGTGAATGGGCTAGGGTCTGGCAGATGGAATTCAATGTTGCCAAGTGTGAGGTTATCCATTTGGGGAGGAATAACAGCAGAATGGATTATTATTTAAACGGTAAGATGTTAAAACATGCTGCTGTGCAGAGGGACCTGGGTGTGCTGGTGCACGAGTCGCAAAAAGTTGGTGTGCAGGTGCAACAGGTGATTAAGAAGGCTAATTGAGTTTTGTCTTTCATTGCTAGAGGGATGGAGTTCAAGACTAGGGAGGTTATGCTGCAATTGTATAAGGTGTTGGTGAGGCCACATCTGGAGTATTGTGTTCAGTTTTGGTCTCCTTACCTGAGAAAGGACATATTGGCACTGGAGGGAGTGCAGAAGAGATTCACTAGATTGATCCCAGAGTTGAGGGGATTAGATTATGACGAGAGGTTCAGTAGACTGGGACTGTACTCATTGGAGTTTAGAAGGATGCGGGGGGATCTTATTGAAACATATAAAATTATGAAGGGAATAGATAGGATAGATGCGGGCAGGTTGTTTCCACTGGTCGGGGAAAGCAGAACTAGGGGGCATAGCCTCAAAATAAGGGGAAGTAGATTTAGGACCGAGTTTAGGAGGAACTTCTTCACCCAAAGGGTTGTGAATCTCTGGAATTCCTTGCCCAGTGAAGCAGTTGAGGCTCCTTCTTTAAACGTTTTTAAGAAAAAGATAGATACCTTTCTAAAGAATAAAGGGATTCGGGGATATGGTGTACGGGCCGGAGAGTGGAGCTGAGTCCACAAAGATCAGCCATGATCTCATTGAATGGCGGAGCAGGCTCGAGGGGCCAGGTGGCCTACTCCTGCTCCTAGTTGTTATATTGTGTTGTTCTCTTTGCATTATTTTTTCTTTTGTGGTGGTTTGTAAAAATTTTGGAAAAAAACATTTAAAAAAAAAAAAAAAATGTATATAGCTGCCAGTACATGCAAATGTACCAAACTGTAAGCCTGACTGGGACTCCTAAATTGGTTGTCAGTATAATTCTTAGCACGCTGAGGATTATTTAGCAAATATTGTCCAATCACATCTAATGTTGAACACTGTATTTAGATTTTTTGCAAGCATGGACTGGTTGGTTACAATCTTTACTTTACCCATTGTGAACAGTGGCTGGGGCATGCTGTTAGATATGATCCGCCGGCCTTCGGGAAGTACAGCCTATATACCCAGCTTCACACTGCACTGAAATTTATGTATCACATTACTTATTTGTATGATAGGCAGAATGTCTTTTTGGCATGACGGCAGTATCCTGTTAGTAACAAAACCACTTGTGTTGCTACTGCATAGTAGCAGAGTGAAACAGCTAGATACTTTGCCAATGGATGAAGGGACCAAATGTGATGCAGGACTCCGTGCTCCATGGGATGTTCCCAGGGACAGTCACCAAGACAAGCATCAACTGCAGCTGGAGAATCGTCAACTCGGTGAAAGACGCTCCAATGTCTGCGTAAAACTTGTTGGTCTTCCAGGGCAAATTGTTGTCTGTGACCGAGTGTTGCAGATTGGCACATTCCAAGGTCCAGGACTATGTGCTGAGGAAATCACTAATCCTTGGGGCAGTGACTGAAGAGACACAATGGGGAAAGATCCCTGTCCAAGGCTTTTCAGCCAAAGTACAAAACGAGAAACCTGTTCTTTCACAGCCCACAGCTGTTCCTTCACAGCAATCGGCCAGTCAGGCAGAAGTGATCCCACCAGCTGTACTGAGAACAGAACTACCATCATTCCAAGATTTCCACGAGTTCCCAACAACTGCAGTGGAACAACAGCAGTCACCAAGGCAACAAAGGCTAGGGGAATGACACTCACCATACAAGGAACATCTCCTGGACAAACAGACAATGCCAACACATACGTGATCCATTCAGAGACCTGCACGATTGAAAGACGATGCGTGCAATGCATGCGCAGTAGAACAAGCAGTTGTTAATGCATGAGAACAGTGAGTGCGATGTGGGTAACACACTGTCACGCAGGATCATGCATGTAAATGTATCTTTTGCTTGGGAGAAAAAAGGGGATATTTGTATCTTTTGTTCTATATGCAAAGGGAAATGTTTGTGTTTTGGAAATACAATCTCACCGGGTGTACTAAATGACTACGTGGCATTCCGCAGTGATGTGACTCTCCCATGAGGCACTCCACCAGTAGGCTGCCATTTCTGATCAGTCCAATAAAGACTTTCACTGAGTACACACTGAAGAATCAAGCCATCCTTATACATGAAACAGGTTCACTATCCCTTGAAAATTGGAGGCTCCACGAATGGGGTGGAATCCAGAAACTAAGTCCCACCCACCACATTTAAACTCCTCTCCCACCTCCATTCTGACATGATAGGAGACGCATGAAAATCTGGGCACTGGCCTGCAAAGTAAGAAGAAAGAAGCTTGAATCAGATGGTCTGACCTGTTAGAGAAGTCAGAAGTGGATGGAGATAATTTGTGAATGGCTGGGTCTCAAAGTAATGTTTGGATTGTTGAGAAACTGTAAATCACTCAGAATATACCATTTGCAAAACATACAAACAGAATGGAATCATTCTATTTTTGGCAGAGTTCCAGATAACATGCAATAAAGTGAACAAAATAATGTGCTGTCTTTTTGAAATTTAAGTGTCAATAGATCTGGAGCCATTGAGTATTTGGAATTTCAAAGTTCCTTACTTCAGTGCTTTTAAGAGAAATCTAGTGGAAATTGCCAAGTCAAATATGAGTGTGTGCTTCATTTCTTCAACGCTTTCTGAGGCACTTAGGGTTGCTTTGAGTTTCATTTGACTCCTTAGCAACAGTGGAGCTTTATAAAAAATCTATCACGAAGCTGACCCTGAGAGCCTTTATTTTCTTAGTTGTACAGTGGACAAAAAATAATTTCTGCAAAAGTCAAAAATCTCAGATTCTTTTTCCAGAGTCTGTGCATAGTAAGGTCACAGATTGATGAGTATTTACAGACTTGATGAAGCATGTCCTGGAAAACAGGGCGGGATTCTCTGTTGGCCGACACCAAAATCAGCAAAGGCGATTGGGTGGAGAATCAATTCTGACGGCAGAATCGCGGCAGGCGCCGATATGACACCAAATCGCGATTCACCAAATTCACTGGTTTAGCACAGTGGGCTAAATCGCTGGCTTGTATTCAATTCCCGTACCAGCCTCCCCGAACAGGCACCGGAATGTGGCGACTAGGGGCTTTTCACAGTAACTTCATTGAAGCCTACTTGTGACAATAAGCGATTTAAAAATTTTTTTTTAAAAATTCTCCGTCACCTCGTCAATCTGTTCCGGAATGCATGCACAGTAAACACCGTTTGCATGTCATTAGTGGGCCTGAACCGGTATTTTCCGGGGCCTCCATGATTCTCCGTGTCCGATGGGCCGAGTTCCCAACGTCGTGGTTCACTCGTGAAACTGGCATGGTGGCTGCTGAGCGAGGGAGAGAGGAGGTAGGACCCAGAGAGGAGCGACTGCGGGCTGCCGGGCCAGACACTGGCCGGGCTGGCTGGGGTGGGGGAGGACTTTCCAGGGCCGAGGTGGAGTCGGGGGGACCAGTCTGAGTGGCCGGATGACCCTCCCACCCCAGCACGGGATTCGGGCGGTGTCCAGGCATGGACCGCCATTACAGCAGCCACCATGCTGTGTGCCCACTGACCACCCACATTGGTATTTGGTTCTGCAGTGTGACACCGGCCATATGGGTGCTGCAACCCCTCACCCTCACATACCACCCCACTGCCACACTACCCCCCCTGCCCCAACTCCCTGCAACCCGGCCTCCACCCATCGGCGGCCCACCCAGTGCAACACCCACAAGGCCCTGGTGAGGGCAGTACCAGCCAACGGTACCCCTAGCATGTGGGTTGGGCGCCATGGCCAGAGACCCTCGAGTATCCAGGCACTGACTGGGCCAGGGGTGTGGCGATGGGGGGAAGGAACATCTGGGGCAGATCCCACAGTGCCAACCGGGTCCACCGTGTAGACCATGTCATGGTATCCATATTAACATATCATGGTGCAATCATACACACACACTGATGGACAGGTAGACGGACCAATCAACACACACGCAACATCACAGCCAATCACCAATGAGAGCACATGCACTATAAAACAGGGAACACCACAGTTCCCGCTCATTCCACCAGGAGATAGATCAGAGCACAGAGCTCACAGCGTGCCACTCAGACATACACCATGTGCTGAGTGCCTCTCTAAGATGGTGCTAGGGCTGGGTCCACAGGTTAACTGGTGAAGTACGAACCACAGCCAGAAGTTAACAGTTGTTATTGTACAGAATAATAAAACAGAGTTGTACCATCTACAACCGTGTTGGTTCGTTTGTATATCGGAACACCCAACACGACATAGTACCAGGATTGGAAACTCGCCATCAACTGTGAGACCTACCTGCACCTCTTCAGAGATCCGCCATCCTGCGCCATGGACACCATCAGCCCGCCGCAGCCGCTCCAAATCGCTGGAAAACTCAGCGTCAACTGGGAGCTGTTTAAACAGCACTTCCAGCTCTTCTTAGAAGCCACCGACAGGGAGAATGCATCGGACACCAGGAAGATCGCCCTCCTCCTCTCCACGGCGGGGCAACACGCCATCCACATCTACAACTCCCTGGCATTCACAGAAGGCAAGGACAAGACGAAGTACAAGACGGTCCTTCTAAAATTTGAGCAAAACTTCAGCGTCAAAGTGAATGAGAGCTTCGAGAGGTACCTCTTCCAGCAGCAACTGCAGGGTAAGGATGAGCCTTTTCAATCTTATTTGCCACACCTCCGTATCCTCGCGCAGTCCTGCGGCTATGGGGCCACCTCCGATTCCATGATTCGGGACCAGATAGTTTTTGGGGTCACCTCGGACACCCTACGCCAGCAGTTCCTCAAAATAAAGCGCCTCATCCTAGCCACTGCCATCGAAACCTGCGTCCTCCACGAAGACGCGACCAGCCGCTCCTCCCAATTTCAGGCGGCCGAATCGGCACGGCAGGGGTCCTACGAGGCCGAGCGGGTCCGGTCGATCGAGTTCCTCCCGGCCCGCGGCCCGGACGAGGGCGGCCATTTTGCACGCTTTCCGAGGCCTCCCACGCTTGTACGCGCCAAAAGAGGGGACGTCGACACAGAGGGACGTGACGCGCAGGCGCGCTCTACACAGGAACGAACCGCGCATGCGCGGTGGTGCAACGAACGCCATGACGTCACGACATGCAGCAACTGTGGATCCGCACACTTAAAGCGGCAATGTCCAGCCAAAACTCGACAATGCCTCCGCTGTGGCAGGATGGGCCACTACGCTGCCTGCTGTCGAGCAGCTCAACCTGCCAACGCTCCGCAATTCTGCCAGCCTCGCAGGGACGTGCGGGCCATTCAGCCTCCATACACCGATTCATACCCTGACGACGTACAGACCGGTGATACCGACGACCGGGAACCCTTCCGCGTTGCGGTAATAGACAGAAATCGGATGTCCTCAAGTAGGACCCACCAGCCGATGCCAGTGCACAGCGTTAATCCGGGTGATGAATGGTGTGCCACCCTAACGTTCAACCGATCACCAATCACATTCTGCTTAGACACTGGTGCCTCCGCCAATCTCATTGCATGGTCAGCCTTCTACACCTTGAAGGTCAAACCACCGAATCGGCCATCCCACTATCAGTTGGTCGATTACAACGGTAATGTTATCCCGGCCATGGGGTCCTGCCAGCTCGAGGTTGCACATAGTTCATACACAGCCACACTGTCTTTTGAGATAGTTGGATCCTCGAAGGACTCTCTGCTAGGCGCACAGGCGGCAAGATCCTCCACCTCGTTCAGCGGGTACACACTCTGTCTCCAGAAGGCACGTCCGACTTCCCGGATGCAGACTTTAGGGCACAGCTCCACTCGCTCCTCGCCCACAACCAGGAGGTTTTCGAGGGCATGGGCACACTGCCCTACACTTACAGAATACGGCTCAAACCGGACGCCACCCCGGTCATTCACGCACCCCGTAGGGTCCCAGCACCGCCTCAAGCAGCAGCTGCAGGACCTGCAGGACCAAGGAGCGCTTTCCCGGGTCACGGAGCCCACGCCATGGGTCAGCTCCATGGTGTGCATAAAAAAGCCCTCTGGCGAGCTCCGGATCTGCATCGACACGAAAGACCTGAACAATAACATCATGAGGGAACACTACCCCATACCCAAACGGGAAGAAATCACAAGCGAAATGGCCCGGGCAAAATTTTTACCAAGCTTGATGCCTCAAAGAGCTTTTGGCAGATTCAGCTGGATCAGTCCAGCAGGAAGCTGTGCACTTTCAACACTCCCTTTGGCAGATACTGCTACAATAGGATGCCGTTTGGCATCATCTCGGCATCCGAGGCATTTCATCGAATCATGGAACAGATGATGGAGGGCATCAAAGGGGTGCGCGTCTATGTTGACGACATCATCATCTGGTCCACCACACCACAGGAGCACATCAGTCATCTCCAGCGTGTCTTTGCTCGGATACGAGAGCACGGCCTCCGCCTCAACCGAGCCAAGTGTTCTTTTGGCCAAACTGAGCTAAAGTTTCTGGGGGACCACATATCCCGGTCAGGGGTGCGTCCGGATGCCGACAAAGTGGCAGCTATTGCAGCCATGCCGCAGCCGGCAGACAAGAAGGCAGTGCTCCGCTTTCTCGGGATGGTCAACTTCCTGGGGAAGTTTATCCCCAACCTTGCCTCGCACACAACGGCTCTTCGCCACCTAGTAAAGAAGTCCACGGAGTTCCAGTGGCTGCCCGCACACCAGAAGGAGTGGGAGCAGCTCAAGATCAAGCTCACCACCGCCCCGGTCTTGGCGTTCTTCGACACTACTCGAGACACAAAGATCTCGACTGATGCCAGCCAGTCCGGCATGAGGGCGGTACTCCTGCAACGGGATGACACTGCATCATGGGCCCCGGTCGCCTATGCCTCGTGGGCCATGACCCCCACAGAACAGCGCTATGCGCAGATTGAGAAGGAGTGCCTGGGTTTGTTAACTGGCATAGATAAATTCCATGACTATGTGTATGGCCTTCCGCAGTTCACTGTGGAGACCGACCATCGCCCCCTGGTCAGCATCATACAAAAGGACCTCAATGAGATGACCCCTCGCCTCCAGCGCATTCTGCTCAAGCTCCGGAGGTATGACTTCCAACTTGTCTACACCCCGGGAAAGGACCTCATCATCGCGGATGCCCTGTCCAGAGCAGTGAGCACACCGCCCGAATCGGGGGGGTTCGTCTGTCAGGTCGACGCACATGTAGCCTTCACATCGGCCAATCTGCCAGCTACTGATGCAAGTCTGGCCCACATTCGCCGTGAGACTGCGGCTGACCCCCTTCCACAACATGTGATGCGCCACATGACAGAAGGGTGGCTCAAGGGGCAGTGCCCACAATTCTACAATGTCCAGGATGACTTGGCCATCATTGATGATGTCCTCCTAAAGTTGGACCGGATTGTGATCCCACACAGCATGCACAGGCTTGTCCTCGAACAATTGCACGAAGGCCATCTCGGGGTTGAAAAGTGCAGGCGGAGGGCCCGAGAGGCGGTGTACTGGCCGGGCATCAGCGACGACATCGCCAACATGGTGCTCAACTGCCCCACCTGCCAAAGGTTTCAGCCGGCGCAACCCCCTGAGACACTTCAGCCCCATGAGTTGGTAACGTCCCCCTGGGCAAAGGTGGGTGTGGACCTTTTTCATGCGCTCGGCAGGGACTATGTCATCATAATTGACTATTTTTCCAATTATCCGGAGGTCATACGCCTGCACGACTTGACATCATCAGCTGTAATCAGAGCATGTAAAGAAACCTTCGCTCGCCATGGCATTCCGCTTACCGTCATGTCGGACAATGGGCCCTGTTTTGCGAGCCAAGAATGGTCTTCTTTTGCTGCTTCATATGGCTTCACACACATGACGTCCAGCCCTTTGCATCCCCAGTCGAATGGCAAGGTGGAAAAGGGCGTCCATATCGTGAAGCGGCTCCTCTGCAAGGCTGCTGATGCCGGATCTGATTTCTGTTTAGCCCTGCTGGCCTATCGCTCGGCCCCACTGTCCACAGGCCTCTCGCCAGCCCAGCTGTTGATGGGTCGCACCCTCAGGACCACTGTGCCGTCCATTCATGTTCCTAAACCCGACCATGCTCCAGTACTGCAAAGGATGCGACAGCAGCGTGCTCAGCAGAAGGTGGCACATGACACTCGGGCAACTGATCTTCCTGCCCTGGCGACTGGAGACAACGTCCGCATACACCTACCAGAGGGTGGCTGGTCGGCAACTGCCGAGGTTCTCCACCCTGTGGCTCCCCACTTGTTCCTGATTCGCATGCCTGATGGCTCCATTCGCCGGCGTAATCGGTGGGCCTTTCGGCTGCTTCCGCACTCGCTACGTGATCATGCACCGGTGCCACGCCCTCCTGTTGTCCCTGATGTCGACTTCGTGGAGCTTCCTGCCACTCTGCCTATTCGTTTATCGCCCGTGGCCAGGCCCATTCCTCAGCCAGTGGATCCTGACCCACCCTTGAGGCGGACAACCCAAATTCATCGCCCACCTACTAGACTGGACTTATGAGCCCGTTGCACATTGGACTCACTGAATTGTTGTGCAACAATGTTAACCTATTTCTTTTTTTGTCGTTCCAGGAGTTCTCTCTCGATATTTGATGATTGCACTTGTTTTGTTTGTGGTACAACCTCGTTGCTATGTTGCACCTGACACCTCCCTATGTATATAGTTTAGCCTCATGTACATGTTGTAAGTATTGCACACACATACTCAGCCGCACTCAGTACACACCAATATTTATTACCATGTAGGCACATATCCTTGTGAGTGAGTGCCTCTCTAAGATAGTGCTAGGGCTGGGTCCACAGGTTAACTGGTGAAGTACGAACCACAGCCAGAAGTTAACAGTTGTTATTGTACAGAATAATAAAACAGAGTTGTACCATCTACAACTGTGTTGGTTCGTTTGTATATCGGAACACCCAACACGACAGCCCGGTGGGCCTGCTTGGGCACGGGGGCATGCACCACACTAACATGTTAACCTTTCACCCCCTGCAGACAGTGGATATTAGGATTCAACCAGCAATGGTGGCCTTCCTGCTCATCGCCGCAGCCCTGGGGGATGCCTTGCGGCTGTACGAGCTGGTGCTGCTCGAGGAGGAGGAGGAAGCTGCAGCAGCGAAGCGTACCCCAGGGGAACGGGAGGCAGCCACCCAGGATGGAGAGCAAGCCGCCCAACAGGCCGAGGAAGAGGAGGTGTCAAGGGGGCGCCACTGGAGGCCTCGTGTGTACCGGCACCATCCGTCATTCAAGGACCAGTTGGACCGGGCATGCTGTCGACGATTCTGGTTGAGCAGAAAGACGGTGCGACATATCTGCCAGATGATGGCACACCTGGCCCCGCAGGTGTATGGGGGAGGAAACCCGCTTCCAGTCACCATCAAGGTGACAGTTGACCCAAACTGTTAAGCGCCGGAGTCCTTCCAGGATCCGAGTGGGGACCTGTCTGGGATCTCACAGACGTCGGTGCACAGGTGCATCCGTGCCATCGCGTAGACCCTATATGTCCAGGTGGATCAATACGTCTATTTCAATACGGTGGAGGGGGAGGATGGGCAGAACACAGGGCTCAGGCAGGCACGGGAGGGCACACGATGTGTGCGCCAGGGCCAACGCTCAAGAGCCGTTCTGATCGCCTCCAGGTTCACTGACGAAGATGGGTGGTAGAGGGGGGGACTGGTCAGGGGCACGGTCACCGCATCCCAACCCCACACACCCTCACAACCCCCCCCCCCATCCCCTTCCCTCCAGCCACCCCTGCCTGCAACCCCTCCGTGATACATGCCTGCCACACTGGGTGGGGGCCCTGGGTTGGCAGTAACAGCGGGTCAGGTCCGTGGGATGGAGGATGATGACAGCCCGCTCTGCGATGAGCTCTGGTGCTCTGCATCGTACGACAACGTCTGACTCCTGCCCAGGGTAGTACTTTCCACCATCCACCTGGGTGATCCCTGCATGCGAGCTAGCCATTCCATCACATGGAGCCATCGGATCCCTGAGGTGGCGGTGGTGGGGGAGGGTGGGGAACACGGGCCACCCACAGGGTCCACCTATTTGCACTTCCCCAACGTCTGCCCTATTCCCCTCCACCCCAGCCCCGGCCAGCCCAGACCAGCCCACCCCTCACACCCATCAGGCAGAGCACCGAGGCAGGTTGTAACAGCAGTAACAGGTGTTTATTGTGAACAAATACGTACAGATTTGTGCCCATCCCTTATAACATAGAAATAACATAGAATTTACAGTGCAGAAGGAGGCCATTCGGCCCATCTAGTCTGCACCAGCTCTTGGAAAGAGCACCCAACCCAAGGTCAACACCTCCACCCTATCCCCATAACCCAGGAACCCCACCCAACACTAAGGGCAATTTTGGACACTAAGAGCAATTTATCATGGCCAATCCACCTAACCTGCACATCTTTGGACTGTGGGAGGAAAGTGGAGCACCCGGAGGAAACCCACGCACACACAGGGAGGATGTGCAGACTCCGCACAGACAGTGACCCAAGCCGGAATCGAACTTGGGACCCTGGAGCTGTGAAGCAATTGTGCTATCCACAATGCTACCGTGCTGCCCCTGCACTAAACTGTGTCCTGCATCTATGCCAACTTAACTAGTGTCTACTTTTCTGGCTCTTTGGGCCTTAATGCTATGTCTAGGTGGATCCCCAGGCAGTACAGCAGGCGTGGAGGTGGCCTGCTTTGATCCCTGCTCTGCACCCTGAGACCCCGTTGGTGGCCGTCTTCCAAAGCGACCAGGCCTGGGTGGGCGCAGCTGCTGCCCGGGTGTCCCAGCTACGTGGGGTCGCCCTGATCTGCCCGTTGCCCACCAAATGCACCAGGGGCAAGAAGGGGAGAGTCCGAGGTGCTGCGGTGTTCCAGCACCTCCGTCACGGGCCCCGTTACCTCCTCCTCCCTCAGAATGCCCGATGGCCCCTGGGCTACTCCTTGGGACGGGGGTGCGAGCGGAGCTATTCCCTGAGGCTATCCCACCAGCTGGCACTGCCAGTCCTGGAAGCCCGCTGTGGTCTTCACGGGGGTCTGCATGCTCGTGGCCATGCAGCACAGGGAGTGGACCATCTCCTTCTGTGTCTGCGCCACGTTGGCCAGCACCTGGGCAATGTCACCGATGTTCCCAACCATGGCCTGCTGTGACTGGGCCACGCTCAGGAGTGCTGCTGCAATTTCCAGGTGGCTCTGGGACACGGTCGCCTGTGAGGTGGCAACACTATCCTGGGCCTCGGTCAGTGCCTGCATGGAATGCCACAGGCCTTTGACATGCTGATCCATAGCCAAAACCCTTGTCCCCAATGCCTCCACTGCAGATGCCACCCGTGCGGTGTTGACCTGGGTGACATGCATGGTCGGCAACACCCCTTGCTGCTCCATGCGGTTTGACTCCTCCAACTACGCCTGCAGATGCTGGATGCTCGCTGACAACCCCTCATGTAGTCCCTGGCTCTGCAACTGCATCTCCATTACGGATGGGACTGTCCATTCCAGAAGCCCGAGACCCGTCTAGACGGCAGCTAGTCCCTGGGGTCGGCCTGCCCTCCGACCGTCCGCCCCCTCGGATGTTCCTACCTCCACCTGCTGTACCGGGTCAATTATGCGGTGCGCACCAGATAATGTCCCAGGAGCCTCTTCACTAACATGGGCAATCGAGGTGAGTGTCTCTGGGATGGTGGAGGGTGTTGGAGACAGCTGTGACGGAAAGTCAGTGTCATCCTCCGATCCGAGGTCCAGCGTGTCCTGAGTCTCGGACGGAGGGCTGGTGTCCGAGCTGCTCCCCCCGTCAGTGCTCGGCTCATGGTGGGGCTCTGGTTGTGGCACTGGCAGGGGGCAGGGAACACTAGATAGACCCGCCCCATCTCCAGCAGGTCCTGCAAGACACAAGACAAGACACATGATTAGACCGTGGGCCGGGAGGGAGTGGGGGTGAGGGTGGTGTTGGGGAGGGGTGGACGCATGTGTCGTGGGGAACCGCACCTAACAGGGGTCTCACTTCCTCGCCCGCAGCCGAGCTCCACCTCGGCGACCTCCCTTTCCTCCAGGCTGCCAACCAGATCCAGGGCCCTCTGCTCAGCCACGGTGAGGGGCCGCAGGTCCCTCCTATCTTCTCCCGGCCATTGTGCATGGCCTTCTCCTTGGGGGGCGGGGGTGGGGGGGGGGGGGGGGGGGGCGGGACACAATGACCGACAGTGTTAGACAATCCGATGCATGCAGTCCAGGGAGTGAATAGGTTAGGGCCTCAGTGGTCTGGTCACCTGACCATGGTAGCCGTTTCCACCATTCACAAGGCCCCATTCCGTGTGGACCCAGGAGTCAAGGAGTAAAGATCTGGGGCGGGATTTTCCATCCCGCCGCACCCGTTTTCTGGTGTGCGCATCCCCGTCGGCAGCGGGGTTCTCCGTCCCGGCAGTTGACCAATGGGGTTTCCCATTGTGGACACCTCCACGCCATCGGGAAATCTGCGGCATGAATGCGCTGCCGGCAAAACGGAGGATTCAGCCGATGAAGAATTCAGCTCCTGCCGTTCAGCTGCTGTTCCTGGACATAGTTTAACTCTGTTTATAGTTGCAATAAATTATTTGTTGTTCAGGAAACCTCCTGGTTCATACCTCACGCTATTACATTGGCAACAATGGTAAATTGGAGAATGGTCACAGACGGTAAAACATTGAGGAGGAAGGAAACATCGACGGAAACCTCCGGAGAAGAGACAAGAGGTGATCACCACATTATCAGTGAGTGAGAAACAATGCCACTAATATGAAAACTCGATTCTTTTGACCAGGGAACAGAAGACTGGGGCCGATACATTGAGAGGTTTCGATAATTTTTCGCAGCTGATCAGATTACTGGAGAAGGCAAGCAAAAGATCATCTTACTGATGGAATGCAGACTCCAGACATATAACCTCATTAGAAATTTTACATCCCCAGAGGCCCCAGATACCAAGTCGTTTGATCAATTAGTCATTTTAGTGAAAGAGTGTTATAACCCCAGACACTCCATCATACTGCAATATTATAAATTTAATTTGGCAATCAGGGACCCAGGAGAGAAAATTTCCCAATTTGTAGCCAGACTTTGTCGAATGGCTGAACACTGCTAATTTAGCTCATAATTAAGTGACATGCTATGCGATTGTCTTGTTTGTAGTATTAACGGCCTCAATATCCAAAGAAAGTTATCAGCTGAAGCAAAGGTTTCCCTGGATAAAGCGATACAGATAGTTCAAGCCAACGAATGTGCTGAAAAGGGCTCTTCGGAGCTACAGTGCGTGCAGGAAGGCCAGATGAATCAAATGAGGAGTGGGACAGATGCTTGATGATGACCCTGAGTGGTGGTTACGGAGGAAGCTGAAACAAGATCTCAGGAACTGGATCGTAGACAGAAGCATCGAAGAAAAAACGTCTGTCATTCCAGGAATTTTGCTGAGTGTTACAGATGTGAGAGAGATAACCCTCAAGAGAAGTGCCAATGCAATGATTTTGCTTGCTTCAATTGTAACAGGAAGGGACACATTCACGCATGTGACCGCGCTGGGCATCGGGCCCCATCACCTCCTCCTCCCTCGGGGTGTCCGATGTCTCCCGGCCTACTCCTTGGGATGGGGATGTGGATGGAGTGAGCTCCGGGGGCTGCACCGTCACCTGCCGCTGCCATCCTGGAGGCCCGGTCTCATATCGACCATGGTCTCCATGCTCGCGGCCATGGAGCACAGGGTCTGTGCCACACCGCTCAGGGACTGTGCTACGTCATTCCGGGACTGTGCTATGTCACTCAGGGACCATGCCAGGTCCCTCTGTTTCTGGTTCAGGTCAGCAAATGCCAGGCCGATGCTGTTGATGCCCTAAGCCATGGCCCGTTGTATTTGCACCATGCTTTGGAGAGCTGCTGCAGTGTCCATGTGGTCCCGGTACATGGCTGCCTGTGACATGGCCGCCCTTTTCTGTGTCTCGACCACAACCTGCGCAGAGTGTACCAGGCCCTAAACATCCTGACCCAAGACTAATACCGTTGCATCCAAGGCCTCCAGGCCACCCGTGTGGTGTTGGCCTGGGTGGCACGCATGGTCGCACCACCTCCTGCCCCTGCAGGCCGTTGTACTCCTCAACTGCACCTGCAGGCACTGGGTGATTGCTGACATCCCCTCATGTAGTCCCTGGCTCTGCACCTGCATCTCCAGCATCGATAGGTCCACCCTTTCCCGAAGCCTGGCACCCATCTGGATGGCAGCAAGTCCCTGGGTTCGGGCCACTTTCTGACCGTCTGCCCCTTCGCGTGTTCCTACCTCCACCTGATGTATCACAGCATGAATGTGGTGATGAGCACCAGATAGTATACCAAAGTGCCCAACCAAGGTCAGTGTCTCTGGGCTAGAGTGGGTGCTGGTGACAACAGTGCCGGTAAGTCGGTGTCATTCCCCGATGTGTCCTCAGGGCTGCCGCGGGATTGTGGCCGGGGTGGATCATCGCCAGGTGATCCTGCAAGACAGAAGACAAGACGTATGGTTACGTCACGGGTGGAAGTGGTGTGGGGTGAGGGGGTGGTGGGGGAGTGGTGGGGGTGGGGGTGGTGGGGGTTGTAGGGGGGTTGCCACACGTGCCATAGGGACACCACAATCCATAGAGCGTTCATTTGCTTCCTCAATGCCGACCTCCGCCTCAGCAACTGCCCACTCTCCGGGCCCAGCCTCCCAGGTCGAAACGCCCTCTGCTCTGCGGTGGTGAGGGGGTGCAGGTCCAGCTGGCTCTCTCTGATTTTCTCTCTCTCCCTGTGGTTGTGGGCCATCTTCTCCTGAGACAGGAGAGGCAGACAATGCACGCAGTGAGACACTCAGACATGGGCAGCACAGGGAGTCCACAGCTAGTGGCCTATATTTTCAAGGCACCACCCAATCATGGCCGTTGGCATGGGTGTTGGCATGTGGTGTAGGGTAGGATGCGCGCGTATGTTGGCTGGTGGGGTTTGATCGCCTCCTAAAGGGGGGGTGGCTACAGGTGTGTGGGACAGGTATTTGTGCCAGGGGCATAGTGGTGGAGGTGGCTCACCCCAGTTGGCCTGGGGGCTTGCTCATCCTCACCCAGTGAATCAGATGCCGGTGTTGGTTGGAATTGCACAAGGTCCACTTGGAACCGGTGATAGCCCATTAATGTGTCCTGAATCACTACAGGACTGGCGCCTCTTTTGTTAACGTAGAACTCACATGATTCAGTCTTTGCACTTTGGGTTGGATTCTTCAGCCACACCTGCCACAAGATCGCCACGGACGGGACGTGGACTATGTAAAGGTCCATTGATCTCAGGCGGGAATTTCCGGTCGTCGGGCGGGCGAGGTCGAAGTATACCGCCCATAGTCTCTCAAACGGAGAACCCTGGCCTGGATGTTTTGGGCCTAGGAGAGTTTCTCCCCGGTCTAGCCCACACTTGGAAAAATTTTTCAGCAGTGGGAGATGAACTCAGCAGCGAGACAGGGTCCGTCGAGATCGGGGCACCATTTTGAAAGCGTGCCCCAATCTCTAAGTTATCTTGAGGGTCCCTCAAACCCCCAACCCACAGACAATGCCATCCTCCACAGACATGGGCATTCCCCGCCCCTTCCCCCAAGAGAGAACACCCCGCTATGGGGTCTCTCTTTCAGACCAACCCCCTGTGACAATATGTATATTGGAAGAATAATGGAGGGTTAACAATTTACTGTAACTTCACCCAACCACTAGATGGCGATCAAACGCATACATGTGGATCACGTGATACTCTTGATTTGGGGAGAAGGTTGTTAAGCGAGGTAGAAAATAGTGTGTTATCATGAGCTCTGTAATTAGAATCATAGTTTTAATGAATCTGTAATCGTTTATATCTTAGCAAGCAAGTCGAATATATTTAGCTGTAGTGTAAATAAATTAGCTTTGTTCAAAACTTAGTTTTAATATTCTTTGTGAGACACTATACTTCAAAGCCATCCTCATTCAGAAAGCAAAGAGCATCACATGATACCAGGAGTGGAATCATAAGGTACCAGGTGTGCATGCAAAGATAATTAGAAAGGTTCAGCAAGAGAAGAGGAGTTTGCAAAAATTTCCGTGAAACAAAACTGGAAAAAAACATTGCTAATCAGAGTCTGACTTTAACGACACGTTGAAGCAAATCCCAGTCGATTTGGAAGCGAGAGGGAAGGTCTGCAAACTCCACGGCAATTTAGTACTTTGGGGAAAGTAGACGTTAATTGGCGCAATTTCAAGCAGCAGTTTGAATTGTATATCTCTGCCCGAGACCTAGAAGTGGCCAGCAGACAGTGAAAAATAGCACCGTTTCCAACAGTGGCTGGTTCGCAAGCCCTTGAAATCTTTGAGGACGAGGCAGATAAAAAAATTAGGTCAAAGTTGTTGAAGAGTTTGACAGCACTGCCAGTTGCAACAAAACAAATCGTTTGAACGGTATGTGTTCAGGCAAAGAGTGCAAAAAGCAGGTGAAACGCTTGACTGCTTCATAACGGACCTGAGACTTAAAGCGCAGACATGTAATTTTTCGATTCTCCGAGACTCACATCTGCGAGATCAGATAGTCTACGGAGTAAAAAGTGACAAACTGCGGAAAAGGTTATGGCGACAGTCTGATTTGACGTTAGAAGACACAACCAGTATGTGTCGAGCAAGTGAACTTGCTAGAAATCAATTCTCAGAAATGTTGGTTGGAGAAAATGGCGTGAAAACTAATAACGTGGCTGACCCCATTAATGCGGTGGCGCAGCTAAAAAAAGAAACATGCTCCAGACGGCAGTCATTTTATGCATGATGCCACGAGTATCATGATGTGTAAATGGCGTGGCAACGTGCATCAGATCAAAACATGCCCTGCATTTGGAAAAACCTGTGCGAAATGTCACAAGCTTAACCACTATGCATCTCAATGTAGATTGGGAACAAATTTGCAGCAGTTTAAAAAGATTAGTGCAGTGAACAAGGGAAGAGCTATGCAAGAAGTAAGCATTAAAAAAAATGTTAAGCAAATGATCAAACCAGACTCGGAGGATGTATTTGACTTAGATGATTCCTTCTTTGTTGAAACCGTGGAAAGCATGGAAAAAGCACATCAATATATTACCAATTCGGAAACTTTAAAACAGATTTACATCATTCAAAAAACTATAGATTGGACGATTCGTTTAATAATAAATGGAACCAACATAAAGATGAAATTGGATACCGGAGCAAGAGCTAATCTCATTAATCAGACAGACATAGCTAGGTTAATGATAAAACCAGTGGCTGACGAGAATGATTGTCAACTGCAAAATTATAATGGCAACTTAATATCCACAATGGGTACCTGTTATTTAATGTTGAGGTCAAAGAGAAAAAGGTTCCGATTAAATTCGAGATCGTTGAACCAAAGAGATCATCATTACTTGGTGTTCAGGCATGTGAGATTCTGAAGCTTGTGAAATGCATTGACAGCTCGGACAGGATTTCATCCAATTGCAATGACCAGATTGACGTGATTATTCAGAACTTTCCTCACGTCTTTCATGGTATGGGAACACTACCATGAGAATACGAAATCCAGTTGAAAGCAAATGCCAAACCAGTAATACATCCACCTAAGAGGGTTCCAGCTTCTTTGAGGGAATGTTTCAAAGTGGAACTTGAGCGTATGCAGCAGTTGGAGATAATCGCCAAAGTGGAAGAACCAACTGACTGGGTCAGATCTATGGTTTGTGTGAAGAAAGCCAATCGTGACCTGAGAGATTTGTATCGATCCCAAGGATCAGAATCAAAATATTAAGCGGGAACACGACCCGATTCCTAAAAGGGAGGAAATTACTAGTGAAATGTTAGGTGCCAAGATCTTTACCAAACTAGACACATCCAGGGATTTGTGGCAACTGAAGTTAGATGATGCAAGTAAGAAACTCTGCATGTTTAACATACCACACAGGAGATACTTCTTCAACAAAATGCCTTTCGGGATCAATTCAGCTTCTGAAATGTTTCATTGGGCTATGGAACAGATGGTTGAAGGTATCACAGGCGTACAAGTGTACGTGGATGACATCATCATTTGGTCATCAAATGAAAGGAACATAATGCACTACTTCTGCAAGTCATGAAGCGGATTGAACAGTTTGATCTCAAACTGAACAGAGCCAAATGTCAATTTGGCATCTCCATAATAATTTGTTTGGGTGATCAACTATCAGCTCAAGGAGTCCAGCCAGACACGGAAAAGATTGCAGCCATTACCAGAATGTCATGTCCAAAAGACAAAAAGGCAGTCCTAAGGATGCCAGATGTTGTCAATGTTTGGAGCAAATTCATACCAAACTTGGCATCACATACCATGGCACTAAGACAGCTTATTGAAAGAATGTCACATTCACTTGGTCTGAGGAACACAACAGGGATTGGTCTGATCTGAAAAGAGCACTCACGACAGTATCTGCTCTGTCGCTCTACGATCCTCAAACAGTACGAAGATCTCGACAGATGCCAGCAAAGACGACATAGGCACAGTGCTGTTAGAACAGACAAGTGAAGGGCTATGGCAACCAGTTGCATGTGCCTCAAGAGCGATGACACCAACCGAGCAGTCCTATGTGTAAATTGAAAAGGAGTGTTTTGGTCTACTCACAGGTATGGACTAATTCCGTCACCACGTGTATGGGTTACCCACAGTCACTGTTCAAACTGATCATCGTCCTCTCGTCTCAATTATAAAGAAGAATTTGAACGACATGTGTCCATGACTACAAAGAATGGTCATGAAACTTCAAAAGTATGATTTTGAGCTAGTCTACGTGCCAGGAAATGAGATAGTTGTAGCTGATGCACTATCACGTGCAACCGATGATCCAGGGGTGACAGACATTGTGCAGATCATTGAAGCTCAGGCAACCCTCATTGAAGAAAACCTACCTGTCTCTCACGACAAGTCGAAGCTCATCAAATAAGAAAAGTGTAAAGACGAAATTATCCAATGAGTGTTAAAGTACATGCAGGATGGTTGGCCCAAAGAAACTTGTTCCAACTACTGGAACATACGAGCAGAACTAAGCAATGCTAATGGGTTCCTGCTCAGGCAAAATCGTATTGTCATACCGACTTCTTTACGACAAATGATCCTCAGCAAGATGCATGAAGGCCATCTGCGGATGCAAAAATGTAAAAGAAGAGCTTGTGAGTCCATGTATTGGCCAGGAATCAACAATGACGTGAGCAACCTAGTTGCACAATGTGAAACGTGTCAGAAGAACCAGTCCCATCAACAGAAGGAAGCACTGACAATGCACAAAATCTTCACAACCCCATGGTCGAAAGTAGGCATTGATCTGTTTTTCTTTCAAGGTGGTGAATACTTGTTAGTCAAAAATAACAAAGAACAAAGAAAAGTACAGCACAGGAACAGGCCCTTCGGCCCTCCAAGCCTGTGCTGACCATGCTGCCCACCTAAACTAAAATCTTCTACACTTCCTGGGTCCATATCCCTCTATTCCCATCCGATTCATGTATTTGTCAGGGTGCCCCTTAAATGTCACTATCGTCCCTGCTTCCACCACCTCCTCCGGCAGCGAGTTCCAGGCACCCTCTACCCTCTGTATAAAAAAACTTGCCTCGTACATCTCCTCTAAACCTTGCCCCTCACACCTTAAACCTATGCCCCCTAGTAATTGACCCCTCTACCCTGGGAAAAAGCCTCTGACTATCCACTCTGTCTGTGCCCCTCATAATTTTGTAGACTTCTATCAGGTCACCCCTCAACCTCCGTCGTTTCAGTGAGAACAAACCGAGTTTATTCAACCGCTCCTCATAACTAATGCAAATAGTCATTGACTATTTTTTGAATTATCCTGAGGTAATCAAGCTACCCAACTCAAGTTCAAAGCAGTCATCAAGGCTACAAGGAAATATTTGCGAGGCATGGCATCCCATTCACCGTAATGAGTGACAATGGACCGTGTTTTGATAACAGCGAATGAACTGCGTTTTCCATAAACCAAGTGACCTAAATCAACAAGTATCTGATTCCTTGGATAAAAGATCTTTATGCAAAGCTGGTGGGGGCATCGCATAGTGAAAACTCGGCTTAAATTGTGCTTACCTACACCTTGAACTGGACAAAGGCTCCAGGAAATATGCAGCAATCAACACACACAAGGGACTGTTCCAGTATACAAGACGGCTTTCACAGAATCATAGAATCTACGGCACAGAGACAGGCCCTTTGGTCCAAACTTGCCCATGCCAACCAAAAAGCCCATCTAAGCTAACCCCATTTGCCTGCATTTGCCCTATATCCCTCTCAACCTTTCCTATCCATGTATCTGTCCAAATGTCTTTTAAATGTTAACCACTTCCTCCGGCAGCTCATTCCACATACGTACCACCCTTTGTGTAAAAATGTTGTTTCCCATTAATTCTTTCCCCTCCTAACTTAAACCTATGCCCTCTAGTTTTTGATTCCCCAATCTTGGGAAAAAGACTGAGTGCATTCACTCTATCCATGCCTCTTTTGATCTTATACACTTCCATAAGATCACCCCTCAGACTCCTACGCTCCAAAGAAAAAGTCCTAGCCTGTCTCCAATCTCTCCCTATAATTCAATCCTTTGAGTCCTGGCAACATCCTTGTAAATTTCGTCTGCACTCTCTCCAGTTAAATAACATCTTTCCGATAGCAAGGTGACCAAAACTGAATACAATATCCAGGTGCAGCCTCACCGATGTCCTGTACAACTGCAACATACTTCCCAACTTCGATACGCTGCCCTGATGGATGAAAGCCAGCATGCCAAAAGCCTTCTTCACTGCCCTACCTACCTGTGACTCCACCTTTAGGAAACCGTGCACCTGAACTTCAAGGCCCCTCTGTTCCACGATACTCATCTGTTCCATGATATTCCCTAAGGTTCTATCATTCAACATGAAAGTCCTACCTTGATTTGACTTTCCAAAATGCAACACCTCACACTTATCTGTATTGACTCCATTTGCCATTTCTCGGCCCACTTCCACAACTGATCAAGATCCTGCTGTAATTTTTGATAACCTTCCTCACTGTCTACAAATCCACCTATTTTAGTGTCATCTGCAAACTTACTGATCATGCTTTGTACTTTCTCATCCAAATCATTAATATAGATAAGAAACAGCGATGGGCCCAGCACTGACCCCTGAGGCACACCACTAGTCAGAGGCCTCCAGTCTGACAAGCATCCTTCCATTACCCTCTACATCCTACCATCAAGCCAATTGTATATCTAATTTGCCAGCTCTCCCTGGATTCCATGTGATCCAACCTTCCAGAGCAGCCTACCATGTGGAACTTTATCAAAGGCCTTACTGAAGTCCATATAGACTACATCTTCCTCCCAGCACTCATCAACGTTCCAGGTCACTTCGTAAAGAACTCTTAACAAATTTGTAAGGCATGATCTCCCTTGCACAAAGCCATGCTGACTACTCCTAATCAAACCCTGGCTTTCCAAATGCCTGTAAATCTTACCCCTCATAATCCTCTCTCATAACTTCCCCACCACAGATTTTAGGCTTGCCAGTCTATAATTCCCATGTTTTTATTTTCAGCCCTTCTTAAATAACATTTGCTACTCTCCAATCTTCTGGTACCTCACCCACGGCTAACGATGATGTAAATATTTCAGCCCGGGCTCCCGCAATTTCTTCTCAAGCCTCACGCAGTGTTCTTGGATATACCTGGTCAGAGCGAGGAGATTTATCTACCTTCATACATTTTAATACGTCCATCACCTCCTCTACTGTAATGCGAACTGTCCCCAATATATCACCACTAGCCTTCCCAGTCTTCATGTCTTTCTCCACGGTAAACACAGAGGAAACATATTGAGAACCTCGCCCACTCCTACGGTTCCACACATAAATGTCCACTTTGGTCGTTGAGGGGTCCTACTCTCTGTCTACTTGTTATTTTTCCTTTAATATACTTAATGATCCCTTTGGATTCACCTTAATCCTCTTGACCAAAGCTACCTCATGCCCCATCAAACAAGCTACTCCAATCAACCCTTGCAAGCTCCTGTCTAATTCCATTAAAATTCGCCTTGCCCCAATTTAGAACTTACACCTGTGGACCAGTTTTGCCCCTTTCCATAACTATTTTAAAATTAATAGAACTATGGTCACTGGTCCCAAAGCGGTCCCCACCTTCACCTCAATCACTTGCTCTGTCCTATTTCCAAGAGTAGGTCAAGTTTTGCCCTTTCCCGAGTAGGATCCTCCACATACTGTCTGAGGAAATCTTCCTGAACATGCTTAACGAATTCCACTCCATCTAAGCCCAAGCCCTTAACACTATGGCAGTCCCAGTCTATGTAAGAAACGTTCAAATCCCCTGCGATGACAATCCTATAACTCCTGCAAGTCTCCCCAATCTCCCTGCATGTTTGTTCTTCTAATTCCCGTTGACTATTTGGGGGCCCAAAGTACAACCCCAATCAGGTCACCATCCCCTTATTTTTCTTAGTTCCACCCTCAAAGCCTCGCTGGATGATCCCTCGGCTATTTCATCACTGACTACTGATGTGGTGCTCCCCTTAATCAATAATGCAACCCCCCCCCCCCCCTCTCATTCCTCCATCTCTGTCTCGCCTAAAGCACCTGTACCCTGGAACATTAAGCTGCCAGTCCTGCCCCTCCCTTAGCCACGATTCAGTTATGGCTATAATATCCCAGTCCCATGTACCTATCCATGCCCTGAGTTCATCAGCCTTACCTGTCAGCCCTCTTGCATTGAAATAGATGCAATGCAATTTAATCCAATAGGTTTCCCTGCTCACCTAATGAAGGAGCTAAGCTCCGAAAGCTAGTGATTCCAAATAAAACCTGTTAGACTTTAACCTGGTGTTGTAAGACTTCTTACTGTGCCCACCCCAGTCCAACGCCAGCATCTCTACATCAATCTATTTTAAACCCTCCCTTGTCGCTCCAGCAAATCTGCCCACCAGGATATTGGTTCCCCTCCAGTTCAGATGCATCCCATCCCTCTTAAACAGGTCACCACCACCCCAGAAAAGATCCCAATGATCTAAAAATCTGAATCCCTGCCCCCTGCACCAATTCCAAGCATTCATCTGCCAAATTCTCTTGTTCTTACCCTTGGTAGCACGTGGCACTGGAATAATCCAGATATTACCATCCTCGAGGCCCTGTTTCTTAACCTTTTTCCCGGCTCTCAATAATCACTTCTCAGGACCTCATCCCTATTTACATCATTTGTGCCAAAGTGCACGACTTCTGGCTGTTCACCCTCCTCCTTGAGAATGTTCTGCACCCGCTCCAAGATATCCTTGACCCTGGCACCCGGGATGCAACACATCATCCTGGACTCCTGTTTGCGGCCACCGGATCGCCTGTCCCCCTAACTATTGAGTCTCCTATCACAACAGTCCTGTTTACCTTTACTTTTTCCCGCTGTGCCCCAGAGCCAGTCGTAGTGTCACAGATCTGGCTACTGCTGCTTTCACCTGATGGTCATTTCCCCCAACAATATCCAAAACGGTATACTTGTTTACATGGGGAATGGCCACAGGGGACTCCTGCACTACCTGCCTGCTCCCTTTGCCTTTCTTGGTGATGACCCAGCTACTCTCTGCCTGTATCTTAGGTGTGACTGCCTCACCAAAACTCTTATCTATAAATGCTCATCATCCCTGATGATCCTGAGTTCATCCATCTCCAGCTCGCTAACTTGGTCTCCCAGAAGCTGTAACTGGGTGCACTTCCCACAGGTATAGTCATCAGGGACAACAGAATTCTCCCTCAGCTCCCACATCTTGCAGGAGGAGCACATCACTGCCCTCATTGCCATCGCAACTGCACCAAGAGGAAAGTTAAGAGGACATTACCTGAGATTACCTGTATTCTGCTGAGACACCACTCGCCAAAGCATCTCGAGCCAAAGCCTCACCAATCAAGCACTCTGCTGCAAATTTTCTAATAGCGCATCTCCCTCTCTCCCTCCCTTGACAACAGCTCCTCCACAAACCACACTCTGGAAGCATTGACTCCCTAATGCAAACCTTCCCCACAATAGTGAATCAGCATTGCTGCTCTGCAGGACGCTTGCCTTCACTCGAACACGGAGGGTGTCTTGCTGAGGTCCACAATCTTCTCTGCAACAGCCGAACAGCGTTGCCGCTGATATGCTTTTTTGTCCACATGCACCAATAAACATCACAGAATTAAATTAATTTCTGGGCATGGTCAACTACTATGGCCATTTAATCCCAAACCTGGCAACTACATTAGCGTCTTTGTACCATGTCCATAAAACACATCAATGTTGGCACTGGAGAGACCTACAACAACAGGTTTTCAGGAATGTTAAGCTTGCCTTACAATCATCCAACTTCTGAGTTCATTTTGATTCAGGCAAACTGATCACCTTAACATGCGATGCTTCGCACTGTGGGATGTGAGCCATCCTATTATATAGATCGATCCATAACTTTTGCTTCCAGGAGGTTACCTGATGCATAAAGAAAATATTCACAGATTGAGAAAGTGGGCCTGGCAGTGATATACAGCATAATGAAGTGTCATCAATAAATTTTTGATTGTCACTGTACTATCATAACCGATCATAAACCGTTATTGGGTTTACTTTGCGAGGATAAGCCTATTCCTCCTATTGCCTCTGCTAGGGTGCAGTGGTTAGCAGCATCGACCGGGGACTCCAATGTTGATGCTCTGAATCAACATCCATACCCTCAGAATGTGGCTCCACCACTGGTGCCACAGGAAATTGCCCTGGCTTTGAATTTTCTGGATACTTTGCCCATATCAGCGGCTCACATAAGGAACTGAGTCACACGGACAGGATCCTCTCAAAAGTGAAGATGATTGTTTTATGTGGCTGGCCCTGTGACAACTCTTAGCAGCTCAGATGCTACAAACTGAGAAAAGACAAACTCAGTTGCGATGATGGAGTATTACTTTGGGGTTCCCAGGTGGTGGTGCCACCGTCAGCAAGAGAGCCACAACTGCAAGAAATTCATATTGCGTACCCTGGTCAAATCTAACTGAAAATGTTGGCCAGGTGGTACATATGGTGGCCGGGCATTGACAAAGACATGGAGCATCTGGTCCACCAGTGTGCCACAGTAGATTCTGCAGCTTGCAGCTCAACTTCATCTTTGGGAATGGCATGGCCGCCAATAGACAAGGTGGCATATAGATTTTGCTGGCCATTTCTTAAGAAACATGTTCTTGCTACTGGTCGATGCCCACTCCAATTGATTGGACATCCAAGAAATGAGTACAATGGCTTCAGCAGCCACCATCAAAACTTTAAGATGGATTTTCCGAATTCATGACCTCCCAGAAGTTTTGGATAACTGCACCACATTAAGGGGGTGGAATTCCAGCGTTTCATTCAGACTAACGGTATACAATGCATCCGTACAGCCCCTATCACCCGGCCTCTAATGGCCTGGCGGAAAGAGCTTTTAAAACTGCAGGGGAGCCAATTTTCTCCTTTCATACAACACCAGCCCCCCATTACAACCGGGGTCACCCCAGTGGAACTGTTGATGGGCCATCGTCTCCGGATTTGGCTAAATATGGTGTTCCCCAATTTGGTGGGGAGGGTGGAGGCAGGGCAAGCTACACAACAAAAGTATCATGACTCGACCAAAGCAGCAGAGTCTTCAAAGCAGATAATTCAGTTTTTGTCAGAAACCTCGGGGTTGGACCAACAGGGTTACCTGGAAAAATCATAGCAAGGTCTAGGCTGCATGTATTTGGTGGTCCTATAAGGGAAACAGGTGTAAAAGCATGTGGACCACATAGTAGGAAGAGATGTTGCAACCCTAACAGCAAAGCAAGTGGGTCCAGTAATTGCTGCTGTTATTTGATCGTCAGAGCCTGAATTGAGGGAAATGGATGTTTTACAACAGGCCCCTCTTGCTACTCGAGAGAAGAGTGACATTGGTGCATCCTCTGAGAACTTCAGACAACCATTTGTTGCTGATAACATCACTACCTCAAGGGTGGGGTGGAAGAACATGTCACAGAGCTGCAGTGTTCAGCCAGAATTCAGAAGTCATCTGATAATCTGACCGTATGAGACCTGAGGAAGGCACAGTGCTCCGAAAGCTAGTGATTTGAAACAAACTTACTGTGCACATCCCAGTCCAACGCCGGCATCTCCACATCATGACCTTATGAGAGACTGTGCTCGACCACCCCCTTTTGTGGTTCTGTCATTGTCTTGTAATGTCTATAATCATAGATGTCGGTCTTCAGCCAATACGATTCACTCCACATTATATCAAGAAATGACTGAAGGCACTAGATATTTCAAAGGCTAAGGGACCTGATAATATCCCGGCAATAGTACTGAAGACTTGTGCTCCAGAACTTGCCACACCCCGAGCCAAGCTGTTCCAGTACAGCTAAACACAGGCATCTACCCAGCAATGTAGAAAATTGTCCAGGTTTGTCCTGTACACAAGAAACAGGATAAATCCAACCCAGCTATTTACCACCCTCTCAGTTTACTCTCCATCATCAGTTGATGATGGGAGGAGTCATCAACAGTGCTATCAAGTGCCATTTACACAGCAATAATCTGCTCACGGACGCTCTGTTTGGGTTCCGTCATGGTCACTCAGCTCCTGACCTCATTACAGCCTTGGTTTAAACATGGACAAAAGAGCTGAATGCCAGAGGTGAGGTGAGAGTGACTGCCCTTGACATCAAGGTAGCATTTGACCGAGTATGGCATCAAGGAGCCCTAGCTAAACCAGAGTCAATGGGAATCATGGGGAAAACCCTCCGCTGGTTGGAGTCATACCTAGCACAAAGGAAGATAGTTGTGATGGTTGGAGTTCAATCATCTCAGCTCCAGGACATCACTGCAGGAGTTCCTCAGGGTAATATCCTAGGCCCAACCATCTTCAGTTGCTTATCAATGACCTACCTTCCATCATACGGTCAGAAGTGGGGATGCTTGCTGATGACTGCACAGTGTTCAGCACCATTCGCAACTCCTCAGATAATGAAACAGTCCATGTCCAAATGTAGCAAGACCAGGATAATATCCAAGCATGGGCAGACAAGTGGCAAGTTACATTTGCGTCACACAAGTACCAGGCAATGACCATCTACTACAAGAGAGGATCCAATCATCGTCCCTTGACATTCAATGGCATTACCATCACTGAACCAACCCAACAATTAACATACTGGGAGTTACCATTGATGAGAAACTGAACTGGACTAACTTGATAGAGTTTTACTAACTTGATAGAGTTTCACTAACTTGATAGAGTTTTACTAACTTTATCGAGTTTTCGAAGAGGTCACAAAATGATTGATGCAGGTACGGCAGTGGATGTTGTCTATATGGACTTCAGTAAGGCCTTTGACAAGGTCCCTCATGGCAGACTGGTACAAAAGGTGAAGTCACATGGGATCAGGGGTGAGCTGGCAAGATGGATACATAACTGGCTAGGTAATAGAAGGCAGAGAGTAGCAATGGAAGGGTGCTTTTCTGATTGGAGAGCACTGACTAGTGGTGTCTCGCAGGGATCAGTGCTGGGACCTTTGCTGTTGTAGTATATTTAAATGATTTGGAGGAAAATGTAACTGGTCTGATGAGTAAGTTTGCAGATGACACAAAGGTTGGTGGTATTGCGGATAGCGATGAGGACTGTCAAAGGATACAGCAGGATTTAGATCATTTGGAGACTTGGGCGGAGAGATGGCAGATGGAGTTTAATCCAGACAAATGTGAGATAATGCATTTTGGAAGGTCTAATTCAGGTCGGGAATATACAGTGAATGGTAGAACCCTCAAGAGTATTGACAGTCAGACAGATCTAGGTGTACAGGTCCACAGGTCAGTGAAAGGGGCAACACAGGTGGAGAAGGTAGTCAAGAAGTCATACGGCATGCTTGCCTTCATTGGCCGGGGCACTGAGTATACGAATTGGCAAGTCATGTTGCAGCTGTATAGAACCTTAGTTAGGCCACACTTGGAGTATAGTGTTCAATTCTGGTCGCCACACTACCAGAAGGATGTGGAGGCTTTAGAGAGGGTGCAGAAGAGATTTACCAGGATGTTGCCTGGTATGGAGTGCATTAGCTATGAGGAGAGGTTGAATAAACTCGGTTTTGGACTTCCAGGTGCGGCTATGCAGAGCTAGGTCGCATATTCGGTAGCTCTCGCTTGGAACGGACTTTTGGGCTCTTTTACAGGGCCCCCACGGCATTTGTTTGACATTTCCCGGTGCGGGAAGAAGACTGCAGCATTCCCCTGACAGTGTCCCCCAGGAATGTTATGTCTTTTGGCTACCAGACCCGGCAGAAACAGTAAAAGATTTGGCTTGAGCTGCAGGAATAGACAAAAGCCTCTTCCAGCATGCAGGCGGGGGAAGGGCAAGCTTAAAGCTGCAAACTGACTTGAGGGCCTCTATCAAAGGTGAATTCTAGCAGCAGAGGGAACAACTGTGAAAAGAACAACCAAGGCCATTGAAGAAGCAGGGACGAGGCTTCCGGTGGCGGCCATGGAGTAGGAGGTCGCGCAATTGGCAGCTCCCGTCTGGAACTGGCTCTCAGACCTTTTTCAGAAGTTTCCATAGACTTTTTGGGGCAGACTGGTGAAGCGAACACTGCCAAAAGGATTCCCTCTCGACTTCCGGTTGCGGCTATGCGGAGCTAAGCCGCACGATTCGGCAGCTACCGCTACCACGGACTTTCGGGCTCGTTAGAGGAGCCCCAACGGAACTTTTTTTTTTTTTTGACGCAACCCGTGGGGAAGGGAAGAGAGAGGTCCCCCCTCCAACTTCTATGAAACGGACCAGACGTGTAACGGCCAAAGGAGCAGCACTGGAGCAATGGGAGAAGCGAGGGAAAGAAAACAAAATGGCGGCAGCCAGGGACAAAGGGGAGCTGCAGGAGTTCATCAAGCGCTGCTTCGAGGGGCAGCGTGAGGAGATGCGCAAGGGAGATGTTGGCGCCTATGCTTTCGGCAATTGAAGGACTCGGGATCACCCAGAAGGCCCACGAAGCTAAGATCCATGAGGTACAGAAAAGAGTCAGTCAGAACGAGGACGAGCTCGTGGGCCTGGCGGTGAGAGTGGAGCAGAACGAGGCGCTACACAAGAGGTGGGCGGGAAGACTCGTAGACTTGGAGAACAGGTCGAGGAGAAAGAATCTGCGAATCCTGGGTCTCCCTGAGGGAGTGGAGGGGGCTGATGCCGGGGCATACGCGAGCACGATGCTCGAGGCGATGATGGGCACGAAGGCCCCTTCGAGGCCGCTGGAGTTGGATGGGGCACAGCGGGTGCTGGCGAAGAAGCCCCAGGCAAATGAGCCGCCAAGGGCGATGGTGGTGAGGTTCCACTGGTTCACGGACAGAGAGTGGGTCCTGAGATGGGCCAAGAAGGAGCGGAGCAGGAAGTGGGACAATGCAGAGATCCGAATATACCTGGACTGGAGCACGGAGGTTGCAAAGCGGAGAGCGGGTTTCAACCGTGCCAAAGCGGCGTTGTACCGGAAAGAAGTGAAATTCGGAATGCTGCAGCCAGCGCGACTGTGGGTCACATACAAGGGCCAACACTATTACTTCGAAACGCCTGAAGAGGCGTGGACCTTTGTACAAGCCGAAAAGTTGGACTCTAACTGAGGGTTTGTGAGGGTGGGGGGGATGTTTTGGGGTTTGATGTGTGATGGTTGTTGTATATAGGGGGTCAAAGACAAAGGTTGGTGGTTGATGGGAAATGTTCAGACTGGAGTCCAGTTAATAGTGGTGTACCACAAGTATCTGTTTTGGGGCCACTGCTGTTTGTCATTTTTATAAATGACCTGGAGGAGGGCGTAGTAGGATGGGTGAGTAAATTTGCAGATGACACTAAAGTTGGTGGAGTTGTGGACAGTGCGGAAGGATGTTCCAAGTTACAGAGCGACATAGATAAGCTGCAGCGCTGGGCTGAGAGGTGGCAAATGGAGTTTAATGCAGAAAAGTGTGAGGTAATTCATTTTGGAAGGAATAACAGGAAGACAGAGTACTGGGCTAATGGTAGGATTCATAGAATTAGAATTATCATAGAATTTACAGCGCAGAAGGGGGCCATTCGGCCCATCGAGTCTGCACCAGCTCCTGGAAAGAGCACCCCACCCAAGGTCAACACCTCCACCCTATCCCCATAACCCAATAACCCCACCCAACACAAAGGGCAATTTTGGACACCAAGGGCAATTTATCATGGCCAATCCACCTAAACTGCACATCTTTGGACTGTGGGAGGGAACCGGAGCACCTGGAGGAAACCCACGCACACACGGGGTGGATGTGCAGACTCCGCACAGACAGTGACCCAAGCCGGAACCGGAATTCTTGGTAGTGTGGATGAGCAGAGAGAATCGGTGTCCATGTACATAGATCCCTGAAAGTTGCCACCCAGTTTGAGAGGGTTGTTAAGAAGGTGTACGGTGTGTTAGCTTTTATTGGTAGAGGAATTGAGTTTCGGAGCCATGAGGTCATGTTGCAGCTGTACAAAACACTGGTGCGGCCGCATTTGGAATATTGCGTGCAATTCTGGTCGCCGCATTATAGGAAGGATGTGGAAGCATTGGAAAGGGTGCAGAGGAGATTTACCAGAATGTTGCCTGGTATGGAGGGAAGATCTTGTGAGGGAAGGCTGAGGAATTTGAGGCTGTTTTCGTTAGAGAGAAGGTTAAGAGGTGACTTAATTGAGGCATACAAGATGATCAGATAGGGGTGGACCTTAGGGTGGACTATAGTGAGAGCCTTTTTCCTCGGATGGTGATGTCTAGCATGAGGGGACATAACTTTAAATTGAGGGGAGATATAGGACAGATGTCAGAGGTAGGTTCTTTACTCAGAGAGTAGCAAGGCCCTACCTGCAACAGTAGTGGACTCGCCAACACTAAGGGTATTCAAATGGTCATTGGATAGACATATGGATGATAAGGGAATAGTGTAGATGGGCTTTATAGAGTGATTTCACAGGTCGGCGCAACATCGAGGGCCGAAGGGCCTGTACTGCGCTGTAATGTTCTAATCACGCGCAGGAAATGTTACATGGGCTGGGGGAGAGAGACAAGGCCGCGACAGGAGCTGCGCCAGAGGGGCGGAGCGGGCTTTGGAAAGGCGGGAAGGGGAACGAAGGAATGCATATGGATTGGGAGACTCGCACGCGGGGAGGTCAATGGGACGGCGGGGGAAGCCGGGGTCAGCAGGCGTCAGCTGACTTACGGGAGTGACATGGGGGGAGCAAAAAAGCTAGACAGGGGTCTAGCGGGGGGGAGGGGAGGGGGGGAAGGGGGGGGAAACAGGGTTGCTGCTGCACTGGCCGAAAGGGAATGGGACACAGAAGAGGTGGTCGGGACGGGGGTCCCCCCTCTGGGAGACTGGAGGGTGAGGGAGGCGTGGACACGGGACTGGCCCAGAAAAGGAGATGGCTAGTCGGGGGTGGGGGGGGGGGGGGGGTGTAAGAGCCCCTCCAATCCGGCTGATAACGTGGAATGTGAGGGGCCTGAATGGGCCGGTGAAGAGGGCTCGAGTGTTCACACACTTAAAGGGACTGAAGGCGGATGTGGCCATGCTCCAAGAGACACTCCTGAAGGTGGCGGACCAGGTCAGGCTAAGAAAGGGATGGGTAGGACAGGTATTCCACTCGGGACTGGACGCGAAGAATAGAGGGGTGGCAATATTGGTGGGAAAGCGGGTGTCATTTGAGGCCAAGACTATTGTAGCGGACAATGGAGGGCGATATGTAATGGTGAGCGGTAGGCTGCAAGGGACGTGGGTGGTGTTGGTAAACGTATACGCCCCAAACTGGGATGATGCAGGATTCATGAAGCGCATGTTGGGGCGCATTCCGGACCTGGAGATAGGAGGCCTGATAATGGGAGGAGACTTCAATACAGTGTTGGATCCAGCACTGGACCGCTCCAAATCAAGGACTGGAAAGAGGCCGGCGGCGGCCAAGGTACTTCGGGGGTTTATGGATCAGTTGGGGGGAGTGGACCCATGGCGGTTTGCAAGGCCGCAGGCCAGGGCATTTTCTTTCTTCTCCCATGTACACAAAGCCTACTCCCGGATAGATTTCTTTGTTCTGGGTAGGGTGCTCATCCCGAGGGTGGCGGGGACGGAGTATTCAGCTATAGCCGTTTCGGACCATGCCCCGCACTGGGTGGAACTGGAGCTGGGAGAGGAGAGGGACCAACGCCCATTGTGGCGGCTGGATGTGGGACTGCTGGCGGACGAGGTGGTGTGTGGGAAGGTGAGGGGGTGTATCGAAAGGTACTTGGAGGCCAACGACAACGGGGAGGTGCGGGTGGGGGTGGTATGGGAGGCATTGAAGGCAGTGATCAGGGGAGAGCTAATTTCCATTAGGGCTCATAGGGAGAAGACAGAGGGTATGGAAAGGGAGAGGTTAGTGGGGGAGATTTTGAGAGTGGACAGGAGATACGCAGAGGCCCCAGAGGAAAGATTACTTGGGGAAAGACGACGGCTCCAGACGGAGTTTGACCTGTTGCCCACAGGGAAGGCGGAGGCACAGTGGAGGAAAGCGCAGGGGGGGAAAAGGCTAGTCGAATGCTGGCACACCAGCTCCGTAAGAGGATGGCAGCGAGGGAAATAGGGGGAGTCAAAGATGGAAGGGGAGCCACGGTTTGGAGTGCGACGAAAATAAACAAGGTATTTAAGGCCTTTTATGAAGAGCTGTACAGATCCCAGCCCCCAGCGGGGGAAGAGGGGATGAGACGATTCCTAGATCAGCTGAGATTCCCGAGGGTGGAGGAGCAAGAGGTGGCTGGTTTGGGGGCACCAATTGGGTTGGAGGAGCTGAGCAAGGGTTTGGGGAGCATGCAGTCGGGGAAGGCCCCGGGACCGGACGGATTCCCGGTGGAGTTCTACAGGAAGTACGCAGACCTGTTGGCCCCGCTACTGGTGAGGACCTTTAATGAGGCAAGAGAGGAGGGGACCCTGCCCCCGACAATGTCGGAAGCGACAATTTCTTTGATCCTAAAGCGGGACAAGGACCCACTGCAATGTGGACCGTACAGGCCGAGCTCGCTCCTCAATGTGGATGCAAAGTTGCTGGCAAAAGTTCTGGCCACGAGGATCGAGGACTGTGTCCCGGGGGTAATCCACGAGGACCAGACGGGATTTGTAAAGGGCAGGCAACTAAACACCAATGTGCGGCGGCTCTTAAACGTGATAATGATGCCATCGGAGGAGGGAGAGGCGGAGATAGTGGCAGCTATGGACGCGGAGAAGGCCTTTGACCGAGTAGAGTGGGAGTACCTCTGGGAGGTGCTGCGTAGGTTTGGGTTCGGGGTAGGGTTTATCAATTGGGTTAAGCTCCTTTACAGAGCCCCGATGGCGAGTGTAGTGATGAATCAGCGGAGGTCGGAGTACTTTCGACTGTACCGAGGGACGAGGCAGGGGTGCCCCTGTCCCCCCTGTTGTTCGCATTGGCAATCGAACCATTGGCCATGTCATTGAGGGAGTCTAATAAATGGAGGGGGGTGGTCCGAGAGGGAGAAGAACATCGGGTGTCGCTATATGCGGATGACCTGTTGCTGTACGTGGCGGATCCAATGGAGGGGATAGTGGAGGTCATGCAGACTCTAAGGGAGTTTGGTGAGTTTTCGGGCTGTAAGCTCAATGGAGGGAAGAGTGAGCTCTTTGTATTACAGGCGGGGGACCAAGAAAGAGGGATAGGGGACCTACCGCTGAGGAGGGCGGAGGGGAGCTTTCGGTATCTGGGGATCCAGATAGCCAGGAGTTGGGGGACCCTACATAAACTGAATCTGACGAGGTTGGTGGAGCAAATGGAGGAGGATTTCAAAAGATGGGACAAGTTACCGCTCTCGCTGGTGGGTAGAATGCAGTCGGTCAAGAGCAAGATATATACATGGCAAAATGATATATTTACACAGCTTTGTACACTGGCCCTCACCTGTACGTGCCAGTTTCCCCAACCCTTCATGTTATCTCTTGCTCATCCACCCTCCCAGGCAGTCACCCCTTTAGAGGAGATGTTTTTACACAGAGTGTAGTAGGTGCCTGGAACTCGCTGCCAGAGGAGGTGGTGGAAGCAGAGACGATAGTGACATTTAAGGGGCATCTTGACAAATACATGAATAGGATGGAATAGAGGGATACAGACCCCGGAAGTGTCGAAGAGTTTAGTTTAGACGGGCAGCATGGTCGGCACAGGCTTGGAGGGCCGAAGGGCCTGTTCCTGTGCTGTACTTTTCTTTATTATTTGTTCTTTGTCTTTGGACTAGCCATATTAATACTGTGGCTACCAGGGCAGGTCAAAGGCGAGGAATCCTGTGGTGAGTAACTCACCTCCTCACTCCCCACAACGTCTGTTCACCATCTACAAGGCACAAGTCAGGAGTGTAATTGAATACTCTCCACTTACTTGGATGAATGCAGCGCTAACAACACTCAAGAAACTCGACACCATCCAGGACTAAGCAGCCGCTTGATTGCTCCTCCTCCCACAAACATTCAAACCTTCCACCACTGACGAACAGTGGCAGCCGTGTGTACCGTCTACAAGATGCACTGCAGGAACTTGCCAGTGGTTCATAAGGCAGCACCTTCCAAACCCATGACCACTACCATCTAGAAGGAAAAGAGCAGCAGATACCTGGGAACCCCACCATCTGGAGGTTCCCCTCGGCGTCACTTACCACCCTGACTTGGAAACATATCGCCGTCCCTTTACTGTCGCTGGGGCAACATCCTGGAACTCCCTCCCGAACAGCACAGTAGGTGTACCTACACCTCAAAGACTGCAGCGGTTCAAGAAGGCAACTCACCATCACCTTCTGAAGGGCAACTAGGGATGGGCATTAAATGCTGGCCTAATCAATGACGCCCACATTCTGGAAATTAATTTTAAAAAAGTATTGAGGGGCTTGAGGGGAGAGTGATGTGGAGTGGTCCCTTTAAGTTCATGTGCCACATGAACAGCCCGGGGCCTATAGCACGGGAACGCTTGAACCCTAGTCAAAGGGGAGATAGCAAGGGCCCTGCAGAGTGGGAGCCCCAGTCAGTGTAGACCTGGGAGACAGGGAGTAAAGACTTGTATTCTTGCTGCTGTTCCTATACATTGCTAACTCTGCTGTTAGTTCCAATAAATCACTTTGCTGTTCAAGAAGCTTTTCTGGTTGATAACCTCACACTGTTACAGTGGGTCAGTGCCTGTTATAGAGCCTGCCAAATTTAATTTCCATTGCTTTTAATTGATATACTGGGCAGCTGATCCAAAACACCTGTGTTAAGCCCAGGCAAAAAGCGAGAAACCAATTCCTGTCTTTCCAAATAACATTTGATTATAATAAAATGGCCAACATTATTACATTTTCATATCTAACAGTGTTTGAGGGATGAGGGCTGCAAATTTACTAAAACCTATTTGACACAATCATCCAGTCTCCATCCACTCCCAATAGATGAACTGAGATTCACACTAGAAACCTACATTTCATTTCTGATTTTTATGGGCATTTGATTTAGAGCCTCCAGCCCTCATAAAGAATCTGAAAGCTATGAGAGCAGTGTCTCATTCTGCATTACATCCAGTCATGAGCTCCATCTCTAATATTTGCTTTGGTGGAATCCTGGCAATGACTTGGAAAGCTGGTCGGAAAATTTCGGACCTTAAAAGATTTCCTGGAGACCTCATCATTATAATATTCTTGGCACGGAGATCACCTCTGGGGGCTCAGTGGAACATGATTGCTGTAGTGGTCAGTGACTTGCCACAGCAAGGAGGCGCTCTCTGTACCATTAAGGAAGAAGGGAATCCTTCCAGGTTTCCATTTGCCCGACCACTCTGACTTTATCCTGAGGTGGGCAAGGCCTTGGACGGGAAATCCACCTTTGCACCAACTGAGGACCTTAATTGGCCACTTAAGGGCCATTTCATGCCTAGCCTCAATTGTTAGGTTGGTGGTAAGATTGGCGTTCATGGAGGAAGCAGGAAAAAAAGAGTTACATCTCGGATGGGAAGCTGGACCGGAGGGAGTGGTGGAGAGGGAAAGGTCGGGCATTACCCTTTTAAGGTCCAGCGGCCTCCAGATCGGTGGCTGCTCTCCCTCCCTCTTGAGAATGTTCTGCAGCCGCTCCGGGATATCCTTGACCTTGGGCACCTGGGAGGCAACACATCATCCTAGACTCCTGTTTGCATCCACAGAATCTCCTGGTCTGTCCCCCTAAATATCGAGTCTCCTATCACTACGGTCCTGTTTACCTTGATGATAATAATCTTTATTGTCACAAGTAGGTTTACATTAACACTGCAATGAAGTTACTGCGAAAATCCCCTAGTCGCCACAATCCGGCACCTCTTCGGGTACACCCTTTCCCGCTGTGCCCCAGAGTCAATCGTAGTGCTACAGATCTAGCTATTGCTGCTTTCACCTGAATGGTCATCCCCCCAACAGTACACAAAGCGGTATACATGCTTATGAGGGGAATGGTCACAGGGGACTCCTGCACTCTCTGTCTGCCCCTTTTGCCTTTCCTGGTGGTCACCCAGCTACTCTCTGCCTGCACCTCATGTGTGACCGCCGTTACCCTGTCATGTTCTGTAGACTGTCCGAAGTGAATGATGAACTACAGAACATCTAATTTAAATAATTTATCATGGAACAACTGCGTGATAAGATAACTAGGTTAGATAAAATAATAAACTACTAACTCTAATTAACTATTGTAGACCTACTGCAAAATACATCTATGCTCCAGCACAACCTACTCCCAACTCCCATGCCACAAGGTTACGTGGTGGGTTTACACTGCAGCGTAGTGCTTGGAGGTTGTGCATAACATTATGTACAAACTTGATTTATGCATATCATCACATACCTCTTTGAGGTCCAGTGGCCTCCTGATCACTCTCCTACTCCTCACACAGATCCTCCCACCCACCGCCCACCCCCACCCCGGCATCTCTCCCAAGACACTGATTGCTGCATTAGCGTCTCTCCGGGCCTTCATATCCTCCCCATGCAGAGACCCTGTGAACATGTCTGGGACTCCAAAGTCTGGCCTTTGGCTCCGACCCCCTCCTGAACTTCCATTTCTGTCTGCTGGAGCGCTATTGCTGCAGGGAATGGAGAGCTGCCAGGCAATCATATTGGCCATAACAAGTGAAGGCTAGTAAGATGGGCTCCCCAACACCCATTCATTTATATGTGATTGAATTATGACTTCTCTTCTCCTTAAAGAGCAGAAGAGAATTCATTAGTACCCCCTCTCCCTGAAACATAATTTTAGCCTGGCCCACACTACCAACATGCCCTCCCCCTGCCCACCTGAGAATCATGTTGTGGGCATGTCAGAGTAGCACACCTCATCCTTCAAAGCACTTGGGCCAAGTGGGCAGGTCATCCAGCCTTCGCTGGCACAGGCTTCAGTGCCAGTTGACACATACATGCTTGAGGTCCATAATGGGGCCCCATGCTGCCATGGGTAATGCACAGTCACAGGGATGAACCTAGGACAAGCCAGTTGTGTGGGTGAAGATCATGGCCCAGGCACCCTGGCTTGCCAGTTCCCCGTCAAGTTTGATGTACATGTGGGCCCTCGCAAATAGCACAACTGTGACCTCCCTTTTACAGATATAAAGGTGAACTAATCAAGTAAAGAGAAATAATTTTGGGGGGCTCGTTTGGGGACTCTGGAACAACAGAACATAGCCTAAAAACTAGAACCAGGGGTGGGATTCTCCGAGCCCCCCACCGGGTCAGAGAATCGCCGGGGGTTGGCGTGAATCCCGACCCGCCGGTTGCTGAATTCTCCGGCACCAGATATTCGGCGGGGGCGGGAATTGCGCCACGCCGGTTGGCGAGCACCCCCCCCCCCCCCCCCGGGCGATTCTCCGGCCCGCGATGGGCCAAAGTCCCGGTGCTGGAAAGCCTGTCCCGCCGGCGACAATCAAACCACCTCTCTTACCGGCCGGGCCAGGCGGCACGGGCGGCCTCCGGGGTTCCTTCCGGGTGGGGGGGGGCGCGGGGCGATCTGGCCTCAGGGGGTGCCCCCGCGGTGGCCTGGCCCGCGATCGGGGCCCACCGATCCGCAGGCGGGCCTGTGCCGTGGGGGCATCTTTTCCCTCCGCCTCGGCCGCAGCCTTCACCATGGCCGACTCGGAAGAGACACCGCTGACGCTCCCGCCATGCGCGGACTTCCGCCGGCCGGCGAAGTCCTTTCGCCCGGCTGGCGTGGCGCCAAAGGCCTTTCCCGCCGGCCGGCGGTGTGCCAACCACTCCGGCGCAGGCCTAGCCCCTCAAGGTGAGGGCTTAGCCCCTAAAGGTGCGGAGAAATCCGCATCTTTGGGGCGGCCAGACGCCGGAGTGGTTAACGCCACTCCATCCTGCCAGGTCCCCCCCGCCCCACCGGGTAGGGGAGAATCCCGGCCCAAATTTTAAGGAATGAAGTTAGAAAATATGGGGGCGATTCTCCCATGCCGCGCTGTCTGGCAGAATTGCTGCACACGCCAGTTTTCCGCGCGACACCGGTCCGACGCCGTTCCGCCATTCTCCCAACCGGCGAGAACGGCTTCATTGGGGTCGGCGCCACGCATGCCGGAGAATCCGCCGAGCAGTCGTGCTGGCTGACGGAGCGGAAGAGGGAGGTGAGTAGGTGGGCCCATCCCAGCAACCAGAATGTAGCGTCCACGGCCGGTGATGCCGGGGGGTGGGAGGGCTGTAGGAAGCGTCGGCCGCGATCCCCATGGGGTAATGGGCTGGGGGGGGCGGGTTGGGGGTGGCATTGTGGGGAGAGGGGGAAGGGTGGATGTGGTTGGGGGGGACTGGGGGAGAGGGGTGACCGGTGGACGTGGTTGGGGGGGAGTGGGGGAGAGGGAGGAAGGGTGGGTGTGGTTGGGGGTGGTGGGGGAGAGGGGGGAAGGGTGGATGTGGTTGGGGGGAACATAGAACATACAGCACAGAACAGGCCCTTCGGCCCACGATGTTGTGCCGAACCTTTGTCCTAGATTATCATTGAATTTACAGTGCAGAAGGAGGCCATTCGGCCCTTTGAGTCTGCACCGGCTCTTGGAAAGAGCACCCTACCCAAACTCAACATCTCCACCCAACACCAAGGGCAATTTGGACATTAAGGGCAATTTATCATTGGCCAATTCACCTAACCCGCACATCTTTGGACTGTGGGAGGAAACCGGAGCACCCGGAGGAAACCCACGCAGACACGGGGAGGACGTGCAGACTCCGCACAGACAGTGACCCAAGCCGGAATCGAACCTGGGACCCTGGAGCTGTGAAGCAATTGTGCTATCCACAATGCTACCGTGCTGCCCTTGAGAACAAATAAATCTACACTATATTATTTTACCGTAATCCATGTACCTATCCAATAGCTGCTTGAAGGTCCCTAATGTTTCCGACTCAACTACTTCCACAGGCAGTGCATTCCATGCCCCCACTACTCTCTGGGTAAAGAACCTACCACTGATATTCCTCCTATATCTTCCACCTTTCACCTTAAATTTATGTCCCCTTGTAATGGTTTGTTCCACCCGGGGAAAAAATCTCTGACTGTCTACTCTATCTATTCCCCTGATCATCTTATAAACCTCTATCAAGTCGCCCCTCATCCTTCTCCGTTCTAATGAGAAAAGGCCTAGCACCCTCAACCTTTCCTCGTAAGACCTACTCTCCATTCCAGGCAACATCCTGGTAAATCTTCTTTGCACCTTTTCCAGAGCTTCCACATCCTTCCTAAAATGAGGCGACCAGAACTGTACACAGTACTCCAAATGTGGCCTTACCAAAGTTTTGTACAGCTGCATCATCACCTTACGGCTCTTAAATTCAATCCCTCTGTTAATGAACGCGAGCACACCATTGGCCTTCTTCACAGCTCTATCCACTTGAGTGGCAACTTTCAAAGATGTATGAACATAGACCCCAAGATCTCTCTGCTCCTCCACATTGCCAAGAACTCTACCGTTAACCCTATATTCCGCATTCATATTTGTCCTTCCAAAATGGACAACCTCACACTTTTCAGGGTTAAACTCCATCTGCCACTTCTCAGCCCAGCTCTGCATCCTATCTATGTCTCTTTGCAGCCGACAACAGCCCTCCTTACTGTCCACAACTCCACCAATCTTCGTATCGTCTGCAAATTTACTGACCCACCCTTCAACTCCCTCATCCAAGTCATTAATGAAAATCACAAACAGCAGAGGACCCAGAACTGATCCCTGCGGTACGCCACTGGTAACTGGGATCCAGGCTGAATATTTGCCATCCACCACCACTCTCTGACTTCTATCGGTTAGCCAGTTCGTTATCCAACTGGCCAAATTTTGGAAGGGTGTCCTCGTCACCTTCCTGCCACTGCACTCCAGCTGGGGGTCCCGGTCCCTAGGGCAACCGTGGAGGGCCGCCCCCCCACCCCCAAACCAGGCAGGATGGTGGCATCTTTTGCCCCGCCCCCTCCTCCTTCCCCCTTCTCACTCCTTCACCCCCGTGCCCTTCTCCTATCCCATCCACCCTGGAATGGGCTGGGGAGTGGGGGAGAGGGGGGAAGGGTGGATGTGGTTGGGGGGAGTGGGGGAGAGGGGGGAAGGATGGATGTGGTTGGGGGGAGTGGGGGAGAGGGGGGAAGGGTGGACGTGGTTGGGGGGAGTGGGGGAGAGGGGGGAAGGCTGGATGTGGTTGGGGGGGAGTGGGGGAGAGGGGGAAGGGTGGACGTGGTTGGGGGGGAGTGGGGGAGAGGGGGGAAGGGTGGACGTGGTTGGTGGGGGAGTGGGGGAGAGGGGGCAAGGGTGGATGTGGTTGGGGAGGGAGTGGGGGAGAGGGGGAAGGGTGGAAGTATTTGGGGGGGAGAGGGGGGGGCAGGGTGGATGTAGTTGGGGGAGTGGGGGGGGGTGGGAAAGGGTGGATGTGGTTGGGGGGGGAGTAGGGGGAGAGGGGGAAGGGTGGATGTGGTTGGGGGAGTGGGGGGGAGTGGGGAAGGGTGGACATGGTTGGGGGGAGTGGGGGAGAGGGGAGAAGGGTGGACGTGGTTGGGGGGGAGTGGGGAAGAGGGGGGAAGGTGGATGTGGTTGGGGGAGTGGGGGGAAGGGTGGACGTGGTTGGGGGGAGTGGGGGAGAGGGGGGAAGGGTGGATCTGGTTGGGGGGAATGGGGAAGAGGGGGAAGGGTGGACGTGGTTGGGGGGAGTGGGGAAGAGGGGGGAAGAGTGGACGTGGTTGGGGGAGTGGGGAAGAGGGGGGAAGGGTGGACGTGGTTGGGGGGGGGAGCGGGGAAGAGGGAGGAAGGGTGGACCTGGTTGGGGGGAGTGGGGGAGAGGGGGGAAGGGTTGACGTGTTTGGGGGGAGTGGGGGGAAGGGTGGACGTGGTTGGGGGGAGTGGGGAAGAGGGAGGAAGGGTGGACCTGGTTGGGGGGAGTGGGGGAGAGGGGGGAAGGGTGGACGTGGTTGGGGGGGGGAGCGGGGAAGAGGGAGGAAGGGTGGACCTGGTTGGGGGGAGTGGGGGAGAGGGGGGAAGTGTTGACGTGTTTGGGGGGAGTGGGGGGAAGGGTGGACGTGGTTGGGGGGAGTGGGGAAGAGGGAGGAAGGGTGGACCTGGTTGGGGAGAGAGGGGGGAAGGGTGGATGTGGTTGGGGGGAGTGGGGGAGAGGGGGGAAGGGTGGATGTGGGTGGGGGGAAGGGTGGATGTGGTTGGGTGGAGTGGGGGAGAGGGGGGAAGGGTGGACGTGGTTGGGGGGAGTGGGGGGCAGGGTGGACGTGGTTGGGGGGGAGTGGGGAAGAGGGAGGAAGGGTGGACCTGGTTGGGGGGAGAGGGGGGAAGGGTGGACATGGTTGGGGGGAGTGGGGGAGAGGGGGGAAGGGTGGATGTGGTTGGGGGAGTGGGGGGAAGGGTTGATGTGGTTGGGGGGAGTGGGGGAGAGGGGGGAAGGGTGGATGTGGTTGGGGGGAGTGGGGGGAAGGGTTGATGTGGTTGGGGGGAGTGGGGAAGAGGGGGGAAAGGTGGACCTGGTTGGGGGGAGTGGGGGAGAGGGGGGAAGGGTGGACGTGGTTGGGGGAGGGGGGGTTTGGAATGGGCGACGTGAGGGCTAAGGAGGATGGGTAGTGTAATGGGATACAGGGAAGGGTGGATGGTATAGGAGAAGGGCACGGGGTGGAGGAGTGAGAAGGGGGAAGGAGGAGGGGGCGGGGCAAAAGATGCCACCATCCTGCCTGGTTTGGGGGTGGTCTTGCCAAGGCGACGGAGGCGTCCCATGCGTCACTGTGTGTACAGGGACTGCGTTTCCTTCGAGGACCTAACAGAGGTTGCATGCAGGAGGAGACTCCGACTGAGCCATGAGACGGTCAGCCATATATGCCAACTGATGGCGCGCCTCGAACCACGTGGAACTGGGGAGGACATGCCATCCCAGTGAGGGTGAAGCTGATTGTCGCCCTGAATTTCTTCTCGACCGGCTCCTTCCAGTCACCGAGCGGGAATCTTTGCAGCATCAGTCAGGCCTCGGTGCACCGGTGCATCCGGGCAGTCACCGATGGCCTTTATGCAGTCGTGGAATGATACATCAATTTCCCGGAGGACCACGCACACCAGACTGCCAGGGCATCGCAATTCGCCGCAGTGGCCGGCATCCCGATGGTACATCGTGTATGGGGAGCACGTCAACCTGTGTGCGCCAACGGGGACAGGGACGTCTTCCTAAACAGGATGGGCACATATTCCATGAACGTCCAGGTGGTGTGCGACCAGGGAATGAGAATAATGCACGTGTGTGCCCAGTATCCAGGAAGCGTGCATGACGCCTTTATATTGGCGCAGTCATACATCCCCGCAATTTTCGAGGGTCACCCACCCAGGATGAGGGGCTGGTTGCTGGGCGACAAGGGATATCCGTTGCGGCCATGGCCGATGACACCCATACGGAGGCCACAGTCCAACGCGGAGAGCCGGTACGAGGCCCATGCGGCAACCAGGGGTGTAGTGGAGAGGTGCTTCGGCCTCCTGAAAATGAGGTTCTGGTGCCTGGACCACTCAGGGGGCTCTGCAGTACGACCCCGACAGGGTCGGAAGGATCGTCGTCGCCTGTTGCATGCTGCACAACATCACCCAACAGAGGGGCGATGTGATGGAGGAGGAACAATCAGGTGAGCACCCACCTGCCGCACCATCGCACAACCCTACCACACACGGCACCACCGTCAAACAACACAACACCTGCGGCACCTCGTTACTGTCGGTAGACAGTAGGGGGGGGCGGGGGGTGGGCGGGGGGTGGGCGGGGGGTGGGCGGGGGGTGGGCGGGGGAGCAGAGTTGGGGGGGTGGGTGGGGGGTGGGCGGGGGGTGGGCGGGGGAGCAGGGTTGGGGGGGTGGGTGGGGGGTGGGGGGGATGGGGGGGCGGGCGGGGGGTGGGCGGGGGGTGGGGGGGGTGTTGGGGGGCGGGGATAGGGGGTGGGGTGGGTGGGGGGGGCGGGGGGGGTGCTGGGGCCCAACGTTGCACCTGGGACACATGTGGAACCCCCAACCCCACCCCACCCAGTGGGCAGGTGCCATGGCGGGGGAGCAGGGTTGGGGGGGTGGGCGGGGGGTGGGGGGACGGGGGGGCGGGCGGGGGGTGGGCGGGGGGTGGGGGGGGGGTGTTGCGGGGTGGGGATAGGGGGTGGGGTGGGTGGGGGGGGGCGGGGGGGTGCTGGGGCCCAACGTTGCACCTGGGACACATGTGGAACCCCCCACCCCACCCCACCCAGTGGGCAGGTGCCATGGCGTGGGTCATAATGTCCCCACCTTGTGATAATGTTGCGTTCATGTGTGCGTCCTGCCAATGTTCACCCAACCCTGAGGTTCATCTCCTTCCCCCCCCCCCCCCACCACCAAGGGCAAGACAGCTCACCGTTACAGGAAGCGTGCAAGAACCGGAGGGGATCACCTGTGCTGCACCCCTGACCGTCTATGAGCAAAGGGCACTGGACCTTGCTGAGGGGGCTGTGAGCCGGGAGGTAGCACCGTGCCAGGTCGGAGGCGAAGCTCCAAGTGAGAATCCACTGTGTGCATGCAGTCCTTCATCCCATCAGTACCCCCACCCCCCTCAAACCCCACCGCCTGACTCTGCACCAGCCCCACAGTCCACACCCTCACACCCCACCGCCAGACTCTGCACCTGCCCCACATTCCACGCCCTCACACCCCTCCGCCTGACACTGCACCAGCCCCACAATCCACACCCTCACACCCCACTGCCTGACTCTGCACCAGCCCCACAGTCCACACCCTCACACCCCACCGCCTGACTCTGCACCAGCCCCACAGTCCACACCCTCACACCCCACCACCTGACAATGCACCAGCCCCACAATCCACACCCTCACACCCCACCGCCAGACTCTGCACCAGCCCCACATTCCACACCCTCACACCCCACTGCCTGACTCTGCACCAGCCCCACAGTCCACACCCTCACACCCCACCGCCTGACTCTGCACCAGCCCCACAGTCCACACCCTCAAACCCCACCGCCTGACACTGCACCAGCCCCACAGTCCACACCCTCACACCCCATCACCTGACACTGCACCAGCCCCACAATCCACACCCTCACACCCCACCGCCTGACACTGCACCAGCCCCACAATCCACACCCTCACACCCCACCACCTGACAATGCACAAGCCCCACAATCCACACCCTCAAACCCCACCGCCTGACTCTGCACCAGCCCCACAGTCCACACCCTCACACCCCACCGCCTGACTCTGCACCAGCCCCACAGTCCACACCCTCACACCCCACCACCTGACAATGCACCAGCCCCACAGTCCACACCCTCACACCCCACCACCTGACTCTGCACCAGCCCCACAATCCACAATCCACAGTCTTCTGCGAATGCTGCTGGGCCAAATGTTCCCTTTAACTCTGTGATTGATTGCGTTTTCTCAACAAAATGTACAAAGGGGTATTGCCAGAGGTGAGAGTTAGGTCACAGAGCAGGTTTGAGGGCCGAATGGCCTTCCCTGCCCCTTTGTTCACATTGCATTTTGTTGCTCTCCCGAATCATTTTGCATCCTGTATGGGTTGGGTTGTGTATTTGCACACGTGCAGATTACATAACTGAATAATTAGGCATGGCTGCAATTACTTGGATTTAATTGGATTCTCATGTTGTTTTCCACCCAAAGGTATGATTATTAACAACCTTGTTTTTTTGTATCAGTTTTGTGAACCATTTCCTTCTGTCTGTGATGGTCAGGTTAAAATTAAAATGTAAAAATCGGTTACCTTTAGTTAAAACCTGCATGTAACATGTAAGTTACCCACCCTGCCAATCAATCTTAAAAAAATTGTTGTGCTTAATTGATGTCTTATTTATTTCTAGGATTAAAATGAATGTCAAGACTATATTTTCTGTCGTTATGTCTATCAGTATATCTTGTGTGACACTATCTGTCAATGTTTTCGAGCTGGCTGTTTTTCATTGCAGCATCCTGAGTCTGTTGCTTTTTGCTGAGAAATGGTTTTCTAGAATGATCTAATTCAAGTCAGTACACGAGGAAGTCACCAAACATTATCACACTCACCGGGGACCTCGCAGACAGTTGTGAAAGAAAATAGGAAATAGCCAATGCAGCACAATCTACTCCATCACTCATATCACTTCATGAATAAATAAACAGTTGAGTTTAGGAAGATCAAGATAAATGTTTCACAAACTTTGAAGTTTTTATATCCAATTTTTATCGTTGAAAAATGTTGCATTCTTCAGAGTTTGTTAAATATGACCTTTGGACTATGTTCAAACGTGATTAGATATTACGCAGTTTCTGATGCAGGCACAACTTGATTGTCTTTGTAAGTAAATTCAGTGATCTTCTTATCCCAGTGTAGTGCTTCACCAAACAAGGATGTAGATTAAAGACAGGACTATAAAACTAAAACCCAATTCATTAATCTGTGCTCTTGTCGATGTGTCTAGAGCCTGGCTTGAATATCTTTGTGATGGTAATGTTGATTGTTTCACTGGTTATATTTTGACACAAAGGGGATGATTTTGAGTCTGCGTTAACCGTCAGTGAGAATAGCGACAAAGGTGGAAAATTCGGCAAGAATCGGAAAACGTGATTGTCTCCAGCGCGATTTCCGATTTTCCAGGCCCCTTGCTGGAGGCGTGATTAGAAATCCGCCACAGAAGGCCGGGAACCTCATTTTAACACATTATCATATCATTAGCAAGCCCTCCCTCCAGGACTTCCCCACTCACTGAATATTCATTGGGTATTGGCATGATTTACAACAGCTGTATAAAAACAAGAACCTGGTGACCTCACCTCTGAAGGGGATACCAGAAGTGAGCACTCAGGTTCTCATCACCACCCAAGGTGCCAGCCACAGAGGGTGCAGCAGGGAGGTCACCGGGGACCCAGATAGGTGAAACTCAGGGCTGGCAAGGGGAGTTCAATCTCGGCATCTGGAGGGGTGAGGTGGCCTGGAGGCCTTAGCAGCCCTTCATGGCCTTTAGGTTTAAAGGGATCTGGCGGCTGGTTTTCAGGCACCTCTGGGTTTGTGGTGATATAACTGCTGAGGGATTGCCTTTCCAGCCGGAAAGTGGGTGGGAACAGTTGAATCCATTGGGTCAGCACTGTGAAGTTATTGGGTCGATCCCATGAGAGGCCAGGCTGCATGCGCAGAGTGGGGACTCTGAGAAGGGGTGTTTTCCAGCCTCATGAGGCCTGAAGACCCTCACAGAGAGGGGAGGATAACTGCAGTGTGAATGAACCCCCACACCCAGGCAGCACTGTGAAGCCAAAGGGCATCAGCTGTATGGATGTGCAGCCACTGGTTATGGACGACAGGATACCAACGATTACTAGCTGGCTGGTCCAATTGGAAGGCTTGTTTAATCTGCAGTCCAGGTGAGCTTGTGGAATTAATGTGTCATCTAAGGATGAAGTTGACATGCTAATTGCTGTCTTCACACAAATCAGGTGTGTTTCGCCTGCCACCAAAGTTGCCTCATCAACCCCCTGACCCTTTCTTGACAAGTCAATTTTGCCAATTGAGTCAACATTGCAATGATGAGTGTGGCACTGATTGGCACCCAATTTTAGTCCTTTGGGGGGGGGGGGTCATCTGACCCAACTGTGTGCCCCTCTACCACAGCTACATTCGCATTCGGGTGTCCCTGGAGAGGGAGCATGTGGTGTCCACTGGCACCCTCAAGACCTTCCGTGTTGTTGGGCCCTGCAGTGGCTGGGGTGCCTTATCGACTCTTTTAGTCACATTTTGGTTCAATGTTTTAAGTCTCTTTTGTGATTTGTTTTTTGTTCAAGGCAGTTTCTCTTTAAGGGACTGTCCCTTTAATTTGTCCCTGAGTTTATTTGATTTACTTGACTTGGTTATTTGTATTCATCAAAATGGTTAGAAATGTTGCTCCCAAGCATTGAACCCCAAGGCTAATAGCCACATCTACATAACAGAAAGGTTACACAGATGTGGTCCACAATGCAAGACATTATGGTGAAGTCTCTCATCACTCACCCCATTCAAGGCAATGGTGGAGGGGGGAATCATCTAGGTCCCACATGAGGTTAGCATGCGGGACCACTGAATGCACTCGACTGCCCTAACACCTCACGCTTTGGGGGCTGGGGGTGGGGGGGGGGGGTGGGGGGGGGTGGGGGGTGGGGGGGGTGGGGGGGGGGGGGGGTCAGGGGTCAGGGTTAGGTTCTTCAGACTCTCAGATATTGAAGCGCTTCATTCAGGTGGAGTTGAGAGGGCCAACCAAGGAGAATGAGCTATTGTGTGACTGGGGAGGGAGTGAGGCTTAGTGGAAAGATGCTCACAAAGGGGGAAGTACATGGGTGGATGCCCCAGACGCCGAGAGGGCTGAGGATCAGGGCTTTGTCAGGACTCCACATCACTCATTTTGATTTTCTCTCCCTTTCAGTTTATGATTCTAGAGACTGATGGAGCCTGCCGAGTTCTATTGATTGTGATTGACCTCTCGGGTTATAACGCCTGGATTACTCCCAGTGTCACATGCTAGCAAGTACAGAAATAGGAAAATAGCGCAGATGAATGGGTGGTTTAAGAGTTGGTGCAGGATAGAGAGTTTGAGTATCCTGGACCACTGGCCCTGTTGCTGGGGAAGGTGGGCCCTGTACAAGCGGGACAGTCTCTCTCTCAACCAGAACAGGACTGATATCCTTGCTGGCAGGTTTGCTGGTGGGAGAGGTTTAAACTAATTCAGCAGGGGGAGGGGATGCAGAATAGGGAGACAACATAAAGTCGAGGCCATCTAGCCTTGTCTGACGAGTTAAGGGCAAGGATTGACACGTGGAATTGTGTTCTAGTAGCCATTACCGAGTCGCAGTTGAGGGAGGGTCAGGACTGGCAGCTGAACATTCCGGGATATAGAATCTTCAGGCAAGACAGAGGAGGGGGTGAAAGAGGAGAAGGCATTGCATTATTAGTTAAAGAATCAGTTACTGCAGTAAGGAGCGATGATATCTTGGAGAGGGCATCAAATGAAGCTTTGTGGGTAAGGCTTAAGAATAAAAAAGAGACAGCCACCTTGCTAAGTGTTTACTATAGACCCCCAGATAGTCAGTGGGAAATCGAGGAGCAAATATGTGCATAATTTGCAGAGGTGTGTAAAAATAATAATAGGGGAATTATATAAGGTGATTTCAACTTTCCCACTATTAATCATTGTGTTGAGGGCTTAGATGGAGTGAAGCTCTTAAAATGTATACAGGAGAATGTTTTAGCTCAATATGTAGAGGATCCAACAAGGGATGCTGCAATGCTGGACCTAATTCTGGGGAATGAAGCCAGACAGGTGGTTGACTTGCTGGTGGGGGGAGCATTTTAAAGATAGTGACCACAGAATGGTGCAATTTGAGCTTGTTATGGACAAAGAAATAGACAGGTTGGATTGGAGGAGAGCGGATTTCAGTAAAATAAGACAGGTTCTGGCCAAGATAGACTGGAATGAGTTACTTGCAGGGAAATCTAGAGTAGTGGGGGCATTGAAAAAGGAAATGGGGAGGATGCAGGCCCAACATGTTTCTTCTTGGGTAATAGGGAGGAGTAACAAGCCCTGAGAACCATCAATATCCAGAGACATTCAGGATACGATGAGAAGGAAAAGAGAGGCTTTTAGCTAGTACAGGGGGAGCAAACCAATGGACTAATTCATGCAGGATGGAGCTTAAGAAAGCAATTAGGAGAGCAAAGAAGGTTATGCGAAATCTCTAGCTGGTGAAAGTAGGGAAAATCCAAAAATATTCTATACGTAGATCAATAGGAAGAGGATAACTAGCGGGAAATCTGTGGGTGGAGCCAGAGGACATTGGTACCGTGTTGAACGAATACTTCACATCTGTCTTCACCCAAGATAATGATGAGGTAAATATGGAACTCAAGGAGAGAGACTGCGAGGTTCATGAGCAAATTATCATAGGGACTGACAGGGTATTGGAGGTGTTGGCAGACTTAAAAGTGGAGAAATCTCCAGGTCTGGACGAATTGTGTCCAGGAGACTGTGGGAGGAGATGCCAGAGGACTGGAGAACAGCAAATGTGGTTCCACTATTTAAGAAAAGTTGTAGAGGTAAGCCATTGACAAGGTCCCACATGGAGACTTACAAAGAAGGCAAATGCCCATGGGATACAGGGTAACTTGATAAGGTGGATTCAAAATTGGCTTAGCTGTAGGAGACAGAGGGTGATGACAGACAGCTGCTTTAGTGACTGGAAGCCAGTGTCCAGTGGGGTACCATAGGGATCTATGCTGTGTCCCCTTAAGTGAAAGGTCAGCTATGAAGGGGCACAGGTTCAAGGTGAGGGGAGGGAGGTTGAGGGGGGATTTGTGGAAAAATTTGTTTACTAAGAGGATGGTGACGGTCTGGAATGCACTGCATGGGAGAGTGGTAGAGGCGGGTTGCCTCACATGCTTGAAAAAGTACCTGGTGAACAGTTGACACATCATAACCGTGGGCAGCACGGTAGCATTGTGGATAGCACAATTGCTTCACAGCTCCAGGGTCCCAGGTTCGATTCCGGCTTGGGTCACTGTCTGTGCAGAGTCTGCACATCCTCCCTGTGTGTGCGTGGGTTTCCTCCGGGTGCTCCGGTTTCCTCCCACAGTCCAAAGATGTGCAGGTTAGGTAGATTGGCCATGCTAAATTGCCCTTAGTGTCCAAAATTGCCTTTAGTGTTGGGTGGGGTTACTGGGTTATGGGGATAGGGTGGAGGTGTTGACCTTGGGTAGGGTGGTCTTTCCAAGAGCCGGTGCAGACTCGATGGGCCGAATGGCCTCCTTCTGCACTGTAAATTCTATGATAATCTATGATAACATTCAAGGCTATGGGCCAAGTGGTTGGCAAATGTGATTAGGTAGGCAGGTCAAGGGGAACAGTGGTTGGAACTTGGACAGTGGCGCTGAGGACCCGGGTTTGAATCCCGGCCCTGGGTCACTGTCTTGTGGAGTTTGCACATTCTCCCCATGTCTGCGTGGGTTTCACCCCATAACCCAAAGATGTGTAGGGTAGGTGGATTTGCCACGCTAAATTGCCTCTTAATTGGAAAAAGAATAATTCGGTACTCTAAATTTTTTTTAAAAGGTAGGCGGGTTGGGTGTTTTTCATGTGTCAGTGCAGACGTGATGGGCTGAAGGGCCTCTTCTGCACTGTATTTTCTGTGATTCTCTGACCAGTAGGAATGACATCGACGTGTCGTTGCATGTGACCAGGAACACTGCCCTGCAGAGGAGGGGTGGGCTGGGTCCATTTCTCTTTTGGGAGCAAGGCCACAGGTGACAGAGCTTTGGAGGAGACACTACCGGCCAAGAAAATTCTGACATCAACCTTCCTACCTCCAGATGTCAGAGCTCCAGTGCCGGAGAAGACTGCACTGGTGGACCACCTGTGCCAGGTGATGTAAGAGTTGGCACCACATGCACTGGGAGATCACCCATTGCCTGTGACTCTTAAGATTACTGCTGTGCTGAACCTCTATGCCAGCAGCTCGTTTCAGGGCTGTACAGGTGACCTTTGCGACATATCCCAGTCAGTCGCGCACAAATGTATAAGGGAGGTCACAGATGCACTATTCAGAAGGGCCCACATGCACATGTATTCTCTATTCCATCGGACAGAAGGTACAAAAGTTTGAGAACACGCATCAAGAGATTCAAAAATAGCTTCTTCGCCGCTGTGATCAGGCTCCTGAATAGCCCTCTTATGGCCTGAACTGATCTTTCTATGCATCTTCTCTACAGTTGTAGCACTATATTCCGTATTCTACACCCAATGTCTATGTTTATGTATTTACATCATGTATTTATAGTATGTTCTGTGTATTCATGTACAGAGCGGTCTGCCTGGACTGTACGCAGAATTATACTTTTCATGTATCTCGGTGCATGTAACAATAAATCAAATTCTAAGTCTACATTAACTTGGATCGGAGCCAGGTGAGTCAGGACAAAGAACAAAGGGAACAAAGAACAAAGAAAAGTTCAACACAAGAACAGGCCCTTCGGCCCTCCAAGCCTGTGCCGATCATGATGCCCGAACTAAAAAAAAAATCTTTTTGCCCTACCTTGGTCCGTATCCCTCTATTTCCTCCCTATTCGTTGACCCATCCAGATGCCTCTTAAATGTTGCTAATGTGCCTGCTTCCACCACATCCTCTGGCAGCGTGTTCCAGGCACCCACCACTCTCTGCATGAAAACGTACCTCGCACATCTCCCTTAAACTCTCCCCCTCTCACGTTGAATCTGTGTCCCCTTCTAATTGACATTTCCACCCTTGGAAAAAGCCTCTGGCTATCCACCCTGTCTATGCAATTACATCATAGTTCCATCCCTTAATCCAGGCTCTCAGTTCATCTGTTTAACCTGTTACACTTCTTGCATTGAAGCAAACGCACTCCAGACCTACAGTCCTGCAGAGCCATGTGGCTTCCCTCTGCCTGCTCTTACTCTGCGCTATGGATGCCAGAGCCATTGGCTTCACCCGCAAGACAGACATGCCCCAGATGCAGGGTATCACCAACTGCACCCATGCGGTTCTGCGCTCCCCACAGCAGCATGGGGCATAATTTCTGAACTGCAGGGGATACCACTCCCTCAATACCCAGCTTGCCTGTAATCACACAATGCACATCATGCAGGTATGTGCCCGTTTCCCAGGAGCATCCATGGTAGTTTTCTCTTGTGGCGATCGCAGACATTTTTGAGGGAGAGCAGCAGCTGGAGGGGTGGCTCCTCAGGGACAAAGGGTACCCATCCAGGAGGTGGCTGACAGCACAATGCAGAGACCTCAAACAGCCACTGAGACTGCCACAAACAGCCGCTGAGTGTCACACAAACACCCGCTGAGACTGACACAAACAGCCGCTGAATGTCAAACAAACACCTGCTGAGACTGATACAAACAGCCGCTGAGTGTCACACAAACACCCGCTGAGACTGACACAAACACCCGCTAAGACTGATACAAACACCCGCTGAGACTGATACAAACACCCGCTGAGACTGACACAAACACCCGCTGAGTCTGATACAAACTCCCGCTGAGACTGATACAAACACCCGCTGAGACTGACACAAACACCCGCTGAGTCTGATACAAACACCCGCTGAGTCTGACACAAACACCCGCTGAGTCTGACACAAACACCCACTGAGACTGACACAAACACCCACTTAGACTGACACAAACACCCACTTAGACTGACACAAACACCCGCTGAGACTGACACAAACACCCGCTGAGACTGACACAAACACCCGCTCAGACTGACACAAACACCCACTGAGACTGACACAAACACCCAATGAGACTGACACAAACACCCGCTGAGGCTGACACAAACACCCACTTAGACTGACACAAACACCCGCTGAGACTGACACAAACACCCGCTGAGACTGACACAAACACCCGCTGAGACTGACACAAACACCCGCTGAGACTGATACAAACACCCGCTGAGACTGACACAAACACCCGCTGAGACTGACACAAACACCCACTTAGACTGACACAAACACCCGCTGAGACTGACACAAACTCCCGCTGAGACCGACACAAACACCCGCTGAGACTGACACAAACACCCGCTGAGACTGACACAAACACCCGCTGAGACTGATACAAACACCCGCTGAGACTGACACAAACACCCGCTGAGACTGATACAAACACCCGCTGAGACTGACACAAACACCCTCTGAGACTGACACAAACACCCGCTGAGACTGACATAAACACCCGCTGAGACTGACACAAACACCCGCTGAGACTGACATAAACACCCACTGAAACTGACATAAACACCCACTGAGATTGACACAAACACCCGCTGAGACTGACACAAACACCCGCTGAGACTGACACAAACACCCGCTGAGACTGACATAAACACCCACTGAGACTGACACAAACACCCGCTGAGACTGACATAAACACCCGCTGAGACTGACACAAACACCCGCTGAGACTGACACAAACACCCGCTGAAACTGACACAAACACCCGCTGAGACTGACACAAACACCCGCTGAGACTGACACAAACACCCGCTCAGACTGACACAAACACCCGGTGAGACTGCCACAAACACCCACTGAGACTGACACAAACACCCGCTCAGACTGACACAAACACCCACTTAGACTGACACAAACACCCGCTGAGACTGACACAAACACCCGCTCAGACTGACACAAACACCCACTGAGACTGACACAAACACCCGCTCAGACTGCCACAAACACCCACTGAGACTGACACAAACACCCGCTGAGACTGACACAAACACCCACTTAGACTGACACAAACACCCGCTGAAACTGACACAAACACCCGCTGAGACTGACACAAACACCCACTGAGACTGACACAAACACCCTCTGAGACTGACACAAACACCCGCTGAGACTGACACAAACACCCACTGAGACTGACACAAACACCCACTGAGACTGACACAAACACCCACTTAGACTGACACAAACACCCGCTGAGACTGACACAAACAGCCGCTGAATGTCAAACAAACACCCGCTGAGACTGACACAAACAGCCGCTGAGTGTCACACAATCACCCGCTGAGACTGACACAAACACCCGCTAAGACTGATACAAACACCCGCTGAGACTGACACAAACACCCACTGAGACTGACACAAACACCCACTGAGACTGACACAAACACCCACTTAGACTGACACAAACACCCGCTGAGACTGACACAAACACCCGCTGAGTCTGATACAAACACCCGCTGAGACTGACACAAACACCCACTGAGACTGACACAAACACCCACTGAGACTGACACAAACACCCACTGAGACTGACACAAACACCCGCTGAGACTGACATAAACACCCGCTGAGACTGATACAAACACCCGCTCTGAGACTGACACAAACACCCGCTGAGACTGCCACAAAACATAATGCTCTGCTGCTCTTCACACAGCCTGGCACTGCAGCAGGCTGAGCAGCTAGGCCAGGAGGAGATGGAGTAGAGTAACCTCCCCTCAGATGAGGAGGAGGTCGGGGAGGACAATGAGGGTCAACATACACAGGAGAAGGAGGAAGGATTCAGGTGTTGGCCAGGGCCCACATGGGATGAAGGGCTGGGGACATTATCATAGCATCTCGGTTTGGGGACAATAAGAACTAGGGAGTGAACACCAAATCAACTCACTGATGTGGTGCTTGCGGGAGATCATCATGATCATTCCTACATTCATGGCAGGGCACAAAAGCCATCGGCTGCATCCTGCAGGAAAATTATGATGACTCGCATTGAGAAAAGAACGGTGTTGCTCTCGTCATCAGCTATCTATCTGACTCACGTCATGCAGAGAGCTGAACGCATGCTGCCAAAGAATGGGCCTTTCAGGGGGGTCAGAAATGCAGGATGACAAACCTCAGCTACTTCAGCCTCCTCCCACGTCATGGGTCCAGGTGTTTTCTGCACCTTACAAACGTGGTGGACAAGCTCTCAACATTTTGTCAACTCCTGACATCCTCATCAGCAGAGAAGAGTGGCAGAGATGAGAGGCCTGAGCGCTGATGTTGAGAGGTAGAGCCTTCAATGAATGGGTTGGGAGTTGGGGGGTGGGGGTAGGGGATGGAGCGGCTAGCAGGGCCTATGCCAGCAATGGTGTGGGAGGTGCGGCTAGTGGGGACTGTGCCAGCTGTAGTGTGGGAGGTGCGGCTAGTGGGGACTGTGCCAGCAATGGTGTGGGAGGTGCGGCTAGTGGGGACTGTGCCAGCTGTAGTGTGGGATGTGCGGCTAGTGGGGACTGTGCCAGCAATGGTGTGGGAGGTGCGGCTAGTGGGGACTGTGCCAGCAGTGGTGTGGGAGCTGCGGCTAGTGGGGACTGTGCCAGCAGTGGTGTGGGAGGTGCGGCTAGTGGGGACTGTGCCAGCTGTGGTGTGGGAGCTGCGGCTAGTGGGGACTGTGCCAGCTGTGGTGTGGGAGCTGTGGTTAGTGGGGACTGTGCCAGCTGTGGTGTGGGAGGTGCGGCTAGTGGGGACTGTGCCAGCAGTGGTGTGGGAGCTGTGGCTAGTGGGGACTGTGCCAGCAGTGGTGTGGGAGGTGCGGCTAGTGGGGACTGTGCCAGCTGTGGTGTGGGAGGTGCGGCTAGTGGGGACTGTGCTAGCAATGGTGTGGGAGGTGCGGCTAGTGGGGACTGTGCCAGCTGTGGTGTGGGAGGTGCGGCTAGTGGGGACTGTGCCAGCTGTGGTGTGGGAGGTGCGGCTAGTGGGGACTGTGCCAGCTGTGGTGTGGGAGGTGCGGCTAGTGGGGACTGTGCCAGCTGTGGTGTGGGAGCTGCGGCTAGTGGGGACTGTGCCAGCTGTGGTGTGGGAGGTGCGGCTAGTGGGGACTGTGCCAGCTGTGGTGTGGGAGGTGCGGCTAGTGGGGACTGTGCCAACTGTGGTGTGGGAGCTGCGGCTAGTGGGGACTGTGCCAACTGTGGTGTGGGAGCTGCGGCTAGTGGGGACTGTGCCAGCTGTGGTGTGGGAGGTGCGGCTAGTGGGGACTGTGCCAGCTGTGGTGTGGGAGGTGCGGCTAGTGGGGACTGTGCCAGCTGTGCTGTGGGAGGTGCGGCTAGTGGGGACTGTGCCAACTGTGGTGTGGGAGCTGCGGCTAGTGGGGACTGTGCCAGCTGTGGTGTGGGAGGTGCGGCTAGTGGGGACTGTGCCAACTGTGGTGTGGGAGCTGCGGCTAGTGGGGACTGTGCCAGCTGTGGTGTGGGAGGTGCGGCTAGTGGGGACTGTGCCAGCAATGGTGTGGGAGCTGTGGCTAGTGGGAACTGTGCCAGCAATGGTGTGGGAGCTTCGGCTAGTGGGGACTGTGCCAGCTCTGGTGTGGGAGCTGCGCCTAGTGGGAACTGTGCCAGCAATGGTGTGGGAGCTTCGGCTAGTGGGGACTGTGCCAGCTGTGGTGTGGGAGGTGCGGCTAGTGGGGACTGTGCCAGCTGTGGTGTGGGAGCTGCGGCTAGTGGGGACTGTGCCAGCTGTGGTGTGGGAGGTGCGGCTAGTGGGGACTGTGCCAGCAATGGTGTGGGAGCTGTGGCTAGTGGGGACTGTGCCAGCAGCGGTGTGGGAGGTGCGGCTAGTGGGGACTGTGCCAGCAGTGGTGTGGGAGGTGCGGCTAGTGGGGACTGTGCCAGCAATGGTGTGGGAGGTGCGGCTAGTGGGGACTGTGCCAGCAGTGGTGTGGGAGCTGCGGCTAGTGGGGACTGTGCCAGCTGTGGTGTGGGAGGTGCGGCTAGTGCGGACTGTGCCAGCTGTGGTGTGGGAGCTGCGCTAGTGGGGACTGTGCCAGCAGTGGTGTGGGAGGTGCGGCTAGTGGGGACTGTGCCAGCAATGGTGTGGGAGCTTCGGCTAGTGGGGACTGTGCCAGCTGTGGTGTGGGAGCTGCGGCTAGTGGGGACTGTGCCAGCTGTGGTGTGGGAGCTGTGGCTAGTGGGGACTGTGCCAGCTGTGGTGTGGGAGGTGCGGCTAGTGGGGACTGTGCCAGCTGTGGTGTGGGAGCTGCGGCTAGTGGGGACTGTGCCAGCTGTGGTGTGGGAGGTGCGGCTAGTGGGGACTGTGCCAGCAGTGGTGTGGGAGCTGCGCCTAGTGGGGACTGTGCCAGCTGTGGTGTGGGAGGTGCGGCTAGTGGGGACTGTGCCAGCTGTGGTGTGGGAGCTGCGGCTAGTGGGGACTGTGCCAGCTGTGGTGTGGGAGCTGCGCCTAGTGGGGACTGTGCCAGCTGTGGTGTGGGAGGTGCGGCTAGTGGGGACTGTGCCAGCTGTGGTGTGGGAGGTGCGGCTAGTGGGGACTGTGCCAGCAGTGGTGTGGGAGGTGCGGCTAGTGGGGACTGTGCCAGCTGTGGTGTGGGAGCTGCGGCTAGTGGGGGCTCTGCCAGCAGCGGTGTGGGAGCTGCGGCTAGTGGGGGCTCTGCCAGCAGCGGTGTGGGAGGTGCGGCTAGTGGGGACTGTGCCAGCAGTGGTGTGGGAGATGCGGCTAGTGGGGACTGTGCCAGCTGTGGTGTGGGAGCTGCGCTAGTGGGGACTGTGCCAGCTGTGGTGTGGGAGGCGCGGCTAGTGGGGACTGTGCCAGCTGTGGTGTGGGAGCTGCGGCTAGTGGGGACTGTGCCAGCTGCGGTGTGGGAGGTGCGGCTAGTGGGGACTGTGCCAGCTGTGGTGTGGGAGCTGCGCCTAGTGGGGACTGTGCCAGCTGTGGTGTGGGAGCTGTGGTTAGTGGGGACTGTGCCAGCTGTGGTGTGGGAGCTGTGGCTGGTGGGGACTGTGCCAGCTGTGGTATGGGAGGTGCGGCTAGTGGGGACTGTGCCAGCAGCGGTGTGGGAGGTGCGGCTAGTGGGGACTGTGCCAGCAGCAGTGTGGGAGGTGCGGCTAGTGGGGACTGTGCCAGCAGTGGTGTGGGAGGTGCGGCTAGTGGGGACTGTGCCAGCTGTGGTGTGGGAGATGCGGCTAGTGGGAACTGTGCCAGCTGTGGTGTGGGAGGTGCGGCTAGTGGGGACTGTGCCAGCTGTGGTGTGGGAGGTGCGGCTAGTGGAGACTGTGCCAGCAGCAGTGTGGGAGGTGCGGCTAGTGGGGACTGTGCCAGCTGTGGTGTGGGAGGTGCGGCTAGTGGGGACTGTGCCAGCAGCAGTGTGGGAGCTGCGGCTAGTGGGGACTGTGCCAGCTGTGGTGTGGGAGGTGCGGCTAGTGGGAACTGTGCCAGCTGTGGTGTGGGAGGTGCGGCTAGTGGGAACTGTGCCAGCAGCAGTGTGGGAGGTGCGGCTAGTGGGGACTGTGCCAGCAGCAGTGTGGGAGCTGCGGCTAGTGGGGACTGTGCCAGCTGTGGTGTGGGAGGTGCGGCTAGTGGGGACTGTGCCAGCAGTGGTGTGGGAGCTGCGGCTAGTGGGGACTGTGCCAGCTGTGGTGTGGGAGGTGCGGCTAGTGGGGACTGTGCCAGCTGTGGTGTGGGAGGTGCGGCTAGTGGGGACTGTGCCAGCAGCAGTGTGGGAGCTGCGGCTAGTGGGGACTGTGCCAGCTGTGGTGTGGGAGGTGCGGCTAGTGGGGACTGTGCCAGCTGTGGTGTGGGAGGTGCGGCTAGTGGGGACTGTGCCAGCAGCAGTGTGGGAGCTGCGGCTAGTGGGGACTGTGCCAGCTGTGGTGTGGGAGGTCTGGCTAGTGGGGACTGTGCCAGCTGTGGTGTGGGAGGTGCGGCTAGTGGGGACTGTGCCAGCAGCAGTGTGGGAGGTGCGGCTAGTGGGGACTGTGCCAGCTGTGGTGTGGGAGGTGCGGCTAGTGGGGACTGTGCCAGCACCAGTGTGGGAGGTGCGGCTAGTGGGGACTGTGCCAGCTGTGGTGTGGGAGGTGCGGCTAGTGGGGACTGTGCCAGCAGCAGTGTGGGAGCTGCGGCTAGTGGGGACTGTGCCAGCTGTGGTGTGGGAGGTGCGGCTAGTGGGAACTGTGCCAGCTGTGGTGTGGGAGGTGCGGCTAGTGGGAACTGTGCCAGCTGTGGTGTGGGAGGTGCGGCTAGTGGGGACTGTGCCAGCAGCAGTGTGGGAGGTGTGGCTAGTGGGGACTGTGCCAGCTGTGGTGTGGGAGGTGCGGCTAGTGGGGACTGTGCCAGCAGCAGTGTGGGAGCTGCGGCTAGTGGGGACTGTGCCAGCTGTGGTGTGGGAGCTGCGGCTAGTGGGGACTGTGCCAGCTGTGGTGTGGGAGCTGTGGCTAGTGGGGACTGTGCCAGCAGCAGCGTGGGAGGTGCGGCTAGTGGGGACTGTGCCAGCTGTGGTGTGGGAGGTGCGGCTAGTGGGGACTGTGCCAGCTGTGGTGTGGGAGGTGCGGCTAGTGGGGACTGTGCCAGCTGTGGTGTGGGAGCTGTGGCTAGTGGGGACTGTGCCAGCAGCAGCGTGGGAGGTGCGGCTAGTGGGGACTGTGCCAGCTGTGGTGTGGGAGGTGCGGCTAGTGGGAACTGTGCCAGCTGTGGTGTGGGAGGTGCGGCTAGTGGGGACTGTGCCAGCTGTGGTGTGGGAGCTTCGGCTAGTGGGGACTGTGCCAGCTGTGGTGTGGGAGCTGCGGCTAGTGGGAACTGTGCCAGCTGTGGTGTGGGAGGTGCGGCTAGTGGGGACTGTGCCAGCTGTGGTGTGGGAGGTCCGGCTAGTGGGGACTGTGCCAGCTGTGGTGTGGGAGGTGCGGCTAGTGCGGACTGTGCCAGCTGTGGTGTGGGAGGTGCGTCTAGTGGGGACTGTGCCAGCTGTGGTGTGGGAGCTGCGGCGAGTGGGGACTGTGCCAGCTGTGGTGTGGGAGCTGCGGCGAGTGGGGACTGTGCCAGCTGTGGTGTGGGAGGTGCGGCTAGTGGGGGCTCTGCCAGCAGTGGTGTGGGATGTGCGGCTAGTGGGGACTGTGCCAGCTGTGGTGTGGGAGCTGCGGCTAGTGGGGACTGTGCCAGCTGTGGTGTGGGAGGTGCGGCTAGTGGGGACTGTGCCAGCTGTGGTGTGGGAGGTGCGGCTAGTGGGGGCTCTGCCAGCAGTGGTGTGGGAGGTGCGGCTAGTGGGGGCTCTGCCAGCAGCAGTGTGGGAGGTGTGGCTAGTGGGGACTGTGCCAGCTGTGGTGTGGGAGCTGCGCTAGTGGGGACTGTGCCAGCTGTGGTGTGGGAGGTGCGGCTAGTGGGGACTGTGCCAGCTGTGGTGTGGGAGCTGCGGCTAGTGGGGACTGTGCCAGCTGTGGTGTGGGAGGTGCGGCTAGTGGGGACTGTGCCAGCAGCGGTGTGGGAGCTGCGGCTAGTGGGGACTGTGCCAGCTGTGGTGTGGGAGGTGCGGCTAGTGGGGACTGTGCCAGCTGTGGTGTGGGAGCTGCGGCTAGTGGGGACTGTGCCAGCTGCAGTGTGGGAGCTGCGGCTAGTGGGGACTGTGCCAGCTGTGGTGTGAGAGCTGTGGCTAGTGGGGACTGTGCCAGCAGCGGTGTGGGAGCTGCGGCTAGTGGGGACTGTGCCAGCTGTGGTGTGGGAGCTGCGGCTAGTGGGGACTGTGCCAGCTGTGGTGTGGGAGCTGTGGTTAGTGGGGACTGTGCCAGCTGTGGTGTGGGAGCTGCGGCTAGTAGGGACTGTGCCAGCTGTGGTGTGAGAGGTGCGGCTAGTGGGGACTGTGCCAGCAGTGGTGTGGGAGCTGTGGTGAGTGGGGACTGTGCCAGCTGTGGTGTGGGAGGTGCGGCTAGTGGGGACTGTGCCAGCAATGGTGTGGGAGCTGCGGCTAGTGGGGACTGTGCCAGCAGCAGTGTGGGAGGTGCGGCTAGTGGGGACTGTGCCAGCTGTGGTGTGGGAGGTGCGGCTAGTGGGGACTGTGCCAGCAATGGTGTGGGAGCTGCGGCTAGTGGGGACTGTGCCAGCTGTGGTGTGGGAGGTGCGGCTAGTGGGGACTGTGCCAGCTGTGGTGTGGGAGGTGCGGCTAGTGGGGACTGTGCCAGCTGCAGTGTGGGAGCTGCGGCTAGTGGGGACTGTGCCAGCTGTGGTGTGGGAGCTGTGGTTAGTGGGGACTGTGCCAGCTGTGGTGTGGGAGCTGCGGCTAGTAGGGACTGTGCCAGCTGTGGTGTGAGAGGTGCGGCTAGTGGGGACTGTGCCAGCTGTGGTGTGGGAGGTGCGGCTAGTGGGGACTGTGCCAGCAGCAGTGTGGGAGGTGCGGCTAGTGGGGACTGTGCCAGCTGTGGTGTGGGAGGTGCGGCTAGTGGGGACTGTGCCAGCTGTGGTGTGGGAGCTGCGGCTAGTGGGGACTGTGCCAGCTGTGGTGTGGGAGCTGCGGCTAGTGGGGACTGTGCCAGCTGTGGTGTGGGATCTGCGGCTAGTGGGGACTGTGCCAGCTGTGGTGTGGGAGCTGCGGCTAGTGGGGACTGTGCCAGCTGTGGTGTGGGAGCTGCGGCTAGTGGGGACTGTGCCAGCTGTGGTGTGGGAGCTGCGGCTAGTGGGGACTGTGCCAGCTGTGGTGTGGGAGGTGCGGCTAGTGGGGACTGTGCCAGCAGTGGTGTGGGAGTTGCGGCTAGTGGGGACTGTGCCAGCAGCGGTGTGGGAGCTGCGGCTAGTGGGGACTGTGCCAGCTGTGGTGTGGGAGGTGCGGCTAGTGGGGACTATGCCAGCTGTGGTGTGGGAGCTGCGCCTAGTGGGGACTGTGCCAGCTGTGGTGTGGGAGGTGCGGCTAGTGGGGACTGTGCCAGCTGTGGTGTGGGAGCTGTGGCTAGTGGGGACTGTGCCAGCTGTGGTGTGGGAGCTGCGCCTAGTGGGGACTGTGCCAGCTGTGGTGTGGGAGGTGCGGCTAGTGGGGACTGTGCCAGCAGTGGTGTGGGAGGTGCGCCTAGTGGGGACTGTGCCAGCAGCAGTGTGGTAGCTGCGGCTAGTGGGGACTGTGCCAGCTGTGGTGTGGGAGGTGCGGCTAGTGGGGACTGTGCCAGCAGCAGTGTGGGTGGTGCGGCTAGTGGGGACTGTGCCAGCTGTGGTGTGGGAGCTGCGGCTAGTGGGGGCTCTGCCAGCAGTGGTGTGGGAGGTGCGGCTAGTGGGGGCTCTGCCAGCAGCAGTGTGGGAGGTGTGGCTAGTGGGGACTGTGCCAGCTGCAGTGTGGGAGCTGCGGCTAGTGGGGACTGTGCCAGCAGCAGTGTGGGAGCTGCGCCTAGTGGGGACTGTGCCAGCTGTGGTGTGGGAGGTGCGGCTAGTGGGGACTGTGCCAGCAGCAGTGTGGGAGCTGCGCCTAGTGGGGACTGTGCCAGCTGTGGTGTGGGAGCTGCGCCTAGTGGGGACTGTGCCAACTGTGGTGAGGGAGCTGTGGCTAGTGGGGACTGTGCCAGCAGCACTGTGGGAGCTGCGCCTAGTGGGGACTGTGCCAGCTGTGGTGTGGGAGCTGCGCCTAGTGGGGACTGTGCCAGCTGTGGTGTGGGAGCTGTGGCTAGTGGGGACTGTGCCAGCAGCAGTGTGGGAGCTGCGCCTAGTGGGGACTGTGCCAGCTGTGGTGTGGGAGCTGTGGCTAGTGGGGACTGTGCCAGCAGCAGTGTGGGAGGTGCGGCTAGTGGGGACTGTGCCAGCTGTGGTGTGGGAGCTGCGCCTAGTGGGGACTGTGCCAGCAGTGGTGTGGGAGCTGCGCCTAGTGGGGACTGTGCCAGCAGTGGTGTGGGAGGTGCGGCTAGTGGGGACTGTGCCAGCTGTGGTGTGGGAGCTGTGGCTAGTGGGGACTGTGCCAGCAGTGGTGTGGGAGGTGCGGCTAGTGGGGACTGTGCCAGCTGTGGTGTGGGAGATGCGGCTAGTGGGAACTGTGCCAGCTGTGGTGTGGGAGGTGCGGCTAGTGGGGACTGTGCCAGCTGTGGTGTGGGAGGTGCGGCTAGTGGGGACTGTGCCAGCAGCAGTGTGGGAGGTGCGGCTAGTGGGGACTGTGCCAGCTGTGGTGTGGGAGGTGCGGCTAGTGGGGACTGTGCCAGCAGCAGTGTGGGAGCTGCGGCTAGTGGGGACTGTGCCAGCTGTGGTGTGGGAGGTGCGGCTAGTGGGAACTGTGCCAGCTGTGGTGTGGGAGGTGCGGCTAGTGGGAACTGTGCCAGCTGTGGTGTGGGAGGTGCGGCTAGTGGGAACTGTGCCAGCAGCAGTGTGGGAGCTGCGGCTAGTGGGGACTGTGCCAGCAGCAGTGTGGGAGCTGCGGCTAGTGGGGACTGTGCCAGCTGTGGTGTGGGAGGTGCGGCTAGTGGGGACTGTGCCAGCAGTGGTGTGGGAGCTGCGGCTAGTGGGGACTGTGCCAGCTGTGGTGTGGGAGGTGCGGCTAGTGGGGACTGTGCCAGCTGTGGTGTGGGAGGTGCGGCTAGTGGGGACTGTGCCAGCAGCAGTGTGGGAGCTGCGGCTAGTGGGGACTGTGCCAGCTGTGGTGTGGGAGGTGCGGCTAGTGGGGACTGTGCCAGCTGTGGTGTGGGAGGTGCGGCTAGTGGGGACTGTGCCAGCAGCAGTGTGGGAGCTGCGGCTAGTGGGGACTGTGCCAGCTGTGGTGTGGGAGGTCTGGCTAGTGGGGACTGTGCCAGCTGTGGTGTGGGAGGTGCGGCTAGTGGGGACTGTGCCAGCAGCAGTGTGGGAGGTGCGGCTAGTGGGGACTGTGCCAGCTGTGGTGTGGGAGGTGCGGCTAGTGGGGACTGTGCCAGCACCAGTGTGGGAGGTGCGGCTAGTGGGGACTGTGCCAGCTGTGGTGTGGGAGGTGCGGCTAGTGGGGACTGTGCCAGCAGCAGTGTGGGAGCTGCGGCTAGTGGGGACTGTGCCAGCTGTGGTGTGGGAGGTGCGGCTAGTGGGAACTGTGCCAGCTGTGGTGTGGGAGGTGCGGCTAGTGGGAACTGTGCCAGCTGTGGTGTGGGAGGTGCGGCTAGTGGGGACTGTGCCAGCAGCAGTGTGGGAGGTGTGGCTAGTGGGGACTGTGCCAGCTGTGGTGTGGGAGGTGCGGCTAGTGGGGACTGTGCCAGCAGCAGTGTGGGAGCTGCGGCTAGTGGGGACTGTGCCAGCTGTGGTGTGGGAGCTGCGGCTAGTGGGGACTGTGCCAGCTGTGGTGTGGGAGCTGTGGCTAGTGGGGACTGTGCCAGCAGCAGCGTGGGAGGTGCGGCTAGTGGGGACTGTGCCAGCTGTGGTGTGGGAGGTGCGGCTAGTGGGGACTGTGCCAGCTGTGGTGTGGGAGGTGCGGCTAGTGGGGACTGTGCCAGCTGTGGTGTGGGAGCTGTGGCTAGTGGGGACTGTGCCAGCAGCAGCGTGGGAGGTGCGGCTAGTGGGGACTGTGCCAGCTGTGGTGTGGGAGGTGCGGCTAGTGGGAACTGTGCCAGCTGTGGTGTGGGAGGTGCGGCTAGTGGGGACTGTGCCAGCTGTGGTGTGGGAGCTTCGGCTAGTGGGGACTGTGCCAGCTGTGGTGTGGGAGCTGCGGCTAGTGGGAACTGTGCCAGCTGTGGTGTGGGAGGTGCGGCTAGTGGGGACTGTGCCAGCTGTGGTGTGGGAGGTCCGGCTAGTGGGGACTGTGCCAGCTGTGGTGTGGGAGGTGCGGCTAGTGCGGACTGTGCCAGCTGTGGTGTGGGAGGTGCGTCTAGTGGGGACTGTGCCAGCTGTGGTGTGGGAGCTGCGGCGAGTGGGGACTGTGCCAGCTGTGGTGTGGGAGCTGCGGCGAGTGGGGACTGTGCCAGCTGTGGTGTGGGAGGTGCGGCTAGTGGGGGCTCTGCCAGCAGTGGTGTGGGATGTGCGGCTAGTGGGGACTGTGCCAGCTGTGGTGTGGGAGCTGCGGCTAGTGGGGACTGTGCCAGCTGTGGTGTGGGAGGTGCGGCTAGTGGGGACTGTGCCAGCTGTGGTGTGGGAGGTGCGGCTAGTGGGGGCTCTGCCAGCAGTGGTGTGGGAGGTGCGGCTAGTGGGGGCTCTGCCAGCAGCAGTGTGGGAGGTGTGGCTAGTGGGGACTGTGCCAGCAGCGGTGTGGGAGCTGCGGCTAGTGGGGACTGTGCCAGCTGTGGTGTGGGAGGTGCGGCTAGTGGGGACTGTGCCAGCTGTGGTGTGGGAGCTGCGGCTAGTGGGGACTGTGCCAGCTGCAGTGTGGGAGCTGCGGCTAGTGGGGACTGTGCCAGCTGTGGTGTGAGAGCTGTGGCTAGTGGGGACTGTGCCAGCAGCGGTGTGGGAGCTGCGGCTAGTGGGGACTGTGCCAGCTGTGGTGTGGGAGCTGCGGCTAGTGGGGACTGTGCCAGCTGTGGTGTGGGAGCTGTGGTTAGTGGGGACTGTGCCAGCTGTGGTGTGGGAGCTGCGGCTAGTAGGGACTGTGCCAGCTGTGGTGTGAGAGGTGCGGCTAGTGGGGACTGTGCCAGCAGTGGTGTGGGAGCTGTGGTGAGTGGGGACTGTGCCAGCTGTGGTGTGGGAGGTGCGGCTAGTGGGGACTGTGCCAGCAATGGTGTGGGAGCTGCGGCTAGTGGGGACTGTGCCAGCAGCAGTGTGGGAGGTGCGGCTAGTGGGGACTGTGCCAGCTGTGGTGTGGGAGGTGCGGCTAGTGGGGACTGTGCCAGCAATGGTGTGGGAGCTGCGGCTAGTGGGGACTGTGCCAGCTGTGGTGTGGGAGGTGCGGCTAGTGGGGACTGTGCCAGCTGTGGTGTGGGAGGTGCGGCTAGTGGGGACTGTGCCAGCTGCAGTGTGGGAGCTGCGGCTAGTGGGGACTGTGCCAGCTGTGGTGTGGGAGCTGTGGTTAGTGGGGACTGTGCCAGCTGTGGTGTGGGAGCTGCGGCTAGTAGGGACTGTGCCAGCTGTGGTGTGAGAGGTGCGGCTAGTGGGGACTGTGCCAGCTGTGGTGTGGGAGGTGCGGCTAGTGGGGACTGTGCCAGCAGCAGTGTGGGAGGTGCGGCTAGTGGGGACTGTGCCAGCTGTGGTGTGGGAGGTGCGGCTAGTGGGGACTGTGCCAGCTGTGGTGTGGGAGCTGCGGCTAGTGGGGACTGTGCCAGCTGTGGTGTGGGAGCTGCGGCTAGTGGGGACTGTGCCAGCTGTGGTGTGGGATCTGCGGCTAGTGGGGACTGTGCCAGCTGTGGTGTGGGAGCTGCGGCTAGTGGGGACTGTGCCAGCTGTGGTGTGGGAGCTGCGGCTAGTGGGGACTGTGCCAGCTGTGGTGTGGGAGCTGCGGCTAGTGGGGACTGTGCCAGCTGTGGTGTGGGAGGTGCGGCTAGTGGGGACTGTGCCAGCAGTGGTGTGGGAGTTGCGGCTAGTGGGGACTGTGCCAGCAGCGGTGTGGGAGCTGCGGCTAGTGGGGACTGTGCCAGCTGTGGTGTGGGAGGTGCGGCTAGTGGGGACTATGCCAGCTGTGGTGTGGGAGCTGCGCCTAGTGGGGACTGTGCCAGCTGTGGTGTGGGAGGTGCGGCTAGTGGGGACTGTGCCAGCTGTGGTGTGGGAGCTGTGGCTAGTGGGGACTGTGCCAGCTGTGGTGTGGGAGCTGCGCCTAGTGGGGACTGTGCCAGCTGTGGTGTGGGAGGTGCGGCTAGTGGGGACTGTGCCAGCAGTGGTGTGGGAGGTGCGCCTAGTGGGGACTGTGCCAGCAGCAGTGTGGTAGCTGCGGCTAGTGGGGACTGTGCCAGCTGTGGTGTGGGAGGTGCGGCTAGTGGGGACTGTGCCAGCAGCAGTGTGGGTGGTGCGGCTAGTGGGGACTGTGCCAGCTGTGGTGTGGGAGCTGCGGCTAGTGGGGGCTCTGCCAGCAGTGGTGTGGGAGGTGCGGCTAGTGGGGGCTCTGCCAGCAGCAGTGTGGGAGGTGTGGCTAGTGGGGACTGTGCCAGCTGCAGTGTGGGAGCTGCGGCTAGTGGGGACTGTGCCAGCAGCAGTGTGGGAGCTGCGCCTAGTGGGGACTGTGCCAGCTGTGGTGTGGGAGGTGCGGCTAGTGGGGACTGTGCCAGCAGCAGTGTGGGAGCTGCGCCTAGTGGGGACTGTGCCAGCTGTGGTGTGGGAGCTGCGCCTAGTGGGGACTGTGCCAACTGTGGTGAGGGAGCTGTGGCTAGTGGGGACTGTGCCAGCAGCACTGTGGGAGCTGCGCCTAGTGGGGACTGTGCCAGCTGTGGTGTGGGAGCTGCGCCTAGTGGGGACTGTGCCAGCTGTGGTGTGGGAGCTGTGGCTAGTGGGGACTGTGCCAGCAGCAGTGTGGGAGCTGCGCCTAGTGGGGACTGTGCCAGCTGTGGTGTGGGAGCTGTGGCTAGTGGGGACTGTGCCAGCAGCAGTGTGGGAGGTGCGGCTAGTGGGGACTGTGCCAGCTGTGGTGTGGGAGCTGCGCCTAGTGGGGACTGTGCCAGCAGTGGTGTGGGAGCTGCGCCTAGTGGGGACTGTGCCAGCAGTGGTGTGGGAGGTGCGGCTAGTGGGGACTGTGCCAGCTGTGGTGTGGGAGCTGTGGCTAGTGGGGACTGTGCCAGCAGTGGTGTGGGAGGTGCGGCTAGTGGGGACTGTGCCAGCTGTGGTGTGGGAGCTGCGGCTAGTGGGGACTGTGCCAGCTGTGGTGTGGGAGGTGTGGCTAGTGGGGACTGTACCAGCAGCAGTGTGGGAGGTGCGGCTAGTGGGGACTGTGCCAACTGTGGTGTGGGAGGTGCGGCTAGTGGGGACTGTGCCAGCAGCAGTGTGGGTGGTGCGGCTAGTGGGGACTGTGCCAGCTGTGGTGTGGGAGGTGCGGCTACTGGGGACTGTGCCAGCTGTGGTGTGGGAGCTGCGGCGAGTGGGGACTGTGCCAGCTGTGGTGTGGGAGGTGCGGCTAGTGGGGGCTGTGCCAGCTGTGGTGTGGGAGGTGCGGCTAGTGGGGGCTCTGCCAGCAGCAGTGTGGGAGGTGTGGCTAGTGGGGACTGTGCCAGCTGTGGTGTGGGAGCTGCGGCTAGTGGGGACTGTGCCAGCTGTGGTGTGGGAGCTGCGGCTAGTGGGGACTGTGCCAGCTGCAGTGTGGGAGCTGCGGCTAGTGGGGACTGTGCCAGCTGTGGTGTGGGAGGTGCGGCTAGTGGGGACTGTGCCAGCTGTGGTGTGGGAGCTGCGGCTAGTGGGGACTGTGCCAGCTGTGGTGTGGGAGCTGTGGCTAGTGGGGACTGTGCCAGCAGCGGTGTGGGAGGTGCGGCTAGTGGGGACTGTGCCAGCTGTGGTGTGGGAGCTGTGGCTAGTGGGGACTGTGCCAGCTGTGGTGTGGGAGGTGCGGCTAGTGGGGACTGTGCCAGCAGTGGTGTGGGAGCTGCGCTAGTGGGGACTGTGCCAGCTGTGGTGTGGGAGCTGTGGCTAGTGGGGACTGTGCCAGCTGTGGTGTGGGAGCTGCGGCTAGTGGGGACTGTGCCAGCAGCAGTGTGGGAGGTGCGCCTAGTGGGGACTGAGCCAGCAGCAGTGTGGGAGGTGTGGCTAGTGGGGACTGTGCCAGCTGTGGTGTGGGAGGTGCGCCTAGTGGGGACTGTGCCACCAGCAGTGTGGGAGCTGCGGCTAGTGGGGACTGTGCCAGCTGTGGTGTGGGAGCTGTGGCTAGTGGGGACTGTGCCAGCTGTGGTGTGGGAGCTGCGGCGAGTGGGGACTGTGCCAGCAGCAGTGTGGGAGCTGCGGCTAGTGGGGACTGTGCCAGCAGTGGTGTGGGAGGTGCGGCTAGTGGGGACTGTGCCAGCTGTGGTGTGGGAGGTGCGCCTAGTGGGGACTGTGCCAGCAGCAGTGTGGGAGGTGCGGCTAGTGGGGACTGTGCCAGCTGTGGTGTGGGAGGTGCGGCTAGTGGGGACTGTGCCAGCTGTGGTGTGGGAGCTGCGGCTAGTGGGGACTGTGCCAGCTGTGGTGTGGGAGGTGCAGCTAGTGGGGACTGTGCCAGCTGTGGTGTGGGAGGTGCGGCTAGTGGGGACTGTGCCAGCTGTGGTGTGGGAGCTGTGGCTAGTGGGGACTGTGCCAGCTGTGGTGTGGGAGCTGCGGCGAGTGGGGACTGTGCCAGCAGCAGTGTGGGAGCTGCGGCTAGTGGGGACTGTGCCAGCAGTGGTGTGGGAGGTGCGGCTAGTGGGGACTGTGCCAGCTGTGGTGTGGGAGGTGCGCCTAGTGGGGACTGTGCCAGCAGCAGTGTGGGAGCTGCGGCTAGTGGGGACTGTGCCAGCAGTGGTGTGGGTGGTGCGGCTAGTGGGGACTGTGCCAGCAGTGGTGTGGCAGGTGCGGCTAGTGGGGACTGTGCCAGCTGTGGTGTGGGAGGTGCGCCTAGTGGGGACTGTGCCAGCAGCAGTGTGGGAGCTGCGGCTAGTGGGGACTGTGCCAGCAGTGGTGTGGGAGGTGCGGCTAGTGGGGATTGTGCCAGCTGTGGTGTGGGAGGTGCGGCTAGTGGGGACTGTGCCAGCTGTGGTGTGGGAGGTGCGGCTAGTGGGGACTGTGCCAGCTGTGGTGTGGGAGGTGCGGCTAGTGGGGACTGTGCCAGCTGTGGTGTGGGAGCTGCGGCTAGTGGGGACTGTGCCAGCAGTGGTGTGGGAGGTGCGGTTAGTGGGGACTGTGCCTGCTGTGGTGTGGGAGGTGCGGCTAGTGGGGACTGTGCCTGCTGTGGTGTGGGAGATGCGCCTAGTAGGGACTGTGCCAGCAGCAGTGTGGGAGGTGCGGCAAGTGGGGACTGTGCCAGCTGTGGTGTGGGAGGTGCGCCGAGTAGGGACTGTGCCAGCAGCAGTGTGGGAGGTGCGGCTAGTGGGGACTGTGCCAGCTGTGGTGTGGGAGGTGCGCCTAGTAGGGACTGTGCCAGCAGCAGTGTGGGAGGTGCGGCTAGTGGGGACTGTGCCAGCTGTGGTGTGGGAGGTGCGCCTAGTAGGGACTGTGCCAGCTGTGGTGTGGGAGGTGCGGCTAGTGGGGACTGTGCCAGCTGTGGTGTGGGAGGTGCGGCTAGTGGGGACTGTGCCAGCTGTGGTGTGGGAGGTGCGGCTAGTGGGGACTGTGCCAGCAGTGGTGTGGGAGGTGCGGCTAGTGGGGACTGTGCCAGCTGTGGTGTGGGAGCTGCGGCTAGTGGGGACAGTGCCAGCTGTGGTGTGGGAGGTGCGGCTAGTGGGGACTGTGCCAGCTGTGGTGTGGGAGCTGCGGCTAGTGTGGACTGTGCCAGCAGTGGTGTGGGAGCTGCGGCTAGTGGGGACTGTGCCAGCTGTGGTGTGCGATGTGCGGCTAGTGGGGACTGTGCCAGCTGTGGTGTGGGAGCTGCGGCTAGTGGGGACTGTGCCAGCTGTGGTGTGGGAGCTGCGGCTAGTGGGGACTGTGCCAGCTGTGGTGTGGGAGCTGCGGCTAGTGGGGACTGTGCCAGCAGCAGTGTGGGAGGTGCGGCTAGTGGGGACTGTGCCAGCTGTGGTGTGGGAGCTGTGGCTAGTGGGGACTGTGCCAGCAGTGGTGTGGGAGCTGTGGCTAGTGGGGACTGTGCCAGCAGTGGTGTGGGAGCTGTGGCTAGTGGGGACTGTGCCAGCTGTGGTGTGGGAGCTGTGGCTAGTGGGGACTGTGCCAGCAGTGGTGTGGGAGCTGTGGCTAGTGGGGACTGTGCCAGCTGTGGTGTGGGAGCTGTGGCTAGTGGGGACTGTGCCAGCTGTGGTGTGGGAGCTGTGGCTAGTGGGGACTGTGCCAGCAGTGGTGTGGGAGCTGTGGCTAGTGGGGACTGTGCCAGCTGTGGTGTGGGAGCTGTGGCTAGTGGGGACTGTGCCAGCAGTGGTGTGGGAGCTGCGGCTAGTGGGGACTGTGCCAGCAGTGGTGTGGGAGCTGCGGCTAGTGGGGACTGTGCCAGCTGTGGTGTGGGAGGTGCGGCTAGTGGGGACTGTGCCAGCAGTGGTGTGGGATGTGCGGCTCGTGGGGACTGTGCCAGCTGTGGTGTGGGAGCTGTGGCTAGTGGGAACTGTGCCAGCAGCAGTGTGGGATGTGCGGCTAGTGGGGACTGTGCCAGCTGTGGTGTGGGATCTGCGGCTAGTGGGGACTGTGCCAGCAGTGGTGTGGGAGCTGCGGCTAGTGGGGACTGTGCCAGCAGTGGTGTGGGATGTGCGGCTAGTGGGGACTGTGCCAGCAGTGGTGTGGGAGCTGCGGCTAGTGGGGACTGTGCCAGCTGTGGTGTGGGAGCTGCGGCTAGTGGGGACTGTGCCAGCTGTGGTGTGGGATGTGCGGCTAGTGGGGACTGTGCCAGCAGTGGTGTGGGAGCTGCGGCTAGTGGGGACTGTGCCAGCAGTGGTGTGGGAGCTGCGGCTAGTGGGGACTGTGCCATCAGCGGTGTGGGAGGTGGGGAGAGTAAGCGTTGCCATTCTCACACACCAAAGGGTCGAAGCGACAAATGTGCATGGGGTCTTTGAGGAGCCCAGTGCCATGAAATGGCAGGATGCAGGATCGGTACGTGAACAAAGTGATGTTACAATGAGTATTATAATGGTGACCTATCTCAACTAGTGAACAGGTATGCCCATACTTACTAGGGGCCTCTCGTTTCTTAGTTTCCTCACCCTCCGCGCTACATCTAGGTGTCTCCCCAGGATCCACAGCTGAGGTTGAGGCAGCCTGCTGACTTCTATGATGATGGCGGGTGTCCCCTGATGAGTCTGCGTTTACTTTGGGACTGCACGGGTGTTGCAGTGCTGCCCTCCTTGCTGTGCAGAGATGGAGGTGTGTCGCCCCCAGGGTCTGCTGGGTGGAAGGCCCCAGACTGCGCTCCTGACCATTCCTCTTTGTTTTGGGTGCCCATGGCCGCTGGCTCCTCCATGGGATAGAGGAGTAGCTGGAGTCAGATCCAGAAGCCCCGCCATCCTCTGTCACTGACACTCGTGTATTCCCACGAGTGCCTGCACCATGCAGTTGATGTCCTGCACCATGGAACTCATGCCCTCAGCCATAGAGCTCATGGGCTGAACAAGATAGAGGACATCCCCGACCATAGAGTGCACATCTTGCGCCAAGGTCTCCACTGCGGACACCACCCTCACAGTGTTGGTTTCAGTGCATAGGAGTGACAGCACCATCTCCTCAGATAGAAGGTGATGGGACTCCACTGGTCAACCTTGCAGTCTGAGGAGGGATGTTATCATCCCTTACTGATGCTCCCAACTCTGCCGTTGCAGTTCCAGCACCTCTGGGATGACCAGACCCAGAAGCACTTTATTGGCCTGGAGCTCAGCTGAATCCGGAGCTCTGGCAGCCTCAGCGTGCCAGTTCCCTGGGATGTTCCTTCCTCCGCTTACTGTAGATCTTCAGTTATGAGGTACTCACCAGTGAATGACCCAGAAATCTGCCTACTAGTTAATCCCACCGAGATGTGAGTATCTGCACTGGCGGAAGGTGTGGGTGCCAGCTCTGACACCTCCACGATGCTTGTCTCCGAACTGTCTCCCTCAGAGATGCTCGGGTCTGTGGTGTGAGGGTGGACCAGGCTGGTCGGGGATTGACCTGAAAGGGAAGCACGATAACATTAGTGTGCCACGGGGATAAATGATGGGAGAAAGCTAACTCACATGAGGCTGTGGGAAGTGTTGGGGATCCATGAGGTGGCTGGATGTGCGATCACTATAGAGTTGTGGAGAGGTGCAGCGTTGTATACTAGGAGGCAGCCTAACTCTGGCTGCACAAAGAAGGTCATCTTCTTCCGGCAGTGTTGCCTCATCTCTGAATTATTACCTGAATCACATGCAAATTGGCGTAGGGTAAACATGATTAGTGAGTTAAATGCGTAGCTCAGTGATTGGTATGGGCTTTGATTCATGGGACCAGTACAGGGGAAAGTAGGAGCTGTACAGTTGGGACAGTCCTCACTTGAACCATGCTGGGGCCCGTGTTCTGGCAGGTTGAATAACTAGGGCAGTGGAAACGGTTTTAAACTGAAGAGTGGGGAGAAGAAATCAAGCGGAGAAGGATGTGTTCAATTAAAGAGAGAAGACAGGGCAGCACAGCGGCAAAGTGGTTGATGCGACCATCAATTCACTCAAAGACACGTGGAGAAGTAAACCGTGGTTTTAATCAGCTTAAAACTGTGCCTGCCTGTGACCGGTACAACACTGAAGGCGGCCCCGCAGGTCAGCTGCTCTTATACTTCCTGTAAAGGGGTGGAGCTATGGGCGGACCGGTGCGGCGGGTGGGAGGGAGCGCGGGAACCATATCGGGGTGAACATGGGAGGTTGGTCGGGACATAGTGTGGGGGATGCAGTAGTGTTAGTGGTGGTGGAGCCTGCGGAGCGCCAGGTCCCGGTGGGAGATGGTATCTTGCCGGCCATCGGGGTGTTCGACGTACGCATAGTGTGTGTTGGAGTGCAGATGCTGGACCCTGTCTACCAGGGGGTCGGTCTTATGGCTCCGACGTGTTTTTGGAGGAGGACTGGACCCGGTGTCATCAGCCAGGGCAGAAGCGAGGCCCCTGTGTTAGCTCCCCGAGGGAAAACAAACAAGCGGTCATGAGGAGTTTGGTTTGTGGCCGTGCAAAGGCCGTGCACCTAATAGCGTGGAGCGTATCGGGAAGGACCTCCTACCAGTGAGAAACTGGGAGATTCCTGGACCATAGGGTCAGTAGGATGGTCTTCCAGACCGTCACGTTCTCCCTCTCCACCTGCCCGTTTCCCCTGGGGTTATAACTGGTAGTCCTGCTCGAGGCGATGCCCTTACTGAGCAGGTACTGACGCAGTTCGTCGCTCATGAACGACGAGCCCCTGTCACTGTGGACATAACTGGGGAAACCAAACAGGGTGAAGACACTATGCAGGGCTTTAATGACAGTGGGGGTGGTCATATCGGGGCAGGGGATGGCAAAGGGGAAGCGGGAGAACTCATCTATGATGTTAAGGAAGAACGTGTTGCGGTTATTGGAGGGGAGGGGCCCTTTGAAATCGATACTGAGGTGTTCAAAGGGCCGGGATGTCTTTACCAGGTGGGCCTTATCTGGTCGATAGAAGTGCGGTTTACACTCCGCACAGATTTGGCAGTCTCTGATTATAGCTCTGACCTCCTCGGTGGAGTAGGGCAGGTTGCAGGCCTTGATGTAATGGGCGTGCTGGGTCACCCCCGGGTGGCAGAGGTCATTGTGAAAAGCCTGTAGTCAGTCATCTTGCACGCTGGCGCATGTGCCACAGGACAGGGCATCTGGGGGCTCGTTGAGCTTCCCAGGACGAAAGGTTGGTGGAATTGCGGATAGCGATGAGGACTGTCGGAGGATACAGCAGGATTTAGATTGTTTGGAGACTTGGGCGGAGAGATGGCAGATGGAGTTTAATCCGGACAAATGTGAGGTAATGCATTTTGGAAGGTCTAATGCAGGTAGGGAATATACAGTGAATGGTAGAACCCTCAAGAGTATTGAAAGTCAAAGAGATCTAGGAGTACAGGTCCACAGGTCACTGAAAGGGGCAACACAGGTGGAGAAGGTAGTCCGGGGCATTGAGTATAAGAATTGGCAAGTCATGTTGCAGCTGTATAGAACCTTAGTTAGGCCACACTTGGAGTATAGTGTTCAATTCTGGTCGCCACACTACCAGAAGGATGTGGAGGCTTTAGAGAGGGTGCAGAAGAGATTTACCAGAATGTTGCCTGGTATGGAGGGCATTAGCTATGAGGAGCGGTTGAATAAACTCGGTTTGTTCTCACTGGAACGAAGGAGGTTGAGGGGAGACCTGATAGAGGTATACAAAATTATGAGGGGCATAGACAGAGTGGATAGTCAGAGGCTTTTCCCCAGGGTAGAGGGGTCAATTACTAGGGGGCATAGGTTTAAGGTGAGAGGGGCAAGGTTTAGAGTAGATGTACGAGGCAAGTTTTTTACGCAGAGGGTAGTGGGTGCCTGGAACTCGCTACCGGAGGAGGTGGTGGAAGCAGGGACGATTGTGACATTTAAGGGGCATCTTGAGAAATACATGAATAGGATGGGAATAGAGGGATACGGACCCAGGAAGTGTAGAAGATTGTAGTTTAGTCGGGCAGCATGGTCGGCACGGGCTTGGAGGGCCGAAGGGCCTGTTCCTGTGCTGTACATTTCTTTGTTATTTGTTCTTTGTTCTTTGATATACTATATCGTAGTTATAGGTGGAGAGTTCGATCCTCCACCTCAAGATCTTATCATTCTTTATCTTGCCCCGTTGCGTATTGTCAAACGTGAAGGCAACCGATCGTTGGTCGGTGACGAGGGTAAACCTCCTACCAGCGAGGTAGTGCCTCCAGTGCCGCACGGGTTCCACGATGGCGTGGGCTTCTTTTTCGACCGAGGAGTGTCGAATTTCAGAGGTAGTGAGGGTGCGTGAAAAGAACGCTACCGGTCTGCCTGCTTGGTTGAGGGTGGCGGCGAGAGCAACCTCTGAGGCGTCGCTCTCCACCTGGAAGGGGACGGACTCGTCCACCGCGCGCATCGTGGCTTTGGCGGTGTCCACCTTGATGCAGTTGAAGGCCTGGCGGGCCTGTGCTGCCAGTGGAAAAATGGTGGCCTTAATTAGTGGGCGGGCTTTGTCCGCATACTGGGGGACCCACTGGGCGTAATAGGAGAAAAATCCAAGGCACCTCTTCAGGGCCTTGGGACAGTGAGGGAGAGGGAGTTGTAGGAGGGGGCGCATACGGTCAGGGTCGGGCCATAGGACCCCGTTTTCCACGACGTAGCCGAGGATGTCTAGCCTGGTTGTGCGAAAAACGCATTTCTCCTTGTTGTAGGTGAGGTTGAGTTTCTGTGCGGTTTGGAGAAATCGGTGGAGGTTGGCGTAGTGGTCCTGCTGATCATGGCCACATATGGTGACATTGCCCAAGTACAGAAACGTGGCCCGCAGCCCATACTGGTCCACCATTCGGTCCATCGCTCGTTGGAACACCGAAACCCCGTTCGTGACGCCAAAGGGGACCCGGAGGAAATGGAAAAGGCGGCCGTCTGCCTCAAACGCCGTGTCGTGGCGGTCCTCCGGGCGGATTGTGAGCTGGTGGTATGCAGACTTCTGATCCACCGTGGAGAACACGCGGTAGTGCGCGATCTGATTTACCATGTCTGCAATGCGGGGAAATGGGTACACATCGAGTTGCGTAAACCGGTTAATGGTCTGGCTGTAATCAACCACCATCCGAAACTTATTCCCGGCCTTGATGACCACCACCTGAGCTCTCCAGGGGCTATTGCTGGCCTCTATGACCCCCTCCCGCAAGAGACGCTGGACCTCGGACCTAATGAACGTCCTGTCCTGCATGCTATACCGCCTGCTTCTGGTGGCTACTGGCTTGCAATCGGCGGTGAGGTTTGCAAAGAGTGGGGGGGGGGTCGATTTCTAGGGTCGCAAGGCTGCATATGGTGAGCGGGGGCAGGCGCCCCCCGAACTTAAGAGTTAGGCTCCTGAGTTTGCACTGGAAGTCGAGTCCCAAAAGGAGAGGAGCGCAGAGGTCTGGGAGCACATATAGTTGAAAATTAGCGCACTCAGCGCCCTGTATCGCTAGGGTTGCAGTAGTGCACCCTTGGATTTTCACCGAGTGCGACCCAGAGGCGAGGGAGTCACTGTCCCTATGGAGTTTGCACATTCTCCCCGTGTTTGCGTGGGTTTCGCCCCACAACCCAAAGATGTGCTGGGTTAGGTGAATTGGCCACGCTAAATTGCCCCTTAATTGGAAAACATGAATTGGGTTCTCTAAAGTTATTTAAAAAAGTAAAGAGAGAAGAGAAGGCAAGGTAGCAGTAAGTGAATGTAGCAATATTAGAAGCCAGGGCAAGCTAGAAGGGGCAGAGTGTACAAACTTAAAAGTGTGTCAGTAGATAAACTGGAGATTGCAAAAATGATAAAAAGACAGAGCTAAAGGTATCAGAATGCAGATGGCATTCATAACAAAACCGATCAACTGACAGTTCAAATAGAAGTATGTCATTATCGAGACGTGGCTGCAGGATGGGACCTTAATATTCAAGGGTACATGACATTTTGGAAGGGCAGGAAGTGAGGGATAGCTTCTTAAGATTGTATATTATTTGAAGTTTCAGGTAAGAGGTGCTGCTGTTAAATCTGTCCTTCTACATGCATTGCTGCCTGCAGGCTCTGTCTAGCTACATTGGATAAGGAAATGGCAGGCAAGTTACAGTCTCTGATTCGATGGGGTCTCTTCATATTATTTGCAGAGCAGATTAGCAGCAGCACTACTTCCTCATCTACACTAAACGTCTCCATGGTGTGGACAGTGCTTGGCCACCTTTTTATGCTACATTTCCTCCACTGAGGCCTCAATGAGCCCGCTCCACCTTCCTGATTTCTAGAAATCCCTTTCTCCTTAAACACTCCTTCCCAAATGAAGTAGGGCTTTAAACCTCTGGAGCAGCACCAGCTATCCTGCTCCGTAACCTGCAATTCCACTGGCAGGTCTTACTGATTCCAGAAGCTCATTAACCATTGAAGATTTCTTTGTGTGGTGCCCCCTTCCTGATTGTCTACAAAGCCCACAAACTGAGATCCTAACAGGACTGGGTAGAAGTGGCCATGGAAGATATTGGCCCCTCTAAGTATCGCATTACTTCCTCATTCCTCTTCAGTTCACCAAACATTTCCAAAATGAGGATTAAAGGTCACCTAATTATTTTCTGTAGTTTTTTCTTTTAAGATACAGATGGTGAAACCACCGATTTTAAATAAAATGGCAAATATTACTCCAGCAATCCTGCTGTGAAGATGTTGCAATTAACTGGAAATTAAGATACAAAAGCAAATGTCAGCAAAAATCTTTTGACAAAAAAGTATTTGACTTTGATAAGATCTCGCTTTTCATTATGAATTACAGAGTAGATATTTGATTTCCAGCTGCAGACATGGGCCTATTTATCACTTGAAGGGGAAATTTTGTTAACTTTCAAACATTCATCTCACTGATGCATAAAATAAAATTGTAAAACAAGACATTGGTTCAACGTGTCATCGAATAGGTGGCATCCCTGACAGTGCAACATTGCCTCATCGCTATCTCTTTAAAACTCCACTCTGATCATACTGTGCGTGGAGTGGAATGGAATGGTTCAGTCATAGATTTATAATAGATCATAGATTTATAAATTACAATTACTGGACAGCTTTCAGGAGCAGTTTGGGCCATTTAGCATCATTTAAGGTGCTAAAGAGGTAAGTTTTTCTTTTTTTCAATTCTCTTTGTTTGAAAATTATTTTGATCCATCACCTACCTCAAATAACTGAGGTGGCAACAGAACCATGTTTCCTTTAAGCTGTGCCGCCGCGTAGCAGCCTGAAGATACAGACCGTGATGAACACCACAGATGTAAAAATAATTTATAGGGATAGCGCATTCAAAGTACCTACTGTACGCGACAACTAAGTTTTAAAGGGAGCATTGCATCAGGCACCTGGCTCGGGCATTGGCCACCAAATACCAAACGCCCCACTCCCCAGAAAACCCCACAAGGGAAAATACCTGGTTGGATGCGGGAAATAAAAAGTGTAATGTGTGGAATGCAATCCTGACTCATTGTGCACACGTCCACAGACACCTTTACGTTGGTGCAGCCTCAGGATGGGCCACCATGAAGTGGGCTACCTAATGAGCTTATTTTAATTGGGCTCCCACCAAGCAATTGGAAGCCCAATTTAAAGTTACTTGTTGCTGCATTCGTTTCCCACTTTCTGATGCCAATATAGACCCCAGCCTCAATCACATGCCTCTACCCGCCACAAAGCTCCCAATGCCGAGGACCATTCCCCACTCTCCAGCTGCTGCTTCCTGCCACTGCTGTACTGCCCGCCCCCCAGCACCACCACCACCCCCTCCTCCCCCCACTTACTCGTCGTCTGTTCAGTTAGCTGGCTACCAGATGGAAAATGGAGCTATAATGGCAATGAGGTCCTGTCAGGAAAATCGACAGAGCCTCCATGTTCCCCATCCCTACCCTACGCTTGAACTGTTTTCCTCTCACGCATAACCTTCCCCTCTATCATTGTAACCGGACACCATTATAACATTGTAAAAGTTTGCCGGAGTGATTTTTAATTTTAATGTACAACTGTTCATTTACCCCCAGAGGACACGTCTTTAAGATTCATCATTTGATCCTGGAAAGACTTTGTTGAATAATGAGTGATATCACCACAATTAATGGATTAGCCATGCATAAGTGGTAAGTCCCAAGGAACTCAATTTGATGATTAAATCTTAAGTACACATATTTTAGCAGGTCAGCTTCAGTTAGTATTGCCACTGTATGCTTTATTCTGTGCACTGTTCCTTTCCTGGCATGAATTCAGATCGAAAGATGAAAAACTATTGTAAAATCTCCAATACAGCAATTAACTTGGCTAATAATGCTTCAACAGAGACAGCAGAAGTCAAACTCACTGAATCCATATCTGCTACCCTTAATCACAGTGATACATTTTAACTACGGAAATTATTCTGTTACTTTAGGGAAATCTGTTCCAATGATCAAGAGTGAGGATTTGCAGTGTTCCTGGCACTGATAAACCAGGAAAAGTACTTGTTTTCACTTCAATTCCAAGGTTGTTAAAATGACTTGCTTGGTAGCTGAATTCTGCCCTCTAGCCTATAGCATAAAGGGCTGATTTTCCTGGCACAGATGTTGGGCTGGATTCTCCGATTTGGAAACTATGCCCACCGATTCCCCGTTTTGCTGCAATACGGCTCCAGCTGCCGATACGGCCTGAAGAATTGCTGGGTCTGTTGCCCGAATTTTCGGTCGTAAAACGCCACCGTTCCCACGCCGGCGTCAGGACATAGCCGGAAAATCGGAGAATTCAGTATTTTTTTAAAAGACATTGATGGAAAGAAACGTGCCGGCACGATTTCACTTGTTGAAATGTTTACAGCAACAAACTAAAATCAACATAATTCAGCCATTAACAGGTAATCGATATTTCACTTTAGACAGGTGATGCAACAAAGGGAAGCCTCACTTAGTTACAAGCATTCAACATTACTTTCTTCACAAATGTTGCACCACATGTAATCAGTCTTTCCAACTTGGCCTCTGTTATTCAGGATCTCTCACCTCCCATTCAATCGCTTTGGCCCTTGATCGACATTCATCAGCAGTAGTGAACTATTTAAAATCCCCAGGCAGAGTCAACATCGACAAGGCACACATCAATGAACCCCCTCTCACACACTGTTCACAATAGTTCACAATAGTCCCGAGCATTCCTTTTTATCAGGCACACCCAGTTATGTCTGATTCTCTGATACAAATGCTCAACATGGTTTCTTTTAATTTTTTCACGAGATATGACATTGCGGCTATGCCAGCAGTTTTTGCCCAGTCCTAATTGCTCTCCAAAGGTGGTGGTTAGCTGCCTGCTTGAATCACTGCAAAATAATCTGGAGTTGCCTTTTCCTTACTGCCAGAGACCTAGTCCATGTGTAGAGTTCAACTTGCACATTCTGAACGGCTCACTTCAACGCAGGCGGAACTCAACATCACTGCAATTAGCTTTTTGCTTCAACTTTTACCCCATAACATTTCTTGGAATCAGTCATAACCAGGAAACCAATTGCCCCTTACAGAATTCTCCGGTTCCCTTTTGACATTGCACAAAAAGAAAGCACATTGTTCGTCAGACTTATTGGGTGGGATTCTCCGTTGCCCAACGCTGATATCGTAATTGGTGATTGGGCGGAGAATCCATTCCAACACCTAAATTGGTGCGGTGCTGGTTTGACGCCGGTTTTTGAGTATCCGCCTCCTCTGAAATGGTGTCATTGCGCCACACGGCTCACGCTGTTGCAACGGCGTTGGCGCGTCATCGGCAGGTCCACCTGCAATGCTCCTCCTACGATGAGCCGAGTTCCCGACCACGCGGTTGACGTGTGGTCTGCGCAGTTGGGAACCCAGCTGCTGGGAATGTGTCCAGCACTGCCACACTTGACCAGAATCCGTTCCACTGGCCGGGGAGGCTTCTGCGAGGGCTGGGGGATGGCTATGGGGTGGCCAGGGGGTGTCCTGTGGGGTCGGAGATGGCGGGATGGGTCCACGCACAGCTGGCTCCATGTTGTACAGCACAACTGCTGCAAGCCAGCGCCGTGCGCATACGCAGCCACTGACCCGGCCATTCTCCCGCTGCTTTCGGCACAGAAGCCGAGAGTTTCACCCAGCGCTGCTGCTAGCCCCTCACCGGTCCTGGCATCGGTGAGGATTCGGCGCCGATTTTGGTGTCGTAAAACCTCCATTTCAGCCCAGTATCTCCAAATATTGTAGTTGTTCAACATCATGCTTATGCACAGTACTTGAATGATACTGCTAATGAATTTCAAAGTTGCAAGACGAGCCAAGTTTAAAAAAGGTAAAAGTTTAAAAAAGCAGTTGAAACACAACAGAGTAAACCCCTTCCTCCATGAAGCTTTTCAAAATAATTGTGAGAAATGTTTGCCAGAACCCATTTAAACAATTGCATTGAATGCTGTAAATTAACATAAACCCTTTGAACAGAGATGAAGAAACTGAATGTGCGGCAACATGGAGTTAGAACAGTGAATAAAGCATGTAGAAAAATTGAAGATGAACTTGCAAGATCAAGATAGCAGAAATGTGAAATTGAATACCATTCATCACCTGATGAAGGAGCTGTGTTCCAAAAACAATAGTAATAGTACTGGGAGCTGTGTTCCAAAAACAATAGTAATAGTACTGGAAATTGAAGTCCCAGCTTGAGATTTTATTCAAAATAAACAATTCGGAATACAAGATATCACATGGCTGCCATTCTCAAGGACAGTAAATGTCAAATCGTTAACACTGCCAGTCCTTTTCTTCACGAGCGGCACTTTATTTTTTGCTTTCAGCCTTAGCTGCTCCTTCTTTGTTGTGTTTTTTGGCAAACCACGTGCTTCTCAGGAACATGGGATCAACTCCTTTCAGGGATTCAAATCGATACGACTTGGGCCTTTTGATCCCTGTCCTGTGCCACTTGTGGTTGATGTGATTCTTGGACTTGGCCATGACTCTTACCTGATCTCCTGAGGCCTCCTTCTCCACCACCAGCGGCTAACCGGAAAGGGGGTTACAGGATGATATAGACGGGATGGTCAAATGGGCAGAAAAGTGGCAGATGGAATTTAATCCTGAAAATTGTGAAATGTTACACTTTGGAAAGAGCAATTTGACAATGAAATATTCAATGAATGGCACCACACTGGGAAGTCCTAAGGAACAAAGGGATCTTGGCGTGTTTGTAAATAGATCTCTGTAGGCAGAAGTGCAGGTTAATAGGATGAAGAAAAGGCATATGGTACACTTGCCTTTATCAATTGTGGCACAGATTACAAAAGCAAGGAAGTCATGTTGGAGCTGTAGAGAACTTGGGTGACGCCACTCCTGGAGTACTGTGGGCAATTCTGGTCATCACATTTTAGGAGGGATGTGATTGCACTGGAGCAGGCGCAGAGGCGTTTCACCAGGAAGTTGCCTGGTGTGGAACATTTAAGTTGCGAAGAGAGGTTGGATCGGCTTGGCTTGTTTTTGCTGGAGCAGAGAAGACGGAGGGGCGATCTGATCAAGTTGAACAAGGTTATGAGGGGAATGGACAGGGTGGATAGGGAGTAGCTGTTCCCCATAGTTGAAGGGTCGGTTACGAGGGGACATACATTCAAGGTGAGGGACGGGATGTTCTGGGGGGAGTTGAGGAAAAACGTTTTTTACCCAGACGGTCTGGAATACACTGCCTGGGAAGGTGGTACAGACAGGTTGCCTCACATCCTTTAAAAAGTACCTGGATGGGTACTTGGCACGTCTTAACATTCGAGGCTCTGGGCCAAGTGCTGGCAAATGGGATTAGGATTGGCAGGCCAGGTGCCTTTCATGCAGCGGTGCAGACTCGATGGGCCGAAGGGCCTTTTCTGCCCTGTATATTTCTGTGAATTGTGTGAACATCTCACCAGGGATTACACCTTTGAAAACTCTGAGGGAGATGAGACAGGCAGAACCAACTCCTTTCTGAAATCATGTTGGCTGCCTCCTTCATAAAATAAATAATGGTTTATTGCTAATATTGTTAAATCCAATAGCTTATTAGTTGTTGATGCATTTGGTTGAAGGCAAAATTCACCACTGATAACGGGTGCTGTTTTCATTATTCTGAAGCTTAAACAATTTCCTTGTTATATTTTTATATTGTTCAACATTTCATCCAGATGCCTTAATATCCTGTCTGAAGCTTCATTCGCTGTATTATGTGCTTACCTCCTCTACCCTTTCAGATCATTCATTTATTTTGAAGACTACTCTGCTTTCTTGCACTTTTTATCTTTGCTTCCTGATTATTTTTGATGATCCTCGGCCATTTAATGGCAAAAAAAAATAGTGCTTCCTTTTTCACTCTGTAACCTATGTATAAACTTTCAATTCATAAAACTGCCGTCTGTTATTTCTCATCCAGCCCACTATTTTCGACATGTTGCTGTTTCCACAATACATTGTGCAATTTGTGATTTCTCACGACTGAGGCAGGAATTGTAATAGATTTCAAATTAACTTTGATTGGCTGACTTCATTTATTTCAAGCAAAAGAAGGAATGGTTGACTCAGCTGTGAACTATATTTCCAATCTGTCTAAAATGCCTTTATGTCCATCAATTGAAAAATATGCCCTCAGACGCACGTTGACTCCAATGTCAGTTTTCTGTCATTTGTGAGGTTCATTTTACTGCGTCTTAGGAGTAAAAGACAAATTATTTAGTTACATTGTAAGCAAATAAAAGGTACACATTTTTTGCACTATTGAATAGATTTTCTATGCCCTTGCAGATGGTGGCAAGATACCATGATTTGAAATGAAAAAAATGAAAATTGCTTATTGTTACAAGTAGGCTTCAAATGAAGTTACTGTGAAAAACCCCTAGATGCCACATTCCGGCGCCTGTTCGGGAAGGCTGGTACGGGATTTCTGTAAGAATACAAACAATGAGGCACTCACTGTGCGCAAGGTCTCAAATCCGCCCGATAATTAGTCTTTGACTACATCATTTTGAAGTTTCCAATGAATATTATATACATGCAATGCAAAAAATCTAAAAGAGTACTTCAATTGTTTTCTTAATTAAAAATGTTCTAATGAACCTGCTGCTAGCAATCGTGCTGCTCCACAAAACTGCTCATGCTTGAGTATGATTCCATAATAAATTTCTGTGGGCAAAGTATCGTGCGGGAAAATTAGCACAGCATCTGTTTAGAAATTAGAAGAATGTGCTTTAGTATCAGCATAACAGAAAACATTAATTTTGGATTTAGTTAAAGCTGAAGATTACTACGTAAGATTGAGATTAATCAGCAGTTTGAAAAGAAACATCAGGTTGATTGGCATTTGATTTGATGTTCATGCAGGTGAGATGGTAAGAATGGACTCACAAGCCCACATCGGGGCGAAATTCTCCCCCAACGGCGCGCTGTCCGCCGACTGGCGGCAAAAACGGTGCCAATCAGACGGGCATCGCGCCGGCCCAAAGGTGCGGAATGCTCCGCATCTTTGGGGGCCGAGCCCCAACATTGAGGGGCTAGGCCGACGCCGGAGGGATTTCCGCCCCGCCAGCTGGCGGAAATGGCGTTTGTTGCCCCGCCAGCTGGCGGAAATGGCGTTTGGTGCCCCGCCAGCTGGCGCGGAAATGTGGCGCATGCGCGGGAGCGTCAGCGGCCGCCGACAGTTTCCCGCGCATGCGCAGTGGGGAGAATCTCTTCCGCCTCCGCCATGGTGGAGACTTCGGCGGGGGCGGGGGCGGGATTCACGGCGGCCAACGGCCATTCTCCGACCCCGCGGAGGGTCTGAGAATGACGCCCCTGATGACTGATGATATTGGTTAAAGTATGTAGCTGCCAAACTATTGATTCCTTTATGCATAGAATCCTTAAGCAGTAACTCGCAGCTACAATTTTATGGTCACAATGGAGTAATAAATAATTGCTTCAAAAAAAAATCCATAGTCATCCTCACTGATGCTATGACTGTGGTTTCTGCTCCTGGTAAAGCGTGCTGTGCTACTTTGTTGATTTAAAATGCTGCTCGCATGAGTTAGTGCACTGCAAGTGGGCAGTGTACAGTTATTATCCCCGAGCACTGACCACACTAATCTCATCACATTACATAAACTGGATTTGCAGTCTTAAAAGTCTGTCTTTTCTAATGTACATCTCCATCCTCAAGGCATCCCTCGTGTCCCTCATTGACAGCTCTTTGGAATTTGCATGTCCTCTATGTAATGGGTTTTCTTCTGCCAGCTAAATGTTTTTGGTTTTGAAAGTAAATTAATCAGGAAATGGTGACCTGTCTTGCAGGCATAGTTGTACTCTATCATTAATTTTGGTGCAGTGTACAAACTTGTTTTTCTTGAATAACTGCATCTTATTTTGGTTGATTTTGAAGGTTACGTGACCAAGTTTAAAATATAGACAAAGTAATGCTCATTAATGTTAGCTTGAAATTGTTAGTTAAAAAAGTATTTACCCTTCAGAAGTTTCAAAAATGCATGGGCTGTTTCGGTGTGCATTGCACCAGTTGGATGGGTGGGCTCTCCTTTGTCAGACACATGGGGGGGTGGGGGAATTCTCTGGGTCCATTAGCTGGCAACAGGATTCACAATGGCCCAGAGAATCGGACCTCGGGAAAAAAAACACATTCCATGCCAGGCGTCAGACTGGTTGCAAGTCTACTGATCTGCCGGACCTGTTGTGTTTCCCGCGTGGACAAGCAGAAATCCTGTTGACTAGTTGTGTTCAACATTTTATGACAGTGATTCCCTTTAAGTGATAGGAAGGGTTCTTATCCTCTTTAGTACAGAATGATATACTGAGGCATTAGGACCATGGTTGACCAGACGATCCAGAGTTTGAATTGTCAGCTTGGCCCAGTAACAGCACTCTCTCTGCTGAGTTAGAATTTGTGGAGAGAAAAGATCCTGTAACACTACCTGATGATGAGCAGAAGAGATTTCCTAGAGTTCGAAGCAACAATTATCTCTACCATCGAAGGCTGTGGAAGCTATGTATTCAAGAAAGAGATCAATAATTCTTTAGATTTTAATGGCATCAAGGTGTTATGGGGAGAACTCAGGAATATGGCATTGAGATAAAGGATTAGCCACGATCATATTGAATGGCGGAGCAGGATCGAATGTCCGAATGGCCTACTCCTGCTCCTATGTTTCCATGTAAGTATCTGTCAGTTAAAGCAGATTAACTGGTCACTTATCTTATTGCTGTTTCATGGCTCTTGCTGTTCACAGATTGGCTGCTGCGTTTGCCTAACTAAAAGTGGCCGCACTTCAAAACAATTAATGTATCAGTTGCGAAGTTCTCTAGTTATCCTGGAAATGTGAATTGTGACTACAAATGATTCCTTTGAAGATGCTGATACCTCAAGAGATCAGGAGGGTGCAATACATTGTGATTGAATAAAGGTGACCTAGGTGATCTCTTTCTGTAGCCATTGAAAAAATACAGCAGCAAATGGAAGAGACAATGGGCGAAATTCTCCGTTATCGGCGGAAAGTCCGCCGATCGGCGCAAAAAACGGCGCAAATCCGGCTTGCGTCACGTCGGAAAAATGGGTCGATAGTCTCCGGCCCGAAATGGGCTAGCAGCGACGTAACTGCGCAGTGGTTCACGCCGTGCAGCGTCATACGCGCTGCACGGCGTGACAGCTCATAAGGCCGCGCTGCTCCCCCCCACCCGACCGGAACACCCGACCGCAACACCCGACTGGATGGCTGGCCGTCGCTCAGCCCCGAGGTTCGAGTCACGCGATGTGGAGGCGCTCCTGGACGCGGTGGAGCAGAGGAGGGACGCCCTGTATCCCGGGCACGGCCACAGAGTTGCCCCACGCCACAGCCGGCGTCTGTGGAGGGAAGTGGCAGAGGCCGTCACCGCTGTGGCCCTGACACCACGGACAGGCACCCAGTGCCACAAGAAGGTGAACGACCTCGTCAGAGCAGGCAGGGTGAGCCTCCCCCATATCCCCCCTCCCCATATCCCCCCTCCCCCATATCCCCCCTCCCCATATCCCCCTCGCCCATATCCCCACTCCCCCATATCCCCCCTCCCCATATCCCCCCTCCCCCATATCCCCCATATCCCCCCTCCCACATATCCCCCCTCCCCCATATCTCCCCTGCCCCATTTCCCCCATATCCCCCCTCCCCCATATCCCCCCTCCCCCATATCCCCCCTCCCCCATATCCCCCCTCCTCCATATCCCCCCTCCCCATTATCCCCCCATCCCCCATATTCCCCCTCCCCCATATCCCCCATATCCCCCCTCCCCCAAATCCCCCCTCCCCATATCCCCCCTCCCCCATATCCCCCTCCCCCATATCCCCCCTCCCCATTATCCCCCCATCCCCCATATTCCCCCTCCCCCATATCCCCCATATCCCCCCTCCCCCAAATCCCCCCCTCCCCATATCCCCCATATCCCCCTCGCCCATATCCCCCCTCCCCCATATCCCCCCTCCCCATATCCCCCCTCCTCCATATCCCCCCTCCCCCATATCCCCCTCCCCCATATCCCCCCTCCCCCATATCCCCCCTCCCCCATATCCCCCCTCCCCCATATCCCCCATATCCCCCTCCCCATATCCCCCCTCCCCCATATCCCACCTCCCCCATATCCCCCCTCCCCTATATCCCCCATATCCCCCCTCCCCCATATCCCCCCTCCCCCATATCCCCCCTCCCCATATCCCCCCTCCCCATATCCCCGATATCCCCCCTCCCCCATTTCCCCCCTCCCCCATATCCCCCCTCCCCATATCCCCCCTCCCCCATATCCCCCATACCCCCCTCCCCCATATCCCCCCTCCCCCATATCCCCCCTCCCCCATATCCCCCCTCCCCATATCCCCATATCCCCCCTCCCCCATATCCCCCTCCCCCATATCCCCCCTCCCCCATATCCCCCCCTCCCCCATATCCCCCATATCCCCAAGTGAATCCAGCCCTAACCTTAACCTCTGCAATGCACGCGCAACCAATGGCGTGCATTCATATACCTGCCTAACACTGTTGCCTTTTACCCCTGCCCCCCCCCCCCCACAGGAGAAGCGCGCACACAACAATAGGGAGCATGTGAGGACTGGAGGAGGGCCCGCTGATGAGAGGCCACTGACCGTACACGAGGAAAGGGCCCTGGAACTGGCTGGCGGACCTGAGGACCGGGAGGTTGCTGATGCAGAGGTCGGGGGCGTACTAGCGAGTGAGCCACCGACAGCCCGTCCCCATATCCCCCCTCCCCTATATCCCCCTCCATGCGTCCATGCGACGCCCGCAGGATGCCCCTCGGAGACCACAGGAGACGGAGAGACCCGCACCCTCCAGCATGCGACGCCCGCAGGATGCCCCTCGGAGACCACGGGAGACGGAGAGACCCGGACCCTCCAGCGTGCGACGCCCGCAGGATGCCCCTCGGAGACCACGGGAGACGGAGAGACCCGGACCCTCCAGCATGCGACGCCCGCAGGATGCCCCTCGGAGACCACGGGAGACGGAGAGACCCGGACCCTCCAGCATGCGACGCCCGCAGGATGCCCCTCGCACACCACGGGAGACGGAGAGACCTGGAGCAACAGGGAGACGACACCCCCGTCACGTGCGGGAGCGACCACCCAGCGACGAGGGGGGCAGCCACAGGCCCCCGTCACATCTGAGCCAGGACACCGTTGCTGTGGGGCTGCGACGTCCTCCTCCCCCTCCTCGTCCTGTCGGGCAGGTGTCACTCCAGCCTGGGCGGCTGCCACCTGCCCCTCTGCGGCAGCCTGCGCCGCCTCTCTGGCACGCTCCTCCTCCTCCTCCTCCTCCTCATCCAGGGCAACATAGACATGAGCGGCTGCCACCACGGCGGCCAACATCGCTGGATGATCTGAAAACATGACGGCCTGGTGGGGGGGAGGGGAACGACGACATGTCATCATTGCCCATATCCCCTCCTCCCCCCAGCCAGGTGGCATGGACCGCATGGGTCCAACTGTTGGAGGCTGGCACCTGGCCAGGTGGACCAACTCACTTGCCCTCCCATCCCCCTCCTCGGCACGGACCCCACCCCCAACCTCCACCCCAGCACGGACCCCCCCCCCAACCCCCAACCTCCACCCCGGCACGGACCCCCCCCAACCTCCACCCCAGCACGGACCCCACCCCATCCTCCACCCCAGCACGGACCCCCCCAACCTCCACCCCAGCACGGACACCCCCCCAACCTCCACCCCAGCACGGACCCCCCCCCAACCCCCAACCTCCAGCCCGGCACGGCACGGACCCCCCCCCCCAACCTCCACCCCAGCACGGACCCCCCCAACCTCCACCCCACCACGGACGCCCCCCCCAACCCCCAACCTCCACCCCAGCACGGACCCCCCCCCAACCTCCACCCCAGCACGGACCCTCCCCCAAACCCCAACCTCCACCCCAGCACGGACCCCCCCCAACCTCCACCCCAGCACGGACCCCCCCAACCTCCACTCCAGCATGGACCCACCCCAACCCCCACCGCAGCACGGACCCCCCCCAACCCCCAACCTCCACCCCGGCACGGCACGGACCCCCCCCCAACCTCTACCCCAGCGCGGACCCCCCCCAACCCCCAACCTCCACCCTGGCACGGACCCCCCCCCCAACCTCCACCCCGGCACGGACCCCCCTCAACCTCCACCCCAGCACGGCCCCCCCCCCCAACCTCCAACCTCCACCCCAGCACGGACCCCCCCCAACCTCCAACCTCCACGCCGGCACGGCACGGACCCCCCCCAACCTCCACCCCAGCACGGACCCCCCCAACCTCCACCCCGGCACGGATCCCCCCCCCCAACCTCCACCCCAGCACGGACCCCCCCCCAACCTCCACCCCGGCACGGCACGGACCCCCCCCGCAACCTCCACCCCAGCACGGACCCCCCCCCAACCTCCACCCCAGCATGGACCCCCCCCCAACCCCCAACCTCCACCCCGGCACGGACCCCCTCCCGGCACTCCCCCGGAGCCCAGCCTACTCTAACCACCCCCCCCACCCCCCCCCCCCCCGCCGCACACACACACACACAACCCGAGACACACCTCTCCTCACGCAATCAGACTGCGGCCACGCCATTGCCTGCCCAGAGCCAACCCCCCAGGCCGTCACTCACCTCCACGCTGGTCGGCGTGAGCCTGGAGCACCGGGTCACGCCGATGAAAAGGAGGTTTGATTCACGTCGACGTGAACGGTCATCACGTCGACGGGACTTCGGCCCATCCGGAAGGGAGAATATCGGCAGGCCGAAAATGAGTCGTGTACACTGCCTGGGTGACGGGCGCAGACGTGCAGGATCATCATGCGGTGGTCGCAGACCACCTGTACGTTCATCGAATAGGTCCCCTTCCTATTAGTGAACACGGCCCTGTTATCTGCAGGTGGCCGCACGGCAACGTGCATCCGATCGATCGCGCCCTGGACCATGGGGAACCCGGCAACGGCAGAGAAGCCCACGGCCCGGGCATCTTGGCTGGCCCGGTCCACGAGGAAGCGGATGTAGCGGTGCGCCATGGCATATAGGGCATCTGTCACTGCCCGGATGCACCGGTGCACCGATGTCTGCGATATGCCGGACAGGTCCCCACTCGGTGCCTGGAATGACCCCGTTGCATAAAAGTTCAGGGCCACCGTAACCTTGACGGACACGGGGAGAGGGTGTCCCCCGCCAGTGCCACGCAGTGACAGGTGTGCCAGCAGGTGGCAGATGTGTGCCATGGTTTCCCGGCTCATCCGGAGTCTCCTCCTGCATTCCCGGTCCGTGAGGTCCTGGTATGACTGCCGGGGCCGGTACACACGGGGCGCCCTCGGGTGCCTCCGTTGCCGTGGGGCCGCGACGTCCTCCTCCCCTTCCTCGTCCTGTCGGTCAGGTGTCCCTCCAGCCTGGGCGGCTGCCACCTGCCCCTCTGCGGCAGCCTGCGCCGCCTCTCTGGCACGCTCCTCCTCCTCCTCCTCATCCAGGGCAACATAGACATCAGCGGCTGCCACCACGGCGGCCAACATCGCTGGATGATCTGAAAACATGACGGCCTGGTGGGGGGGAGGGGAACGACGACATGTCATCATTGCCCATATCCCCTCCTCCCCCCAGCCAGGTGGCATGGACCGCATGGGTCCAACTGTTGGAGGCTGGCACCTGGCCAGGTGGACCAACTCACTTGCCCTCCCATCCCCCTCCTCGGCACGGACCCCACCCCCAACCTCCACCCCAGCATGGCGCGGACCCCCCCCCAACCTCCACCCCGGCACGGCATGAACCCCCCCCCAACCTCCACCCCGGCACGGCACGGACCCCCCCCCAACCTCCACCCCAGCACGGACCCCCCCCCCAACCTCCACCCCAGCACGGACCCCCCCCCCAACCTCCACCCCAGCACGGACCTCCCCCCAACCCCCAACCTCCACCCCGGCACGGCACGGACCCCCCCCCAACCTCCACCCCAGCACGGACCCCCCCCCAACCTCCACCCCAGCACGGACACCCCCCCAACCCCCAACCTCCACCCCAGCACGGACCCCCCCCCAACCCCCAACCTCCACCCCAGCACGGACCCCCCCCCAACCTCCACCCCAGCACGGACCTCCCCCCAACCCCCAACCTCGACCCCAGCACGGCACGGACCCCCCCCCAACCTCCACCCCAGCACGGACCCCCCCCCAACCTCCACCCCAGCACGGACCCCCCCCCCAACCCCCAACCTCCACCCCAGCACGGACCCCCCCCCCAACCCCCAACCTCCACCCCAGCACGGAACCCCCCCCAACCTCCACCCCAGCACGGACCCCCCCCAACCCCCAACCTCCACCCCGGCACGGACCCCCCCCCCCAACCTCCACCCCGGCACGGACCCCCTCCCGGCACTCCCCCGGAGCCCAGCCGACTCTAACCACCCCCCCCCACCGCACACACACACACAACCCGAGACACACCTCTCATCACGCAATCAGACTGCGGCCACGCCATTGCCTGCCCAGAGCCAACCCCCCAGGCCGTCACTCACTTCCACGCTGGTCGGCGTGAGCCTGGAGCACCGGGTCACGCCGATGAAAAGGAGGTTTGATTCACGTCGACGTGAACGGTCATCACGTCGACGGGACTTCGGCCCATCCGGAAGGGAGAATATCGGCAGGCCGAAAATCGGCTGCCTTGCGCAGACCCGTGACATTCTCCGCGGCAGCGGCGCCATTAACGCCCCGCCGGCTTTTCTCCCTTCGGAGATTTCGGCAACCGGCGGGGGCGGGATTCACGGCGGCCAACGGCCATTCTCCGACCCTCTGGGGGGTCGGAGAATGACGCCCAATATCTCTGCCAGAGGAGGACATCAACCCAAGTATTGAAGATATATTCACAAAACTATATTGACAGGTAAGTCTGGAAACCTTTTTTACTTTAACTCAAGGGTTAACCAATTTATTTTAAATGGTTTAACATGGTTAATAAAGCTAAGCATAAACATAAATTTTTGTTGAGTCAATTGTAAACAATCCACAGTCTGTATATGTACCTAATAAAGAAGAACAGTACAATATATCAAAGCAAAATACTGTGGGGGATGCTGCAAATCTGAAATAAAAACAGAAAATGCTGGAGATACTCAACAGGTTAGGAGACATCTGTGGAGAGAGAAGCAGGGTTAAGTGGCAGAATTCTCCCATCCTGCCTCTGGCAAGTTTGGTGGCGGGTGGAAACAGCGACTCCAGCGGGAGCAAAAGGTTGGAAACCCACCAATATACAAACCCACCACAATTCTCCCAATGGCGGGTCCATGGCGGGTCAGTTTTCCCACTGCCTGATAGCGTGAACATCATTTGCATTTCATGAATGCTCATTAAAAGAGCTGGCCACTGGAATTTTGTTCGGGCTTCCAGTCTTGCGTCACATCAACGTGAATTTACGTCAGCCTCAAACCCGTTTGAAAAAGAGTGACATACACAAAGTGGGTCTCAGTTTTCCAGAAACTTTGAGATGAGTGAAACATACATGGACTACCTGCCATCGTGCTGTGCCACTCCTGTTGCACTGAACACCACACTGCTGGGGCAGACTACTTCATGCCGAGCTAGTCTTTGTGGACTATTGGACCCATGGACCCTCACGTTTCACTTGGATCGGTGCTGCGCCTTTGATTTGAGAGTGAAAGGGTCTTCTGCTTTCGATGCCACATACCATTGTCTGTCTGGACAATATTGTGCTGCAGGACTCATGCTCCAAAGGATCGAAGGGGTGGCTGCGAGGTAGGAGGATCCAACAAAGACGAGGGGAGCAATGTGGAAGGAGTGCTGTGCAAGGGTGGGGGGGGGGGGGGGGGGGTGGGGGTGGAGGAAGGGCAAAAAAAAGGGGAACAATGGGAAGGAAGACTTTGCATAGGTGGGGGGGGGGGGCGGAGTTGGTCAAGGGACACAATGGCAATCAGAGGGGCAAGCAGTTGAATGACGGTGACAAACAATGGAATGCAGAGGGAAGACAGAGTGCTGGGAAGTTGCACCCTGACAAGGCTGGATGAAACGCTGACAAACAAGGGTGCAGTGATATCATGATTGTGTTGTAATTCCCCGACTGACCACTAGGAGTCTTACTAGTGAATGTTAAAGTCAGCAGAACTCAGACTGGCTGAAGGAAGCGAGAGAGAGGTTGCCTGTGCATGATTATTCCGTTATTCATCAGTTGTTTTGTATATAGTTCACCCACAGTTAATGTTAATAAATCGTTTATAGATTCAGCTACAAGTGTTCTTGTAATAAATCAGGCCATCTGACAAGAACATTGCATGGTACCTGGTATTAAACACTGAGAAAAAAAACTATCAGCCCTCCACAGAGATTTGAAGGTTTTGCAGACTGCATAATTAACCGCATGGAGTCGTAGAACACCAAAGAGGCTCAGCTTTCGTGGTAATGTGGACAGCAACTGGCTATGTTTAAACAACAATTTGACCTGTTTCTTACTGCAGTAAATTTTGAAGATCAATCAGATTTGCGTACGGTGGCGATGTTCCTAACAGCGGCAGGGCCCGAAGCAATTGCTGTGTTTAATGCGTTTAAATTGGAAAACGGCGAAGATAGTAAAAATGTTAACAAAGTAATTTGAAGATTTGATGCCCATTGCAGCCCCAGAAAGAATGAAATTCATGAACACTACCTCGCAGCCAACACTATGTGTTTAGATCACATTTACAGAAGACAGGAAAGTCCATAGATCATTTCATCAGGGTCAAAGTTAAAAACTAAAACCGGTAATTTTTCTGCGGTGGTATCTTCCATGATTCGGGACCAGATTGTGTTTGGTGTGAGTGAAAATAAGCTGAGGGAATGGTTGCTGAGGGAATTGGATCTGTCTTTGGAAACAACAGTTAAGATTTTTCAGGCTCACGAATAAGCAACACAGCATTCTGAAATTCTTCTCAGTAATGGCGGCATTTTCTTGGAGGAGAAAATTCCAGTTGCCGTCCTTTTTTCGAAAAGTCGGGAAACGTCTGAAAAATGCGGGAACGTTCCTGAGCTCCTCGCACACCAACAGACAGGTTAAAGATCAGGACAAAGTAATTCTGTGTAAAAGATGTGGTCAAAGACACAAATTAAGGCAATGTCTAGCGTTTGGCAAGTTTTGTTCCAGGTGCAAAGGAAAAAAATCACTTTGCTCAGAATTGTTCCTCTGAACTCAACCCCAAACCAGTCAGCACAGTTGAAGACACAGTTTCCAGTGATGAACCATCATTATTTGTTGGAGAAATAACAGAGAAGAATACATTTTTGGAGATATCAAAAAGTTCTCCAGCACTTTAAAAAATGCAAACAGATACACCATTTAAAATAAATGGCTGGCACCACTTGAAGTGAACGGTACTGTGATCCAATTGAAGTTAGACACTGGTGCCAAAGCCAATTTAATCAGCATGTCTGATTTTTAAAAATCTAAAAATTCAGCCTATTAGAAGAAATCACAAAATATCTCTGAGAGATTATAATGGGTCAAGCATTAAATATTATGGTGCATGTGACCTGAGTGTGGTGGTGCAGAACACAGTTTATTCCGTCCCATTCTATATTGAATCCGAGGGCTTGGATTCATTATTAGGTGATCGGTCCTGTGAAGAATTAGGTCTAGTGCAGTTGGTAGATAGCATCCACAACGGATTGGATCAACACTCCCACGATTCTGAAAACATTATCAACAAATTCAGCGATGTGTTCACAGGTTTTGGCAAACTATAATTCACCTACAAGATATAATTGAAAGAGGATGAAAAACCTGTGATACCGGCACCCAGAAGAGTACCTGCATCTCTTCTGGATCGCCTCAAACAGGAGCTAAACAGAATTACAAAATTAAAAGTCATCAGAAAGATAGAAGAACCTACCAGCTGGGTAAACTCCATTGTTTCTGTAAAGCAGGCAGCACGGTAGCATAGTGGTTAACACAGTTGATTCATAGCTCCAGGGTCCCAGGTACGATTCCCGGCTGGGTCACTGTCTGTGCGGAGCCTGCACGTTCTCCCCGTGTCTGCGTGGGTTTCCTCTGGGTGCTCCGGTTTCCTCCCACAGTCCAAAGATGAGCGGGTCAGGTGGATTGGCCATGCTAAATTTCCCTTAGTGTCCAAAAAATTTTAAGTGGGAGTTACTGGGTTCTGGGGATAGGGTCGATACGTGGGCTTCAGTAGGGTGTTCTTTGTAAGGGCAAAGACTCGATGGGCCGAATGGCTCCTTCTGCACTGTAAATTCTATGATTCTATGATTCTAGGAAAAAGAATGGCGATATTCGCATATGCATGGATCCTAAAGATCTTAATGAGACTATCAAAATGAGAATATTACCAAATACCAAAGCAGGAGGAAATCATATCTGAGATGGCTGGTGCAAAGTTCTTCATGAAACTTGATGCATCTCAGGGTTTCTGCAACTAAAGCGAGAGGAGCAAAGTACAAAACATTGCACTTTTAATATGCCATTTTGATGGTACTGCTTTCTGTTTTAGCTGTAAAGAGTGGCAACACTTCGCAGTCACGTATGATTTCAATCACGTCAAGTCCGTTGTACCTTAAAGCCAATGGTAAAGCTGAAAAAGGTGTACATATTGTTAAGCAATTGTTAAAGAAAGCAATGGACGGCCAATCTGATCCATATTTTGCACTATTGAGTTACAGAGCATCACCATGGTAGATCGCCAGCAGTTACTCATGAATAGAAGGTTGCATACCAAACTTCCTTCCTTGGCAAAGGAGGAGAATGCAGTGGTACTGCAGGAAATGCAAAACATTAAAGTTGAACAAAATCAGTTATACAATAGAGTGTCTCGAACTTTACCACCTTTGAGCAATGATGACATTGTGAGAGTCGAAGATTCAGGTAATTGGTCGAAAAAAGTCATTGTACTTGAAGAAGTAACACCTCGTTCCTACAATGTACAGTCAGAGGAAGAGTTGATTTTAAGACGAAATCACCACGAACTCTTGAAAACCAGAGAAGACTTTCACAACAAAGTGATGAATGACGAACCTACATCAGAATCAACGTCAGCTGCAGTGTCAGATAGTTCTGCAGTTCCTGGACATGAGAATGTCATGGAGGAGATTGAATCTACAAGTTCTGAGCAGCAAGGTCAAACTTTGAAGAAGAGTCGGAAGAAAACCTGATAGACTCAATTTGTAGATTTGGACTATTTGTACAATATATATTGATTTATATTTGTTAAACCAGTTTTGAAATTTAAATAAAATAATACTGTTAGACTCATAGACTCAAGATATTAAATGTAAATATGCTGATGATAATGTATTAATTTATTCTTTCAAAGGAAAGGGGATGTAGTGCTAGCATGGTTGTGTTGTAATTCACCGACTGACCATTTGGAGTCTCACTAGTGTATAAGTGAATGTTAAAGTCAGCTGATCTCAGATTGGCTGGCAGAAGCTGGAGAGAGGTTGCTTGTGCATGCTTATTCTGTTATTCTTCTATTTTGCATATAATTTACCCACAGTTAATGCTAATAAATAGTTCATAGCTTTAGCTGCAAGTCTTCTTGTAATAAATCAGGCCATCTGATAAGAACATTACAAAGGGGGTCATGGGGATACCACATCATTTACTGGAAAGGGATGCACAGACTGCAGAATATGGGCCGGGATTCTCCGAGCCGCAATCACACCCGGCGCGGGGCGGAGAATGGGCGTCAAACCCGCGATCGGGTCCGACGCCGCTCCCCCGATTCTCCGGGGACATTTCTGCAGGTTTAAAAAAAAAAAAATTTAGAGTACCCAATTCATTTTTCCCAATTAAGGGGCAATTTAACATGGCCAATCCACCTATCCTGCACATCTTTGAGTTGTGGGGGCAAAACCCACGCAAGCATGGGGAAAATGTGAAACTCCACACGGACAGTGACCCAGAGCCGGAATCAAACCTGGGACCTTGGCGCTGAGAGGCATCAGGGCTAACCCACTGAGCCACCGTGCTGCCGTTTCTGCAGGTATGAAAGTGGACCGGAGAATCGCCGCCAATTGCGCGCGCGGTCGATGCGGTGCCAGCCGGGGGCCATTGAAACAGGCCCCGTGGCAATTCCCCACCGACAACTGGCCGGATTCCCACCAGCGTAGATCACTCATGGTTCCACCTGGCAGGAGCTCGGGAGTGGCTGGTGCGGACTCAGTCTGGTGGGGAGTGGGGGGATTCGTCACCGGGGGGGGGTCTCCAGCACGGACAGGCCTGTGATCGGAGGCCACTGATCGGCGGGCCCGCACAATCTAGTGGGGGTCTATATTGTTGGGGCCGGCACGCGATGTGGTTCCGCCACCCAAATCCTCCCCGACTGCCAAGGTCACTGGCTGTGCGGCTGAAGGCTATTGCTGATAGGAAATTGGCAATCGTGGTTAAGTGAGCACTTCACACAAGCCAAGTGGATTTCCGTGGGTGGGCGGGACATGTAGCATGTGGGAGCCATTGGTTGCATCCCAATCACACCTTTTTGCATGGATACTGTGCTTGAACATTGCGGAGGCAACACCACACACGCAGCAGTCAACGTCCGAACACCCAGGGGATGGGACAGCTCCGGGGACATGTCCACGGCTAGAGGGTGGGTGAGTGCTATGGGAGGGGGGGATGCCTGGAGAGATGGGCCAAGGGTTCGGGGGTTGGGCGCATTGTGGAAGAAAGTGACAGAGGCGTCATACTGCTTGTGGTCAAGGGTTATTAGTGTGTCACAGGTGTCCAACAATGCCCCACTCTCCCGGTGGTGCAACCCCACTCTCCCCAAAACCCCCTCACCACCCTCCCTCACATACCTACCCTCCTGCCCTCCCCCAGTGACCTCAGTGATCCTCAAAGTGCTTAACCTTCCTTGCTCTACGTCTAGGTCTAGGTGTGACCCCAGGATGCACATCTAAGGTGGGGCAGCCAGCTGCCCACCTCCGCCCTTGGTCTTCAATGCCCCTGGTGGGCGTCCCATGGGGGCTCTGGGCCGGAGGGCCCCTGCGCACTTTACAGCGACATATGCATAGCGTTGCCGCCCTGTCCCGTGTGCTGACTTTGAGACACGGCCTTATCAGAGGGGTGAATCTCGGGGAGCTGCTGGCCGCCATCTTCACTCCATGGGAGTGTCCGGGTTGGCAGCCAGCACCCTCTCCTCCCGCTCAGTGCCCAGAGGGCCCTGGGGTTCACCTCGGGACAGGGGGTAAGCTGGTTTGAGCCCTGGCTACCCTTGTATCATCTGGCATTGCCAGGCTTGGACGCTCTCCAATGTCTGTACCATGGTGTCAACATCCTCTGTGATGCTCCTTGGTGATGGGGACATGCTCTGCAGCACCTCAGCAATGCCCACCTGCGACTGGGACAAGGCCCGCAGTGCCTCGGCCATTCCTATCTGAGAGCGGGACATGTCCTGCAGCACCTCATGATGGCTCTTTGGGATATGATGCTCTTGGTATGCACAAGAAGGTGGATTCTTGCAGCAGCTGATGGGATAATGCAGACATATCTGGCTGCCATTTGCAAATGGTGCCAACACCTGTTGTCCCATCAGATGATGCCAGGATTGGCGCCTTCCTGCCTTCCCATGAAACTTTATTCACCAGGCCCCACCATTCGAACTTGTTAATTGGCCACTCATAGCATAATTGCCTTTGGCCAACCACTTCTGCCCCAAACAACATTCCATCTATTTCCGACCAACCACCAGTCCTTACGCTGCTGACATTAAATTCTGCTCATTGAATTTTATTTTTCTAGATTTATTATTGAGATCATTCTATTCTAAACTCCAAGCACCATCTTCAAGAGTGAAAACCAATGCAAACACTAATCATAGAAATATGTGCAGGTGTAGGCCATTTGGTCCCTTAAGTATGCTCCACCATATGATAAGATCACGATCTGATTGTGGCCTCAACTCCACTTCCCAACCCCTAACTCTGCACCATAGCCCCTAACTCCTGTGTCAATTGAAAATTTCCCAAACTCAGTCTTGAATTTATTCAGTAAACCAGCCTCCACTTCTTTCAATGGAGAAGAATTACAAAGACCAACAATGCTCTGAAGGAAGAAAATCCTCCTCTTCGCCATCTTAAATGGGACACCCCTTATTTTAAACTGTGTTCCCGAATTCTAGATTCCCCATGAAGGGAAACATCCCCTCAGCATCTATCTCGTTGAGCCCCTCAGAATTTTAAACCGTTCAACAGAGAGTATGGGGGGTTCCAAGCCCTCCCACCCGTGGCGTGTTTTGCGGAGGCGGAAGCAGTGTGCAGCAGAATTGGAAGTTTCTGCAGGTATGAAAGGAGAATTTTGGGATTGCATTCCTATTTCACCATCCACTCTTGCCCCACCTCCCTGGTCCCAGGCCAAATGCCTCTTGCTCAGCCTGTATTAGGGTTCCACCATGATGATGATGAAACTTGGAGGTTAAGCCCTTTAACAGTGCAGAATGAAATTCTTGGCTTGCTGTTGCGACCTGGCCATTGGGGTTTCTCTATTGTGTAATTAATTTGCAAATGGCAGCCAGATATGTCTGCATTATCCCATCAGCTGCTGCAAGAATCCACCTTCTTGTGCATACCAAGAGCATCATATCCCAAAGAGCCATCATGAGGTGCTGCAGGACATGTCCCGCTCTCAGATAGGAATGGCCGAGGCACTGCGGGCCTTGTCCCAGTCACAGGTGGGCATTGCGCAGGTCCCCATCACCAAGGAGCATCACAGAGGATGTTGACACCATGGTACAGACATCGGAGAGCGTCCAAGCCTGGCAATGCCAGATGATGCAAGGGTAGCCAGGGCTCGAACCAGCTGCCCCCCTGTCCCGAGGTGAACCCCAGGGCCCTATGGGTACTGAGCAGGAGGAGAGGGTGCTGGCTGCCAACCCGGACACTCCCATGGAGTGAGGATGGTGGCCAGCAGCTCCCCGAGATTCACCCCTCTGATAAGGCCATGTCTCAAAGTCAGCACATGGAACAGGGCGGCAACGCTATGCATATGTCGCTGTAAAGTGCGCAGGGGCCCTCCGGCCCAGAGTCCCCATGGGACACCCACCAGGGGCATTGAAGACCAAGGGCGGAGGTGGGCAGCTGGCTGCCCCACCTCAGATGTGCATCCTGGGGTCACACCTAGACCTAGACGTAGAGCAAGGAAGGTTAAGCACTTTGAGGATCACTGAAGTCACTGGGGGAGGGCAGGAGGGTAGTTATGTAAGGGAGGGAGGTGAGGAGGTTTTGGGGAGAGTGGGGTTGCACCACCGGGAGAGTGGGGCATTGTTGGACACCTGTGACACACTAATAACCCTTGACCACAAGCAGTATGAAGCCTCTGTCACTTTCTTCCGCAATGAGCCCAACCCCCGAACCCTTGGCCCATCTCTCCAGGCATCCCCCCCTCCCATAGCACTCACCCACCCTCTAGCCGTGGACATGTCCCCGGAGCTGTCCCATTCCCTGGGTGTTCGGACGTTGACTGCTGCGTGTGTGGTGTTGCCTCCGCAATGTTCAAGCACAGTATCCATGCATAAAGGTGTGATTGGGATGCAACCAATGGCTTCCACATGCTACATGTCCCGCCCACCCACGGAAATCCACTTGGCTTGTGTGAAGTGCTCACTTAACCATGATTGCCAATTTCCTATCAGCAATAGCCTTCAGCCGCACAGCCAGTGACCTTGGCAGTTGGTGGGGGATTTGGGCGTCGGTGGGGCAGACTGGCAAGATCTAGGGTTGCCCCCAGAAGGGGTACATACGGTCAAGGAGTTGGCATGGTGGTGCCGTGCACGGTTCCCACCCCCCCACAGCACCCCCTCTCCCCCGCCCCCCCCCCTTCCCTGCAGAGGGTACCTCCCTAGCCGAGGGTCCCTATCCACCGCCGAGCACTGGGGCGACAAGCCCAGCACCCCCGGGTTCTATGCCTGTGAGCAAAGATGGCTACTCACCTCCTGGGCTCCCCACAGAAGCCCTTCCGCCAGGTTCATTTCAAAAGGAGTGCTAATCGGCGCCAGCATGACCACTTACTGGGGAGGCCGATGGGTCACGGGAGGCTGGTGGAGATGTTATTGCTCCCATTAATTGTATGGGAATAGGGTAGCACCATGGCGCAGTGGTTAGCACTGCTGCCTCACGGTGCCAAGGACCCGGGTTTGATCCTGGCCCCGGGTCACTGTCCGTGTGGAGTTTGCACATTCTCCCCGTGTCTTCATGGGTCTCATCCCCACAAACCCAAATATGTGCATGGGGGATTGGCCATGCTAAATTGCCCCTTAATTTGAAAAACACGAACCCGATAGAGGAGTATGTGAAACATCAGAGGCTACTGGCTCTCTGTTCAGCTTGTCTTTGTGAGCGTCTGGGTCGTTAGTACATTATATTAATGTTCTTTTTGAAGATACTTCTATTTCTTCTCATAATTCCATTTTCAGTCTCTACATGCAAGATCGTAGACGTATTGTGCAATTCAGAGGACTTAAACTAGCGGAGTGTACAACAATATTCAACAGTCACTTTGCCGTTTCTTTTGGCTTTGGCCTTTCTCTCTGCCGAGGCTGCACTGATCTCACCAGCAGAAATGACTGCTCTCAGATCGGGGTGCCATTTGATTGGCAGCCCTCATCTCCCCCTCGCCCGCATTATGGACCACCCCCTCAGCTCCCCAAACTTGGCAAGGCCCCTGGAAACCACCTCCCCCCACTCCCCTTCCTCTGGGCCAGGCCTCCCGGGCCTGGCCCCTGGCGGTGCCAACCTGGCATATGGACACCCTGGAACTGCCAATTTGGCACCCTGGCAGTGCTACTGGCACCCTGGCTGTACAACCCAGTAACCCTGGCAGTGCCAGGGTGGCACTGCCAGGGTGCCAGGCTGGCAGCACCACAGTGCCTGGATGACAGGGATAGTGTCAGGGTTCCACCCTGTCCTGTCCCTGACCACATGGGGTCTCCAATGACATATTTGTGTGAACCAGTACTAAATGACTCCCTGCCGAGGTCTCGCAGTCGCGGCCGTTAAGTCCCGGGCACCAGGTGAAAGTGCGCCTGGGTATTTAAATGAGCCCAGCGAGGGCAAGATCCTGACATGCCGGACAGAGTAAGTCGGTGACTCAAAGTGCGCCAAAATGATGTTTACCAATTAATTAGTCAGATCAAAATATGCAGCAAACCATACATTTAATTCCTTCATGCCTAAAATATCCTAAACAATAGCAAAGCAATAAGTAACATTGTGTGTTAGATTTGCTAATGTTAGAATTAGTCTCAACGATATTAAAGAATTTAGTCCTAGCTGAGCAAGCTCTCTTTACATGAATGAAAATCGCTTATTGTCACAAGTAAGCTTCAAATGAAGTCACTGTGAAAAGCCCCTAGTCGTCACATTCCGGAGCCTGTTCAGGGAGGCTGGTACGGCAATTGAACCGTGCTGCTGGCCTGCCTTGGTCTGCTTTCAAAGCCAGAGATTTAGCCCTGTGCTAAACAGCCCCTAATCTTGAAATTATTAAATTATCGCTGTGATATGAGAATATTCAAATAGACCACTGGGAGCCTGAGAATAACACAGTTAGTGTAGGACAGCCTAAACTGTGAACAAAAGTGATGGCTCTGACTAAATGGCACAAAGACTTTGACTGCACCATAGTTTTTTCAATAATGTAATTCAGATGTATTCCAAAAGTTTGTTTTTCATTTCTAAGTTTCAATTATAGGGTGACTGGGCTGTTTAGGATATGGTCATAAAAGATAGACAGCTGCTGCTCTGAAGGTGATGGGAATCAGCCAAGCTGCAATACATAGAATGAAGAAATTGTATGAAATCATTAAAGGAGGGTCTATTTGTCAAATACACTCGAAATTCTCGACAGAAAGACTGAGAAAATGCCAAACTCTGATTTTGATCAGTAGTGGGCAGCCTGCGGCCCAGGGGCGACATGCAGCCCACCTGCACCCTGAGTGTGGCCCGTGAGACATTTTGTTGACTGTTGCCCTCGTGCAGGGTTGCCAAATGCCGCTGATTTCCGTACACATAGATTTTTTCAAACCGGTATGAATGAAGTGATTCGCACATGAAGCAAGGGCAAGTGAAGTGAGGTGTTTGCTGATGGCACACAGCAGTGACTCTGAGAGCCATGCACTCCCTCTGCGCTCAAAGTGTAAATATTTATTTTGTTTTTACCGTAACGGAGCATCTGCCGGCGGGTTGAACCTGAAATGTGGCACGGCGGGGCGGAGACTGTGGGAAGTTGTTATTCATTTCTGAGTTTAGTCTTTACAGAACAAATGTAAAAGGCTGGGGAGAACCATGTGATGCGGGACTGGGAATAGCAGCTTTGCCATGGCTCTCGAACTACACTTTTTGCAATCCTTCTTCTCCAGTTCGCACGGCCTATGCTTGCCTAATCCGGGAGTTAATATCCGGAGGATGACCCTAGAAGATGTTTGGATGAGGCTTGAAGAAAAAAATGCCGAGGAATTTGAAAACAAATCTGCCGATAAAAGGGAGCAATTGGATGTAATGGGGGTGAAACTGCCTTCTCAATATGGCGACCGATTCCTCAAGCGGGTTCTTGATCCAGCGATTGTTTAACTGCTGCAAATTATGGCCCCAAACATTATCAGAGTACTTGATGACAGACTCGGCTTGTTGACACAGAATCTAACTGCAGAATCCTGAACATCGAAAATGTTGCTTCCTCGGCTGAAGCTCATACTCAATCCTTGGAAAACCAGCAACATGATATGTCGGAATTTCTGAAAGATTTGGAATACGAAGGCCAGAGGAAGAATGTCCAGGTCACCAGTTTGCTAGAAGGAGTGGAGGGTAAGACACCTGTTAAGTTTATTGAGAGCTGGCTACCACGTTTCCTTAAGTGAAAGGACGCACCATATCCTGTCTCTGTGGCCGAGGAATAATCAACGTCACAGACCCATGATCATTTGCTTTCATAACTTCAAGATCGGCAGAAGGTTCTGGAAGCGGTGAGGCGTGGAAGGACCTGGTTCCATGGGGGTGGGAGGGGTCTCCTTTTTCCACGACTTCTCGGTGGTGACACATCTGAATTGTTGAGGTTTCAATTAAATTAGAAACAGCTCAAGGCTGCTGGAGTGAATTATGCTCTGCTTTATCCTGAGAGCCTGAGTGTCATATCTAAGAACTCCGATAAATCTACCAATAATCCGGCTACTGCCTTGGCCTTCGTAAAGTCTATAGAAGGCGAGGACTTGGATTGACAATCGACAAATCGTTGAAATTTGGACTTTCTCCGTTATATTGCTTTTTGTCTAATTTGATATTGTCATATATCCTGTTTGTTGGTAGGTGTAAACATTTGAGCACTGCACTGAATGCCTAGAACCTCAAGGCCTTTTATTTGTAGGAGCTGTGCCGCGTGTTAATTAGCCATATTTTTCTCTTTTTAATCGTACTGTTTTTTTTCCATAACTTTAGAGTACCCAATTATCTTTTTTTCCAATTAAGGGGCAATTTAGCATGGCTAATCCACCTACTCTGCACATCGTTGGGTTGTGGGGGCGAGACCCATGAAAATACGGGGAGAATGTGCAAACTCCACACATTCCCTGTTTCAACGCAGAATCTGTGGACTTTTACGACGGAATAACCGGCGCCGCACCTGGACTGATTCCATTGAGGGGCTAGCATTGGTGCCGCTTGGAACACAATTGATTCCAATGAAAAATGGTGTGGAATTCGCCGGCTCTGTGAGTGACACTCGGGAGCCTGACAAGCCTCAGTAAGTCAGCTCCTTTTAAATTTCAGGAGTTTAAATTAATTTAAATTAATGTAGAATTGTGCAGTGTAGGTTAACAAGTGCTGCCCCACCCACTCACATAACTGGTTGGCAGTTAAATGTCAGTCACTTTATATCTACCTTGATCTTAAAGCAGGCAGGGGAGAGGAGTCAACTCAGGCCAATTTAAAAAGAGCAACTATAACTCACTCCCAGTGAGTTCTCCCAGTGAGCCAGAGTGAGACAGCAAAGAGTGAGTTTGGGAATTTGAACCTAGGTGGGAATTCGAAGCTGGGTGGGGAGGAAGTGCTTTTTATCCCTGGTAAGTAGTTTTTCTGTTTTCTTTTTCTTTTCATTGGTATATTTATTTATTTTTTCATCGTTTTTTTTTGGAAATTGTAGTTGTTGAAGTTAACCGAAGGTTTAAGACATGGCAGGAGATCTCAGACTCGTGTCATACTCCTCGTGTGCGATGTGGGAGCTCAGGGACATGTTCACTGTTCCTGGCTCCTTCACGTGCAAGATGTGTGTCCAGTTGCAGCTCCTGTTAGACTGCTTGACGGCTCTGGAGCTGCGGATGGACTCACTTTGGAGCGTCCGCAATGCTGAGGACGTCGTGGATAGCACGTTCAGCGAGTTGGTCACACCGCAGGTGAAAGGTACTGAGGGAGATAGAAAATGGGTGACCAAAAGACAGAGCAAGAGTAGGAAGGCAGTGTAGGTGTCCCCTGTGGTCATCTCCCTGCAAAACAGATATACCACTTTGGATACTGTTGAGGGAGATGGCTCACCAGGGGAAGGCAGCAGCAGCCAGGTTCATGGCACTGTGGCTGGCTCTGCTGCGCAGCTGGGCAGGAAGAAGAATGGCAGGGCTATAATGAGAGGGGACTCAATCTTAAGGGGAATAGACAGGCGGTTCTGCGGACGCAATCGAGACTCCAGGATGGTATGTTGCCTCCCTGGTGCAAGGGTCAAGGATGTCTCGGAGTGGCTGCAGGACATTCTGGGGGGGGGAGGGTGAACAGCCAGCTATCGTGGTGCACATAGGCACCAACGATATAGGTAAAAAACGGGACGAGGTCCTACAAGCTTTTCAGCTGATGCCCAATTCTCCGCCTGATCGCAATTCCAGCATTGCTGGGCAGGGAATCCACACCTATATGTAGATTAAAATCCCCCATGAGTTCTGCTGTACCCTTCAGATAAGCTCCCATGATTTCTTTCTTTACACCCGATCCTACCATGTGTGTACTGTTGGGCGCCCTGTACACCACTCCATCAAGTGACTTCTTGCATTTATCATTTATCACCTGTACCCAAACTGCTTCTACAGCTAGTTTCCTGAATTTCTGTTATCCCTCTCTATTGTGTTAATACTATCATTAATCCCTTTTTCTCGCTTCCTGTCCTTCCGAAATGTCATGTACGTTTCAATATTCAGGTCCCAATCTATATCATACTGCTGCCACGTCTCTGTAATGGCTATCAGTTTGCACTTATTAATTTCTATTTACACTATCAGTTAATCTGTTTTATTTGAAATGTTAGGTTCATTCAGACATAGAGCCTTTAGTTCTGTTCTTCCATTATTTTCATAATTTCTTACCATTGGTCTCAGATTTGTATTCTGTTCCTTCCTGTCATGATTTGTGTATAATTTCCCATATTAATATCTTTTTTTCTTCTCTTGTCTCTATTCTTCATTTACCAAGTCTCCCAGATTTGCTCATTTGCCCCCATTATGTAGTTTAGAACCCTTTCTGCTTCCGCAGTTATGCGGCTCACTAGAACACTGGTCCGAACATGGTTCAGTTGTAAATTGTCCCAAAGGTACAGCTCCCACTTTCCCAGTACTGGAGCTGACTTCTCCCACACCAGTCTTTGAACCACATATTCAGCTTTTTAATCTTGTTTGCCCTATGCCAATATGCACATACCTGAGGTGATAATCCAGAGATTAAGATTCAGTTTTTTTAATTTTATGTTTAGCTCCTCATACTTATTGGGTGGGATTCTCTGACCCCCCGCCGGGCTGGAGAATCGCCAGGGGCGGGGGGGCAGTGTGAATCCCGCCCCGCCGCCGGCTGCCGGATTCTCCGGCGGCGTTTTTTTGGCGGGGTCGGGAATTGCGCCACGCTGGTCGGGGGCCGTTGGCAGCGCACCCCCCCCCCCCGGCGATTCTCCGGCCCACGATGGGCTGAGGGAACAAAGAACAAGGTACAAAGAAAAGTACAGCATGGGAACAGGCCCTTTGGTCCTCCAAGCCTGTGCCAACCATGCTACCCGTCTAAACTAAAATCTTCTACACTGGGTCCGTATCCCTCTATTCCCATCCTATTCATGTATTTGTCAAGATGCCCCTTAAATGTCACTATCACCCCTGCTTCCACCACCTCCTCCGGCAACGAGTTCCAGGCACCCACTACCCTCTGTGTAAAAAACTTGCTTCGTACATCTCCTCTAAACCTTGCCCCACGCACCTTAAACCTATGCTCACTAGTAATTGACCCCTCTACCCTGGGAAAAAGCCTCTGACTATCCACTCTGTCTATGCCCCTCATAATTTTGTAGACTCCACTCTTATCAGGTTGCCCCTCAACCTCCGTCGTTCCAGTGAGAACAAACCGAGTTTATTCAACGACTCCTCATAGCTAATGCCCTCCATATCAGGCAACATCCTGGTAAATCTCTTCTGCACCCTCTCTAAAGCCTCCACATCCTTCTGGTAGTGTGGCCAAACTAAGGTTCTATACAGCTGCAACATGACTTGCCAATTCTTATACTCAGTGCCCCGGCCAATGAACGCAAGCATGTCATATGCCTTCTTGACTACCTTCTCCACCTGTGTTGCCCCTTTCAGTGACCTATGGACCTGTACACCTAGATCTCTCTGACTGTCAATACTCTTGAGGGTTCTACCATTCACTGTATATTTCCTACCTGCATTAGACCTTCCAAAATGCATTACCTCACATTTGTCCAGATTAAACTCCATCTGCCATCTCTCCGCCCAAATCTCCAAACGATCTAAATCCTGCTGTATCCTCTGACAGTCCTCATCGCTATCCGCAATTCCACCAACCTTTGTGTCATCTGCAAACTTACTAATCAGACCAGTTACATTTTCCTCCAAATCATTTATATATACTATGAACAGCAAAGGTCCCAGCACTGATCCCTGCAGAACACCACTAGTCACAGCCCTTCCATTGCTACTCACTGCCTTCTATGACCTAGCCAGTTCTGTATCCATCTTGCCAGCTCACCCTTGATCCCGTGTGACTTCACCTTTTGTACCAGTCTGCCATGAGGGACCTTGTCAAAGGCCGTACTGAAGTCTATATAGACAACATCCACTGCCCTAACTGCATCAATCATCTTTGTGACCTCTTCAAAAAACTCTATCAAGTTAGTCAGACACGACCTCCCCTTCACAAAACCGTGATTCCTCTCGCTAATACGTCCACTTGTTTCCAAATGGGAGTAGATCCTGTCTCGAAGAATTCTCTCCAGTAATTTCCCTACCACTGACGTGAGGCTCACCAGCCTGTAATTCCCTGGATTATCCTTGCAACCCTTCTTAAACAAAGGAACAACATTGGCTATTCTCCAGTCCTCCAGGACATTACCTGAAGACAGTGAGGATCCAAAGATTTCTGTCAAGGCCTCAGCAATTTCCTCTCTAGCCTCCTTCAGTATTCTAGGTAGATCCCATCAGGCCCTGGGGACTTATCTACCTTAATATTTGCCAAGACGCCCAACACTTCGTCTTTTTGGATCTCAATGTGACCCAGGCTATCTACACATCCTTCTCCAGACTCACATCCACCAATTCCTTCTCTTTGGTGAATACTGATGCAAAATATTCATTTAGTACCTCGCCCATTTCCTCTGGCTCCACACATAGATTCCCTTGCCCATCCTTCAGTGGGCCAACCCGTTCCCTGCCTTTGGATTTTCCTTAACCCTATTTGCCAATCACTTTTCGTGACTCCTTTTAGCCCTCCTGACTCCTTGCTTAATTTCCTTCCTACTTTCCTTATATTCCACACAGGCTTCGTCTGTTCCCAGCTTTCTAGCCCTGACAAATGCCTCCTTTTCCTTTTTGATGAGGCCTACAATATCTCTCGTTATCCAAGGTTCCCGAAATTTGCCGCATTTTTTCCTTCTTCCGCACAGGAACATGCCGGTGTTGAATTCCTTTCAACTGACATTTGAAATCCTGCCACATGTGAGATGGTGATTTACCCTCAAACATCCGCCCCCAATCTAGGTTCTTCAGTTCCCGCCTAATATTATTATAATTAGCCTTCCCCCAATATAGCACATTCACCCTCGGACCACTCTTATCCTATCCTTGGACACGATTAGGAAGCAAATGGATGTATTAGCGAGTGGCCGCCCGTTTTCGGCGGGTCCCGCCGGCGTAAAATACACCAGGTCCGTACAGGCGGGACCTGGCTCTGCGGCAGCCTGCTGAGTCCTCGGGGAAGGGGGGGGGGGGGGCGCAGGCGGATCTGGCCCCGGGGGGGGGGGGGCCCCGACGGTGGCCTGGCCCGCGATCGGGGCCCACCAATCCGTGGGCGGGCCTGTGTTGTGGGGCACTCTTTCCCTCTGCGCCGGCCGGTGTAACAGTCCGCTATGGCCGGTGCAGAGAAGAACGCCCCTGCGCCTGCGCTGGGATGACGCCAGCAAACGCTGGCGCTCCCGCGCATGCACCAACTCGCGCCGGCCAGCGGAGGCCCTTTGGCGCCAGTTGTCGCAGCACCAAGCCCTTCGCCGCCGGCTAATGAGGCGCCAACCCCGCCGGCGCCGACCTAGCCCCGAAAGATGCGGAGGATTCCACGCCACTCCTCGGCGCCGGTATGGCCCGCCCCGCCGGGTAGGGGAGAATCCCACCCATTGTGTTTTGTGAGCTTGCCATTACAATGATGCACACAGAACATCTGGTGACTAGAATGATGATTTATTGATGAACACGTGGAAAGATAACAAACAGAATATTATACAGACAAAGTTACTATGTGAGTTCCGTGAACTCTGCTGGCACTAGCCTATGTGCGACTGTCCTGTTGTACGCTTTACTACCAACTGGCAAGTCTCACGTCACGTTACCGAAGTCTGATGCCACCAGCTGGTTGGAGGCCGCATTTAGCGCAGCACGGTAGCCCAGTGGTTAGCACAGTTGCTTTACAGCTCCAGGGTCCCAGGTTCGATTCCCCCCGGGTCACTGTCTGTGTGGAGTCTGCATGTTCTCCCCGTGCCTGCGTGGGTTTCCTCCGGGTGCTCAGGTTTCCTCCCACACTCCAAAGATGTGCAGGTTAGGTGGATTGGCTATGCTAAATTGCCCTTAGGTTAGGTGGGGTTACTGGTTTACGGGGATAGGGTGGAGCTTAAGTGGGCTTAAGTGAGGTGCTCTTTCCAAGAGCCGGAGGAGCCTCGATGGGCCGTATGGCCTCCTTCTGCACTGTAAATTCTATGATTACTAACTATGTACAAAACTATACACAGGCATATCACCATAATACTGACCAAGCAGAACCCTTTTCCTTATCCTCTGGAGCTGAAACCACAACAACTGGATTAGGCAAGTTCGCCAATTAACTAATCAACTGCTTCCCAATTGATCTTGTATAAAAATCCTGCCTAAGGCTGGAAGAAACTTACTTTACTTTATTAACTTACTTTATTCTATTCCCTTACTTTCTGTAAATACCAGTTAATTGCTAACTGCTGACCTGAATTTTAGAAAGATATTGATACTCAAAACTCCCCACTCACCAAGCTCATACCAGCTCACTCTGCCTTCAGGGCTGGGTACAAAGACTGAGAGGTGATCCTATTGAAACATGCAAGATCCTGTGGAGATAAAAACAAAATACCGTGGATGCTGGAATTCTGAAATAAAACAAAAAATGCTGAAAAAACTCAGCCGGTCTGGCAGCACCTCTGAAGAAGATACTGTCAGACCTGCTGAGGATCCCAGAGGAGAATTGACACAGTGGATTCTGAGAGATCTTTCCCCCTGATAGGAGAGACCAGCACCAGGGGGGACAAATTAAAATTAAAGGGGGCGGGATTCTCCGATCCTGGGGCTAAGTGTTGACGCCGTCGTAAACACCGGAGCGTTTAACGGCGGTGTCATCTGGCCGCTAGGAGCAGTGATCCTGCACCGCACAGGGGCCAGCACAGCACTGGAGCGCTTCACGCAGCTCCAGGTGCCGATACGGGCCCCAGCAGGGCCGGCGCAGGTCCGCACATGCGCTTGGGTTGCAGTCTCCACGCCGGCTCCCGGGCAACATGGCGGAGCCCTCCAGGGGCCCGGCGCGGAGGAACATAGGCCGCCCGCCGATCGGTAGCCCCCAATCGCGGGCCTGGCCACCGTGGAGGCCCCCCCGGACTCGGATCCCCCCCTCCCCCCACCAGGATGGTCCCCGCAGCCAGAACGCTGAGGTCCTGCCGGGTAGGACCACACGCAAATGACGCCGGTGGGACTCGGCCGAACTCGGTGGGCATTTGGCCCATCGAGCGCGGAGAATCGCCGGGGGAGGCCGCGTTGAGCAGCCCCCGACCAGCGCCGCGGCGACCGGGCCGGCGCCATTGACGCGATTCTCCGGTCGCCGGAGAATCGACGGCCCGGAGTCGTGCAATTCGCGCCCTCCCGGCGATTATCTGATTCGACGCAGGACCAGAGAGTCCCGCCCCTGAACTCCCATTCAAGACTAAATGAGCAGAACTTATTTCTCCCAGAGGATCATGACTCTTTGGAACTCTCTTTCCCAGAGAGTGGTGGAGGCAGGGTCAATGAATATTTTGAGGTTGGAGGTAGATAGATTCTTTACTAAGAAGGAAGTCAAAGGTTATTGGGGGTAGGCAGGAAAATGACGTTGAGACCACAATCAGATCAGCCATGATCTTATTGGATGGCAGAACGGGCTTGAGGGGCTGAGTGGCCTATTTCTGCTGCTGCTTTGTACATAATCTACAATTCAATTTCCTATTCTGGCTTTAGCAGTCACTGCCTGGGTTTCCCAGGGTGTGTGGATCTTGCTAGGGTGCCCAAGGTGAGAGCACGGTGGGAAATCATAGCACTAAAACTTACATGATAGACAGCACTTCAATAGTGAAACTGAATTTCTGCAGCCGTGTCTATGGAAAAGGCTTGTACTCTCAGCACAGGTCTTGAAAGTGTGACTTCCCTGATGCATAGGGCAGAAACAACTTTCTGAAAGTCTTGACCTACCTTGGACTTTACTCATCTTGGTCTAAACTTCCTGACTCGCAGCCCTTGCTGCAACATGGGAGTAGCTTATGCAGCCATTAAAACTACCGCTGAAGAGGAACAAGGACTTCAGGAATACCAATTGTTTTATTGCTTCTTCACATAATAGTGGCAAACAATTTGACAATGATTAGTAATTTAAGCAAAGGGTTATTTCTTTAATAACAAGAATCTGAGAGGTCTCTTCATGCATGTGTTACCAGCTGATAAATACTGCTGCAACAACTATATCACTTCCTGTGGCATGGCATACCAAACATTATATATTCAGAGTATTTTAATCAGAACATTAAACTACATGCAGTACAAAACAATATCACAACATCACCACTAACAGCAACAACACCAGTGGCATGTGCCTTCTCTGCAGCCATTCCACAGGACAGATGGGAAGTCACAGCTTGGAGGAGGCAACATCTCTAAAATAGGACATACATTCAGAGGATCAGCTTCCTCCACAAACAAGTGCAAAAGTGTATCAAGAGACTCTTGCTCTTGTAGCAGCTCATTCTGTAGCCTCTTCTGACCAAGAATTTGAGTCCTTCAATATGACTATTATTTGTGACCACTATAAATTTATTATACACTTGTACGAAAGATATTCTGAAAATGCCCATGACTCCTGCACCTTGCCCCAGTCATGTTAACAAGAGGTGTTTGCACCTCTGAGCAAATGGAGTACATGTCTCCCTGGAGGCAAGCGCTGCCCTCTGAGAACCTGGCTGATGACACCTGTCAGGAGGCCTGACAATGTTGCTGAGGAAGGCACACTGGAAACACATCACCACAATTGGCCTGCTGAAAATGGGATTCAAATGTCTTGACAGACAAGTATGCACCTGCAAGGTTCTCTGGAATGGTGATGGTCTGTGTATTATTCCTTGTGTCTGAATAAAGCTCGTAGTCTTATAGTTGAAGGAGATGTTTATTTCTATGAGTTCATTCTCTCTCCAGCGCTTATATGATGTTACATCTGAGCTGCCTGTCTGTGTCCTGCTCACCACCTGCTGGTCCTGTGAAGAGTCTGTTGACTTCCTGTTTGTCTATGTATATATACATCTCTGGTGTTTCGTCTAGTGGTTACTTAGAACATAGAACATAGAACAGTACAGCACAGAACAGGCCCTTCGGCCCTCGATGTTGTGCGAGCATTGTCCAAAACCAAGATCAAGCTATCCCACTCCCTGTCATTCTGGTGTGCTCCATGTGCCTATCCAATAACCGCTTGAAAGTTCCTAAAGTGTCTGACTTCACTATCACAGCAGGCAGTCCATTCCACACCCTAACCACTCTCTGAGTAAAGAACCTACCTTGGACATCCTTCCTATATCTCCCACCCTGAATCTTATAGTTATGCCTCCTTGTAACAGCTACATCCACCCGAGGAAATAGTCTCTGAATGTCCACTCTATCTATCCCCCTCATTGTCATATAAATCTCTATTAAGTCGCCTCTCATCCACCTCCGCTCCAAAGAGAAAAGCCCTAGCTCCCTCAACTTTTCCTCATTAGGCCTATCCTGCAAACCAGGCAGCATCCTGGTAAATCTTCTTTGCACCCTTTCCAATGCTTCCACATCCTTCCGATAATGAGGTGACCAGAACTGCACACAATACTCCAAATGTGGTCTCACCAGGGTCATGTACAGTTGCAGCATAACCCCGCGGCTCTTAAACACAAGCCCTCTGTTAATAAACGCGAACACACTATAAGCCTTCTTCACAACTCTATCCACTTGAGTGGCAAACTTCAGAGATCTGTGGACATGAATCCCAAGATCTCTCTGTTCCTCCACATTCCTCAGAACCCTGCCGTTGACCCTGTAATCCGCATTCACATTTTTTCTACCAAAATGAATCACCTCGCACTTATCAGGGTTAAACTCCATCTGCCATTTCTCGGCCCAGCTCTGCATCTTATCAATGTCTCTTTTCAGCCTACAACAGCCGTCCACCTCATCCACTACTCCACCAATCTTGGTGTCATCAGCAAATTTACTGACCCATCCTTCAGCCCCCTCCTCCAAGTCATTGAAAAAAAATCACAAATAGCAGAGGACCCAGCACTGATCCCTGTGGTACACTGCTGGTAACTGGTCTCCAGTCTGAAAATTTCCCTCTATCCCACACCTCCTTACTTTCTTCATGAGCCGACCATGGGGAACCTTATCGAACGCCTTACTAGAATCCATGTATACGACATCAACTGCTCTACCTTCATCTGCACACTTAGTTACCTCCTCAAAGAATTCAATCAAATTTGTGAGGCAAGACCTACCCTTCACAAATCCGTGTTGACTATCCCGGATTAAGCTGCATCTTTCCAAATGGTCATAAATCCTATCCTTCAGGACCTTTTCCATTATCTTCCCGACCACCGAAGTAAGACTAACTGGCCTATAATTACCAGGGTCATTCCTATTCGCTTTCTTGAACAGAGGAACAACATTCGCCACTCTCCAGTCCTCTGGCACTATCCCCGTGGACAGCGAGGACCCAAAGATCAAAGCCAAAGGCTCTGCAATCTCATCCCTTGCCTCCCAAAGAATCCTTGGGTATATCCCATCTGGCCCAGGGGACTTGTCGACCCTCAGGTTTTTCAAATTTGCTAATACATCCTTCCTCTGAACATCTACTTCCTCCAGCCTACCCACCTGAATCACACTCTCATCCTCAAAAACATGGCCACTCCTTTGTGAACACTGAAGAAAGGTATTCATTCAATGCCTCTCCTATTTCTTCTGACTCCATGCACAAGTTCCCACTACTGTCCTTTACTGGCCCTACCCTAACCTTGGTCATTCTTTTATTTCTCACATAAGAGTAAAAAGCCTTGGGGTTTTCCTTGATTCAACCCGCCAAGGACTTCTCATGCCTCCTCCTAGCTCTCCTAAGCCCTTTTTTCAGTTCATTCCTTGCTACCTTATAACCCTCAAGCGACCCTACTGGACCTTGTTTTCTCATCCTTATATACTCTTCCTTTTTCCGCTTGACAAGACATTCAACCTCTTTTGTGAACCATGGTTCCCTCACATGGCCATTTCCTCCCTGCCTGACAGGGACGTGCCTATCAAGGACACGCAGTATTTGTTCCTTGAACAAGCTCCACTTTTCATTTGTGCCTTTCCCTGACAGTTTCTGTTCCCACCTTATGCTCCCTAATTCTTGGCTAATCGCATCATAATTACCCATCCCCCAATTATAAACCTTGCCCTGCCATATGGTCCTATCCCTCTCCATTGCAATAGTGAAAGACACCAAATTGTGGTCACTATCTCCAAAGTGCTCTCCCACAAACAAATCTAACACTTGGCCCGGTTCATTACTCAGTACCAAATCCAATGTGGCCCCCCATCTTGTCGGCCTATCCACATTGTGTCAGGAAACCCTCCTGCACACACTGTGGAGCAATTTCTTCCTCCACATCTCTATTACTATTTGGGGACCTATAGAAAACTCCTAACAATGTGACCGCTCCTTTCCTATTTCTAACTTCGGCCCATATTACCTCAGTAGGCAGATCCCCTTCAAACTGCCTTTCTGCAGCCGTTAAACTATCCTTGATTAACAATGCTACTCCTCCACCTCTTTTACCACCTTCCTTACTCTTACTGAAACATCAATACCCCGGAACGTCCAACAACCATTCCTGTCCCTGTTCTAACCATGTCTCCGTAATGGCCACAACATCGTAGTCCCAAGTACCAATCCACGCTCTAAGTTCACCTACCTTATTCCGATGCTCCTTGCATTGAAGTAGACACACTTCAACCCACCTTTCTGTCTGCTGGTACACTCCTGCAACCTTGATACCTTCCTCAGTACCTCACTACTCTCGACACTGGCTTCTGGAACACAGCTCGTTTCCCCAGCCTACCCGCAAGGGTAGGTCTTGCCTCACAAATTTGATTGCATTCTTTGAGAAGGTAACTAAGTGTGTAGATGAAGGTAGAGCAGTTGATGTCGTATACATGGATTTTAGTAAGGCGAATGATAAGGTTCCCCATGGTCGGCTCATGAAGAAAGTAAGGAGGTGTGGGATAGAGGGAAATTTGGACAATTGGATAAGTAACTGGCTATCACATAGAAGACACAGGGTGGTAGTGGATGGAAAATTTTCAGACTGGAGACCAGTTACCAGCGGTGTACCATAGGGATCAGTGCTGGGTCCTCCGCTATTTGTGATTTTTTTTTTCAATGACTTGGAGGAGGAGGCTGAAGGGTGGGTCAGTAAATTTGCTGATGACACCAAGATTGGTGGAGTAGTGGATGAAGTGGAGGGCTGTTGTAGGCTGCAAAGAGACACTGATAGGATGCAGAGCTGGGCCGAAAAATGGCAGAAGGAGTTTAACCCTGATAAGTACGAGGTGATTCATTTTGGTGGAAAAAATTTGAATGTGGATTACAGGGTCAACGCAGGGTTCTGAGGAATGTGGAGGAACAGAGAGATCTTGGGGTTCATGTCCACAGATCTCTGAAGGTTGCCACTCAAGTGGATAGAACCGTGAAGAAGGCTTATAGTGTGTTAGCATTTATTAACAGGGGGCTTGAGTTTAAGAGCCGCGGGGTTATGCTGCAACTATACATGACCCTGGTGAGACCACATTTGGAGTATTGTGTGCAGTTCTGGTCACCTCATTATAGGAAGGATGTGAAAGCATTGCAAAGGAGATTTACCAGGATGTTGCCTGGTTTGCAGGATATGTCTTATGAGGAAAGGTTGAATGAGCTAGGGCTTTTCTCTTTGGAGCGGAGGAGGATGAGAGGCGACTTAATAGAAGTTTATAAGATAATGAGGGGGATAGATAGAGTGGACGTTCAGAAACTATTTCCTCAGGTGGATATAGCTGTTACAAGGGGGCATAACTATAAGGTTCAGGCTGGGAGATATCGGAGGGATGTCCGAGGTAGTTCTTTACTCAGAGAGTGGTTGGGGTGTGGAATGGACTGCCTGCTGTGATAGTGGAGTCGGACACTTTAGGAACTTTCAAGCGGTTATTGGATAGGCACATGGAGCACACCAGAATGACATGGAGTAGGATAGCTTGATCTTGGTTACGGACAATGCTCGGCACAACATCGAGGGCTCTATGTTCAACTTGTGACACTAATAAAGATTCTTGTTCTTATTATTATTAAGAAAAGCTTCAAGAGGTTGTTTTCTTATGCTCTTGACGTAGCATAAGCTGCTTCCTTGATGTATACTCTGACAAAGGAAGGTTCAGACTTGGAGGTAGCTTTAACACATTTATTAAACTATTAACAATTCTCCTACTTGGATTCGACTCTCCTGTTAATCCTGCTATAGCTACTCAGACTAACTAACCAGTCTGCTACAATCCATGTGGTGGGTGTGATGTGTTTCAATCAACCCTGTCTGTACTCACTAAGTGTCTCCACTGGAAAGAGACTGAGCATGTGCGCAGTGTCCTTTTATATGGGTTGGTGTACTGCCCCCCTTGTGGTAGTGTCACATCTGGATGTGTCTTGAATGCCCATTGGTCATGTCCTATCTTACTGGCCTATTGGTTGAATGTCTGTGTCATGTCTCTGGTGCTCCCTCTAGTGTCTAGCTAGGTGTAGTGTATGTACATTAACCCCTTGTGTATTTACAGTGATGCATATCACCACAGAGGTTAGTCATGAGACACATCAAATCCATACTCCCAGAACACCTTAATCCACTACAATTCGCATACCGCCACAACCGGCCCACAGCAGACACTATCTCCCTGGCCCTACACTCATCCTTGGAGTAGCTCGACAAAAAGGACTCCTACGTCAGAGTCCTATTCATTGACTACAGCTCCGCCTTCAACACCATAATCCCAGCCAAGCTCATATCCAAACGCCAAAACCTATGACTCGGCTCCTCCCTCTGCATCTGGATCCTCGACTTCCTGACCCACAGACCGCAATCTGTAAGGCTAAACAACAATACTTCCTCCACAATAGTCCTCAATACTGGGGGCCCATAAGGCTGGGTATGTAGCCACCTACTATACTCTCACACACACTTGACTGCGTGACAAAATTTGGCTCCAACTCTATCTATAATTATGCTGATGACACGACTGTAGCGGGTTGGACCGCAAACAATGACGAGTCAGAGTACAGGAGGGAGATAGAGAACTTGGTGACATGGTACAATGACAACAATCTCTCCCTCAATGTCAGCAAAACTAAGGAGCTGGTCATCAACTTCAGAAAGCAAAATGCCGTCCATGCCCCTAACTGTACCAATGGTGCGGAGGTGGAGATGGTTGACAGCTTCAAATTCCTGGGTGCAAACATCACCAACATTGGCCTCGAAATTCAATTGCTCCAAAAAGCAGACAGTGGGGAACGAGCTTTGAGGATAATATATCCATGTTTCAACTTAATTCCCAGCCCTTTGCCACATTCCTCCTGGCTTTACAGTGGAAGTACACCAGGGCTGCAGAACTACTGATTTGTGGCAAATTACAAATGGATAGATTAAGATAAATTGGTGGAATGGTAGCTGATATATGTTAACATGGAAAGCTTTAAAATTCTACACTTCTAAAATAAGTACTAAAGATGGGAGTGCATCTAATTGGGAAGATGTGTGGGGGGGCATTGAACAAAGTAGATTTGACAATATATTTTCTGAATGGTAACATTTGTATAAAACAGCAAGACATGTCTGCTCAACATTGCTGTATGTATTTTTTACAATAAGTATTGATCCTTCTAAAATAAAGTTAATACCATTCTAAATACAACTCACTAGTCTACGTGCTTAAACTCTACCAGTTGGAAGATATTCACTTCGATATACAGATATCAAAAAACCAAGATGCTAAAATAATCAGAGTTTGGGTGTTCTGGGTGTCAATGCAGAATATTTAGTAATACTGAACTGAAGAGAGTACTGGTCACATCTGAAAATTCCTGCTGTAACTTCACTAAGAATCTTTAGGAAGAGCCAGAAATGAAACTGGAACCCAATTTCCTCTTCGGCCCATTGGAAGTAGAGGACTACCTGTCTCAAACATAGCCCGTGATGTCGGGAAGGTGGGTCAAGGGCAGGGACTCCAAATGTCAGTGCTCCTGTGCTCTAATACTCAAAATACTCAGTTTATGGTTGGTGGAAGTATGCTTATGCTATTCTCATTATACTGACAGAGGTGGAGATCCACCTGGGTATCCAGGCTGGGATGGAGGCCTGAACCACTGGACAGGATTTTTCAAGACATTTTTAAATGCAGTTCTTTCGTCGAGGGGCTTTCGGGGATGCACCCACCAAAGGCAGGCTACTTAACATACTTCTGCCAACTAGGGTTAATTGGTAAAATTACTGACAAGTGTTTTGCCAGCTTAATTGCTGGCATCACCTGTCCATGAATTTTTAAGACCTCAGCTTAGAAATTGATCTTTGTTATACCTGTTTTCAGATAGCAAAAAAAGAAGGAATAAAGTGTCCTTTTCACATGGCAATGTCAAGGATGCCTGAAATGTGCCCAATTCCACATTAAGTCAAGTGATTTTTCAGCATCCCTGGTAACTGCCTAAAACAAATTAGGCTTCGTTCATACGATGATAATCTATAAATTAATTAATAATCTGTCAAATTAGGTGTGCTGCATGGAGTCAGTATTGAGTCTGATCCGCTCAGGTTTTCTTGTTGTATGCAGCTGAGTAAATGGCTGAGTAAAAGGTTAGTTAAAAAATTCTAAATCAAATTGAATTTCCATGAGTTTATCAAAGCGCTGTGATTTGTTGAGTTTGCTTCTGAACGTGTAATTATTCAGTTCTGCAATTCCGTGTAAAGTTAACCTGTGATTATTACAAACAATGATTTCTACGGTAGTGAGTATTGTTGCAGTCTCTTTGATAAAATGTTATTACAGTTCCTTCAAAAGGCAAGTGCCACTGTCAGTTTATCTGCCATAGCTGTCTGTTGGCAGGGGTGTAATAGTTGTTCCATTCACAATCAGCTATAACTGTGGCAGAATCCTGGGATGCTTTTGTTTTTGATATGGAAGGACAAAACCAATTTGGAAAGCACACAGAATTGCACAAGATTTATTTTTCTTATGCTGCAAAGAGCAACATTCTATCAGCATGATACTGAAGATAATAACACAGGTGTTTCTATGATGTATAATGCAGGGATTGTGTGGTGAGGATTAAATTATAAAGGTGAGATAAAAAATAAATTTATAAAAAGATAAAAATGTACCAGGGGCTGCTGTCAGCAAAGTAAACATATCAGTGGCACCAGAACCTGATCACATCCTTCTCAGTTCAATATTAATTACTGTTCAATTGCTTGCGATGGTTTGTGTTGTACTTCAGCACCAAGCGAATGAGGTGAGAAGTTTATTTGTGCAGAGGTTTGTTTGAGCATGGATAACTCTGCCTCAGGCCTAGGTCAAGACAGAGGCCACTCCATTTGAGGAAAATTGGACACGTTTTTGAAGATGAGTAAGATATAGAGCTATGAGGAGAGAGTGAATTAATGGGATTAGTTTTAGATGACACTAACAGAGAGCTGGCATTGACACAATAAGGTGACAGGCTTTTCCTTGTGCTGTAAACTGCTACGGTTGTGTAGTTTGTAATGTTATTCTCATTGAGGGAGGTTACTATTTATTTGCAGGTGAATTAGGATCTGTTTTCTTTCACTGATCATTGTTATCTCTGATTACACCTTTTTCAGTCGTTACTGCTTTGCGTAACGTGCTTGGAAAGCCAGTCTGTTCTTTATCATTTACCAGCTATTGAGTTCATTGTAAACATCTTGCATTATATTTGTTCAAATACACAAACCTCGGTATATTATCTCCAGCAGAAATAATTCTTCACAAATGTCACAAAGATAAGTAGAGGAGAAGCTAATCTAGTTCATCCTTCCACAGAAATCTACAAGCACTACTTCTGGCTGACCAATTATCATCAGAAATCATTGCTGACTTCTTATCAATGAAAGCATGTGGATGTTTGAGTGATTTAGTCACTCAATTATATGTCAAGCAGTTCTGTGAGCAGGACAAGAAGGAAAGATATATCGCACATTTCAAGACTTCAGGACATCCCAAGGCATTGAACAGCTGTGAAATAAAAACAGAAGATTCTGGAAAAAACTCAACAGGTCTGGCAGCATCTGTGCAGATTGTTTCATGTTCAAAGACTGCCGGCTTTCTCAATGTCCGTCTCAGCGACATGAACTGATTATAAGATGGAAGCTTACAGATCTTACCTCATGGAAGAGGTCACATGATCACAGAAAGTCAGCTCGGACATGTAATGCTGCGCATTTCATAGCCCAACCAGAGAGAGAAACAGAGTTAATGTTCCGAGTCCAGGATGATTCTTCTTTGGAACAAGTTCTTTAGAGTTCAGTGCTGGATTGGGTGGGCTGAAAAGCCTGTTTTCACATTGGAGCTTCAGTATTTCTGTCTATTTCTGTGCAGTTAATAGGTCCATGTTCATGGTACTTTGCACTTCACAGAATCTGTAAACTGCAGTAATTGGTTTCTGAGGTCTGGATTGCAGATCGTAATGTGCCAATTGAGTAGCTTTGGTCTAGGTTCTTCTGTAGCTCTTTGGATGATTCATCAGATGCTATTTCTCATGCTCTCTCCCTGTTTCTTGTCATTGGTGAAATTGAGCAACCTGCTACTCATTTCTGAATACAGCAATGGTGGATAGCCAGCAGTGATAGCTGGGCTATTCTTGCCCTCTTTCCATGATTAGTCGACACAGTTATTCTATAATTAAACAATTGGAGGTACCATTTTGTTCTGCTGGTGTATTAGTAAGTGCTTGGTTGCGTGTTTTGCTCATTTTCACTTTTATAATGTGACATTTTCATTGCCCAATGCCTGGAATTTTAAGATAATATATATTTGACCTGCTCCCACCAAGTGTTCCAGGATTATATCTGGGTTCCTCAGTACAATTAACATTTGAAGAGGGCAATTTGTGAACATTTATATCCTTGTTACCAATGGAAACAAAGAAGTGGAACAAGCCTCAGTGTAAATATAAAAATGCTGAAGTATATTATACACATTGTCCATCATGCTATTACCCTCAGTCTTATGCTGTTTGCTCATTCTCTATCAGAATTTCTTTCTGTCTTAACTACCAAATTAATTATACCGAAAATAAAACATGGAAAGGAATATAGTTTCGGGAATGGCATCAGTGGGTCTTAAAATATATATATTTTAGATACAAAGCATAAAAACAAATGTACTGAACCACTGCATTTGGCCCCACAAGTAATTCATGTCTAAACAAATCTGATTGTCTTTGATGCAAATTCCGAGGGCACAACATGAAAACCATTCCATTTTCTAACCATTATTATATCGATGAGCATTTAAATAAAAGAACAAATAACCACCAAGCCATGTGCTGCTCATCTCTCACTATCAGCTAACACAGCCTCAAAACATATCAGATTTTCATATCTGACATACGTCAAGGCAGATGGAGCTACCATGATGTCTGTGGGGTGTACAGCCAACCTTCAGGTCCTATTCAACTAGACAACCAACAGTAGCTTTGTCGTTTGTATACAATTCCTCTTTTGAGATTGTGGAAAATCTGGTGGAAGATAAACTGATAATCTGGAAAATTAGGCCACAGGGCGGCGCCACATCATCTATGACTCCAAAGTCATGGGCAGGAACTGTACACTCATGTTTGGTTGCATGTTGCTATTGTGTTGATTCAACAAGAGGCAGCCTTTCCCCAGTCCCAACGCAGCTGTTAGACCATCTGCATGTGCTCCCAAAATTTTAGCATATGATATTGAACTTTAAAAAAATTATTCCTGCACAGGCTGTGGGCAAGGTCAGTAATTATCACCCTTCTCTGATTTCCCTTGTGAAGGTGTAGTGATCTGTTTTCTTAAAGAGCTGCAGTGCCTGTGGTACAGTGAATGAGCAGAGATATATTTTAAAGCCAGGATGGTGTGTAACTTGGAGCTGAATCTGGAGTTCACAAGCATCCATTTGCCTTTGTCGTTATAAGTGGAAGCGGTCACACGATAATCTAAAAGAGGCCTTGAGAGGTTGCTGAAGTTGCTGCATCTTGTAAATAGTACATACTGCTGTCACAATGCATCAATGGTGGAGGGAGTGAATGTTTGAGGTGGTGGAAGAGATGTCAATCAAGCGGGCTACATTTTTCTGGATAGAACTTCCTTTGTGTTGTTGGAGGTACATAAGTTCAGGCAAGTGGAAAGCATTCCATTATACTCCTGCCTTGCTATTGGTGGATAGGCCTTTGAGGAGTCAGGAGATAAGTCACTCAACATCTGAGTGTCTGCTGTAGTCACTGTATATTTTTAGCTGGTCCAATTACATTTCTGGTCAACAGTGACTCACCAGGGGCAGCACGTGGCACAGTGTTTAGCACTGCTGCCTACGGCGCTGAGGACCCGGGTTCGAATTCGGGCCCTGGGTCACTGTCCATGTGGAGTTTGCACATTCTCCCCGTGTCTGCATGGGTTTCACCCCCACAGCCCAAAGATGTGCAGTGTAGGTGGATTGGCCACGCTAAATTGCCCCTGAATTGGAAAATAAAATTAATTGGGTACTCTAAATTTATTTTTTAAAATAACAATGACCCACCAGGAGGTTGATGATGATAAATTGGATGATGGTAATGCTAGTGAAAGTCAGACCGGTGATTTGATTATCTCTTATTGGACATAGTTAATGCCTTGGCATTTGTGCGGCATTTCCATTGTTCAACACAAGTCTGAATGTCTTGCTGCATCTCTGAGCATATGCTATTTTGTAATGTGAGGAGTGAAACTGGAACTGAACACTGTGCAATCATTGGCTGTCAACCCCTACTCCTAGACTTAAGATGGAATGAAGGTCATCGAGAAGTAGCTGAAGTTGGTTAGGCCTGGTTCACTCCTCTGAGGAACTCCTGCAGTGGAGTCCTGGGACTGAGATGATTGGCCTCCAACAACCACAACCATTCTCTTTTTTCTTTTTGCTAGGTATGACTTCAACCAATTTTTGCAACTGATTGTCATAGATTTCAATTCTACTACAGCTCCTTGCTGCTTTGATATAACCCACACCTCACTTCTGGAATTTAACTCTTTGGTCTATGTTTGAACAAAGGGTAAATCAGGTCTGAAGACAGCAGGTTCTGGCAGAAACCAAACTGAGCACCAATGAGTAGGTTATTGATGAACAGGTGCTGCTTGATAGCACTGTCAACAATACCTTACATTTCTTTGCTGGTTATTGAGTTTAGGTTGATGGGATTGGAATTGACCAGTTTGCATTTGTCCTAGTTTTCCTTTGGATAAACATACCAAGACAATTATATACAAACCAGCTGGTTTAGCACAGTGGGCTAAACAGTTGGCTTGGAAGGCAGAACAAGGCCAGCAGTGCGGGTTCAATTCCCGTACCGGCCTCCCCGAACAGGTGGCGGAGTGTGGCGACTTGGGGCTTTTCACAATAACTTCAATAAAGCCTACTTGTGACAATAAGCGATTATTATTATTACAGTATTGTAGCTGCACTGGAACAACTGAATTAGGGGCTGTCATGATATGCAAACATGCAACCAATGAACACTCAGAATAGGACACAACCAATGGGCAGTCAGGACACTCAGAGGTGGCATCACCACACGGGGACATGACGTAAACACTATAAAAGGGATGAGGCACTCACACCCTGCCTCTTTCCACAGACAGACATCTAGAGAGTTAGACAGGGCTGATCAGCAGCCTCACACCCCAGCACGTGGCTTAGAGAAAGCTGGTTCAGTTAGACTGAGTTACTACAGTTAGATTAGCAGAGAGTCAAACTCATTTGAGAACTGTGTTAATTGTTCAATAATCACCTGCTAATGCTCGCATTCCTAGCATTGTTTGGCATCTTTGAATTTGTCTATATATGTGTTTCTGGAACAGACCTCTTCATTCACCTGAAGAAGGAGCAGCGCTCCGAAAGCTAGTGACATCGAAACAAACCTGTTGGACTTTAACCTGGTGTTGTAAGACTTCGTACTGTGCTCACCCCAGTCCAACGCCAGCATCTCCACATCATGGCTACCATCGACACCGCAAACTGCCGGCTCAAAGTGGAGAGGATCTCCAGGAAGATCGCGCATATAGACACTGACATTAAGTTTCTACAAAGGTGCAAGAAAGCAGACAAGATCCCGAAAGGGCTACAGATCACAAACCCACTCAAGTCGACCTACAACACAGACTTCGCTGAGAGACTCTGCCATCGCACCTCTCTCACACTCCTCAACCACCTCGTCCGCCAGCTCTACAGCAGACGACGCAACCTGGAAACCAAGATAGAGGCCATATTCTCAACTTGCGCTCAGGATGCAGCAGACCAGCTGCGGAACACCGCCAAACAGATGAGACAACAATACTATGCCACCTATATGCATACCAAGAACAGAAAGCTTGAGAAACTTGGCATCACCACCGGCAGCAACCAAGCCACCCCCGGTGTCACAGTAGAAAACAATACAGGGAAATCTATTGTCAACTTGTCAGACTACACCCTTCAACCAGACAAAATCGAAGTCCTCAGCAGAGGGCTTAATTTCTGCACCACCACCAAAATGGACCCCATCAGTCTCGCGGCAGACACGGAGGAATTCATCAGGCGAATGAGGCTCCGGGAATTCTTCCACAGACCCCAAGAGGCCAACAGCGAACCCAAGCAGACTACCAATGAACCGGAACAGCAGACCGAGAGATCTGCGGTGCGGCAACCGAAGAGGAAAGAGTCGAATTGGACCCCTCCGGAAGGCCGCTGCCTTAGACTCGACATGTATGCTCAAGCCGTCAGGAGTCGCGTCAATGCCAGATTCACAAGACAACCCCGAACGTCACCCAAGCACAACGCAATGCCATCCGCGCTCTCAAGACCAACCACAGCATCGTCATCAAACCAGCAGACAAAGGGGGGCCACTGTCGTACTGAACAGAATGGACTACTGCAAAGAAGTATACCAACAACTGAACAACCAAGAACACTACAGACAGTTACCCGCAGATCCGACCAAGGAACACATCCGCCAACTTAACAGACTGATCAAGACCTTGGATCCAGATCTTCAGAGCACCCTACGTGCTCTCATCCCACGTACTCCCCGCATTGGAGATCTCTACTGCCTCCCAAAAATACATAAGGCCAACACACCAGGCCGCCCTATCGTTTCAGGCAATGGGACCCTGTGTGAGAACCTCTCTGGCTACATCGAGGGCATCTTGAAACCCATCGTACAAGGTACACCCAGCTTCTGTTGCGACACGACGGACTTCCTACAGAAACTCAGCACCCATGGACCAGTTGAACCAGGAACATTCCTCGTCACAATGGACGTCTCGGCACTCTACACCAGCATCCCCCATGACGATGGCATTGCTGCAACAGCCTCAGTACTCAACACCGACAACTGCCAATCTCCAGACGCAATTCTGCAACTCATCCGCTTCATTCTGGATCACAACGTCTTCACCTTCGACAACAAGTTCTTCATCCAGACGCACGGAACAGCCATGGGGACCAAATTCGCACCCCAATACGCCAACATCTTCATGCACAAGTTTGAACAGGACCTACTCACCGCACAGGACCTTCAACCGATGTTATACACCAGATACATCGATGACATTTTTTTCCTTTGGACCCACGGCGAAGAATCACTGAAACGACTACACGATGACATTAATAAGTTCCATCCAACCATCAGACTCACCATGGACTACTCTCCAAAATCAGTTGCATTCTTGGACACACTCGTCTCCATCAAGGACGGTCACCTCAGCACTTCGCTTTACCGCAAACCCACGGATAACCTCATGATGCTCCACTTCTCCAGCTTCCACCCTAAACACATTAAAGAAGCCATCCCCTATGGACAAGCGCTCCGTATACACAGGATCTGCTCAGACGAGGAGGAGCGTAACAGACATCTACAGACGTTGAAAGATGCCCTCGTACGAACGGGATATGGCACTCGACTCATCGATCGACAGTTCCAACGCGCCACAGCGAAAAACCGGACCGACCTCCTCAGAAGACAAACATGGGACACAACCGACAGAATACCCTTCGTCGTCCAGTACTTCCCCGGAGCGGAGAAACTACGTCATCTTCTTCACAGCCTTCAACACGTCATTGATGACGATGAACATCTTGCCAAGGTCATCCCCACACCCCCACTACTTGCCTTCAAACAACCGCGCAACCTCAAACGAACCATTGTGTGCAGCAAATTACCCAGTCTTCAGAACAGTGACCACGACACCACACAACCCTGTCATGGCAATCTCTGCAAGGCGTGCCAGATCATCGACATGGATACCACTATTACATGTGAGAACACCACCCACCAGGTACGCGGTACATACTCATGCGACTCGGCCAACGTTGTCTACCTCATACGCTGCAGGAAAGGATGTCCTGAAGCGTGGTACATTGGCGAGACCATGCAGACGCTGCGACAACGAATGAACAGACATTGCGCAACAATCACCAGGCAGGAATGTTCCCTTCCAGTCGGGGAACACTTCAGCAGTCAAGGGCATTCAGCCTCTGATCTCCGGGTAAGCGTTCTCCAAGGCGGCCTTCAGGACCCGCGACAACGCAGAATCGCCGAGCAGAAACTTATAGCCAAGTTCCGCACACATGAGTGCGGCCTCAACCGGGACCTGGGATTCATGTCACATTACATTCATCCCCCACCATCTGGCCTGCGAAATCCTACCAACTGTCCTGGCTTGAGACAATTCACACCTCTTTAACCTGGGGTTACCCCATCTCTGGATCTGTAAAGATTTAATCACCTGCTAATGCTCACATTCCTAGCATTGTTTGGCATCTTTGAATTTGTCTATATATGTGTTTCTGGAACAGACCTCTTCATTCACCTGAGGAAGGAGCAGCGCTCCGAAAGCTAGTGACATCGAAACAAACCTGTTGGACTTTAACCTGGTGTTGTAAGACTTCGTACTGTGCTCACCCCAGTCCAACGCCGGCATCTCCACATCATGTTCAATAAACACGTTGAACTCATTTCAGAGTCTGGAGCACCTTTAGTTAAGACTGCATCAATTAGCAGCCTGTGTTATCTGAAGCAGCATAACACAACGTGATACCAGGAGTAACTGTTCAATCTATTTAGTTCAACTCAGCAAGATCCGTGACAACCAGCGACTGAATACAGGCACAATGGACAAGTATCAGCCTCCTCATCTGCTCAGGACCACCGGCAATCTTAGTGCCAACTGGTGATCATTCAAGCAGAAATTTCAACTATACGTGGAAGCATCCGACCTCAATGGCGCAACCGATGTGCGGAAGATAGCTCTTCTACTCACCACTGCGGGTGACCATGTAATAGAGATCTTCAACTCCTTTCACTTTTCTGAAGGGCAGGACAAAACAAAGTACCAAACCATCCTGGACAAATTCGACAGCCACTGCCAGGTGGACACCAACAATATCTTCGAGTGCTACGTCTTCAAGCAGAGGATGCAAGGTAAAGACGAATCTTTCAACTCCTTTCTAACTAACCTTAGACTGCTAGCGCAATCCTGCAACTTCGGTGATATCACTGACTCCATGATCAGAGACCAAATCGTTTTTGGAGTCCACCCTGATCCTCTGCGAGAGCAATTGTTGAAAATCAAGCACATGACCCTGTCAATCGCGATTAGGCATGGAGGGATGAGGCACTCACACCCTGCCTCTTTCCACAAACAGACATCTAGAGAGTTAGACAGGGTTGATCAGCAGCATCACACCCCAGCACGTGGCTTAGTGCAAGCTGGTACAGTTAGACTGAGTTACTACAGTTAGATTAGCAGAGAGTCAAACTCATTTGAGAACTGTGTTAATAGTTCAATAAACACGTTGAACTCATTTCAGAACCTGGAACATCCTTTAGTTAAGATTGCATCAAGTAGCAGCCTGTGTTATCTGAAACAGCATAACACAACAGGGGCATGGTTAGTTTTGGAGCAGAAGTCTTCACCACTACAGTTGGAATATTGTCAGGTTATATCCAGTGTCCTCAGGTATTTCTAGACATCATGTGGAGTGAGTCAATTTGGTGAAAGGCTGGATTGTGTGATGGAGGGGGACTTCACAGGGGAGCCCAAGGTGGTTTATCCACTCAGCACCTCTGACCAAAGATGGTTGCAAGCTCTTCAGCCTTCACTTTTGCACTCATGTGCTGAACCCCACTATTAGGGGGATGGGGATGTTCATGGAGTCCACTTTTCCTTCCAGATTTTCAATTCACGACGGAATGTGGCAGGACTGCAGAGCTTTGATTTGATCCATTGTTTGTAGGAATGATTGTGGCTTCACCAGGTTGACATGCCTGCTGCTGTTTCAGGCATGATCTTCTGCATTTATCATTGAAGCAGGGTTTGTGTCCTGTGAGTGTGAAATACACTGGACCATGATTTACAGATTGCTGTGGATGCAGTCCTGCTGCTGCTGATAGCCGACAACGTCGCTGAGCTTCTGTATTTGTCACAAATTTATCCCATTTAATGGTGTAGATTTTCATCGATCTATCTGAATGGAGCAAAGGAAGGAAAATAAACCAAGGAACATTGTGTACTCCAACAAGAGCCTTCAAGTTTCACTTCTGTTCATTTAAGTGGAAGGATACCCTTCATCCATTTTTTCTTTCTCCACTCCACTCAATCCCGGAGGGTGTGGCCGCAAATCTGTGCCTCGTTCCCAAGTACTCCAACTTAATTCCAGTATATAATGTAATGAAGGGCCTTTCATTGTTGACATTGTAACGTTCCAACACTGTTTGTAGATCCCACTTGCACAATAACAGCTGGGTCCTGTTGAAACGTCAAGTGTTGAAGGCCTCAGCTCTCATATGCCAATTAAATAATTCAGAATTTTCAACCAGGTTCTCGCAGTAATATTAAATCAATTCTCACCATTCTTTTCTTTCCCAGTTTGGGCTGGTAATGTATCTCAAATCAACAACCAGGAAAGTTGAAATTCTAAATGCATACCACATGAGGCTCAGTTAAACTTCCTGCATATGGATCATTCATACCTTTGAAATGGGGTAATTTAAATCTCACAATTGGGTGGCGTGCGATTCAGTTTAGATGTGGGGCAGAATTCTCCCCAAACCCCCGCCGGCAGGTTTGATGGTGGGAACAGCAGGAGAATGTAGTGGGTGGTCCAGAAATTGGTTTCACACTGGCATCTTCACACTGTGAACTTACAACGGGATCTTCCATTGGTGCCCACCATGGCAGGTCGAAAAGCCCACCAGAGGCCAGTGTGAACCTCATTTGCATCCTGTTAATAGGGTGCAAATAAAGACCTGACACCCTGGAACCTCAGATTCTTTGCGATGCCAGCATGAAACATGTTTTGAACAACATGCATGCAGATGACAGAACTCATCCGAACAATGCCTGGGGCATTGAACTTTAGAGTTCGGATGGAGGCCTTGGACCACCACAGCAGCGGATCGGGGGAGCATCTGTAAGTGGACCTTCGAGATTCGGTGTCCTGGAGGGAGTCCATCTTCCAGCCTCAGAATGTTCCAAGAAACCTATCTTCATTCTCAGGAGGTTCATATCCTGGTGTCAGAGTGCTCCCCGAGACTTATCTTAATTTTCAGGAGGTCCACCTTCTTTCTTAAATAGTGGGTCAGTGATGTTGGCCGCCTTTTCAATATGGCACCTGGACACAATGGCATATTAGGCACCACCCAGGCCTACCGCACCACATAATAGTGTATAACATCTGGGTCCACAATTAATGAGGTCAGGGCCAAAGATTTGGCATGTTGACTGACATCCACAACTGGGCACATTCCACGGCCCTGCACCCACCACAGCACCAAGTCTCAAAATAGGAAAATTCTGCCTGTGATAACTTTAAAAGTCAACCTGAACCCATCTCCGACCTGACCACTTCCAAGTTCAACAAAGGGGGCGAGTAACAATCTTACTCTCAACAGAAAGATGTGAACTTAATAATAATGTAATGAGGCAGTGTAGAAAATTCAGAATTTTCAACCAGGTTCTGACAGTAATATTAAATCAATTCTCACTTTAAGGTTTAATCCTGGCTGGCCAAGTTTCCCAGTCCTCATAAAACCCTTTCAGATAAACGGAGGCAAGGGTTGCTTTGTCGAAAAGGTAAATGTTTTTACTGGTCTTGCTTGTTGGCCAGGAGGAGCAGGAGGACTTCATTCAGCCCTCCAATTTGACTTTTCTTCTTGTTCTACCTTGTGCTCACACTCTCCTCAGCCATAATTCAAAAACTACTCTGCACTGCACTCCCCTCCTCCCCCTACTCTCTCCCAAGCCCGATGATTGGGGAACAGACCTCCCTTCCCAATGACAGCAGAACCACTTCCACTTGCCGATCTCTACCTCCACCTGCAACTGTAGCTGAGCATTCCTCTAGAACATCCCCTCTTTGACGGGGAGCCTCGTCATGTGGCGTCCTGGTTATGAAACCCACCCAGTCAATATTGTGCTTATATTTTACCCAGTATCTACATTGGGCATTTGAAAATTAAATAGCCAAGCTTCAACAGGCTAGGTGGGCCTTGTATTGAGAGTGGGATGCAGTAAAACGCTGGGGGGTGTGGAGGAGGACTGAGGGAATGGGGAACCAAATATCCATTGAATCCCAAGAAGAAAACCTTGGGATCCTGTGAGGAGGGTCTGAGCACAAGGCCGAGCTTCTAGGGACAATTCTGGAAATGACTGCTCATTGGGCATACTGAAAGAAATTGGGAGGGGGGGGGGGTGCAAGGAACACCCCATCCTGCTTAATTAATATCACAACACGAGGCGTATGCCGATGGTAGGAGAGGAGTCTGATCTTGCAATTTGGGGAACCTCAGGAATGTTCGGATAGCACAAGGGAGAAGATACACAACATAAATGAACTCTTCTTTTTTCCTTGAGGAAGAATATCAGTTCCATTTTCTCCCTTTCTTTAACTTTATTCATGTTGCACGCTATCCTCTTGCCAAAATAATGGAGAAATGATCTGTTACCAGGTAATCAATAGTGCCAAAGTCATATACACTCAATCTTAGCTCATGACATCTCTCAGACAGCTATGCTTTGATTGAGAACTAATCAATTCGGGAATTATAAAATCAAATTGCGTTCTAACGTTGTGCTACACATTTACTGGTGTGATAGTGTAGCATTCCACTACACTGCCTCAGTCATGCTTCTTCTTAAAATCTATATGCCTCTTACAAAATATGTTACAATTATAGTAAGCAAGCAATGAATCACAGAAATATACTCTTGAGTTGTTTACATGTTATAATTGATGTTTCAGGTTAAGCTTGACTGGTCAATTTCTAACCTGTTCATGAGGACTATATAGAGCACTAACTGATTTCAGTCTTTCAATCACTTAAATTAAGTTTATACAAAATAACAGAATGAACATTTAGGTAATAATGTTAGGCTATTCAATGCCATCCATCATGCTTACCTACAATCTGTTTCAAGTGTGATGGCTTGGCATTTTCCTGCAGCTTTAATAAACTGAGTACTCGTAATCTGACTGGCAATGATAATGATCTTTGTATTTTCCCTTTTTCTATCACTGATAGTTTCAGATAAATCTTGCAAATCTGCTGAGCTCACATCCAATTTTGAATTGTTATTATTGCATTTAATTAGCTGAACACATTTGTTAGCTTCTCCTCACCTTTTTGACATCTATAGCAATTTTCATAATAAACGAATTTAGTATGTAATTTTGGAACTATCTGCTTCTTTACAAATATGCATATTACAACACCTCAAAAGGAACGTTCCAGAAAATAATGAATCTGGATTTGCTCAGACTTTCTGTCACTGTGGGTCACTGAAAGTGTCAGAAATGTGACGCACGATCTACCGGTCGCATTGCTCCCGACAGATGGCGCGACTGATAGATGCTGAGAGATCCCTATTCCAGCGTCTACCCATTTTGCCATGCCTCAATGACATCTAACGCGATCTCGCGAGACATCACAATCTGAATCCTGCCAGTTGTGGGCAGCGTCACTTTTCAAAATTTGCACATTGGGGTGGGACAGCTAGTATCACACTAACATGCACTCCCCTGATCTACCCGAGGTTTTGGAATCTAACCCCTTCACCTCGGGTGAGTCATTCAGTGCTGGTATCGACAAATGGGGGCCAGACGGAACAGCACTTGTGGGGGTCTCCAAAGGGGTCGAGCAATGTTGCGCATGCGCATTTGAAAAAAGAGTGCACTCTGGACGACGATCGATTAGCGCATGCGCAAACTTCCATTGCGCATGATGTCACGAGCGTGATGATGTGTTGACGCTCTGGCCATGTCCACTTAAAGAAAAAATGCCCGGCAATCGGATACACAAGTTTAAAAGACACCAAACAGAAGCATTTTGACTCGCAAGGCAAAATATTGATCGAATTTGAACCAACAGCTGAAGAAGACCTTAGCAGCACCATTGAACATCATGAAGGACCCCGGAAGGAGGGCAATGAAAGACTCCAGAAAGAGAGCAGTGAAAGAAGATGACAATTTTAACCAATATCACTGTCCCGGTATTCTCCAGGGCCTCCGTGATTCTCCTCCTCCGATAGGCCGAGTTCCCGACGGCGCAGTTCACTTCATAGAATCATAGAATTTACAGTGCAGAAAGAGGCCATTTGGCCCATCAGGTTTGCACCGGCCCACGGAAAGAGCATCCTACTTAAGCTCACGCCTCCACCCTTTACCCGTAACCCAGTAACCCATCTAACCTTTTGGACTAATGGCAGTTTGGCATAGCCAATGCACCTAACCTGCGCATCTTTGGATTGTGGGAGGAAACCGGAGATCCCGAAGGAAACCCTGGATGAATGCAGGAATTTCAGATAAATTGTATTATCTGTATTTGGTACAGTAAGGGTTAAAAGTCTGGGTTAGTGTGTGCATAACTGCTGCAGAAGTGTTTTTAAAATCCTGGCTTGTAAGACACCTAGACATTTTGGGAGCCACAGGTGCAATTAAAGCATTGTAAAAGTTTGGGCTGATGGATTTTTCTTTATATTAAGAGGGTTCCCTGCGGAGACATGTGTTCAGTTTAGCAAGATTATGTAGTTAATGGGAGGAGCCAGGAGTTGAAGCAGTCAGTTGGAAGTTTTCAGAGTTGTAGTTTGTGGTTGGAAGGCAAACTGAGAGGTTTCTGAAGAAATACAGCCAGAGATTCTGCTTCGTTCTGACAGGGTTCAGATCTATCTTTTCAAACAGTCTCAAAAGACATCTCTGTACAGCAAGTATTCCTGAGGGGTAACTGTATTAAAAAGTGGATTGGGATCTGAGATGGTTTTGTGTTTGAGTGGAAAGAAAGATAGCAGTTAAGGGTTTTTGTGTCACTATTGATTAGTATTATTTAAGGGGTATTTGTAAGCTATTTTCTTGTGTGATGTGAATGATATTTTAATACTGTGTTTTAATAAAGTTTGTTTTAATATACCATGCCCTATCTTGAATGAAATCACTCCTGGTGCGAGGTATCATTTCCTCAAAGTCTTACAAAATTTAAAATATTAGGGGTCTGTCCAGTATCTTACCTACTGTTGGGGTCTGGTCTGGGATGCTAATACCATTTTAAAGCTAACAGCACATCACTGCGGTGAGACAGATGAATAAGAGCTGACCTGGAGCTACCAATTCTAGGAAACAACACTACAGCCTTAAAAGCCTGGCCATCTATTATTCATCTCAAAGTGAATAATGGCAGATCCTAAGACTACAGTAATCAAATCAACCAATTGAAACTGAAATTTCATTACGTGCGAATTAGCGGTATATCACAAGTAACTCATGTCTATTATAAAGAGTCAAGAACTGAATTATCAGAATATTTCCAAAAGTACAGACTGAGGGAGGGGGGGGGGGGGGGTAGAAACAGGGCTGGATAGTGCCAGCTGGAGCTCTCAGAGTAATGAACCCCAAAGTGTTACTGAGCTTACATCACTAACAGCATCCAGACAAACAGCTGGTGGGGATCTGCAGGCAACGCTCCTGGTGGAAATCAGAGTTCCTGAATGGTAAAAAAAGTCTCTAGCATCCCGATAATGACACCTCCCCTAATCCCTACAGGCAATCATCAATACTATAATGATTGACTGCTGCTTCCCTGTCAACAAGTAGTTACCACGGAACAGGACTTAATCTCAGTAAACCACAGCAACCAAAAAGTGTCCAACATCGCCATAGTTTTCTGACAGTTGTGCCGCTGGCTGGGAGGGGCTTCTGTCAGGGCCGGGGGGAGTAGCTGGGGGTGGCCAGGATAGAACATAGAACATAGAACATAGAATATTACAGCGCAGTACAGGCCCTTCGGCCCTCGATGTTGCACCGACCTGTGAAACCACTCTAAAGCCCATCTACACTATTCCCTTATCATCCATATGTCTATCCAATGACCATTTGAATGCCCTTAGTGTTGGCGAGTCCACTACTGTTGCAGGCAGGGCATTCCACACCCTTACTACTCTCTGAGTAAAAAACCTACCTCTGACATCTGTCTTATATCTATCTCCCCTCAATTTAAAGCTATGTCCCCGCGTGCTAGACATCACCATCCGAGGAAAAAGGCTCTCACTGTCCGCTCTATCCAATCTTCTGATCATCTTGTATGCCTCAATTAAGTCACCTCTTAACCTTCTTCTCTCTAACGAAAACAGCCTCAAGTCCCTCAGCCTTTCCTCATAAGATCTTCCCTCCATACCAGGCAACATTCTGGTAAATCTCCTCTGCACTCTTTCCAATGCTTCCACATCCTTCCTATAACGCGGCGACCAGAATTGCACGCAATACTCCAAATGTGGCTGCACCAGAGTTTTGTACAGCTGCAACACGACCTCATGGCTCCGAAACTCAATCCCTCTCCCAATAAAAGCTAATACACCATACGCCTTCTTAACAACCAAACTTAACAGGTTGGGGTGGATGGCACAGAATACCACTGCCCCAGCCAGAAAGGCAACCATGCAGCTGTGCACACCGCTGACAGCCCACAGTGAACTTAGGACCACGGGTCTTTTAGGTGTCCCCTCCAGGCCACCCCTCAGGTGCTCTCTGGCCCCAGCCGAGCCATCAGCAGTATGGGCGCGCAACCAGTGCAGTCTTGTTTGCTGGGATGGGTGTGTGTGAGGATTGTAATGTGTCAATCACGGACCCGGCAAATCACACACCGTTTCTCATTGGAATCGATTATGTTCCACATGGCGCCGGTGCTAGCCCCTTCACAGTCACTGAATCGGTCCAGGATCGGCACCAGTTTGCTGTCGTGAAAGTCCACAAATCCTGCCCCGGCGTCAACATTTAGGGTGGGATTCTTCATTCCTGAGACTTTTATTTATCTGACTCTGTGGTCACTGTGATTTTTATCATGCCCACGCAGACATAGGGAGAAAGTGCAAACTCCACACAGTCACCCAAGGCCGGAATTGAACCCGGGTCCCTGGCCCTGTGAGGCAGCAATGCCAACCACTGTGCCATCATGCTGCCCAATTGGACCAATTTCTATCGAGTTCAGGAGCCAAGTGGCCCAGAAAAAATCCAACTGAGCATCAGAGGATCAAGTTATTGATGTGTGAGTGCCACTTGACATCAGTGTCAACGGCACCTTCCATCACTTTGACTGAGAGGAGAATAATGGAACAGTTATTGTCTGGGGTGGATTTGTCCTACTTTTTATGGACAGAACGTGCTTGGGAAAATTTCCACATCGTTTGGTGGATGCCAATTTTGTAGTTGTACTGGAACAGCTTGGGTGGGGCTACAACTAGTTCTGGAGCGGAATATTTCAGTACTCTTACAGGGATGTTGTTCAGAGCCCACAGCTTTTGCAGTATCCACTGCCGTCAGCCATTTCTTGGAGTGAATTCATCACGTGGCGTGAATTTAGTTGGCTGTAGTTTGACACCTGTGATGCTGGGGATCTAGGGAGGAAGTCGAGGTGGATCATCAACCTGGCCCTTCTGGACGAAGATGGCTTCAAAAATGTTTGAAGCCTTGTCTTTTGCACTGATGTGCTGGGCTCCCCCACTTTGCAGATGGGGGATATTTGTGGAGCCTCCTCTTGTCCATCACGACTGGCTGTACTGAGCTTTGGTCTGACCCATTGGTTGCAGGATTCCTTAGCTTATCTATAGCATGCTGCTTCCACTATTTGTCATGCAAGAAGTCCTATGAAGCCAATATTTATTTCCACAGCTTTACATGTAATTGTAGTTGCATGTTTATGTCTAAATCATGTTGATTTCTGGACTGATAAATGAATTAAAAAACAGGGAAATGAGATGTGTATATACTGCCCCATCTGCAGTCACCAGTCTGTATCAGTTGAATAGGCAATTAGGCAAATGCAATTTTTTGTCAAGCCAGATTATATTAAAAAATTGCAGCCTCTCTTTTATGCTTATTCTGAGGAAGTCATGGGCGGCATTCCATTCTGCAATTATCCCTAGTCAGTACGTTCATTCTGGAAATGGTTCACTTGATGTTGGTGAAGTTTAATGATGGACGCGGAGCATTAGAGACAAATGTCAACGAAAGTTGAATTCACCATGAGTATCCAATCAGAAAGCTGAGAGCCTTATTTTGCACGGATGGCTCTTCCAGTGAATCTAAGTGGAAATAATTAAACAATATCATGCAGCTCATGCCCATGTCACTGAAACAGAATCCTACTGAATGATAAACAGTGGAAGCACTATGTTTTGGCTTGTGTTTACAGCATCATGCATACCCTCACAGGTTTCAAATGGCGATGTATTGAATTCTTTCACAAAATAAGGAATGATGCATGTGATAGAACTGAAAACCAAATATGCATTTAGAATGGCAGGGTCCCTTCTTAAACAAGGGCCAATGCTTGAGTTTAAAATTACATGGATGCAATTTGTCAGTATCCCTCATCTATCAAGAATTGTTGCTTGTTAAATTCACTGGAATGACACATAGCAAGGCAAATGCACAGCTTCAACATCATCAGCTGTGTTGCTTAGCAACTCACACTTCCTCAGCATTTGTAGACTTGAGACAGTTGCTGCAATTGCTTTTTAAATTGGTTATGGTTGTGATAGGCTGAGTTTTGAAAAATATAAAAATTTGGACTCAGGAGGGAAGGAGTTCATCTTTTTACAATCCAAACTACAAATATAATTGGCTCGTCGGAAATATTTGTTCGGCTATAGTGGAAGTGCAATATCCAGTCCAGGCACCCCATTGTTGGAAGGACATCGGGGTGGGGGGGGGGGGGGGTAATTATGACAATGGTGTAAATTGGGCAAGTGGGCACAGTGCCACCTCTACTTGTCCAGTGATGTCAATTTGAGATCTGATTAGCCTTGTCATTGAGCAATTATTTAATATTCAGTCTGTGCTGTCAGCACAAATTGCTGCTTCCCATAGGTAGATTGTCCAATCTGAGGGTGGGAAATCTGAAAGGAGAAATGCAACGCTTAAAAGATGGAAGTTGGTGATGACTTTTTACATTTTACTGACAAGACAACTTAAGCTGGTCTTGTAGAGGTGTTGGTGGACCAGGTCGATAGCACAAACTAGACTTCTCTACTGATGGGAGGTGTGTACCGAGGCAAAGAGTGTAATTTTGGTGAAAAGGGTGCCTTTGTTACTGCCACCTCAAATTGACATCACTGGGTTAGTATTGGAAAAACGTAATGATCTCACCAGAACTTCTCAGGTAATGTCAATTTACCATTTGCACAAACATGTGCCACCTTAATTAATACCAGCTTTACCATTACCTCCCTCCCCCATTTCCCATAGTTCTCATGCAATTACAAGACATTTTACTGCACCTCCCCTTGTTTACAACCATACATTAAATACCTGCTCCTGCCCTCATGATTTTCTTCACTCACCCTCGACACGCTGCATCTTCCTCTCATCATGAATGTATCCCAAGAAATTCTCATGTGTATTCTGAACCATTCCACTAGACAGCACTGTTCCAACCCCACTCTATTTTCAAACTGACCTGGTGAATAATGGGAGGGAAATATTAGTGGAGGAAAGATCTGGCTACTGTGCAACTGCACGCACCAATGAAAGAATCCACCATTGAAAGAATCTGCTATTTATATAATTGGTAGATGGAGGGATACAGTTTCACAGATGGCGAGGCTGCGTGGTGCAAACAGGGTGTTGGGTGTCTTCCCCATGTGCACTGAATTCTCTCCCATACACATGCTGAATGTCAACCTGGTGGCGCAGAGGATGGACACTTATCTGTTCTTTCTTAAGCTTACCATCACATGCTACCGCCTGTCTTCCTTCAACTTTGCAGATCTATCAAAAGACCCGGACCAGGCTGCACCTGATGTGCATCAGCAGCTGTGTGGTGCTCACCAGCTAGTGCCCCAGAAGCCTGTTCACTAATGTCACCCACCGTGGTGTGTAGACAGATCCTGCTTATTACAGGCTACCTTCTCCTGCGGGGACAAAGAGAGGGCATTGTGATCTGCACACTTGATGGGTCAGGAGGGTCTATAGCAGATGGCATATGTGGGCAATGCCCCTAGACATGAAAAAGTTGTGATTGTGTGTGCCAGGGGTTTCTGAGCAACAACCTTGGAGATTGGGGTGTTGTGAGGTGTCAGTCAGTGGATTGCGGGGGGTGGTGGGGCAGGTTGGGAAATTGAATGGTGGCAGGAAGGAATGATGCCAGGAGAGAGGTGGTAAATTACCCTTGCAGCTCGTAGGAGGTCATTCCTGGTCATGCTGCCCGCTCTCACTGCAGATGCCACTGCCTCCCAGGCAGCATTGCTCACCCTGCTGCTGCTTCTCCGACTCCCTCCGGAGAACAGGGTGATTTGATTTGATTAATTCAATTGATTTGATTTATTGTCACATGTACCGAGGTACAGTGAAAAATATTGTTCTGCGTACAGTTCAGACAGATCGTCCCATACATGAAAAAACATAGGATATACGATGAATACACAATGTAAATACATAGATACAGATATCGGGTGAAGCATTCGGAATGTAATACGACTCAGCAGAGGAAATGTGTGGAGAGATCAGTTCAGTCCATTAGACGGTCATTTAGGAATCAGATAACAGCGGGCAACAGCTGTTTTTGAATCTGTTGTTGTGTGTTCTCAGACTTTTGTATTTCCTGCCCGATGGAAGAAGTTAGAAGGGAGAATAACCCGGGTGGAAGGGGTCTTTGATTATGCTGCCCACTTTTCCAAGGCAGCGGGAGGTGCAGACAGAGTCAAAGGATGGGAGGCGGGTTTGCGCGATGGACTGGGCTGTGTTCATGACTCTCTGTAGTTTCTTACGGTTTTCTTACGGTCTTGGGCCGAGCAGTTGCCATACCAGGCTGTGATGCAGCCAGATAGGATGCTTTCTATGGTGCATCTGTAAAAATTGGCAAGAGTCAATGTGGGCATGCCAAATTTCCTTACTTTCCTGAGGAAGTATAGACGCTGTTGTGATTTCTTGGTCGTAGCGTCAACGTGGGTGGGCCAGGACAGATTGTTGGTGATGTGCATCCCTAGGAATCTGAAGCTGTCAATCATCTCCACCTCGGTTCCATTGATGCCGATAGGGTTATGCATGAATCTTCACTTCCTGAAGTCAATGACCAGGCCTTTATTTTGCTGACATTGAGGGAGAGATTGTTGTTGTTAACCGCTCCACTAGGTTCTCTATCTCCCTCCTGTATTCTGACTCATCTTTGTTCGAGATCCGACCCACTGCAGTTGTGTCATGGGCAAACTTGTCGATGGCGATGGAGCCAGGTTTTGCCATACAGTCGTGTGTGTATAGGGAGTATAGTAAGAGGCTAAGTATACAGCCTTGTGGGGCCCTGCTATTGAGGACTATGGTGGAGGAGGTGTTGTTGTTGTTGATCTTTACTGATTGTGGTCTGTGGGTCAGGAAGTCAAGGATCCAGATGCAGAGAGAGGAGCCAAGTCCTAGGTTTTGGCATTTTGATATGAGCTCGACTGGGATTATGGTGTTGAAGGTTGGAGCTGTAGTCAATGAATAGGACTCTGACTTAGGAGTCCTTGCTGTCGAGGTGCTCCAGGGATGAGTGTAGGGCCAGGGGGATGGTGTCTGCTGTGGAGCGGTTGTGGCGGCATGCAAATTGAAGTGGATCAAGGCATTCTGGGAATATGCAGTTGATGTGCCTCCTGACCAACCTCTCGAAACACTTCATAATGATAGATGTCAAGGCCACCGGACGGTAGTCACTGAGACATGTTTCCTGGTTCTCCTTTGGCATCGGTATGGTGGTGATCTTTTTGAAGCAGGTAGGAACATTGGAACGGAGTGTTGAGAGGTTGAAGATGTCCGCGAACACACCCATCAGTTGGTCCTCTCAGGATGTGAGAGCACAACCAGGGACTCCGTCAGGACCCGTTGCTTTCCGAGCGTTCACTTTCAAGAAGGCTGATCTAACTTCGGAAGCTGTGATTGTAGGTATCGGTGGGACAGTTACTGGAGAAGTTGATATTGGTTTGATGGTTTCCTGTTCAAACCGAGCATGGAATGCATTGAGTTCATTGGGGAGGCGTGCGCTGCAGCAGGAGATTCTATTCAGCTTTGTTTCGTATCCTATAGTGTTGTTTAAGCCTTGCCACAACCAACGAGAGGCGGGTGCCCCACCTCTCATCCACGGCGCCCAGCCAGGTCAGCATTCCCAAAACGAGGAGGGGGTCTCTGTGCTGCCATCCTTGTAACTTGACTGGGAGTGAGTGCTGAGGGAGTGTTTAAAAGCAGCTCCCCCTTGTTAGTAGTGAGCATCTGAGGCGTGAGTCGGGCGAGTTAGATGGCGGGAAGTCGTTTTCTGAACTAAGCGCGGGTGGGTACAGGTTGCGATCTCACCATTTGAGCCGATGCGAAACACCCTGCCAAACTCGGACAAAATGATTCTCCGGAATGATTTCGAAGTGTGGTAGCGAGCGAGAACTGCCACGGCTTCCTGGCACTCGGCCGAGCGAGGCCGGCAATGCGATTTAACGTTAATTGTTCCACTTAACGAAGGCCCATGGGCTTCTTGCCACCACGAAGGGTCACCAACCGATTCATCCCCCCACCTCCCCGCTAACAAGGTCGAGCAACACTAAAGCAGAGCTTGTTCAGCCAACCGCAGTCAGCTCGCAACAACGGAGCCCAGGAGACCGGCCCCAAGTTTCAGGGATACAGATCTGGGGAGGCTCTTAGGTGCAGTGGGAAACAGGAGAGATGTCCTGTTCCTCCGAGCGTCCCAGAGGCTCAGCCACAGGACAGCCAGTGCTGCCTGGGAAGAGGTGACGGTTGCTGTAAGCTCCAGGAGTGTGACCAGGAGGACTGCCCTCTCCCAACCCTTCCTTCAAAACCTCCTCCCACCACTGTGAACCATCCCTCCCTCTGACCACATGTCCATTCTCCTGCAGGTCCTCCAGCCGATGGCACCAGCCCATCCGGGGTGTGCCCATCCTCTGCCTCCCTGGAGACCAACACAGGGGGGATCTGCGAGGAAGATACGATTGAAGCGTCATAGCTGTCATCCCCATCCCCCACAAGCGCAGAGACACATATCTCGGTGTGAAATGTTAGTGGTCAAGCTTCTGGGGCACAATGTGGTGAGCACCACACTGCTGCTGATGTACATCAGGTGGAGGCAGGAACCCCCAGGAGAGACAGCAGACAGCGGGCTGCCTGCTCCCAGGACCCAGCTGGGTCCCAGCCTGATGCTGAGTTTATGGAAAAGGTAATCCCAGAGCTGGGATGTGGCCGGGACATTTAGAGGGAGATGTCAGCATGAATCCAGCAGCTCCATAGCCGCTTGGAGGAGTCCCAGAGGCTACGGGCGCAGGAGATGGCGCCGGGAATGGCGTGCGCAGCACGGTAGCATAGTGATTAGCACAATTGCTTCACAGCTCCAGGGTCCCAGGTTCGAGTCCTGGCTTGGGTCACTGTCTGTGCGGAGTCTGTACGTTCTCCCCGTGTCTGCGTGGGTTTCCTCCAGGTGCTCTGGTTTCCTCCCACAGTCCAAAGATGTGCAGGTTAGGTGGATTGGCCATGATAAATTGCCCTTAGTGTCCAAAATTGCCCTTAGTGTTGGGTGGGGTTACTGGGTTATAGGGGTAGGGTGGAGGTGTGCCGTTGGGTAGGGTGCTCTTTCCAAGAGCCAGTGCAGACTCGGTGGGCCGAATGGCCTCCCTCTGCACTGTAAATTCTATGAATCTATGAATGAGGTGCACCAAGGCCAACACTGCTAGGGTGGTGACCGCAGTGGAGAGCCTGGTGCACGACGTCGGCACCATGAGTGAAGGTGTCCAAGGTGCCACACAGTCGGTGAGGGCCATGGCTGAGGGCCTCGACAGAATGTCTGTCTTGCTGGGGGATGTGACCCAGTACCAGGCTGACATTGATGAGGCTCATCAGACATGTCCCGCTCTCGAATGGGAATGGCGGAGTTGCTGCGAAGCTTGTCCCAGTTGCATGTGGGCATTCTGAGGCACTGCAGAGCATGGCCCAATCACTGAGGAGCATCGCTGAGGGCATCGACATGATGGTGCAGACCATGGGGAGCCACCAGGACTGGCAGGGCCAGATGATGCAGGGACAGCCGGGGCTCGAACCAGCTGCCGCGCCGTCCCAAGGTGAACCCCAGGGCCCTATGGGCACCGACCAGGATGAGGGGCTGCCAACCCAGACCTGTTTCGTGGAGTTGTACCGGTGGCCACTAGCTCCCCCAAGTTCCACCCCTCTGATGAGACCACGTCTCAGAGTCAGCACCCAGAACAGAGCAGCATAGCTGAGGGTGTTGGACGGACAAACAGCATGGCTCTCAGCCCAGGACCCTCCATTCCCCCATTGATCCCACCCCCACCCTCCACCTGAAATGCCCTGCCCCTGCACTCTCGGCCGCAGTGGAGCCCCCTCACCGGACCACAGACCCTATACCCTTGACATCCACTCATAATGTCACCTGGACCTGCTGCCAGTCCCCTCCCCATAGTACTCACCCACAGTCCAGCTGTGTACATGTCCCGGAGCTGTGTCCCATCCCCTGGGTGTTCAGATGTTGGCTGTTGCATGTGTGGTGTTGCCTTGTTCAGTGTTCAGGCACACTGGCCGGGGTTCTCTCAAATCGCGGCTAATTGTTGAAGCCGCCGTAAACACCGAAGTGTTTCACGCCGGCGTCAACGGGCCTCCTGGCCCAGCGATTCCGTGGCCCACAGGGGGCCAGCACGGTGCCGGAGTGCTGCACGCTTGCTTGTGACAACATGGCGGAGCCACACAGCGGGCCGGCACGGAAGAAGGTAGGGCCAACCCCCGGATCGCGCACGCCGGCGACCGGTGGCCCCCGATTGCGGGCCTGGCCATCATGGAGGCCCCGCCCAGAGTCTGATCCCCCCGCCCCCCACCAGGACAGCCGTGGGTCCGAGCTCCCGCCGGGTGGAACCATGTTAGAACCACGCCGGGGGCAACTCGGCTGGTCGACCGCGGAGGATCGCCACGGGGCCTCTTTCAATGCCCCTCGTGTCCACCGCATGTGCGCGGCTGGGGGCGATTCTCCGGTCGCTGGAGAATCGCGTCCCGGCGTCAGACCGGTGTCGCAGCCCGTCTCGGCGTCAACTCCGATTCTCAGAGCCGGGGTGGGCTTGGAGAATTCCGGCCACCGTCCAGGCAACACGGTCTGATTGGGATGCTAGGCACTGACTCCCACATGCTACATGGCCTGCCCACCCACAGGAATTCATTTGGGTTCTGTGAAGTACTCACGTAGCCACAATTGCCAATTCCCTATTAGCAATAGCCTTCAGCCACATGGCCAGAGGCCACGGTAGTTGGTGGGGGTTATGGGTTGCCCCAGAACAGAAATACACAATCCAGGGGTTGGCATGGTGATGCAACACACAGTTGCGCCCCCCCCCCCCCCCGGTTTCCCCTCCAGCACCTCCCAAGGTGGCCCACCCCTGTGGAGGTTCCCCCACCACCAGCTGAGGATCCCCATCCCCCACCAAGCACTGGGGTGACAAGCCCAGCGCCTCCGGGCTACTCACCTCCTCAACTTCCCACTGAAGGCTTTCCGCCAGGTTCATGTTTGTCAAAAGGAGTACTACTCAGTGCCAGCGTGCCCACTTGCTGGGGAGGCCGTAGAATGGCAGGAGGCGATTGGATATGGGGTGGCGCCCATTGATTGCATGGAAATTAGCCTTAAGTGATGATAACTGGTTTCTCGGCATGCTACGGCGAGATCCCGATTTCCCTCACAGGAGCGGGCCGGTTGCATCGCAAATTGTTTGGCCTCGCAAAGTTCTCATTTTTGACCTCTTCCACTATTCACCAGAGAAGCGCGCCCGTCATCATTTTTCGGATGAATCGCTCCCTGAGAAAAAAAGTACTTTGTCCTTGTGGTAGTATGTATTAGGGGTCATGTGGGACTGTGAAGCCGTGATGCTATTGGCTGACAGATCCCGGGTCCTGGTTGGCTGTTGACTCCTGGCTCCGCCCTGAAGGCGGAGTATAAGAACCCGGGCTTCTCCCCGCCGCTCCATTCTGTTGCTGAACTGCTGGGGACAAGTCTCGCTCAATAAAGCCTCATCGACGTCATCGCTACTCGTCTCTCTTGTAAGTCATTGTGCGCTACAGTCCTTGAAACTCCTGGGAATAGCTCCCAGACAGAGAGCCATCCCATGATCAGGTGATTTGTAGCAGCCATCTTGTTTTTTTTGTTTTGTAGATAAAGAACAGTTTTAAAGTATATCTCAGTAAGGATAAAGCTTTAAATATATAGTCCTGTTTTTTTTTCTGTGTCATAGAAACCCAACAGGCTGCATCTACACAACAAGGACCTACAAGGACCTCAGTAGTTCTTGATGATGGTGCACCACCACCTTTTCAAGAGGTATTAGGGAGGGCCATAAATACTCTCATTGCCTGTGTTGCCCACATCTGATGAACAAATAAATGGAATGAAATTGAGATACTGAGAAGCTTTTTAAGGAGAAATCATGAAGCTTGATGTCAGCCTCAGTTAAAGGCTGGTGTTTCAGAATTCATTCTGAAAACCTGAATTCATAGCTTTATCATTTCCAATTTCAGACATATATTGTCAACTGCCTTGGAGTTTACTCACTATGGTCTGGTGATAGTTTCCCTGGTGTTAAGCACGAGAGGAGGATGTGCAGGGGGAGGAGTATCAAGATGTGTAATTGGTGTCTTCAGGCACAGACCTGCCTGCCAGAGAAAGCCACAGAAACCTCATCTGGGCATGCTTCATTTTAAAAGTGTACTTGCAATGGTGTGAGAAGATTACTGAGAATGGATAGCGAATATTTCTGGAGTGTAACATTGAGGAATAGATGCAAGAGGGCAGTAGGATGAGTGTGACTAAGATGTCTGTTAAGGTGGCAATTTGAGGAGAAGGCTGGAGAGAAAAGAATGTGTGTGACAGCAAGGTGTGGCAGTCAGAGGAGTGCAGTGCAAGAGAATTCTGGACCATGAAATAGTGATGGCTGCTAGCTGAGATTTGCAGGACATTTACCTTGCCAGAACTCAAGATCATTAAATCTTTGCTGATATTGGTTCCAGATCCTGGACACCACACGTCAGTTGTGTGACACATTAGCACCCCTGCTTTGGGAGGCTGGTTGGTTTCCTCTTGCTGTCCTCATGGAAGGGTAGTTCTCTTCATTCCTTCACTGTATCAATCCTTAATTCCAGGGAAGAGTCATTTCCATGTCTTCCACACACCTTTGCTTCTTCACATTGGGTTGTATTCTGCAATCACGGCTGTCATTGTGAGTCTTTCTTTAAATGGAGATTCTCCTTTGCTTATACAAGCATGTCATCCTGCCCCCCCCCCCCCCACTCCCTCCCCAGCCCCCGCCAACACACACAGCAGTTGGGGAACCCACAGAGCAATGGTAAGGTACATTAGTTTGTCGGGTTCCAGACCAGACAATGATCCTGTTTTCCCAGCAAGATTCTGCCAGTGGGCCTCTGATCACAGATGAGGAGAATGTGAAGGTGGTGGCTGATTACATTTTCAGAATCAAGTGCAACTCTGGATAGGAGCTGGCAGTGAAAGGTGAATTGGGAACTGAATCAGAAACATTTTTTACGAGAACAGCCATATTCCAGAGAAGTATTTTTGGGGTTCCATTAAATAATTTTAAAGTAACTCTGCCCATGGACTCTTTACAGTCACTTCATGCTTCAAACTCATTGGGCCAATGACAAAAGTTTCTTCAAAAGCAAGCACTGTGGAGCAAGTTATTTTTCTCATTGGAGCAGATAATGGAACGTGGTTGTCGTTGGACAGTTTAATGAGGTCTGGGTTATTCTGCAGGTTAAATTGACAGCCATGAATTAATTTTATGGTCCATCATTGTTGGGGGCAATAAAGGGAACAACTTATTGAGTGCTGCCCTGATATGATGTATCTAATTAATAAGTTTGAGCAGTGTAGGTTTTAAACTTGCTGGCATTAATTGTGATTTTTCACTTTTGTTTCTTATGTCTGTCTTAAAGATGCAAATACACTAATGAGATTCCAGTAACTTCAGGCATTATTAAGTTCATTTTTCAAGTTTTCTGGGTTTGATAAGCAATTTAAATACCAACAAACAATGTTGGTGCCCATCCAAAATTGCTAATTAATGTAAAGTTATATTCATGGAATAATTTACAAGTATTTGAACTTTTTGAAATTATCAGTATACTGGACTAAATGTATTGCAGAAATCAATACATTGGGGATGGGGTCTCTGCTGTTAAATAGCTGCAGAGTGAGCTTGCCGAGCCTGCCCCACCCCCGAGTGTAAATGTCAAAGGCAAGTCCAGCCTCACTTTGTAGGCTCGCCCGGCAGCCATTTAACAGCAATCGAACCATTAATTATTTTGCTCTGCTGCCTCATGGCGCTGAGGTCCCGGGTTCAATCCTGGCCCCGGGTCACTGTCTGTGTGGAGTTTGCATATTCTTCCTGTTTTTGTGTGGGTCTCACACCCACTATCCAAAAGATGTGCAGGTTAGGTGGATTGGCCAGGCTAAACTGCCCCTTAATTGGAAAAAAATAATTGGGTACTCTAAATTTTTTTTTTTTAATTAATTACTTTCCGGTAGGCCTTCCACCTTCATCGGGGAGGAAATCCAGCCTCGAAGAGCAGTCAATAAAATAGCCCACAGTTCTCTGGTTGTCAGGCCCAGGCAGTTGGCCCATTGAAGGAATTAAGGGGGTTGGAGGGTCAGAGTGTAAAGGGCAAGGGAGAGGGTTAAGACTCGGATAGAGCCTCCGATTGGCACAGGGAACCCATAAAAGAGACCACATCTGCCCTTGACCAACCACTAGCCTACCCTGTGAAATATGGCAGACTGAATACTTGGCAATGACCATCCCCTGTCATGGTAAAATCATAGTTGTAGCAGGAGGAGGCCCTTCAGTGGTTGACTACTTAGGGGCCTCAATTGGCTCACTGACAGATGGGCATGCCTACACCTCCCCTCCACTGGTAAAGTTGCAGCAGGCATGGGGGTGCGTATGCCACCCAATTTTACAGCCCCCCCCTCTCATCTGCCAACTGTGGGGGTCATAAAATTCAGCCCACTAAAACACTAATTACATCTTTAACAAATTTATTGTACAGGTTATCCACAACTAAATAATTTAGCCCTCGATTCTTTAGTCCGTAGAATATGGCAACATAAAATGGAGGACAGTGCTAATCAAGCCTATCAAATGGCTTCCATTACATGTTCAAATTATTCTTAGTTATAAAAGTACATGATCAACTTAGCACCTGCGGTGTTCAAGTCTTTTGGTTGCAGATGTAGATGAAGAGGGAGTGGGGGTGGGAAATGAATAGAATATTTTCTTCATTGATTGCTGAGATCTGAAATGCACTTTGTGAAAGGCTGGTGAAAGCAGACTTTAGAGGCACTTTCAGAGGAAATTAGATTTATACTTAAAAAGGAAGCATTTTGCAAGGTTTTGGTGAAAGAGCAGGGAGTGGGACTAATTGATAGGTCTTTCAGCAAAATGACACATGCATGATGGTCGAAATGGCTTTCTTCTATGGTCTGTGATTCTATGTATTGTAATGATGACTTTCTTTTGCCATGGAACATTTATCTGTCATGTAGATTGCCGGAAATTAAAGAAATCAGCTGCATGAATATTATTTTATTTCTGCTTGATAGAAACCATAGAATTGCTTTGAAGCAGAAATAATACCATAAATACCAACCCTGCAAGAGTTACACTTGCAATATATTTTCATTTCAGAATTAATAGCCTGCTATTTGTATTCTGTTTGGTTACTTTAAGTGTTACTTATAATACATTAAGTATTGGTCACTGAATGCTGAAATTTACTCCATAATTGAGAGTGACCATGCAATTCACAACAATGCAATCCTACTCCCCTCAGCTGCTAAATTCAACAGTCAAAATATCCCTAGTCTATAAGTTTTGGAAAAAGAAGACAGATAAAAACTTTTAATTCTTATTTCGACATATTGGCACGGTAGCACAGTGGTTAGCACTGTTGCTTCACAGCGCCAGGGTCCCAGTTCGATTCCCGGCTTGAGTCACTGTCTATGCGGCGTCTGTACGTTCTCCCAGTGTCTGCGTGGGTTTCCTCCGAGCACTGCTTTCCTCCCACAAGTTCCGAAAGACATGCTGTTAGGTGAATTGGACATTCTGAATTCTCCCCAGTGTACCCAAACAGGCGCCGGAGAGTGGCGACTAGGGGATTTTCACAGTAACTTCATTGCCGTGTTAATATAAGCCTACTTGTGACAATAATAAAGATCATTATTATTATTGTGACCTGAATTGTTAACACAAAAAATACTTCATATACCACCTCCAAGATACAGGGGGCGCAATTCTCCGAGCCCCGTGCCGGGCCAGAGAATTGCCGCAACCGCGCCACGCCGCCTCGACGTCGGCGCGTGATTCTCCGAGGTGCGGAGAATCGCGCCATTTGAGCCAGCGCGTATGACGCGCCGCCGGTCGCGGGCCGCTGTACGCGGCGGAGACGCCGATTCTCCGGCCCACATGGGCCGAGCGGCCACGTGGAAAAAGCAGAGTCCCGCCACCGCCGTCCACACCTAGTCGCTTCCAGCGGGAACTCTGCGCAAAGAGTCGGGGAGCAGCCTGTGGGGGGGAGAGGGGGGGGGGGCACTCCGTCCCCGGGGGGGCACTCCGTCCCCGGGGGGGCACCTCCGTCCCCGGGGGGCACCTCCGATGGGGGCCTCCGATGGGGTCTGGCCCGCGGTCGGGGCCCACTGATCGGCGGTCCAGCCCCCCCCCCCCCCCGGGCCTACTTTGTTGCGCGGCTGGCCCCTGAAACCCACGCCATGTTGTGTCGGGGCCGGTGCGCTGAAGAAGTCCCCCACGCATGCGCAGGTTGGCAAGGCCCAACTGTGCATGCGCGGGTTGGCGCAGCGCCCACTTGGCGCTGGGAAGGGAGGCTGGAGCGGCATGAACTGCTCCAGCACCGTGCGGGGGCCAGAATCGGTAGTCCCCGCCCCGTTTTGCGCTGTCATGAAACGCGACGGCGTTCACGATGGCGCGAACACTCTTTCTCCATTTCGGAGGATCGCGCCCAGGGAGTTAAATTTAGTTTCCAAATTATGGAACAATGAAACCTTAGTGAACAGTAAATTTTAACAAAACATCTCAGAGCTAGTGGACATTCTCAGTCAGGCTTTTATCTAAAGATTTGTTTTCCTGAGCGTATGATTCGTATGTGCATATCATTGGGGAGTGTACTCACAACTTCCTGGTTCGTGTTTTTGGTGGGCAAAGCTTTATACTATAAAACAAATTCAAGAAAGACAGCCTTAAAATAATTGGGCCTTGAAATTCTGCAGATGGGACTATTTCTCCTGGTCTCCCTCTAACTCCAGCAGGCACCACCACAACACCTAAGGTAACAATATAACTAGTAGTCGATGGGATGAGTACAATGACAAATTACAATCATTCACAGGGAATTAACTAAAACTGATCTGGAGCAGACTGAAGAGGGAGATTTGCTGCAGTTGTCATATTTGTGCAAAGGATACAATGGAAATAACCTGATGTATTCACCAGTTTGTTTTCTCAAGAATGGCGTGCTTGAAAATTAATTTTTTTTTAAACGGGTAAAATGAAATTATTGCAGATATATGGGTGGCACGATGGCACAATGGTTAGAGCTGCCGCCTCACAGTGCCAGCGATCCGGATTCAATTCTGTCTTTGGGTGACTGTGTGGAGTTTGCACACTCTTCCCATGTCTGCGTGGATTTCCTCCGGGTGCTCTGGTTTCCTCCCACAGTCCAAAGAAGTGCAGGTTAGGTAAATTGCACCTTAGTGTCCAAAAATATGCAGATTAGGCTGGGTTATGGGATAGGGCAAGTGAATGAGCCTACACGGGGTGTTCTTTCAGAGGCTCTGTGCAGATTTGATGGGCTGAATGGCCTCCTTCTACACTGTAGGGATTCTGTGATATCCAGTCGCAAAGCCAAACTTTTAATTGTTGGACAAACTTTACATTTCGATGTCCCAGGGATTTCAAAGTCTGTTAGATTGTCCTGCATAATGAGAATGTTTTTCTCTGTTCTTTACTGAAAGTGAAATTGCAAACACATTCTCACATTTATTATTTCACAGACAGAAACTCTTTCCCCACATTGACTTTGTAAGATGTGCAGAACAGTACACACTTTGCGTTAAACCTTATGGAAGGTCTTCCTGATAGATCATTAAAATGAAAAACAAGCATATATTTGCCTACTAGTGGCACACATTTATACAACATTCAAACAAATGTATATAGTATTCACAAAATTACAATTTTTGTGACCATCACACGTAGTATGAGTCTAATTTATATTTTATCTACCAAAAATTAATAAGGATGAGAGAAAGAAATGGTAACTCCTTAACACTTAACCATTTTGTTCTCATGAACAATTTCCTAATGCTGAAGGTTAATCAGCAAACAGTACTGGGATCTAATAAGTTGTAGCATAACAGTACAGGCTCAAACCTTCATCGAGGAACTACAATTCACCTGTGTGTACATGGTCCCTTGTCAGTTGATGTGCTATTATCTACTTTCCAACACTCTCACTGTTATTGTCTAGTTAGCAGGAACAGAAATTGTACATTTTATTACCAGCTCATACATCAAAATACTTGGCATTGTCACTCTGGAGAGTTCTGCTCACAGAATAGGGTCTGCAGGCAGAAGCTCAGTTTCCTGAACATATTTACATGGTTGAGCGCAAGTGTGTGTCACAGGGGCTCAGGTTGTCATACCAAGTGGTGGCAGACACCTGTAGCTTCTGTACTGGACCTGGTATTGGGGAATGAGCCTGGCCAGGTGGTTGACGTTTCAGTCGGGGAGCATTTCCAGAACAGTGACCTTTATTCATTAAGTTTCAAGGTATTGTTGGATGAAGGTAAGGTGAAGGTGCTAAATTGGGAGAAGGCTAATTCTAACAATATTAGGCAGGAACTGAAAAATGTAGATTGGGGGCGGATGTTTGAGGGTAAATTAACTCTGCACAGACAGTGACCCAGCCGGGAATCGCACCCGAGATCCTGTGCTAACCACTGCTACCGTGCTGCCCTCAAGCTAGGAGTCAGGAGGGCCAAACGGGGTCACGAAAAGCCATTGGCAACCAGAAATAAGGAAAATCCCAAGACTTTTTATATATATATATATATAAAGAGCAAGAGGGTAGCCAGGGCAAGGGTTGGGCCACCTCAAGGACAGAGGAGGGAATCTATGCGTGGAGCATAGATTTGTTCTTTGAGCCAGAGGAAATGAGTGAGATACTAAATCGTATCGTCAGCAAACTTGCAGATGGAGTTGGAACCAAGTTTTGCCACGCAGTCGTGTGTGTACAGGGAGTAGAGTAGGGGGCTAAGTACGCAGCCTTGCGGGGGTCCGGTGTTGAGGACTATTGTGGAGGAGGTGTTGTTCATTCTTACTGATCGTGGTCTGTTGGTCAGAAAATCGAGGATCCAGTTGCAGAGTGGGGAGCCAAGTCCTAGGTTTTGGAGCTTTGATATGACCTTGGCTGGGATTATGGTGTTGAAGGTGGAGCTGTAGTCAATAAATAGTGATGCAGGTAGGGCAGTGGATGTATCCAGAATCTCCCAGTTGGCTGCCAACAAATACATAAGACCGTTCGTTCACTGATAGTTTGTTTGCCAGAGTTGACAATTGAATCAGCTTCATCTGTGCTGATGCCAGTAAGAATGAGTAAGTGCATGGTTTAGTGGCTCTAGCTGGCTTCCCATGGGTGCAGGGTGTCCTTGACTGTGCACACATGTCTATCCAGGCACTCTCTGAACAACCAGGAGTATTCATCAATTGCAAGGGTTACCCCTCCATCAGTGTGAAGCTGGTGTGGAATTATATTAAGATCGTTATCTTTACGCAAAGAGTAGTGAGGCCGTGGAATGCCCTACCTGCTACAGTAGTGAACTCGCCAACATTGAGGGCATTTAAAAGTTTATTGGATAAACATATGGATGATAATGGCATAGCGTAGGTTAGATGGCTTTTGTTTCGGTGCAACATCGTGGGCCGAAGGGCCTGTACTGCGCTGTATCATTCTATGTTCTATGTTCTATGTTATGAGGAACGTGACAGATTCCTGGGCACTTGCCTATAATGCTTTTGTACTGCAGTAACTCAAACTCCGTGATCTCTTTGAATAATGATAGGTTAGGGATGGCTGCTAGGCTAAGGTGTATCCATAGCAAAATTAGCCGATCACACGTTTCAGAAATTCCAATACTGAAGCCCCAACAGTGCCACAATGAATGTCCCCACAGCTACTACACTCCTCAACGACTCTCCCTTGGACTGATCTGTTCCCTGTAAGAACACTATTCATGACTCCCTATGCTGCTATTGTTTGGCCCTTGTTCTGCACTCTAACCAATCACTATTTATTGATGTAGCATTGTCAATGTACTCTGTCGATTATTCTTTTTATCTACTGTGTACGTTCCCTTGGCCGCAGAAAAATACTTTTTTCTGTACTTCAGTACATGTGACAATAAATATCAATCAATCAATCAATCAAAAGCCTTACTCTTGCTTTTTCTTCCACTCCTATACTGACCAACTACAGTCATGTCCATATAGGCTTTAGCAGGCTGTTTACGTACCTGCTCTGACCATGGCACAGGGGCGCCACAGTGGTGGCACAGTCGCACAGTGGGTAGTCTTGTTGCTTCACAGCGCCAGGCTTCCAGGTTCGATTACGGGCTTGGGTCACTGTCTGTGTGGAGTCTGCACGTACTCCCTGTGGCTGCGTGGGTTTCCTCCGGGTGCTCCGGTTTCCTCCCACAAGTCCCGAAAGACGTGCTGTTAGGTGAACTGGACATCCTGAATTCTCCCTCAGTGTACCGAACAGACGCCAGAATGTGGTGACTAGGGGCTTCATTGCAGTGTAATGTAAGCCTACTTGTGACAATAATAATAATTATTATTATTATTAAGAGATGCTTTTGCCAATATTACCTTACCATATTGTAAGAAAACCTCAAACCTACCAATTGGTGATAGATGTACTGATGTATTCTGGGCTTTGGAACCAATGAGGACCCTGACAAAGACTCACTTGCAATGCAAGAGGGACGATCTCAGCCATTTTGAGACAAGGCAGCATGTGGGCTACTGACTCAAAGTGACTATCTCTCTCATGGACCAGCCACACCCCCTTGCTACCAGTGTGTATATATCAGTGCAGCCCTGTAATGCCATGTCTAAGATACTGCAACCTATTTAAGGTAGCAGACATGTTGTCACCTAGAGTCTGCATGACAGCCTTGAAGGTGGCATGGACACAAGTGATTGGAACATTGATGGTCCATGGTTGTGGTGGCTCGAGGCAATACCAGGTAGACTTCAGTATAAAAGAAAGAAGGTATTACTGGCAGGGTAAAATCATTGCGTGTTATCATTAGGAAGATGATCATATTTCATTTCCTGTTGAAATCAAGCCAGCATGACTGATTTTCACATGACATATGAATGGCTTTTATTTAACTGTGTTATTGGGTAGTTGGGAGTTCCCCACTTTTATGCAATAACCAGGAATACTGAAATTCAACTGATTTCCAGCACTCTTTCTCTGCAATTGTCAACTACGTCATCTGCAGAGGAGAAACTCAGATTCTCTTTCTCTTCCTGATGTTCAGTGCTCTCCTGCAAGGAGAGAAAAAACAGTGATGAATGAAGAGCAGTCATAATGTGTGTTCATCTGATGGGTGGAGTGCCTTCAGTAATTGTGACAACAATGGTGGGTTTACTATTACAGATGGTTGAGAGTGACTGACAGCAGTGGATAAATAGTTGGGAAAGAGTAGAACAATGGGTGTACTTCTAAAGTGGGTGTGAGGAGTAATGTGATGAAACAGGCTTGAGAAAGCAGAGTGAGAATGTGGCATGATGTGCATAGCAGGATGGAGGTTGATTTGTCACTATACTCACCTTTTCTGACCAGCTTAGATAATTAAACTGCTACCAACGCTGAATCAAGGAGTATGGGGTGGGATTCTCCGACCCCGTGCCGGGATGGAGAATCACCGAGGGGGGAGGGCGCGACGCTGTTCCGACGCCGGTCTGCCGAATTTCCGCCGACCGGAGAATCGTCGGCGGTGTGCCACCCCCCCCCCCCCCCCGGCGATTCTCCCTCCCAATGGGCTGAGTGCCCGCTGAGTTTGGCTGAATCCCGCCAGCGTCGTTCTCATGTGGTCCTATCCGGCAGGACCTCAGCGTTCACGCTGTGGGGGGGGGGGGGGCGACCTGGTTTTGGGGGGGCAGAGGGAGGATCCAACTCCAGGGGGGCCTCCTCGGTGGCCTGGCCCGCGATCGGGGCCTGCCGATCGGCGGGCGGCCTTATCCCAGTGGGAGCCTATGTTTCTCTGTGCCGGGCCCCTGTAGGTCTCCGCCATGTTGCGTCGGGGTCGGTGCAGAGATGGCAACCCACGAGCATGCGCGAACTCCCGCCGGCCGTGGCGCACATGCGTGGACCCACGCCGCCCGTGCCGACGCCCATATCGGTAGCTGGAGCAGCATGAGGCTCTCCAGTGTTTTGCTGGCCCCCTGTGCGGTGCAGGAGCGCTGATCCTAGGGGCCAGATGACGCTGTCCGTCCGGCGTTTACAACAGCGTCAACACTTTGCCCCATTATCGGAGAATCCCGTCCATGGTATCTGTTGCTGCTCCTGGTGCTGATCTCCTCTGGCACATCGATCCATCCATGCTTTCTTTGTCCCAGCAACAAGCTTCCTCCAATTGCTAGTGAAATATATCTCTCTCTGACTCCTCCCAACAGCACATCCAGGGAGGTGTCAATTAAACTAGGCATAGCCTTTGTCATCAAGAGTCTGCTGACAGCTTTGAAGGCCACTTGGGCTCATGTGATTGAAACATTTGACAGCCCATTGGCTTGACCACGATATCCATGAAAGAATTCTGTCACATGGGGCGGGATTCTCCCTTCTGGGCACTAAGTCCCCATGCCTGCCAGAAAATGGGCAGGAATCACTCCGGACTTTTTGCTAGAAAGTCCGGGGTGATTCTCCGTCTTCAAGTGGGCCAGCAGAGCCCGCCTTGCGTCCTGCAGTTCCGGCTGCCAGCGGGGCCCTGCAATTACGTCCACCCGGCCGCGCATGCGCACGGCGGCCAGCTGCGGTGCACGCGGCGGCCGTCTTTGCATTGGCCCCCGCACAACATGGCGGCACCCTACAGAGGCCTGGTGCGGAGGAACATAGGCCCCCCCCAGAATGAGCGGACCCGCCGATCGGTAGCCACCGACCGCGGGCCTGGCCACCGCGGAGGCCCCCCCGGAGTCGGCTCCCCCCGCCCCCTCCACCAAGACAGCCCCGCAGCCAGAACGACGAGGTCCTCTGGGTGGGACCACGCCAGTGGGACTCGGCGGGCACTCGGCCCTTCGAGAGCGGAGAATCGCCGCAGGGGCCGCTTTCAACGGCCCCCGACCGGTGTCGCATTGATCGTGCGCGCGCGACTGCCGGCGATTCTCCAGTCACCGGCGAATCGCGTGCCAGCGTGGGAGCCTATTTTGGGTAATTCTCCGCCCCCGCGCCAAGCCCGATTTCGGCACAGAGGGTCAGAGAATTCCGCCCATGCTTTTTTCTTCTTCCCAACTTCAAATTCCTTCACCTTGCATCTTTAGATTCTTCTTCTTGATCTCACTGCCTGAAAGCAGGCCTGACCCACAGCTCCATGACTTCATCACAGGTAGGGCAAAGAGGAAAATCCTTTATCCACCCCAACTGGAATGGGGATCAAATCTTGTGCTGTTGGCACCAATCTGATCCACACCAGCCAACTGGCCTGCCAAGGATTTTGAGTTGCTGTGGTAACATAAACATTTACATGCATGTTGTAGCTTGGAGCTGTGATGGTAGAGATTCCAATTACTTTCCATTACAATGTTATCCATTCTTACCACCTGCCACTGGTGATGGGAAGATATACAAGTTGATATTCAACCAGTTTGGCTGTGCTCTGAATCCTGGAGTAGGACATGAACCTGAGGCTTTTGGTTCCGTTAAGCACTGCACCACAAGACCTCCATCTTTAGATTCTACTAATCAGATCAGCCATGATCGTATTGGATGGTCGAGCAGGCTTTAGGGACTGAGTGACCCCCTCCTTCTCCTAATTCATATGTTATTAAATAGAGTTGAGATCAGGTCAAGCAGACCCACATCATGATCACTGCTGTTATTGGATGGAAAAACTAAAAATAAAATAACAATGCTGTGAATAAGTTAAAAAGCCACTGACAGATGCAGAGTACTTACTTACTTTTGGATTTCCCATCCACTTCTGGTGCATCGCCCCCCCCCCCCCCACCTGCCCTGCCGCACCCCCCCCCCCCCCCCCCCCCCGGGTCACTGCCACCCTCGTCGCACCGCATGTTTGTGTTAAACTCCAAACAGGGGCCTGGATGTCTGATAGCGGGAAATGAGGAAATGTTTTATGAGAACTCTTGTAGAATTCTGCCACTGTAGTGACTAAACTATTATTCCAGCATTAGATGAATAATCCATTATTATTATGGCCATTTATTACCTGATTATATTGCACCTGAAGGCACTCAACAAATAAATTGCATTCTAATTGCATCCGTCTATTTTATTCTGCCATAAACTATGGCCACTCAAGCCACAAAGTCCCATTATTCAGAAATTGAAATAAAATTTGAAAAGTACTTTTATTGTCATCTTTAATTACTACTGGCTTCATTCTACCTTGATTCACTCCAATTAAAAGTACAGCAAAGAAGTGTGTTAGGCTTTTAGTCATAGTCCACATGGGACTGGGGCAATCTCGCCCTCTGAAAGAGAGACAGTTAGTTGTATAGCTTGAGAGGCAGAACTCCACATCAAGCTGGGAGTAGGCAGGGAGGTAGGTCCCAAGGTACGGTGAGGGGGGGGAAGGTTATTAGGGATAAGCAGGAATGTGAAGTTGAGGTTCAAATTGAATCAGCCGCGATCTCATTGAATGATGGAGCAGGTTCAAGGGTCCAAGTGGCCCACTCCTGCACCGAATTTGTGTTGGTCTGTTGGTATAAGTTGCAGATTTTCAGGCTTCATTAGAGACCATAACTAAAGTGAGTGAGGTATGATTGGATAGAGGAGAAGTTTTTACTAGTTCTTCTCCCTCCAGTGCAGCATTTTGGGAATTATTGCTGTCACTCCTGGTCTAACCCTAACCCTGGTACCTTCTACCAGGTGGTCCCCAAGGAATACTGTAACTGGGGCATGTAGGAGGGAATCTGGGATGTTTGGCTGGGCTGCACCCTCGGCATTTACATGAGATGGGCTTGGAAAGGGCAGCAAGATGTAATGGCAGCAGGAACCAGTAGTCGGAGTTCACAGTAAGGTAAGGAGATTGCAGTAGCTTTCACCATTATCCAACTCAATTCTGCGAAAGGTTGCAAAGGAAAATTAATCTTAGTCTTCTAACACTGGAAATTAAATTAATAGCTCTTCTGTGCTTCCTTATAGGTTGGTGACCAGAACCAAAGTATCCAGAATGTATGAGCAAGGTTCTCCATTCGGGAGACAATTCTCCCGCTGGAGCTGAAAAGCTTTTGTTTCCTGCTGGCACTGGGAACGGTGCCCAGATATGATTCAGTGTCCCTTGCCATGCACATTTATGCCTGGTGGGTATCGCAGGAGGTTCCGTCGTGATTCCTGCTATCGGGCCACAATTTGGAGCAGGCGGCCGGATAGTGAGGTAACCTGACCCCTGGCCTAAATTTCTCAAGATGGATCCCCACCAGACCCCCCCCTATCAAAGGCCCAACAGAGACCCCTATAAGAGACCTCCTTCAGAGACCCCCACCAGAGATCCCATGAGAGACCCCCCCCATACCCCCAACAGGGAACCCCCCATAACAGAGAAACCCCCTTCTTCATATCAGGGAATCCCCCATATCAGTGAATCCCCCCATAACAGAACTCCCCCCCCCCCCCCCCTCCCCCAAGGCCCCCCCATCAGTCACCCCTGCCTGGAAGCTAAAGATCGGTCCAGGCAGAAACAGTGAAAAGATTATTGTTTTCTCACTCACCTGTGCCTTGCGCCTGCTGCCTCAGACAACTGTCTGGAAAGTAGCAGCTGCAACTTAATGAAAAGCCAAAACCACTTCACCAAGTTTTAAGCCCTCTCATAGCCTTTGATCTGCAAGCTTCTGTTCATTTCAAAGAGAAATAGCTTTTAGTAGCCTGGAATTGACAGCTTCCAGACAGTCAAATGTCTGGATTAGTTATTTCAGTAATAATAATAATCTTAATTGTCACAAGTAGGTTTACATTAACACTGAAATTAAGTTACTGTGAAATGCCCTTAGTCGCCACATTCCAACGCCAGTTCTGGTACAGAGGGAAAATTCAAGGGGCGGGATTCTCTCAGGCTGGGCCGGAGAATCGCCGGGATGGGCACGAATCGCGCAACGCCGCCCCGACGCCGGTCCACCGATTCTCCAGAGAGCGGAGAATCGCCGCCATTGGCGCCAGCGCGGTCGGCGTGGTGCCGGTCAGGGGCCGCTCTACGCGGCCTCCCCGGCGATTCTCCGCCCGGGATGGGCCGAGTGGCTACGCAAAAAAAATCAAGTCCCGCCGGTGCCGTACACACCTGCTCTTACCCGGTGTGCATGCAACCGGGGGCGGCCTGGTGGTGGGGGAGGGGAGGTCCGACCCCAGGGGGGGCCTGCCGATCAGCGGGCCGGCCTCTCTGGCTGGGGCCTCTTTTGTTCCGTGCCGGCCTCTATAGCCCTACGCCATGCTGCGTCGGGGCCGGCGCAGAGAAGGGAGCCACTGCGCATGCGCACATTGGCACCAGTCCCATTGTGCATGCGCCCATCTGATGCCGGAGATCGGCAGCTGGAGTGGCGTGGTTCACTCCAGTGCCCTGGTGGTCCCCTGTAGGGGTCAGAATCGCTGCTTCTGAGGACATTTTGACGTCGTCGAGAAATGCGACGGTGTTTACGATGGCGTCAACACTTAGCCTCAGGATCAAAGAATCCCGCCCAGAATGACCAAATTACCTAACAGCACATCTTTCAGGACTTGTGGGAGGAAATCAGATGACGCAAAGGAAACCCACGCAGCCGCAGGGAGAACCTGCAGACTCCACACAGACAGTGATCCAGGACGGGAATCGAACCTGGGAGCCTGGCGCTGTGAAGCAACCGTGACAAACCTGTGCTATTGTGCTGCCCACTTGAATGGATCACAAATATCATGCTGTGAAACTAACCACAATGTTGATAAACATCTAGCTATGACTGACAGCTCACGGCCACAGCAAAAGCAGTTAAGTGCTTTCTGCTGAGAAAAAGAGAAATTGGAAGCTCATAACTCCTAGATGTTTATAAACATCTATGTATTTGGAAGCTATGAATTGTAGGCTACTAAAAGCCATTTCCCTTTGTAGTGAATAGAAACCTGCTGCTTTCTAGATATCTTTCTAAGGCACCAGGTGCAAGGCACAAAGTAGAGGCGGGCAGGAGTTTGTCTCTGCTCTGCAGGGTGTTCTCTGATTTTCGGGGTTCCCAGTTATGGGGGTCCTCTGCTATGGGGATTACCTGTTTTGGGAAGTTTGCAGTATGGGAGGTTTCCTGCTGTTGGGGTTCCCTGTTATAGGAGTTCTCTCTATGTGGGACTCTCTAATATGTGTGGGGGGGTCCTTTTTATCAGGGGTTCTCTGAAATGGGGGGATCTTTGTCATGGGGGGCTCCCTGATATGGGGGTTCTCTGATGTGGGGTGTTCCATGCTATGGGGTGTCTCTGGAGGGGTTCTCTGGTGGGGTCTCTGATTGGTGACTCTGGTGGGGAGGTCTGTTGGGGATCTCTGATTGGGGTCTCTGGTGGGGGGATAGGGGGTCTGGTGAGCTGGCTGGAAGGCGGGGTGTGCAGGGCTTGCAATTTGGGGTGGACAGGGGCCGTCCGATGGACTTGGGGGGGCACCTACCTTAAATAATTACCCTCTTGGCCCACCGTGTGGTCCACCTTCGTCAGGGCCACACTGGGAAACACTTGTACCAATTCTCACTGACCTGTATCCCGGACCAGAGGGCCAGAGAACCAATGAGGCATGGAGAATCCGGTGCCCAGCCCGTCAATAGGATGCATAAGGAAACTTTGACTCATTTGCATCCTCCCACTTGTGTGGCGCGTGAACCTCAATGCCGCTGCCAGCGGGAGATCAGAGCATCGAAAACCATTTGTGGAGCCAATCGCATTTTTCACCAAATGCTGGATTCTCCGCCGCAACAGGAATTCTGCTACTGACAGCGGGTGGCGGAGAATCCATCCCTCGGCCCAATAGAGCCCACAAACAACTTCAGTGTTTTGACATCTCAGATTCAGGTTGGGTTCCAAATGTTCTGGGAGCAGAAATGCAATAATAATCTATTTGCAATCTAAACAAGACTTTGGAGATAGCTCCAGTTAAGTTATGCTGATAAAGCGGGATATCTAGCCTCACACTGCACTGGAGAAGAAATGTAGGTCAGCATTCAGCTTACATTGTTGAATGCTGCTCTGCAATGACTGACCTTTGACGGTGTTCAGTATACTCTCCTCCCACCTTCCTAGGTATTTTTCATTCTGTTTCCTGACCAATTCAACACCATTCATTCAGTAAATATGATGCCAATTTATCTGGAATATATAATAAGGGGAGAAGGCGGGATCAGGGTATTGAACTTGATGATCAGCCATGATCATAATGAATGGCGGAGTAGGCTTGAAGGGCCGAATGGCCTCCTCCTGCTCCAATTTTCTATGCATGTTTCTATGTAATTTACGATTTGCCATCATCCATCATCTCACAAGTGATGTCTACCAATATATCTTTTTGTGGTTCCTTGGTAACTTCACCAGATTGGGGGTGGGATTCTCTGATCCTGTGGCTAAGTGTTGACGCTGTCGTAAACGCCGGAGCATTTTACGACGGCGTCAACAGGCACCTATGATCAGCGATCCTGCGCCGCACAGGGGGCCAGCACGGCACTGGAGAGCCTCACACTGCTCCAGCTGCCGATACGGGTGTCAGTACGGGTGCCACAGGTCCGCGCATGTGCGTGGGTTTCCTTCTCCATACCGGCCCCGATGCAACATGGCGGAGAGCTACAGGGGCCCGGCACAGAGGAACATAGGCCCCCACCAGGACAAGCTCGCCCGCCGATCGGTAGGCCCCAATCACGGGCCAGACTACCGTGGAGGGCCCCCCTGGGGTCCTTTCCCCCCAGCTCCTCACCAGGCCGCCCCCACCCCCCGCAACATGATCGCCGAGGTCCCGCCGGGTAGCACCATACGAGAACGGCGCCAGCGGGACTCGGCCTAACTTGGCGGTCACTCAGCCCATCACGCGCGGAGAATCACCGGGGAGGGGGGGCGCTTTCAATGGCCCCCGACCGGCGCCTCGCCAACCGCGCCGGTGCCAATGCCGCCGATTCTCCGGTCACCGTGTGAATCGCGCAGCCCCCCGGCAATTCTCCGACCCGGCAAGGGGTGGGAGAATCCCGCCCAATGATGTCACAAACTAAACCACACTGTACTTATTGCACCCCATGAAATTTTACCAATTATTTGCAGGTCTGCGGCATTAAGTTAGTTTTCCTGCCCCAGAAAATTGGAGAATTAGAGTGTTCCTTCCCACGGTCAATCCCCTGACTTTCTAGCACAATTTAGGGCAACACATGGGCGTAGTGGTTAGCACAGTTGCTGCACAGCTCCAGTTTCCCAGGTTTGATTCCCACCTTGGGTTACTGTCTGTGCGGAGTCTGCATGTTCTCCCTGTGTCTGCGGGGGCTTCCGCCGGGTGCTCCGGTTTCCTCCCACAGTCCATAGATGTGCGGGTTAGGTGGATTTTCTGTGCTAAATTGTCCTTAGTCTCCAAAAAGGTTAAGTGGGGTTACTGGGTTACGGGGATAGTGATGGTGTGGGCTTGGATAGGTTGCTCTTTCCAAGGGTCGGTGCAGACTCAATGGGCCGAATGGCCTCCTTCAGCACTGTAAATTCTATGATGAATTTCACTCTTCCCATGATCCACTTGCTCTGCTCCCATGTAACTAACTAAATTATATCAAAATGATACTGTAAGAGTCTTTCCTGTTACTTCCTCCTTCCCCATTTCTTTTATTCTGTTTTATTATTTTGGTACGTAGATCCATAATTGGGATGTGCCTTTAAGCAGAAGTCTCAAAGTTGAATCAGCCTTCTTGGCAGAACACTGTTCCCAGGTTTTGTATTTTGGAAAGGAGAAGCCAGACTCTTTGGCACCAATTGGATCTGAGGAACCAAGCTTTGGAGAGAGTCCGTTTTATTGGTTAACTGGCAACTGGTGGGTTAGCCAGGGACAGTGTTCTGCCTGACAACAGTCAGTGATTGGTTCCTGCATGATGCTTTCTGAAAGAACTTTGCAGAAGTGTTTAGACCTTGGAAGTCATAGAATCATAGAATTTACAGTGCAGAAGGAGGCCATTCAGCCCATTGAGTCTGCACCGGCCCTTGGAAAGAGTACCCTACTCAAGCCCCACACCTCCACCCTATCCCCTTTATCCCCATAACCCAACTTAACCTTTTTTGGACACTAAGGGCAATTTAGAATGGCCAATCCACCTAACCTGCACTTCTTTGGACTGTGGGAGGAAATCGGAGCACCCGGACGAAACCCACGCAGACACGGGGAGAACGTGCAGACTCCACACAGTGACCTAAGCTGGGAATCGAACCTGGGACCCTGGAGCTGTGAAGCAACTGTGCTAACCACTGTGCTACCGTGCTGCCCAAGTGACAGGAACACTTTCTCTCAGGGGGCGGAAATGAGTGTACTGGCCAGCACAAAGGAGAAGGTTCTGGGGAAACTGAAAGTTCAGAAGTTGAATAAATCATCTGGACCAGGTAGACTACCCCCCACGTTCTAATGGAGACAGCTGAGGAGATTGTGGAGGCATTGGTGGTGATCTTTTAGGAATCACTGGAGGCAGGAAGGGTCCTAGAGGACTGGAAAGTGGCTAGTGTAACACCGCTGTTTAAGAAGGGAGAGAGGTGGAAGACAGGAAATTAAAGGCCAGTTCGCCTGACTTTGGTTAAAAGCAAATTACTGCGGATGCTGGAATCTGAAAACAAAAAAAAAAATACTGGAAAATCTCAGCAGGTTTGGCAGGGAGAGAAAAGAGCTAACATTTCGAGTCCAGATGACCTTTTGTCAAAGCTAAATATTTAGACTGTGGAGCGAGAATGAAAGCTGCGATTTTCTTTTTGGTTCTTTTTAGCCTGACTTCGGTCATTGTTAAGATTTTAGAGTCCATTATTAAAGATGAGATTGCAGAGTACTTGGAAATGCATGATAAAATGGGACTGAATCAGCATGGCTTCGTCAAGGGGAGGTCTTGTCTGACAAATCTGTTAGTGTTCTTTGAGGAAGCAATAAGGAAGTTAGACAAAGGAGAACCAGTAGACATGATCTACTTAGAGTTCCAGAAGTATTTTGACTGGGTGCCGCATCGGAGGCTGTTAAATAAGTTAAGAGCCCATGGTGTTAAGGGTAATGGATAGAGAATTGGCTGACTGGCAGAAGGCAGAGAGTGGAGATTAAGTGTCTTTACATTAACAAACTGGAAGAAGGAACTGAGGGCACTGTGCTCAGTTTGTAGATGATACAAAGATATGCAGAGGGACAGGTCGTGTTGAGAAAGCAGGGGGGCTGCAGGAGGAATTGGACAGGCTAGGAGAGTGGGCAAAGAAGTGGCAGATGGAATACAAAAAGTGTGAGGTTCTGCATGTTGGTAGGAAGAATAGAGGCATAGACTATTTTCTAAATGGGAAACGGCTTCGGAAATCAGAAGCACAAAGGGACTTAGGAGTCCTAGTTCAAGATTCTCTTCAGTTTAACATGCAGGGGCTGGTTAGCACACTGGGCTAAATTGTTGGCTTTTAAAGCAGACCAAGGCAGGCCAGCAGCATGGTTCGATTCCCGTACCAGCCTCCCCGAACAGGCACCGGAATGTGGCGACTAGGGGCTTTTACAGTAACTTCATTGAAGCCTACTCGTGACAATAAGCAATTTTCATTTTCAGGTACAGTAGGCAGTTCGGAAAATGCAATGTTAGCATTCATTTTGAGAGGGCTAGAATACAAGAACAGGAGTCAGACCCCATTTGGAGTATTGAGAGCAGTTTTTGGCCCCGTATCTAAGGAAGGATGAGCTGGCCTTGGAAAGGGTCCAGAGGAGGTTCACAAGAAGTATCCCTGGGATGAAAAGCTTGTCATATGAGAAGCGGCTGAGGACTCTGGGCCTGTACTCGTTGGAGTTTAGAAGGATGAGGAAGAATCTTATTGAAACTTACATAATACTGAGAGGCCTGGATAGAGTGGACGTGAAGAGGATGGTTCCACTAGTAGGAAAAACTAGAACCTGAGGGCAGAACCTCAGACTGAAGGGACGATCCTTTAAAATTGAGATGAGGAGGAACTTCTTCAGCCAGAGGGTGGTGAATCTGTCAACTCATTGCCACAGACGGCTGTGGAGGCCAAATTACTGACTGTCTTTAAGACAGAGGTAGATAGTTTCTTGATTGATAACGGGATCAGGGGTTATGGGGAGAAGGCAGGAGAATGTGGGTGAGAAACATAGCAGCCATGATTGAATGGCGGAGCAGACCGATGGGCTGAATGGCCTAATTCTGCTCATATGTCTTATGGTCTCTCTCTCCTGCTTTCAGGAGTGAAAGAGCTGCTCTATTGTTCTGAAAACAGTGAGTGCCTGGCAGATCCTCTGCTGTGTAAGTCTGAAATCATGCTGAGTCTGCGGAGAAGATAGACAACATTGCCAAAGAAAACCATCTCCAGTCCAGAAGGAAGAAGTACCAAAATGAAACTGCAGAAAGGCATTTACTGCGAGTCATCCCAGTGCATCATTATACATTTATTTTTTATTAATATCTTCTTCCCTTTTCCATCACTCTTTCCTCTGTGTTGTTTGTCTGTGTGGAGAGTGGGAATTGGGAAAGGGGTAGTAGGTAGTTACATTTTCTGTCTATTTAATTAATTGTAATACTGTACATAATATTCATGGGGAGTTTGCACATTCTCCCCATGTCTGCGCGGGTCTCACCCCCACAACCTAAAATGATGTGCACGGTAGGTGGATTGACCACGCTAAATTGCCCTTAATTGGAAAAAAAGAATTGGGTACTCTAAATTTATTTAAAAAAATAATACTGCACATAATAAAAAGTTACTTGTATTTTAAAGTTACAACCCTGTTGACTAGTTTATTGGGCTCAACCGAGGACCTCGGCTATTTGTTTGCAAGGTCAAGTTGAGCTAGAATTGACCAGGGTGTTGTGACAATACACTCAATTGAGCTTTGTTAAAATAATGCCCTTGGTGTAATTTCCAATGAGAAATATAATGCAGAGCTTGCAGATACGCTTGGGTTCCAAATATTAGCGACAAAGGAATTATAACAAACAATAGTTTATTCACTAGTTAGGGCTCCAATCACATGATTGGACTCTGCCCACGCTCCAGGGAGAATTCCCATCCGTTGGTCACGTAACTTCTGAAGTAAACATATCATCACATGACCACTTGGTCTACAGAGCTGATGTCAGGATCAGCTGAAACTGGTGCAGGGTGTAGTGATCTGCATATTTGTATGTATACAAGGGGTTAATGTAAAGAAGTAACAGCTAAGTAATCACGAGATGGCAGCATAGAGATGGGTATAAAAGACAGACTCAAGCCGAGTTCCTGCCTCTTTGTGTTTGTAGTGCCCTGGGGTGGGATTCTCCAACCCCCGCTGGGTCAGAGAATCGGCGGGGGGGTGGCGTGAATCCCGCCCCCGCCGGCCGCCGAATCCCCCAGCACCGAAAATTCGGCGGGGCAGGAATCGCGCCGCGCCGGTCGGCGGCCCCCCCCCCCGCCCCCGGCGATTCTCCGGCCCGCGATGGGCTGAAGTACTGCTGCTGTCATGCCAGTCCCGCCGGCGTGAATCAAATAACCTACCTTACCGGCGGGACTGGCGGCGCGGGCGGGCTCCGGGGTCCTGGGGGGGCGATCTGGCCCCGGAGGGTGCCCCCATGGTGGCCTGGCCCGCGATCAAAGCCCACCGATCCGCGGGCGGGCCTGTGCCGTGGGGGCACTCTTTTCCTTCCGCCTCGGCCATAGCCTCCGCGATGGCCAATGCGGAAGTGATCTCCCCCTGCGCCTGCTCGGGGATGCCGTCAGCAGCCGCTGACGATTCTGCGCATGCGCGGACTTCCGCCGGCTGGCAGAATCCCTTCGGCCCCAGCTGGCGTGGCACCAAAGGCTTTTCCCACCGGCTGGCGGTGCGCCAACCACTCCAACACGGGCCTAGTCCCTCAAGGTGAGGGCTTGGCCCTTAAAGGTTCAGAGAAATCCGCACCTTTGGGGCGGCCCGACGCTGGAGTGGTTCCCACCACTCCATCCCGCCGGGACCCCCCGCCCCGCTGGGTAGGGGAGAATCCCGCCCCAGAAGTGGAGAGAGATAGCTCAGAGTGCAGGTGTTGTTAATCATAGTTAATATATATTTAATCTTCTGTATTTAATCTCTAGTTTAGTTGTTGAAGAGAGAACAAACTTACAGTTTATAAATAATTTGCTTTAATTGAAAGACTTTGAGTGTTAATGAAAATCGATTAAAGGATCATCTTGAGTAACATATATTACACAAGGTAATATAACACAGGCAGTGAGGAGGTTTTGACTTTGAGTACTGCTGACAGTTTGTCCAGTGAATAAATTTAAGGAGGATGGTGGGTTAAGGCCAGGATGAGATCAGCCATGATTGAATGGTGGAGTAGACTCCATGGGCCAAATGGCCTAAATTCTGCTCCTACGTCTTATGAACTTATGAATTTCCGAACTTAGATTGGCCACGCTGGAAACTACTTTTTTAGGGGACTCTGGCCGGGATTCCCCGATGCCCCGCCGGGCCGGAGAATCGGCAGGGGAGCGCGAGAATCCTGCCACACCGCTCCAACACCGGGACTCCGATACTCCAACCCGGCCAAAACCACGGCAAAGCGGAATGAACCGCGCGGGTCGGGGAATCGCCACAAGTGGCGCAACGTGCTGGTCCCAGGGCCTGCAGCGAGTCTCGGGCCCGGATGGGCCGAAGTCCCGCCGACGTGACCACAGGTCGCGCCAGCGTAAATCAAACATCCTTTTGAACGGCGTCAACCAGTCGTGCTGGCTGACGCTGACAAAGGAGGAGGTAGGGGTCGGCGTGAAGGGGACGCAGAGATGTCGAGATGGCAAGGCCGAGGTTGCGGGGGGGTGCCATTGTCGGGGGCGGAGGCTGCCCAGGGCGGGGAGGGGGGGCTGTGTCGGTGTTGGTGTCAGAGGGGGGGGGGGGGGAAAATGTCGGGGTGGGGGCAGGGGGTGGTCTGGGAAGGGGTAGTGTCAGGGAGGGGTCGGGGCTGGTCGGGGGGAGTAGTGTCGGGGAGGGGTCGGGGGGGGGGTAGTGTCGGGGAGAGGTCGGGTGTGGTCGGGGGGGGTAGTGTCGTGGAGGGGTCGGGGGGTAGTGTCGGGGAGGGGTCGGGGGTGGCTGGGGCGGGGGGGTAGTGTCGAGGAGGGGACGGGGGTGGTCCGGGAAGGGGTAGTGTCGGGGAAGGGTCGGGGGTAGTCCGGGAAGGGGTAGTGTCGGGGAGGGGTCGGGCGTGGTCGGGGGGTAGTGTCGGGGAGGGGTCGGAGGTGGTCGGGGGGTAGTGTCGGGGAGGGGTCGGATGTGGTCGGGGGGTAGTGTCGGGGAGGGGGGGGTAGTGTCGGGGAGGGGTCGGGGGGAGTAGTGGCGGGGGTGTAGTGTCGGGGAGGGGTCGGGTGTGGCCGGGGGCTAGTGTCGTGGAGGGGTCGGGGTGGTCGAGGGGTAGTGTCGGGGAGGGGTCGGGGTGGCTGGGGGGGGGAAGTGTCGGGGAGGGGACGGGGTGGTCGGGGAAGGGGGTAGTGTCGGAGGGTGGTCGGGGGTGTAGTGTCGGGGGTGGTCGGGGGGGGGGGTAGTGTCAGGAGGGGACGAGGATGGTCAGGGGAGGGTAGTGTCGGGGAGGGGCCGAGGGTGGCCGGAGGAGGGTAGTGTCGAGAAGGGGTCGGCGGTGGTCAGGGGGTAGTGTCAGGGAGGAGTCGGGTGTGGGGCCAGGGGGAGGAGTGTCGGGGAGGGATCGGGGGTGGTCGGGGGGGTGGTGTCGGGGAGGGGTCGGGGGTGGTCAAGAGAGGGTAGTGTCGGCGAGGGGTTGGTGGTGGGGCCAGGGGAAGGGGTGTCGGGGTGGTCGGGCGCGGGGTATTGTCGGGGTGGGGCCGGGAGAGGATTATGCCTTGCTACGTGCCAGCTGGCAACAGTGGCGACTCATGGCACCTGGTTGCGGAGGGGTTTATGTGCAATGATGATATGTCGTCTGCCCCCACCCCCTGCAGAACATTCAGTTCCCTGTGGACCGCACCCACCAGGATCCCCGGGCAGCGGGTTTTGCCGCGATTGCCAGGATTCTCATAATCCAGGGGACGATCGATGGGGTGCACGTTGCCATGCGGCCACCAGCGGATAACAGGGCCGTGTTCATGAATAAGAAGGGGACAGGGACGGGAGGCTGCCCACCGATACCGGCTGGGCCAGCCAGCACAGGATGAGTTGATAGCCGCACGGTTCAAAGACTAGGGGGGTGGGGGGGATTCGCTGAGCATGGGCACGGATGGCACAAGTACGGCACCGCTCCACCACCCTCACCTCGCCCACCACCGACTACCCTCACCCCGCCCACCACCCACCACCTTCACCCCACCCACATGCACACTACTCCTCCATTACACATCCACCTGCGGCACAACGCTCATGGCTCACACGGTCGCCAGTGGAAGAGGGTCTACTGCATGGCATGGAGGATGATGACAACCCGCTCTGCGATGAACTCTGGGCTCTACATCATTAGACAATGTCTGACTCTTGGCCACAGTGACACCTTCCACCTGGGTGGTCCCTGCATGCGGCCTGGACACTGCAGCACGTGGACCTGTCGTCTGGCTGGGGGCGGGGTGGTGCCTGCGATCCAGGAGGGGTGGGGGGCGCACGCCACACTCACCTGAGCTCGACGTCTTATCATCACTCACACACACACACTGGTGCCCACTTCCCACCCCACCCCTGCACGCATCGGACAGAGGCAGCTTCCAGAGGTGTAAAAGTGAGTTTATGACAAACATTACATATACATGCCCTAGCCCCTATAACTAGTCTGGGCCCTCCACCCGTGCCAACTTACTTAGTGTCTACTTTTCTGGCCTTACTACATCTATGACTGCATCTAGGTGATTCCCCAGTCGGTACAGCAGAACTGGAGGTGGACTCCTGTGATTCCTGTCCTGTGACTAGGGTCCCCTTTGGCGGCCGTTTCCTCGGGTGGCCCGGCCTGGCTGCCCCTTGGGCGGCCAGGATGGCATGCTGCCACCCTGTTCTGCCCGTTGCCCACCAGATGCACCTGGGAAGGAAGGGGGGAGTCTGAGGTGTCGCGGTGTTCATGGACCTCCCCTGCAGGGGGAACTAGAACGGCCGCCAGCATACCCTCCTCCCTTGGGGTGCCCAGTGGCCCCCAGGGCTCTCCATGGGTCGGGGGCGCGAGCAGATCCAGCACACGAGGCACCCTCGGCACCTGGCGCTGCCAGTCCTGGAGGCCGACCTGGTATCAGCAAGGGTCTGCAAGTTTGCAGTCATGGAGATCACAGAGTTGGCCATCCCTGTCTGTGTCTGGGCGATGCCGGCCAGCACTTGGGCGTCTGCAGCTGCTGCAAGCCGGCCGTCATCCCCTTCACTTGTCCCCGGGTTCCTGACTGCATCGGGTCTATGGGTGGGTGTGGGAACTCCAGGAGCCCGGGTCCTGTCTGGGCGGCAGCTGGTTGCTGGAGCCGGGCTGCCCTCCGACCATCCGGCACCTTGGCTGCTCCTACCTCCACCTGCTGCACCGGGACGGCTGTGTGGTGCGCACCAGTGAGTGTCCCAGAAGCCTCATCGCTAAAGTGCCCAACTGAGGTGAGAGTCTCATGCGATGGTGGAGGGTGTAGGAGATAGCAGTGGCGTAATGTGGAGGTCCACATCGGACCCAAGGTACGGCGTCCCCAGGGGTGGTGCGTCCTGTCCGTCCGATACCAGCGTGTGGGTGTCCTGGGCATCCGCCCCTGTGTGTGGGTGTCCTGTCCGTCCGTCCCTTGTGTGTGGGTGTCCTGTCCGTCCGTCCCCTGTGTGGGGGTGTCCTGTCCGTCCCGTGCGTGTGGGTGTCCTGTCCGTCCGTCCCGTGTGTGTGAGTGTCCTGGGCATCCGTTCCCTGTGTGTGGGTGTCCTGGGCATCCATCCCGTGTGTGTGGGTGTCCTGGGCATCCATCCCCTGTGTGGGTGTCCTGGGCGTCTGTGCAGTGTGTGTGGGTGTCTTGTCCGTCCCCTGTGTGTGGGTGTCCTGGGCATCCGTCCCGTGTGTATAGATGTCCTGGGTTGGTGTGTCGTGTGTGTCTGTGTCATTGGTGTAGGTCCCCTGTGTCCCGCCCATCTGTGCCATGTCTCCGTCCCCTATGTTGTGGCATCGTGACTTGACTGGGATGGGGGGGCTGCTGCTGTGGCTGCCCTCCCCGTCGCTGGATGAGTCCCTAGGGCGTTGTCGCACTTGCACTGGATGGGGGCAGGCTGCATCCGCTGAGACGGGTCGATCGCTGGGTGGTCCTGCATGACACAATACAGCATGCATGGTTAGACACGCAGACGGGTCTGAGGGGGTGGTGGGAAGAGGTGGAGGAAGGGGGGATGGAACAGGGGATGGGAGGGGGGAGGGGGTATGGAAGGGGGGCAGGCAGCGGGGCTCACACTTGATAGTGTGCCCCCGATCTCGGCATCAGCAACCTCCCGGTCCTTGGGTCCGCCTGCAAGGTCCAGTGCCCTATCTTCATACACGGTTAGGGGCGCAATTCAGGTGGACCCCCTCCGGTCCTGGCACACTCCCGGTTGTTATGGGCACGCTTCTCCTGGGGGGGGTGGGGAGATCAGCAGTGTTAGGCAGACATATACTTGCAGCCCAGTGGTTGGGTGTTTGCGTATGTTGGCATAGGTTCACAGGCCATCATGCCAATGCAGCTGGCATGGGTGGGTTGGTGCAGCCATGTGGGTCACAGCTGGGGTTGTACCACCCCCCATGCGAAGGGATGATCCGGCATGATCCGCTGTGGTCATGGCTGATGAAGCCTTTCCGGAGGCCACAGACAAACGTGGATACCCACGACAACGATGCCCATTCAATGACCATTCAGCGTGATCGAGCAGTGCATTGGCATCTGGCAAAGCGGTTCAGGTGATGGACCGCTCTGTAGGTGCCATCCAGTGTTGCGCTAGGATGTTCTCCCACATCGTGGTGGCCTGCTGTGCCCTCCACAACATCGCACAGCAGGCGGGCAACATGCTGGAGGAGGAGGATGAACCCCAGGCGTCGTCCGATGAGGATGTGGGGGAGGGCAAGGATGGGCAGGACATGGGACCTGGGCAGGCAGAGGATGCGCATAACATGTGCGCCAGGACTGGCTCGCATGGGTCGCAGTAATTGCCTCCAGGCTCTCCGACTAGGGCATCTGGCCAATGGCAGAAACATCCCATTCATCCCCACACATCCATGCTTCCCAACCACCGGCCGACCACCCCCTCCCATGACCACCCCCCTCGCTGCAACTTCCTCCTTAATTCCTACCTGTTTCACTAAGGGGTGAGAGCCCTGGATTGGTAGTAACAGTTGGTCTGGAGCAAGGGATGCAGGATGATGACAACCCGCTCCACGATGAGCTCTTGTGCTCCGCATCGTTCAATAATGTCTGTCTCCTGCCCCCGGTAGCACTTTCCACCGTTCACCTTGGTGAGCCATGCATGCGAGCTGGTCATTCCATCACACGGTCCCATCGAACCTTTTGGGGTGGCAGAGGTGGGGATGGGGTGTGGGGGTGAGGGGTTGAGAGGGGGTGAAGGGTGAGGTATCAGGATGAAGTGGGATGTCCAACCTGGGGGCCCTGGCCCGTGTCCACTTCCAACACCTGCCCATCTTCCCCCCTGCCCCCCACGGCGCCAGCCCAACCCAGCCCAGTCCATTCCTCACATCCTCTGAAAGAGCACTGAGACAGGTTGGAACTTTTGTGCACAGGTGTTTATTTTGAACATAACAGATGAACATCTCTAGAGCGCTTTGTGCCCTAGCCCTAACGCTATCCAATGTGCTGCACACGTGCCCAACTTAACTGGTGTCTACCTTTCTGGCCTTACGGGCCCCAAAGCTATGTCTAGGTGGATCCCCTGACGGTACACCGGAGTGAAGGCGGCCTGCTGCGATTCCCGCCCTTTTACATGGGTCCCGTTTGGCAGCCGTCTTCTGGAGCGACCATGCCTGGATGGGGCCGGCAGTTCTCTCGGGTGCCCCGGGTGACATGGTGGAACCCTGTTCTGCTTGCTGCCCATTAGATGTGCCAGGGATAGTAGGGGAGAGTCCAAGGTGCTGTGGTGTTCCAGCACCTCCCTGCAGGAATCACCAGCACGGACTCCATCACTTCCTCCTCCCTCGGGTGCCCAATGGTCCCCAGGTTACTCCTCGGGACAGGGGTGCAACTGAAGTGAACTCCTGGGGCTCATCCGCCATCTGCCACTGCCAGTCCTGGAGGCCCACTGCCATCTCAACCTGGTTCTCAATGGTCGCAGCCATGGAGCACAGGGACTGTGCCACCTCCCTCTGGGACTGGGCCACCTCCCTCTGTGACTGGCTCAGGTCAGCCAGCACCCAGACAATACTGTCAACACCCTGAACCATAACCCATTGTGACTGGGCCAAACTCCGGAGGGCCGCTGCAATGTCCAGGTGGCCCTGGTACATGGCTGCCTGTGACATGGGTGCCCTGCACAGAGTGTCCCAGGCCTTGGACATCATGCTATGGCCGATACCTTCACCCCCAAGGCCTCCACCGCGGACGCCACCCATGCGGTGTTGACCTGGGTGCACGCATGGTCGGCACTGCCTCCTGTCCCTGCAGGCGGTTGGATTTTTCCAACTGCAGCTGCAGGTGCTGGATGGTTGGTGACAGCCCCTCATGTAGTCCTGGCTCTCCGCCTGCATCTCCAACATTGATGGGACCGCCCTTTCCAGAAGCCGAGACCTACCGGGACGACAGTTAGTCCCTGGGGTCGGGCCACCCTCCGACTGTCCACCCCCCCCTCCGACTGTCCACCCCCCACTCCGACTGTCCACCCCCTCGGGAGTTCCTATCTCCACGTGCTGAATCGCTGCACGTGTGTGGTGCGCACCAAGAGCCTCTTCGCTAAAGTGCCCAATCGATATGAGTGTCTCTGGGATGGTGGAGGGTGTTGGAGACAGCTGTGATGGAAAGTCGGTGTCATCCCGGGACTGTCGCTCTGGAGTGCTTCGGGCTGCCGTTTGGCAGCTCTTGTCACTGGAATCTATTTGGGGACACCAGAAGGGTCCACCTCATCGTCAGGTGATCCTGCAAGGTCGGATGGGGTGGTGGGTGGTATGGGGAGGCAGTGTGTTGTGGGGGAGGTGGGGCGATGTGGAGGTGGTGTGGTGTGGGGGAGGTGGTGTGGTGTGGGGGAGGTGGTGTGGTGTGGGGGAGGTGGTGTGGTGTGGGGGAGGTGGTGTGGTGTGGGGGAGGTGGGGCGGTGTGGGGGAGGTGGGGTAGTGTCGGGGAAGGTGTGGGAAACGTGGGGGAGGGGTAGGGATGGTGTGGAGCTGGTGTTGGGGAGGTGGTGTTGGGGAGGTGGTGTGGGGGAGGTGGTGTGGGGGGGTTGTGGGGATGGTGTGGAAGTGGTGTGGGGGAGGTGTTGTGGGGATAGTGTGGAGGTGGTGTGAGGGTGGTGGTGTGGGGGGGGTTGTGGGGATGGTGTGGAGGTGGTGTGGGGGGGTTGAGGGGATGGTGTGTGTGATGAACGGTTACTGCCTTATCATCATGTAAGGCGATGTCCCCTTTAAGACCGGGCTTGGAACCCTGGGGACTCCGCCTCTGGCTCCACCCATCTGTGAGCCATATATAAAGGGCTGCCTCATGGGCTGTGCAGCAGTCAGCACATGTCTCAGCTCTAACTAGTTCTTAGTCTAATAAAGCCTTCTTTACAGTTTAATCTCTAAGCTTCGTTATTGAGGGTACCTCAGTGTGGAGGTGGTGTGGGGGAGGTGTGTGGGGGAGGTGTGGAGATGGTGTTGGAGATGGGGGTGGTGGTGTTGTGTGGGGTTGGTGTGGAGGTGTGGAGGTGGTGTGGGGGAGATGTGGAGATGGTGTTGGAGATGAGGGTGGTGTGGGGGAGGTTGTGTTGTGTGGGGGAGGTTGTGTTGTGTGGGGGAGGTTGTGTTGTGTGGGGGAGGTTGTGTTGTGTGGGGGAGGTGGTGTGGGGGAGGAGGTGTGGAGATGGTGTTGGAGGTGGTGTGGGGGAGGTGGTGTGGTTTGGGGATGATGTGTGTGAGGTGGGGGTGGTGGTGTGGTGGTGTGTGGGGTTGGTGTGGGGGTGGTGTGGGTAAGTATGGGGGAGGTGTGGGGGAGGTGGTGTGTGGGGAGGTGGTGTGTGGGGGTGATGTGGGGGAGGTGTTGGAGAGGTGGTGATGTGGGGGTGGTGTGGGGGAGGTGGTGATGTGGGGGTGGTGTGGGGGAGGTGGTGTGTGGGGGGGAGTTGTGGGGATGGTGTGGGGGAGGTGTGGGGATGGGGGTGGTTGATGTGGGGGAGGTGTTGGAGATGTGGTGATGTGGGGGAGGTGGTGTGGGGATGGTGGTGTTTTGTGGGTGGTGTGGGGGTGGTGTGGGGGAGGTGGTGTTGTGTGGGATGATGTGGGTGGTGTGGATGTGGTGTGGGGGTGGTGTGGGGGAGGTGGTGTGTGGGGGGGGAGTTGTGGGGATGGGGGGGGGAGTTGTGGGGATGGTGTGGGGGTGGTGTGGGGATGGGGTGTGGTTGATGTGGGGAGGTGTTGGAGATGTGGTGATGTGGGGGAGGTGGTGTGGGGATGGTGGTGTTTTGTGGGTGGTGTGGGGGTGGTGTGGGGGAGGTGGTGTGTGGGTGGTGTGGATGTGGTGTGGGGTTGGTGTGGGGGAGGTGGTGTGGGGGAGGTGGTGTGGGGGTGGTGGTGTTTTGTGGGTGGTGTGGGGGTGGTGTGGGGGAGGTGGTGGTGTGGGGGTGGTGTGGGGGAGGTGGTGTTGTGTGGATGTGGTGTGGGGGTGGTGTGGAGGAGGTGGTGTGGGGGTGGTGGTGTTTTGTGGGTAGTGTGGGGGTGGTGTGTGGGAATGATGTGGGTGGTGTGGATGTGGTGTGTGGGTGGTGTTTACATTACATCCGTCCTGAGAACCAGATCTACGCCCGTCACCTGCTGGCAACTAGAAGGCAAAGCCCTGAAAAAACACTGGAAGACTTCTATCGGGCACTACTAGTGCTGGGCCGAAACTGTGGCTGCCCACCAGTTACGGGGAACGAGCACACGGAACTTTTAATTCGGGTGGCTTTCATGGCAGGTATGACTTCCCCCGACATCCGCCGAAGGCTCTTGAAATGGACACACTGGGCCTCACTGAGGCACGGGCCCTGGCGGGGTCCATGGACGTTGCGTATAAAAACGCACTGGCTTTTGCTCCCGGACGCACGGCGCTCCCCTGGGCTGCGTGGCACCCCGTTGCGGCAGCCCCCCAGACTTTCCCGCTAACCCCGCAGGCCTGCGCGGCGAGACAGCCCGCTATCACCGCCGGCCAACGCTGCTTCTTCTGCGGGCAGGCGAACCATCCCCGCCCGCGCTGCCTGGCCCGCACCGCCACCTGCAAAGGGTGCGGCAAGAAAGGCCACTATGTCGCGGTCTGCCAGGCGCCGTGGCCGAGGTCTCCAGCGACTGTCAGCAGCCTTTCTTTCAGGCCCCGGCAGTCCAAGGCCCATCGCCGCCCTCCTATCCCCAGGCAGCATGCGACCCACGGCCGTGGCCATTTTGCCCCCCGGCCACCACGCTGGATGGGTGGGCGCCGCCATTTTGTCCCTCGCCGCCGCCATCTTCGACATCCCCGGACTTCGTGTGCGACCCGTGGCTGACGCCATCTTGGATGGGGCCTCAGGCCCCCAGCACAGCCGACTACACGTTGCCCGACCAGAACTCCTCCTTACTGCAGCTGGCCTCCGTTACCCTGGACCAGAGTCGGCCCCAGACGCTAGCAAAAACCACTGCAACAATCGGCATCAACGGCCACGTGACGTCGTGCCTGATCGACTCCGGGAGCACGGAAAGCTTTGTCCACCCCGACACGGTAAGGCGCTGTTCTCTTGTCACCCATCCCGTAAGCCAACGGATCTCCCTGGCCTCCGGGTCACAAGCAGTGGAGATAAAGGGGTTCTGCCTAGCGAACCTCACTGTCCAAGGCAGGGAATTCCGCAATTTCCGCCTGTACGTTCTGCCGCACCTCTGCACAGCCACCCTTCTTGGGCTGGATTTCCAGTGCCACCTGCAAAGCCTGACCTTTAAATTTGGCGGCCCTATCCCCCCCTTACTGTCTGCGGCCTCGCGACCCTTAAGGTCGACCCGCCTTCCCTGTTTGCGAACCTCACCCCGGATTGCAAACACGTCGGCACCAGGAGCAGACGGTACAGTGCCCAGGACTGGACCTTCATCAGGTCCGAGGTCCAAAGGCTGTTGAAGGAAGGGGTCACCGAAGCGAGCAACAGCCCCTGGAGGGCTCAAGTAGTGGTGGTAAAGACCGGGGAGAAACATAGGATGGTCATCGACTATAGCCAGACCATCAACAGGTTTATGCAACTGGACGCGTACCTCCTCCCCCATATAGCCGACCTGGTAATCAGGATTGCGCAATACAAGGCTTTCTCCACGGTGGATCTCAAGTCTGCCTACCACCAGCTACCCCTCCGTAATGGTGACCGCCAGTACAATGCCTTCGAGGCAGATGGGCGGCTCTATCACTTTTTAAGGATTCCCTTTGGTGTCACGAACGGGGCCTCGGTCTTCCAACGTGAGATGGACCGAATGGTTGACCGGTACGGCTTACACACAACGTTCCCGTATCTTGATAACGTCACCATCTGCGGCCATGACCAGCAGGGCCACGACACCAACCTCCGAAAATTTCTCTAGACCGCAAATATCCTTAATCTGACCTACAATAAGGAGAAATGCGTGTTTAGCACCGACAGTCTAGCCATCCTCGGCTACGTAGTGCGAAGTGGAGTCATAGGCCCCGGCTCTGAACGCATGCGCCCCCTCATGGAGTTCCCCCTCCCTCACTGCCCCAAGACCCTGAAGCGCTGCCTCAGCTTCTTCAGCTATTATGCACAATGGGTCCCTAATTACGCCGACAAGGCTCGACCCCTGATCCAGTCCACAACCTTCCCCCTGTCGACGGAGGCCCGCCAGGCCTTCTGCCGCATCAAAGCGGACATCGCAAAAGCTACGATGCGTGCCATCGACGAGTCCCTCCCCTTCCAGGTCGAGAGCGATGCGTCCGACTTACCTCTGGCGGCCACCCTCAACTAGGCGGGCAGGCCCGTGGCTTTCTTCTCCCGTACCCTCCATGCTTCCGAAATTCACCACTCCTCGGTCGAAAAGGAGGCCCAGGCCATAGTAGAAGCTGTGCGACACTGGAGGCATTACCTGGCCGGCAGGAGATTCACTCTCCTCACGGACCAACGGTCGGTGGCCTTCATGTTCGATAATGCGCAGCGGGGCAAGATTAAGATTAAGGGACAAGATCTTGCGGTGGAGGATCGAACTCTCCACCTACAAATACAAGATCCTGTACCGTCCCGGGAAGCTGAACGAGCCTCATGATGCCCTGTCCCGCGGCACTTGTGCCACCGCACAAGTGGACCGCTTCCGAGCCCTCCACGAGGACTCTGCCACCCGGGGGTCACTCGTTTCTTTCATTTCATCAAGATCCGCAACCTGCCCTACTCCATCGAGGAGGTCAGGACAGTCACCAGGGACTGCCAAATCTGCGCGGTGTGCAAACCGCACTTCTACCGGCCAGAGAGAGCGCATCTGATAAAGGCTTCCTGTACCTTTGAACGCCTCAGCATGGATTTCAAAGGCCCCCTCCCCTCCACCTACCGCAACACGTACTTCCTGAATGTGATTGACGAGTACTCCCGGTTCCCATTCGCCATCCCCTGCCCGGACATGACCACAACCACCATCATCAAGGCCCTCCAGGGTATCTTTACACTTTTCGGTTTCCCCGCATACATCCACAGTGATAGGGGGTCCTCCTTTATGAACGACGAACTTCGTCAATTCTTGCTCAGCAAAGGCATCGCCTCCAGCAGGACGACCAGTTACAACCCCCGGGGAAACGGGCAGGTAGAAAGGGAGAACGGAACGGTCTGGAAGACCGTCCTGCTGGCCCTTCGGTCCAGGAATCTCCCAGTCTCCTGCTGGCAGGAAGTCCTTCCGGTGGCCCTTCACTCCATCCGGTCGCTGCTCTGTACTACCACAAACCAGACACCTCACGAACATCTCCTTGTTTTCCCCAGGAAGTCCTCCTCCGGGACCTCGCTCCCAACCTGGCTTGCGACACCCGGACCTATCCTGCTGCGGAAACATGTGAGGGCGCACAAGTCTGACCCGTTGGTCGAGAGGGTCCACCTGCTGCATGCCAACTCCCAGTACACCTACGTAGCGTTCCCTGATGGCCGCCAAGACACGGTCTCCCTTCGGGACCTCGCCCCACGCGCACCCGCACCATTGCCCCCACCCCCACCCTCCCCGCAGCACCTGACCGGAGGGTCAGTACTGCCGCCGCCCCTACCCAGCGCCGAACAGGCACCTACGCCCCCTATAGGCACCCCTGCCCACGTTTCGCCCCAACAGCGCCGCCTAGGGGTGACGAAGCTGCCTGGGCGGAAGACACCACATTCCCAGAGTCGCAACCGCCGGGGCCCCCACCTGGATCATCGCCGAAGCCCAGACACTCCAGAACGACGATCAGGCCACCCGATCGACTGATTGCTGCACCATAAACACTTTTTTTTCTGTTACCCTCGACATCACGGTACCTCCATACCTGGTCCTACCATGCGAAAGGCGACATTAACGCTGGCCATCACCCCGCTGGGTTCCTTTTTAACAGGGGGTGAATGTGGTAATACCAGGTATTGCAGTACCTGAGAGGTGGATGACTATTGGCTAGATCTAGGAGTCTACCATTGGCTAACGTACATAGCTCTACCCTGAGAGGCGGGGTATAAGAACGAATGCCGTCCCAGCAGCCTTCACTTTCTGTATCGAAGCTGCTGGGTACAGTTCTAGCTGATTAAAGCCTCTTCGTTATGACTCACCTTGTCTCGAGAGTAATTGATTGTGCATCAGGCAGCTGGTAGCCTTTGTGACCAGGGCACCCAGCCAATGCAGGCGATATGGGTGTTGGGTGGAGTGCGTGCACACTGCCGGTGGGTAGAGTTTGGGTGGGGCGGGGGGGGGCTTACAAGTGTTAAGGACAGGGGGTGGTGCCAGAGGCATGGTTATGCCTACTCACCCTGGCCGCCCTGAGGAGATTGTGCAACTCTGCTGTCCGCTCCTGGTGGTGGGGCCCAGGGTGCTCACATCCTCTATCGCCCAGGCCCAGTGTATGGCAACTGTAATGACTTCCAACAGGCACCTATAAGGTACACCCCACCCAGGTCCGAGAACGACCCGGCAGACGACACAGGTGACAGACCCGGAACGGAGGAGCAGGAAGAAGCTCCGAGGAATGCCAGCTGGCAGGAATTCCTCGGACCTTGGGGGGGAGGGGGGAGGCATTATTGGTTGGCCAATTGGAGCATGAGCTCCCTCAATGATGGCTCATTGGGGGGGCCCATATAAGCACCTGTGTAGGCTTTGTGAGGCAGTCCTAAGTTGACTGGAATGCTAGCAGCACTGTCTGGAGCTGCTCTTGTATATAGTTATTGCAAATAAATACTGGCGTAGTGACGGAACCCCTGCCTCCTGTGGATTATTACAGTGGCGACGAGGTAAACAAAGAACCTTGCGGAGACCAGCTGCCGCACTCGGAGGGTAAGCCTTGCTATTTCAAAAATGCCATTTTTTGGGAGGTTAGATGCATTCGACCCGACTATTGAGGACTGGTCCCAGTATGGGGAGAGACTGTGTTACTTCTTCCAGGCCAATGAGATAACGGAGGACGAAAGGAAACGGGTTATCCTGCTGTCGGCGTGCGGACTCTCAGCCTTCGCCATTATACGTAGTCTAACTTATCCTGATACGCCGGACACGATACCTTTCCAAGAATTAATGAAATTGGTGGAAGAGCACTATGACCCAAAACCACCCCACATTTTGCGTAGGTACAGATTCTACACAACGAAGCGGGAAGACAGAGAGTCAGTTACAAATTTCTTGACCCGCCTGTGAAGGCTGGCGGAAAAATGTGAGTTCGGCCCGACGCTAAATGAAATGCTTCAGGACCGGTTAGTGTGTGGCATAAACGACCTCACAATACAGAAGCGCCTGTTGGCGGAAATGCAGCTAGACTGCAGGCGGGCATTACAGCTCGCACGGTTCCGAGAAAAGGCAGCAAGTGGGGTGCAGGAACTACAGGGCACGCCAATGGAGGTAGATACCTGGGAGAGGGACTACCACAATGGGTCCAGCTACCAGATAGCCGCCCTCAGGAAAAGCCTGAGGAATAGAGGGCCAAAGGAAAACCCCAGAACTGCCCCCAAGTCTGCTAAGACTAACTGGAGACAGAGGGAACCACCAGCTGAGGCTCCCCCAACAGAGAAGGACCGTTTCTGGCACCAGACAGAGTGGGGTAACAGCGACAGAAACCCTAGAAGGAGGTGGCGAAAGAGGAATAGCAGGTGGGGACGCAGGGAAGTACACAACCGAGACGCCCCCATCCTCCTCCGAAGGGGAACAGTTATATAATATTGCGACGAAGAAAGCAGAACCTATTAAGATTACCCCACGGGTGAACGGTTGGCCAACAATACTGGAAATAGACACAGGTGCGGCCGTATCAGTAATGGGAGTGGCAGCATTTTAAAAAATCAAAGATGGACTCCAGCCACTAACCCTAACAAAAACATCGACGAAACTTAAAACCTACACGGGGGAACCGCTGGAAGTTCTAGGCACGACTCATGTACCCGTGGAATATGACAAACAATTGCTCAGATTACCATTGACGATAGTAGAGGGCTCCGGACCAAACTTAATAGGACAGAACTGGCTGAAAGACCTAAACTTAGATTGGATGAAAATTTTCCAGAGTGGAAGCGGGCGGTTGAGTGGAGTACTCCAAAAATACCCAGAGGTCTTCCAAGAAGGTTTGGGGGAAATTATAGGTGCCAAAGCAACTTTGCACGTGGACCCAGAAGCCCATCCGAAATTTTGTAAGGCCAGGCCTGTACCTTTTGCATTAAGGAAGAAAGTAGATGTCGAAATAGAAAGGTTACGGCGCGATGGCATTATCAGACCAGTACAGTTCTCGGAATGGGCAGCGCCGGTGGTACCAATTTTGAAGCCAGACGGCTCGATCCGTCTCTGTGGAGATTTCAAACAGACGGCAAACGAATACGCACTGCTGGACAAATACCCGATCCCGAAAATAGACAACCTCTCTGCCAAATTGGCAGGTGGGCTTTTGTTCACGAAACTGAACATGAGCCACGCCTACCTGCAGTTAAAACTGGACAAGGACTCCCAGAAGTTCGCGACGATCGACACCCTGAAGGGACTTTTTCGTTATACTAGGCTACCCGTCGGAGTGTCATCAGCCTGCGCTATATTCCAGCGTACAATGGAAAATATTCTGCAGGGACTACCGCAGGTGGCGATTTATTTGGACGATGTCTTAATCACGGGTAGGACAAACAGGGAACACTTAAGGAACCTAGAGGAAGTGCTCAGGCGTTTCGCAAAGGCAGGCGTACGGCTGAAAAGAGAAAAATGTGTTTTTCTGGCCCCACAAGTGACATAACTGGTATATAAAGTAGACGAGTCGGGCTTACACCCATTGGAAGACAGAGTAAGGGCAGTAAAAGAAGCCCCAGCTCCCACCACGGTCCAGGAGCTACGATCATTTCTCGGGTTGATAACCTATTATGGCAAATTTATTGAAAATAGGGGCGTCCATCCTAGAACCGCTCCACCAGCTACTAAAAAAGGGACAAGAATGGAAATGGTCCGCCCGCCAAAACCGAGCATTTAGGGACATTAAGGAACAGCTGTCATCCGAAAATGCCCCAGAGCATTATGACCCAAGGAAGGAGTTGGTGGTCACGTGTAACGCATCACCTTACAGAGTAGGAGCTGTCTTAGCCCATAGAGGAAGGAATGGGGAAGAACGGTCAGTAGCCTATGCTTCGAGGACCTTGGCGATGGCTGAGAGAAAGTACACCCAAATCGAGAAGGAAGGACTGGCGGTAATATTTGCAGTAAAAAAATTTCACCAGTATCTGTACGGGCGGAAATTCACCATAGTGACGGACCATAAGCCGTTATTAGGGTTATTAAAAGAAGACAAGTCAATACCCCCGATTGCATCAGCTAGAATCCAACGCTGGGCGTTGCTACTGGCGGCGTATAGATATGTTCTGGAGCACAGATCGGGAACGTGAGGAGTAAATGCAGATACTTTGAGCAGACTTCCCCTTCCAGACACCCCGCCGCTAATACCGAAAGTAGAGAAGACAGTAAAGACTCTAACTTTTTTGGACACCCTACCAGTGGACGCACAACATATTCTGTTGTGGGTGCAAAAAGACCCAGTTTTAGCCAAGATGAAGCATTTACTGCTAACAGGGGAACTGGAGAGACCAGTGGAGCCCCAGATGCACCCATACTGGAGCAGAAGGGGCCAAATAACCGGAGAAGATGATATCCTATTATGGGGAGCCCGGGTAATAGTCCCAGCTCAGGGCCGTCAGGCAATCTTAACCGGGTTACATCACAGACACCCAGGGGTGTCAAAAATGAAGATGCTAGCTCAAAGCTACATTTGGTGGCCAGGATTGGACACACACATAGCAGCCTTGGTACGTCGGTGCCAGGACTGCCAACAGGGCAAAGAGTGCCACCAGCTGCGCCATTGCACCCGTGGGAATGGCCAGGCAGACCGTGGACCCGCCTGCATATTGACCACGCCGGCCCTTTCATGGGCTCAATGTTTTTGGTGATAGTGGACGCCCGCTCCAAATGGTTGGACGTCCACCGGGTAAACGCGGCAAGCACAGCATCGACAATTGAAAAGCTCAGGGCCTCATTTGCAATACATGGACTCCCGGAGGTATTGGTTTCGGACAACGGAACGGCATTCACAAGTGGGGAACTTGGAAAATTCCAAAAGGGAAATGGACACCGCCACATCAAAATTGCCCGTTACCATCCAGCATCCAACGGCCTGGCAGAGAGAGCGGTCCAGGCACTAAAAGCGGGAATCAAGAAGCAGCCGGCAGCGTCAATGGACACAAAGCTCTCCCGCTGGCTGTTTGATTACAGGACCACGCCGCATTCCACAACGGGAATACCGCCAGCTGAACTCTTAATGGGAAGGTGGCTGCGAACGAGGCTGAGTCTCCTTTTCCCAAATTTAACGGGAAAAGTGGAGAAACAACAGGAGGTCCAACGCAGGGGGCATGATAATAGTCGGCAGCAGAGACATTTCCAGGTGGGGGATCGGTTTGGGTCAAGAATTATGGGAATGGACCAACGTGGGTCAAAGGCACGGTCGAGTCCCAAACAGGGCCCATATCATACAAAGTTTCGATAGGAGGTAAGGTGCTGAAGAAACACCGAGACCAAATAAGAGCAGTGGAACCACACCCGGAGGCAGGCGAAGCAGGACCGCCTCAAGCTGGGATAGCCCAGACGGAAAAGATCCCCAGGCCCGAGCAATTTCTCCAGACCCCGTCATCCAGTCGTCAGAGTCGGAGGTGGACACGTTCGACGAGGCCGCCGCGACACCTCTCCCTGAGGAGGTGTGTAGCGCACAAAGACTCCGTGAGATGAACAGTGAAGTCGATGAGGCTTTATTAAGTCTGTTCCCCCGCAGCTCGATAGTAAACTGGCCTGCGGGGGAAGACTACGGCTTCTTATACTCCGCCTTCAGGGCGGAGCTTGAGGTCAACAGCCAACCAGAACCCGGGATCTGTCAGCCAATGACATTAGGACTTCCAGTCCCACATGACCCCCAATACATACTACCACATTCACCCCTTGTCAAAAATGAACCCGGCGGGGTGATGCTTTGTATGGTGGTAAGGGTTTACAGGGCTGGTCCTGGGAGGACAAAACATTCACATGGCAATACAGTATTGGACAATTTTGTCCTGTTGCAACTATTTACAGAGGGTATAGGAAGAAAAGCAAAATGTTCTTGTGAACAGTCCATATTTGTTTTACATTGACGCCACGAGTCGGTCGGGCGGTCTGGTCGTCCGTGTCGATCGCCTCGGCCCCGGCGGTGGTGGTGGTGCTTGTAACAGTGTTGTCGCCTCCAGGAGCCGTACGGTTTCAGCTTGGGCTTGATTCTTGGTCGGAGCAGAGGGGAGGGGGACCGATCCTCCTGGGAAGGGGGCGGTCGCGGGGTGCGGCGGTGGCAGGAAGCGGGGGGGGTTGGGTTGATGGTGTCGGGGGGATGTGCGTGTTGCCGGCGGGCGCCAGATCCCGCAGGGAGACCGTGTCCTGTCGGCCGTCGGGGTACTCCACGTAGGCGTACTGGGGGTTCGCGTGGAGGAGGTGAACCCTTTCGACCAACGGGTCCGCCTTATGTGCCCGCACATGCTTTCGGAGCAGGATGGGTCCTGGGGCCACCAGCCAGGTCGGCAGCGACGTTCCAGAGGAGGACCTCCTAGGGAAGACAAGGAGACGCTCATGTGGCGTTTGATTAGTGCTCGTACATAATAATGACCGGATGGAATGGAGAGCGTCCGGGAGGACCTCCTGCCACCGTGAAACTGGGAGGTCCCTAGACCGTAGGGCCAGTAGGACGGCCTTCCAGACCGTGCCGTTCTCCCTTTCTACTTGCCCGTTCCCCCGGGGGTTGTAGCTGGTCGTCCTGCTTGAGGCTATGCCCTTGCTGAGCAGGAACTGGCGCAGCTCGTCACTCATGAAAGAGGACCCCCTGTCGCTGTGGACGTATGCGGGGTAACCGAACAGTGTGAAGATGCTGTTCAGGGCTCTAATGACTGTGGCCGCGGTCATGTCAGAACAGGGAATGGCAAAAGGGAAGCGGGAGTATTCGTCCACGACATTAAGAAAATATGCGTTGCGGTCGGTGGAGGGGAGGGGCCTTTTGAAATCGAGACTGAGGCGTTCAAAGGGGCGGGAAGCCTTAATCAGGTGCGCTCCATCTGGCCTGAAAAAATGCGGCTTGCATTCCGCGCAGATGTGGCAGTCCCTTGTGACTGTACGGACCTCCTCTAAAGAGTATGGGAGATTGCGGGACTTGATGAAGTGGTAAAACCGAGTGACCCCCGGGTGGCAGAGGTCCTCGTGGAGGGTTTGGAGGCGGTTAATTTGTGTGTTGGCACATGTGCCGCGGGATAGGGCATCGGACGGCTCGTTCAGCTTTCCGGGACGATACAAAATCTCATAGTTGAAGGTGGAGAGCTCGATCCTCCACCTTAAGATCTTGTCGTTTTTGATTTTGCCCCGCTGTGCATTATCGAACATGAAGGCTACCGACCGTTGGTCGGTGAGGAGAGTGAATCTCCTGCCGGCCAGGTAATGCCTCCAATGTCGCACAGCTTCCACTATGGCTTGGGCTTCCTTTTCTACTGAAGAGTGGCGGATTTCTGAGGCGTGGAGGGTCCGGGAGAAAAAGGCCACGGGTCTGCCCGCTTGGTTAAGGGTGGCCGCTAGAGCTACGTCGTAGGCGTCGCTCTCGACCTGGAAGGGGAGGGACTCGTCGATGGCGCGCATCGTGGCCTTTGCGATATCCGCTTTGATGCGGCTGAAGGCCTGGCAAGCCTCTGTCAACAGAGGGAAGGTCGTGGTCTGTATTAGGGGGCGGGCCTTGTCTGCGTACTAGGGGACCCACTGGGCGTAGTATGAAAAGAACCCCAAGCAGCGTTTCAGGGCTTTTGGGCAGTGCGGGAGGGGAAATTCCATGAGTGCGCGCATACGTTCGGGGTCGGGGCCTATTATCCCATTGCGCACTACGTAGCCCAGAATGGCTAGCCGGTCGGTGCTAAAAACGCACTTGTCCTCGTTGTACGTGAGGTTCAAGGCTTTGGCGGTCTGGAGGAATTTTTGGAGGTTGGCGTCGTGGTCCTGCTGATCGTGGCCGCAGATGGTTACATTGTCGAGATACGGGAACGTGGCCCGCAACCCATGTTGATCAACCATTCGGTCCATCTCCCGTTGGAAGACCGAGACCCCGTTTGTGACGCCAAAAGGGACCCGTAGGAAATGGTATAATCGCCTGTCTGCCTCGAAGGCTGTGTACTTGCGGTCACTTGGGCGGATGGGGAGCTGATGGTAGGCGGACTTGAGGTCAACGGTGGAGAAGACTTTATACTGGGCAATCCGATTGACCATGTCGGATATGCGGGGGAGAGGGTACGCGTCTAGTTGTGTGTACCTGTTGATGGTCTGGCTATAGTCAATGACCATCCTTTGTTTCTCCCCTGTCTTCACTACTACCACCTGCGCTCTCCAGGGACTATTGCTGGCCTGGATTATGCCCTCCTTTAGTAGCCGCTGGACTTCGGACCGAATGAAGGTCCGGTCCTGGGCGCTGTACCGTCTGCTCCTAGTGGCGACGGGTTTGCAATCCGGGGTGAGGTTCGCAAACAAGGACGGGGGTTGCACCTTGAGGGTAGCGAGGCCGCAGATAGTGAGTGGGGGTTTGGGGCCGCCGAATTTGAACGCAAGGCTCTGTAGATTGCATTGGAAATCTAATCCCAGCAAGGTGGGGGCACAGAGTTGGGGAAGGACGTTTAGTTTTTGACCCCCCTCCCCTGCACCGTTAGGGTAACTATGCAGAATCCCTGGATCTGTACGGAGTGGGATCCTGCAGCTAGGCAAATCTTTTGTGCGCTGGAATAGGTGGTTAAGGAACAGCGTCTTACCGTGTCGGGGTGTATAAAGCTTTCCGTGCTCCCGGAGTCGACTAGGCATGGCGTCTCGTGGCCGTTTATTAGTACCGTTGTCGTCGTCGTCTGGAGTGTCCGGGGCCGATCTTGATCGAGCGTAATCGAAGCGAGCCGTGGTTGTAGTAGTGGAGTGGGGTCCGTTGTTGCCGTCCAAGATGGCGTCGGGGATGAACAAAATGGCCGCCCCCATACATCGCACATGGCTGGGGGGTCACAAGGTGGCGGCGGGGGTGGACAAAATGGCCACCCCCACGTGTCGTACAGGTCTGGGGCGGTCCAAGGTGGCGGCGCCCCTCCTCCCCTCGTGGTGGCTGGGACCCAAAATGGCGGCGTCTGCGGGTCGCACATCGGCGCCCCTCCTCCCCTCGTGGTGGCCGGGACCCAAAATGGCGGCGTCTGCGGGTCGCACATGGTGTGCTGGGGGTGCTGGGGAGCGCTAGGACCGCGATCGCTAGGACCGCGAGCGCTAGGACCGCGCGGAGCTCCCTCACCGGGGACAGCGGTGGTCGGGGCCCAAGTCGGCGGTGCCGGCGGGTCAGGCGTGGGGCCGCGAGCGCTGGGACAGCGCGGAGCTCCCTCACCGGGGACAGCGGTGGTCGGGGCCCAAGTAGGTGGTGCCGGCGGGTCAGGCGTGGGGCGCGCGGTGGGGGTTAGGGTGGCGTTAGGGACGCGGAAAACTCCCTCCTCTCCGTGGAGAGTGTTGGCCGGGACCCAAAGCGGTAGCGCCGGCGGCGGGTCATACATGGGCTGCGGGGAGGGGGGTTGGGGGGCGTAGGCGGCGTGCAGGGCTCCCAGTTCTCCCGGGACCGCGGTGGTCGGGACCCAGAGAGGCTGCGCCTGCGGGTCACACATGGCGTGCTGGGGGGGTTGGGGCGCGTAGACTGCTTGCAGGGCTCCCTGTTCTCCTGGGACAGCGGCGACCTCGCGGGACCGGCACACAACCGCATAATGGCCCTTTTTCCCGCAGCTTTTGCAGATAGCTGCGCGGGCCAGGCAGCGCTGCCGGGGGTGTTTCGCCTGGCCGCAGAAATAACAGCGGGCGCCCCCGCTGCGACTCGGCGTTTGGACCGCGCAAGCCTGTGGGGGGGGTAGGGGGTTTGGCGCGACGGGTACGTACGGGGCCCAATGGGTTGCCGCGCGGTCAGGGCTGTAGGCGCGGGTATTACGCGCGGCCACGTCTAGGGAGGCTGCTAGGGCCCGTGCCTCAGAGTCCTAGCGACTCTTTTTCTAGAAGTCTTTGGCGGATTTGGGAGGATTGCATACCTGCCACAAAAGCGTCACGCATTAACATGTCCGTGTGTTCGTTTGCGTTTACAGACGGGCAGCTGCAGGCTCGTCCCAAAATCAGCAGCGCGGCGTAGAACTCGTCCATCGATTCTCCGGGAGCTTTCCGTCTCGTCGCGAGCTGGTAGCGAGCGTAGATTTGGTTAACTGGGCGAACGTAGAGACTTTTCAGTGATGAGAAGGCCGTCTGGAAATCGTCCGAGTCTTCGATGAGGGAGAAAATCTCCGTGCTCACCCTCGAGTGCAGGACCTGCAGTTTTTGGTCTTCTGAGACTTGGCCGGTGGTCGTTCTGAGGTAGGCCTCGAAGCAAGTCTGCCAGTGCTTGAAGGCTGCTGCCGCGTTCACTGCGTGGGGGCTGATCCTCAGGCATTCCGGAATTATCCTGAGCTCCATAGTCCTTTTTAGGCACGCTTAATAAATTGTAGCGCACAAAGACTCCGTGAGACGAATAGAGTGAAGTCGATGAGGCTTTATTAAGCGTGTCTGTTCCCCCACAGCTCGGTAGTAAACTGGCCTGCGGGGGAAGACTCCGGCTTCCTATACTCCGCCTTCAGGGCGGAGCTTGAGGTCAACGGCCAACCAGGACCCGGGATCTGTCAGCCAATGACATTAGGGCTTCCAGTCCCACATGACCCCCAATACATACTACCACAAGGTGGAAGTACAACTTCCAAGGAGGTCGTCAAGGAAAAGACAGGCACCTATAAGGTACACCCCACCCAGGTCCGAGAACGACCCGGCGGACGAGACAGAGGTGACAGACCCGGAACGGAGGAGCAGGAAGAAGCTCAGAGGAATGCCAGCTGGCAGGAATTCCTCGGACCTTGGGGGGGAGGGGTGTAATGACCTCCAATTGGCATTATTGGTTGGCCAATTGGAGCATGAGCTCCCTCAATGATAGCTCATTGAGGGGCCCCATATAAGCACCTGTGTAGGATTTGTGAGGCAGTCTTAAGTTGACTGGAATGCTAGCAGCACTGTTTGGAGCTGCTCTTGTATCCAGTTATTGCAAATAAATACTGGTGTAGTGACGGAACCCCTGCCTCCTGTGGATTATTACACTGAGTCTACGGTGTTGGCAGCCTCCCTCCCACCCTGAAGAACAGGATGGCTCACCTCTCCGCCACAGCGTAGAGCAGGGCCTCGAGCCCTGCGTCTGTGAACTGGGCTGCCGCTCTCCGTGCTGCCATCTTGTTGGCTGAGACGAGTGTGTGTGGGGAGCTAATATATGGCTGCAGCTTTTCAGCCTCTTGCGTGGCATCACGATCCCGGTGAATCGACACCATTTTCATTGGAATTCCTCGAGTTCCATGTGGCACCGGTGCTAGCCCATTGACAGCTCATGAAATGCTCCGGGACAGCCGCCATTTTAGTTGTCATAGAAGTCCAACGATTCAGTCCCGCCGTCAACACTGAAATGGAGGATTCCACCCCTTATTTTGCTTTTTCTAGTAACAGAGTAACGTGAGCTCTTTTTCTAATCCAGTAGTCCACAGGACAGCCAATAATTAGCTATGCTCCCTTCACAAGTCTATCATTACAAACATTCATTTCCTTATTTGATCTTTCTGATATTAATACCTTTATATCCTTTTAGTTTTGGCCTGTGGATGTGTGATAAGGACAGGTTCAGTCTCAGCTGTGAGACCCTCCATTACATAGAACATAGAACAATACAGCGCAGTACAGGCCCTTCGGCCCACGATGTTGCACCGAAACAAAAGCCATCTAACCTACACTATGCCATTATCATCCATATGCTTATCCAATAAACTTTTAAATGCCCTCAATGTTGGCGAGTTCACTACTGTAGAAGGTAGGGCATTCCACGGCCTCACTACTCTTTGCGTAAAGAACCTACCTCTGACCTCTGTCCTATATCTATTACCCCTCAGTTTAAAGCTATGTCCCCTCGTGCCAGCCATTTCCATCCGCGGGAGAAGGCTCTCGCTGTCCACCCTATCCAACCCCCTGATCATTTTGTATGCCTCTAAGTCTCCTCTTAACCTTCTTCTCTCCAACGAAAACAACCTCAAGTCCATCAGCCTTTCCTCATACGATTTCCCCTCCATACCAGGCAACATCCTGGTAAATCTCCTCTGCACCCGCTCCAAAGCCTCCACTTCCTTCCTATAATGCGGTGACCAGAACTGTACGCAATACTCCAAATGCGGCCATACCAAAGTTCTGTACAGCTGCAACATGACCTCCTGACTCCGGAACTCAATCCCTCTACCAATAAAGGCCAACACTCCATAGGCCTTCTTCACAACCCAATCAACCTGTGTGGCAACTTTCAGGGAATTATGTACATGGACACCTAGATCCCTCTGCTCATCCACACTTCTAAGAACTTTACCATTAGCCAAATATTCCGCATTCCTGTTATTCCTTCCAAAGTGAATCACCTCACACTTCTCTACATTAAACTCCATTTGCCACCTCTCAGCCCAGCTCTGCAGCTTATCTATGTCCCTCTGTAACCTGCTACATCCTTCCGCACTGTCAACAACACCACCGACTTCAGTGTCGTCTGCAAATTTACTCACCCACCCTCTGCGCCTTCCTCTAGGTCATTGATAAAAATGACAAACAGCAACGGCCCCAGAACAGATCCTTGTGTTACTCCACTTGTAACTGAACTCCATTCTGAACATTTCCCATCAACCACCACGCTCTGTCTTCTTTCAGCTAGCCAATTTCTGATCCACATCTCTAAATCACTGTGAGATAACTTGTGAATACTTGCTCGCTGAACTCATAAATAAAAATTGACCAGTTAAGCAAGGTGCAGAAGAGCAGCCAGAATTATATCCCAGGATAAATAATTGTGTTTAGGACGGTGAAGAAAAACGAATACATCATTGGGTAGATTTTAATAGTCCTCCAGACATGTGCTGGGAGGGGAGAGACTTGTTAAAAGGCAAGGGAAGGCCTTGCTGCAGACCTGGCATATTATTATTATTATGCTGACAGTGACAGGGAAGGCAGCGGTTGGCCCTCCTGCTCAGAAGTCAACAGTGCTATTTAAGTAGCCAATAAAGGATATTGTGCTGTTGCAGCTGGCATTTTATCAATCGGCGGGGGGGGGGGGGGGGGGGACTTTACTGTAAAGGGAGACCACCGTGGGAAAGCTGCTGACCTCAATGCAGGCCAGGGTGGGGGTGGGACTGTTGAGGTGAGGGAGGATCTCTTAAACAAGCCCTCTTTCACAAGTAAGTGGCCACCCATTTACATTGGCTGTCCCAGCCCCTCCCAACTATGTGACCACCACCCGCCCTCTTGAATCTCTCCCCACGAGAGCTGGAACCGACCTGACTAGCCCCGGTGACCATCTGTCGCCAATTCCACTCACCTTGCTCCAAGGGAGGCTTCAATTGTTGCATCCTCTCAGCTGGGTGCTGTTCCAACAATGACCACTCCTCCTGGTGTTACCGCGAGGACTGAAGAGTTTCCAGCACTCTGATTGGCCAGCAGCTCCTGGAGTCTTTCAAAGGGACTGGAGTCCTGGTAGCAGCTAATTAGCTGCTGGATGGACCTAAAATACAGACAGGGTACAACAAAGGCTGAGGCGGGTTACCCCTGGCTTTCCTGTCCATCATCAAGGACCCTGCAAATTGACAAATTATAGCCCTTAGAAAAAAGATGCGGCAGGATTCTCCATTCCTGAGACTAAAGGTTGGATTCTCCGGTCGCCGATGCCAAAATCGTGTTCGGCAAACGGCCGGGGAATCCAAGTTTCCGACCAAATCGGGGGTGGTGCCGCTTTCGCGATGCTCTGCTCCCTCCAAAGCGCCGTACTCAGAGAGTACGCCGCCTCAAGTAACGACAGCCTCAGGACATAGCCTGAGGCCTGCCCCTGATGCTTCGCCCCCGACCGTATGAATTCCCAATGGTATGGGTCTCTCATGGTCTCATCCATCAGGAACTCAGCGTGGTGGTTGGGGACTCAGTCTAGCGCCGCCACAGTCGGGGAGGGTCGATCCGCGGGCAGGGGGGACACTGTGGGTGGGTGGCATGGGGTGCGCGAGCCGGCCAAAGGGGCGGCACTATTTCGCGGGCAGGGTCTGCGGACTACATCCACCATGTAGTGTCATGATATTTAAAGATAGACAGAGCAACGGACCAATTAGCACAAATAACACAACAGCCAATCACAGACAAGAGCAGACACAGTATAAAACAAGAAACACGACACTTCCTAGGCAGTCCATCTGGAGATGGTACAGGGCCAGGACCTCAAAGCAAGACACTCACACAGTCACAACGTGCAGAGTACCAAGTCTGATGTATTATAGTTTAATGGAATAAAACTGCGTTGTACCAATCGCAACCATGTTGGTTCATCTGTACCTCAGAGCACCCAACACTTCATGATACCAGGAGTGAATCGATACCTACCGGCAAATCTGCCATACTGAGCCATGGACACCCTCAACAAACCGCAGCCGTTGCAAGTCGCTGGGAACCTGGGCACAAATTGGACACTCCTCAAGCAGCGCTTCGAACTCTTCATGCAAGCCAATGAAAAACAGGACGCCTCGGATGAAATGAAGATTGCCATGCTCCTCACTACCGCAGGTCAGCACGCCATCGATGTATACAACTCCTTGGTATTCACGGAAGGCGAGAACAAAGCTAAGTATGACACGGTCCTCCTCAAGCTCGACAAGCACTTCAACGTTGAGGTCAACGAGAGCTTTGAGAGGTATGTCTTTCAGCAGCTCCTGCAAGGTAAGGATGAGCTCTTTCAGTCCTTCCTGACGCACCTCCGCATACTCGCACAGTCCTGCGGTTACGACACCACCTCAGAGTCCATGATCCGGGACCAGATCGTTTTTGGCGTTGCCTCTGGTGGCCTACGCCAGCAGCTTCTAAAAATAAAAGGCCTGACCTTAGCATCTGCTGTTGAAGCCTGTGTCCTGCATGAGAATGCGACCAGCCGCTATGCCCAATTTCAGGCGACCGAATCGGCATGGAGGGGGTCCCACGCGACCGAATCAGCAAGCCAGGCCACCCACGAGGCCGAACGTGTCCAGGCAATCAAATTTCTCTCACCCGCGGCCCGGACGAGGGCGGCCGTTTCGCGTGCTTTTCAAGGCCTCCCGCGTTTGTGCGCGCCAAAACCTACGGCAACACTGAGGGACGTGCTGCGCAGACGCGCCCGATGCAAGACCGAACTGCGCATGCGCAGTGGCATAACGAACGCCATGACGTCACGACGTGCGGCAACTGTGGAGCTGCACATTTAAAAGGGCAATGTCCTGCAAAAACCTGACAATGCCTACGCTGTGGCAAGATGGGCCCCTACGCTGCCTACTGTCGAGCGGCTCAACCTGTTGATCTTCCACATCTCCGACAACCTCGCAGGAACGTGCGGACCATTCAGCCTCCACATCACGACCTCCAAACCGATGACACAGATGACCAAGACGGCTTCCGGGTTGCGGTCATTGATGGAAACCGGGTCAACACCATCAATTCGGGCGATGAATGATGTGCCACCCTGACGGTCAACCGATTGCCGATCACTTTCCGCCTGGACACTGGCGCCTCCGCCAACCTCATAGCGTGGGCAGCCTTCTATGCCATGAAGGTCAGACCACCAATCCAGCCATCCCGGTGCAAGATGGTCGACTACAACGGGAACGTTATCCCGGCCATGGGATCCTGCCAGCTCCAGGTGACACACAACACACATACGGCCACACTCTCGTTCGAGATAGTCGGCTCATCGAAGGACTCCCTGCTGGGTGCACAGGCATGCAAGGCTCTCCGCCTTGTGCAACGAATCCTCTCTCTCTCTCCAGACGGCACGTCTGAATTCCCGGATGCAGAGTTCTACGCACAGCTCCAATCGCTCCTCGCCCACAACCAGGAGGTATTCGAAGGCATGGGAACACTGCCATACACCTACCGCATTCGCCTCAAACCGGACGCCATCCCGGTCGTTCACGCACCTCGCAGGGTTCCTGCGCCACTTAAAGACCGCCTCAAGCAGCAGCTGCAGGATCTCCAGGACCAAGGGGTCCTATCCAGGCTCACGCCATGGGTCAGCTCCATGGTGTGTGTCAAGAAGCCCTCCGGCGAGCTCCGCATCTGTATTGACCCCAAAGACCTCAATAATAATATTATGAGGGAACATTATCCCATATCCAAACGGGAGGAGATCACCAGTGAAATGGCCCAGGCGAAGGTATTCACGAAACTGGATGCTTCTAAGGGGTTTTGGCAGATCCAACTGGACCCGTCCAGCCGAAAGCTATGCACCTTCAACACCCTTTTCGGCAGGTTCTGCTACAACCGGATGCCATTTGGCATCATCTCGGCATCCGAGGTCTTCCATAGAATCATAGGGCAGATGATGGAAGGCATCGAAGGGGTGCGCGTATATGTGGACGATGTCATCATCTGGTCCACCACACCGCAGGAGCACATATATCGTCTCCAACGCGTTTTTGCCCGCATACGGGAAAACGGCCTGCGCCTCAACTGAGCCAAGTACTCCTTTGGCTAGACCGAGTTGAAGTTCCTGGGGGACCATATCTCCCGGTCAGGGGTCCGTCCGGATGCAGACCAGGTGAGCGCCATCACAGCCATGCCGCAGCCGGCCGACAAGAAGGCTGTCCTACGCTTCCCTGGCATGGTCAACTTCCTGGGGAAGTTCATTCCCAACCTTGCCTCCCACACGACGACTCTGCGCCACCTCGTCAGAAAATCCACAGAGTTCCAGTGGCAACACACACACCAGCTGGAATGGGAGGAGCTCAAACGCAAACTCACCACGGCACCAGTGTTGGCGTTTTTTGACACGTCTCGTGCCACCAAAATCTCAACTGATGCCAGCCAATCCGGCATTGGAGCAGTGCTCCTGCAGCGGGATGGCACGGCATCATGGGCCCCAGTGGCCTATCCATCGCGGGCCATGACCCCCACAGAGCAGCGCTACGCGCAAATCAAAAAAGAATGCCTGGGCTTGCTAACCGGTTTAGACAAGTTCCATGATTACGTATATGGTCTTCCCCGGTTCACTGTCGAAACTGACCACCGCCCCCTGGTCAGCATAATAAACAAGGACCTGAATGAGATGACCCCTCTCCTCCAGCGCATCCTACTTAAACTCAGGAGGTACGACTTCCAACTGGTCTACACTCCAGGGAAGGACCTCATTGTGGCGGATGCCCTATCCAGAGCAGTGAGCACGCCGCCAGATGCGGAGGGGTTTGTATGTCAGGTCGAGGCATAGGTGGCTTTCACAGCGACAAATCTGCCGGCTGACGACTCCAGTCTGGCCCGCATCCGCCGAGAGACTGCGGCCGACCCCCTTTTACAGCGAGTGATGCGCCACATGACGGGAGGATGGCTCAAAGGGCAGTGCCCGCAGTTCTACAATGTCCGAGGTGACCTGGCCGTCATTGATGGTGTCCTTCTGAAGCTGGACCGGATTGTGATTCCGCACAGCATGCACCAGCTGGTTCTCGACCAACTACACGAAGGCCACTTGGGGGTCGAGAAGTGCAGACGGGGGTACCCGAGGGGCGGTATACTGGCCGAGCATCAGTGACAATATTGCCAACATGGTGCTCAACTGTACAACCTGCCAAAGGTTTCAGCCGGCGCAACCTCCTGAGACGCTTCTGCCCCATGAGCTGGTGACGTCCCCCTGGGCGAAGGTGGGTGTGGACCTGTTTCACGCGCTCGGCAGGGACTATGTCATCATAGCTGACTACTTCTCAAACTACCCAGAAGTCATACGCCTGCACGATTCGACGTCGTCTGCTGTCATCAGGGCCTGCAGACACCTTTGCTCGCCACGGCATTCCGATGACTGTCATGTCGGACAATGGGCCCTGTTTTGCCAGCCAGGAATGGTCGTCCTTTGCTGCTTCGTATGGCTTCACACAAATGACGTCCAGCCCTCTACACCCCCAGTCAAATGGAAAGGCGGAGAAGGGCGTTCACATTGCCAAGCGGCTCCTCTGCAAGGCTGCTGCTGCCGGGTCAGACTTCTGCCTCGCCCTGCTGGCCTATCACTCGGCCCCACTAGCCACTGGTCTCTCGCCAGCACAGCTGCTGATGGGCCGCGCCCTCAGAACCACTGTGCCTTCCATCCTGGCACCAACAATAGACCATGCTCCGGTACTGCATAGGATGCAACTGCAGCGCAGTCGCCAGAAGAGATCGTACGACACACGGGCAACTGATCTTCCCTCCCTGGCCCCTGGAGACAATGTCCGCATCCACCTACCAAACGGTGGCTGGTCAGCACCTGCCGAAGTCCTCCGATGCGTGGCTCCCCGCTCGTTCCTGGTACGCATGCCGGATTAATCTGTGCGTAGGCGCAATCGTCGAGCCCTTCGCTTACTTCCACGCTCGCAACGGGACCCTACAGAGACGCCGTGTCCTCCACTGGTTCCTGATAGCGGCTTCGTGGAGCTGCCATATACCATGCCCCTTCTGTCGCCGCCCGTGGCCAGGCTCGCACCTCAGCCGGTGGTTCTCGACCCACCCTTGAGGCGGTCAACCCGAATTCGTCACCCACCTACTAAACTGGACTTATGAGACTGTTCACACGTTGATCTTGTAAAAAAAGATCAACAGCTGTTGTTGCACATAATCTTGTAAAAAAAGGGGGGATGTCATGATATTCAAACATACATCATAACACATACATAATGATAGACAGAGCAACGGACCAATTAGCACACATAACGCAACAGCCAATCACAGACAAGAGCGGACACAGTATAAAACAAAAAACACAACACTTCCTAGGCAGTCCATCTGGAGACGGCACAGGGCCAGGACCTCAAAGCAAGACACTCACACAGTCACAACGTGCAGAGTACCAAGTCTGATGTATTATAGTTTAATGGAATAAAACTGCGTTGTACCAATCGCAACCATGTTGGTTCGTCTGTACCTCAGAGCACCCAACACTTCATGTAGCACGGCCAAGGACCTGGCAATTCTCCACGGCATATCAGCAGCCAGAGCCGGGTGATCTATGCTGCCGTCCTGCTAGCCCCCAGCAAAACAGGGAATCGGTGGACATTTTGCACCAGATTTTCTGGTGTAAAACACCACCGATCCCAGGCCGGCATGGGGCATAGCCGCAGAATCGGACAATCCAGCCCAAAGATTGAGGCCGGGACAGGATTCGTGGTGTTCCAGAACAGCAAAACCGGCGCCGCACCTGGACCGATTCTGCGACAATTAAAGGTCGAGCACCAGCGGCATGTGGAACACAATCCATTCCAATGAGAAATGGTGCCGGATTCTCTGGATTTGTGATTGACACTGAGGAGGCTGACAAGCTGCAGCCTCATATACACACTTCACTCCCCACACACACCATCTCAGCCAACAAGATGGTACTGGTTGTGCTGGAGCATCCCCATCCCGCTGACGGGTCGGCTGGGGCCAGAGGGCTCCTAGCCCCCCTAGCGGGGGGGACCTATACGACCTGTGACCCTATGTCCACAGTGTGCCGTCAGCGGCATGCGCATCTATATGGCTGCCTTGCAGGCCATGGCAAGGGTGCTCCATGTCCACCCACCCTGACCCCACAACCTGCTACTCCCCCGGCCCTGACAGAAGCCCCCAGCCAGCGGCATGACTGGCAGCAAACTATGGCGATGTTGGACACTTCTCATACCCCTTGGTGCGATCTTTTGAAAAGGGAACAAAGTTCCCTCGCGAGCACTTGCGGTGCCGAGAAACAGGTGCCTATTGAATGCTACTCGGGTTGAAAAAGAGATCTAAACGGGAAACACACAGCCAAGGCCCCAAAAGCCCCGTTTTTTTACAACGGGGAAAACATCGAACATGGAATTTACAGTGCAGAAGGAGGCCATTTGGCCCATCGGGCCTGCACCGGCCCTTGGAAAGAGCACCCCACTTAAGCCCACAACTCCGCCCCATACCCGTAACCCCACCCAACCCCTTTGGACACTAAGGGCAATTTAGCATAGCCAATCCACCTAACCTGCATGTCTTTGGACTGTGAGAGGAACCCGGAGCTCCTGGAGGAAACCCAGACAGACACGAGGAGAACGGACAGACTCCGGACAAACAGTGACCCAAGCCGGGAATTGAACCTGGGACCCTGGAGCTGTGAAGCGACAATGCTAACCACTGTGCTACTGCACCGCCCTTGAGCTCTGCTCGCCGGAACTGCCTGTTGTAGCGAGCGATCGGGACGCCATTTTTAACTGGCGTTCCATTCTTCAAAGCCCCCCCCAAAAAACGACCTCCCCCCAACCTGATCGCAGGTCCCCCGGCCCACCGCTCGCATCCCCCAACACCCACGGTGGGCAACCCCTGCACAATTTCACGTGCACAAAAAAATGCCATCTTGGCACCATGGCAGTGCCCCTCCATCTGGCAGTGCCACCCATGCATCTTGGCAGTGCCAGGATGGCACCCAGGTAGCACTGCCAGAGTACCCAGCTGGCACCACCCTGTCCCCATGAGTGCCGTTCCGTCTGGTCCCTGTCTGTGGGGACCAGTGCTAAACATCATTCAGCCGAGATCTCCGGGGCAAAGGGATTGAATCCCAAAGCCTAAGGAACTTTGGAAATCTGCATATTAGAGTAAGGCTTACTGCCTCGCTCTATATGCATTTTTGCCAAAAAGTAATCCCGGCCATTGTGGGCAGGATTCTCCTTGCAATGTCTCGTGAGATTGCGTTGAATCTCGCGAGGTGTTGCGAGGCGCATTATTCCCGGGAGCATGGACTCCCTGCTTTTACCAACCACGCTGTGCCGCAGCAAGCTGCTTTTCCAGCGCAGCCTGGCCGGAAGATCGCAGCCCCTCTCTCTCCCTCATTAGCCACGGCACCTGTTTTATGATTTTTAAAAGCATAAGTGAACCTTGCCGTGGGGAATTCACCCCAGTGGAGGTGGAGAATCGCGGAGGCCTGGAGAAAAGCGGGTCAGACCCGCTAATGATATGCTAATGGTGTTTACTATACCTGTGGACTGGAATGCATTGAATCCACTGTCGGGGCACCGGAGAATTGCGATTTGGCATGAAACCAGTGCCTGCAATAATTTCGGCATCAAAACCGATTCTCTGCCCAATTGTGTTTCCTGATTTTGGCGTTAGCTGACGGAGAATCCTGCCCATGGTTTTGACACACACGATTTCAAGGTGACAAGAAAATTATAGATGAAGTAAATCATCAATCCACAATGTTCCCAAATGCTCCCCCACTTCGGCATCTAACTGCCTCTTAAAAGATCCCACAAATTTATCCTGGAGAAGATAATTTCTTTGAATGCTCTTTATGTGAAGAATTTCCTGATAGAGTCCTAACTTATACTTGAATTGATTGGAACTGTAAGCCTTGTCCTACTTTCTCAATTTGCTTGAAAGTGGTATTACAAACGACTGGCCATTCCATTAAAAACAAAAACTCAACAAGAAAGACACATCTGTAAGTGCTTTTCGAAGAATATAAAATACAAGCAAGTAGCCAAAGTAACTGTTGATCTCTTAGAAGCAGAGACATACATTAGACATTATCATGGGAGGGGTTATTGGGCTATGGGGTTACGGGGATAGGGTGGAAATGAGGGCTTAAGTGGGTCGGTGCAGACTTGATGGGCCGAATGGCCTCCTTCTGCACTGTATGTTCTATAGGGATGAGGAAATGAGAGGGGTATTGAACAAATACCCTGTATCTATCCTCACAGTAGAAGACAGAAGTTACATACCTGAAATTTGGGTAACCAAGGGACTAACAAGGAATGAGGAAAGTAAGCTCATTGATATTTATTTACAGAGAAAAATTATTCGAGAAACTTAATGGTATAAAATCCAAAATCTGGCTGCATCACAGCCGGGATGGCAACTGCTCAGCCCAAGGCGGTAAGAAACTACAGGGAGTCGTGAGCACAGCCCAGTCCATTACGCAAATCTGCCTCCCACCCACTGACTGTCTACACCTCCCACTGCCTTGGGAAAGCAGGCATCACAATCAAAGACCCCTCCTATCCGGCTTATTCTCTATTTCAACCTCTTCCATTGGGCCAAAGATACGGTTTGAGAACCCGCACCAATTGGTTCAAAAACAGCTTCTTCCCTGCTGCTATCAGGCTCATGAATGACCCTCTTATGGACTGAACTAATCTTTCTACGCATCTTCTCTACAGCTGTAGCACTATATTCCGTATGCTTCACCCAATGTCAATGTCTATGTATTTACATTGTGTATTATTAACCTTACGTCCTTTGTTTTTCATGTATGGAGCGATCTGCCTGGACTGTGCACAGAACAATACTTTTCACTGTACCGCGGTACATCTAACAATAAATCTAATCTAAATTCTCAGGACCTGATAGCCTAAACCCTAGATTCTTGAAGCAGTGCAGAGATTTAGACTTATGGATAAAAGTTGAACAGGTTGGGTCCATAACCATAAGATTTTGGAAGAATGAAAGGTGGCCTTGTTGAAAAATATAAGATCCTGAGAGGACTTCATAGAGTAGATGCTGAGAGGATAGTTCCCCTTGTGGGAGAGTCTAGATGAGGGCCCACAGTTTAAAAGCCAGCGTTAGATGACGGGGAACCAGTCGATGTAATATACTTGGATTTCCAAAAGTGTTTGATAAGGTTCCACACAAAAAGCTACTGAATAAGACAAGAGCCCATGGTGTTGGGAGTATGTGGTGAGCAAATGTGCACACAGTATTCCAGATGTGATCTCACCAAAGATCTGGAAGCTATATTCTGGGGTACTCTGAGATCCCTGTTGCAATCAAGCCCATCCTAGGATGAGGGATGGCTTGTGGGAGGGCAGGGATACCCGCTGTGGGTATGGTTGATTGACCCGGTGCGGAGGCCTGAGACCAAGGTAGAGACTCGATACAATGAGACCCACGTTGCCACCCATGCTGTTGTTGAGCGCTGCATCGGGCTACTGAAAATATAGTTCCAATGCCTTGACTGCTCTTGTGGTGCCCTGCAATACAACCCCAGAGGGTCTCCCGCTTTGTGGTGGTCTGCTGTGCATTCCACAATCTAGCACAGCAGCGGAGCGACATTCTGGAGAAGGAGGAGTCTGGGACATGCAACTTTGACTGAGCTGGAACAGGGGGAGGCTGGGACATGCAACTTTGACTGAGCTGGAACAGGGGGAGGCTGGGACATGCAACTTTCACTGAGCTGGAAGAGGAGGCAGACCAAGAGCAGCTGGAGGGCGAGCCCAAGGATTAATAATAATCTTTATTGTCACAAGTAGGCTTACATTAACAATGCAATGAAGTTACTGTGAAAAGCCCCTCGTCACCACATTCCAGCCCCTGTTCAGGTACACAGAGGGAGAATTCAAAATGTCCAAATGACCTCACAGCATGTCTTTCGGAACTTGTGGGAGGAATTTGGAGCACCCGGAGGAAATCCATGCAGACACAGAGAGAACGTGCAGACTCCACACAGACAGTGATCCAAGCCGGGACTCGAACCTGGGACCCTGGCGCTGCAAAGCAACAGTGCTAACCACTGTGCTACCAGAGCCAGAACATGAAGGAAAGAGTGCGACGAGGGTCTGGCATGCGAGTAGGACCAGGGAGCCTCTCATCATCCCCAGCTTTTCTTTGGACAAGGCTGTTTCCATCAGCTCAACACCCCCAACCCCCATTTCCTTCCCCCACAATCTCCCTTCCCCCTTTCTCCCCCAAACTCCCTCCCCTGTCTCCCCCCATATCCCTGCTGCCATCCCATCCCACTTTCCCGTGAATGAGATCGAAATGCAAGCTAATTAGGGTGAATGATATTCTCTCCATTTTTGGGTGCGATCTGGAACTCGCCATCGGAAATGGGCTGGGTGGATCGCAAAATGGTTCGCGACCAGCGCAAGTCACAATTTTGCGATCTCCCGCTATTCAACCGGGGCACCCAGATCTACGCAGCCCGCAATGTAGTTGATGAATGGCACCGATTGAGTGGATTCAAGGTTGAGTTAGATTTTGGACTCGAGGGTAATCAAGAGATAGGGGATCAGGCAAGAAACTGGAATTGAGGTCAAAGTTCAGCTAATATCTTTTTTTTTTAAATAATTTTTATTAAAGTTTTCACAAAATATCAACAACAAAATGTAAAAGGAACCCAATAGAATTAAATACAAAACAAAAAACAACCCCTTGCCCCCCTCCCCTATACATAAATAATAAATTAACACCCCAAATTAACACATAGCAAACATAGCAAATATATACACCCCCTCAGATCCTCCAGTATAGACAAACAAAAATAAAAATAGAACCCACACCCCCCTCCCCGGGTTGCTGCTGCTGCTGATCATTGTCTACCGTTCTGCCAGGAAGTCTAAGAAAGGTTGCCACTGCCTGAAAAACCCTTGCACTGATACCCTGAAAGCAAATTTCACCCTCTCCAATTTAATAAACCCGCCATATCGCTGATCCAGAATTCCACGCTTGGGGGCCTCGCATCCCTCCACTGAAGAAGAATCATTCGCTGGGCTACCAGGGACGCAATTGCCAGAATACCGGCCTCTTTCGCCTCCTGCACTCCCGGCTCCTCTGCAACCCCAAATATTGCGAGCCCCAAGCCCGGTTTGACCCTGGATCCTACCACCCTCAACACCGTCCTTGCTACGCCCTTCCAAAATTCCTCCAGCGCTGGGCATGCCCAGAACAGATGGGTGTGGTTTGCTGGGCTCCCTGAGCACCTAACACACCTGTCCTCACCGCCAAAAAACCGGCTCATCCTTGTCCTGGTCATGTGTGCCCTGTGCAGCACCTTAAACTGTATGAGGCTGAGCCTCGCGCACGAAGAGGAAGAGTTCACCCTCCCAAGGGCATCTGCCCACATCCCCTCCTCGATCTTCTCTCCCAACTCCTCCTCCCACTTACCTTTCAGCTCCTCCACCAAGGCCTCCTCCTCCTCCTCCTGCATCACCTGGTATGTTGCCGAGATCTTCCCCTCTCCAACCCACACCCCCGAGAGCACCCTGTCCTGTACTGTGCGTGGCGGCAGCAGCGGGAATTCCACCACTTGCCGCCTGGTAAACGCCCTTACCTGTAGATACCTAAAGGTGTTCCCCGGGGGGGAGCCCGTACTTCTCCTCCAGCTCACCCAGGCTCGCGAACTTCCCGTCCACAAACAGGTCCCCCAACCTGCGTATCCCTGCCCTGTGCAACCCTGAAACCCCTCCATCTATTCTCCCTGGGACAAACCGGTGGTTCCCCCGTATCGGGGTCCACACCGAGGCCCCCACTTCCCCCCTGTCCCGCCTCCATTGCCCCCAGATTCTGAGGATAGCCGCCACCATCGGGCTCGTGGTATACCTCATTGGAGGGAGCGGCAGCGGCGCCATTACCAGCGCCTCCAGACTCGTACCCTCACAAGATGCCGTCTCCAGCCTCTTCCATGCAGCCCCCTCCCCCTCCATCACCCACTTGCGCACTATCGCCACATTGGCGGCCCAGTAGTACCCACAGAGGTTGGGCAGCGCCAGCCCCCCCATCCTTACTCCACTCCAGGAACACCCTTCTCACCCTCGGAGTCCCTCACACCCACACAAACCCCGTATGCTCCTGTTGACCCGCCTAAAGAAGGCCTTCGGGATAAGAATGGGGAGGCACTGGAACAGTAACAAAATCTTGGGAACACCGTCATCTTGACTGACTGCATCCTACCCGCCAGGGACAGCAGCAACGCGTCCCACCTCTTAAACTCCTCCTCCATTTGCTCCACTAGCCTCATGAAATTAAGTCTATGCAGGGCCCCCCAGCTCCTGGCCACCTGGACCCCCAAATACCTGAAGCTCCTCTCCGCCCTTTTTAGTGGGAGCTCGCCAATACCCCTCTCCTGGTCCCCTGGGTGAACCACGAAGAACTCACTCTTCCCCATGTTGAACTTGTACCCTGAGAAATCCCCGAACACCCTGAGGATCCCCATTACCTCCGGCATTCCCCCCACTGGGTCCGCCACATACAGCAGCAGGTCGTCCGCATAAAGCGACACCCTATGCTCCTCCCCACCCCGCACCAACCCCCTCCAGTTCCTCGACTCCCTCAGTGCCATAGCCAGGGGTTCAATCGCCAGTGCGAAGAGCATGGGGGACAGGGGCCACCCCTGCCTCGTCCCTCGATGCAACCAAAAGTACTCAGACCTCCTCTTGTTCGTGGCCACACTCACCATCGGGACCTCGTACAACAGCCTAACCCATCTGATGAACCCCTCCACAAACCCGAACCTCTTCAGCACCTCCCACAAGTACCCCCACTCTACCCTATCGAAGGCCTTCTCAGCGTCCAATGCCACCACTATCTCCGCCTCCCCCTCCCTCGCCGGCATCATAATAATGTTCAGGAGCCGCCGCACATTCGCATTCAACTGTCTCCCCTTCACGAACCCCGTCTGGTCTTTGTGGATAACCTGCGGCACTCAATCCTCAATCCTCGTGGCTAAGAACTTCGCCAGCACCTTGGCATCTACATTTAGCAACGAAATCGGCCTGTAAGACCCGCACTGCAGGGGATCCTTGTCCCACTTGGGGATCAAGGAGATCAGTGCCCGGGACATCATCAGGGGAAAAGCCCCCCCCCGCCCCCCACTCCCTTGCCTCATTGAAGGTCCTAACCAGCAACGGGCCCAACAGGTCCACATATTTTTTGTAGAATTCGACCGGGAAACCGTCCGGCCCCGGTGCCTTCCCCGCCTGCATGCTCCCTATCCCTTTGGCCAGCTCCTCCAGCCCAATCGGGGCCCCAAATCCCGCTACTAGTCCCTCCTCCACCTTCGGAAACCTCACTTGGTCCAGAAAGCAGCCCATCCCTCCCTCCTCCCGTGTGGGCTCGGACCGATACAGTTCCTCATAAAAGTCCCTGAAGACCCCATTGATGCCAACCCCACTCCGCACCACACTCCCTCCCCTATCCTTAACTCCCCCGATCTCCCTAGTTGCGTCCCGCTTCCGAAGCTAATGCGCCAGCATCCAACTTGCCTTTTCACCACACTCAGAAATCGCCCCCTGGGCCTTCCTCCACCGCGCCTCCGCCTTCCTGGTGGTCAACAGGTCGAATTCGGCCTGGAGGCTACGCCTCTCCCTCAACAGTCCCTCCTCTGGCACCTCCGCGTATCTCCTGTCTACCCTCACCATTTCCCCCACCAGCCTCTCCCTCTCCCTCTGCTCTCTCCTCTCCTTGTGGGCCCTAATGGAGATCAGCTCTCCCCTAGCCACCACCTTCAGCGCCTCCCAGACCATCCCCACTCGGACAGTAGAACAGCAATGGCAGGCGTTTCTGGGAGTAATTGAGGACACAGTACAGAGGTTCATCTCAAAGAAAAGAAAGGTTATCAGAGGGGGGATTAGGCAGCCATGGCTGACAAAGGAAGTTAGGGAATGCATCAAAGCAAAAGAGAAAGCCTATAATGTGGCAAAGAGTAGTGGGAAGTCAGAAGATTGGAAGGCTACAAAAAGTCAGAAGATTGGAAGGCTACAAAAACAAACAGAGGATAACAAAGAGAGAAATAAGGAAAGAGAGGATCAATTATGAAGGTAGGCTAGCCAGTAACATTAGGAGTGATAGTAAAAGTTTCTTTTTATACATTAAAAACAAACGGGAGGCAAAAGTAGACATTGGGCCGCTCCAAAATGACGCTGGTAATCTAGTGATGGGAGACAAGGAAATAGCTGAGGAACTAAATAAGTACTTTGCGTCAGTCTTCACAGTAGAAGACATGAGTAATATGCCAACAATTCAGGAGAGTCAGGTTCAGTTGAATATGGTAGCCATCACAAAGGAGAAAGTGCTAGAGAAACTAAGAGGTCTAAAAATTGATAAATCTCCGGGCCCAGATGGGCTACATCCTAGAGTTCTAAAGGAGATAGCTGAAGAAATAGTGGAGGCGTTAGTTATGATCTTTCAAAAGTCACTGGAGACTGGAGTCAGGGAAAGTCCCAGAGGATTGGAAAATCGCTGTTGTAACCCCCCTGTTCAAGAAGGGAACAAGGAAAAAGATGGAAAATTATAGGCCAATTAGCCTAACCTCGGTTGTTGGCAAGATTCTAGAATCCATTGTTCAGGATGAGATTTCTAAATTCTTGGAAGTGCAGGGTGGGATTAGGACAAGTCAGCATGGATTTAGTAAGGGGAGGTCGTGCCTGACAAACCTGTTAGAGTTCTTTGAAGAGATAACAAATAGGTTAGACCAAGGAGAGCCAATGGATGTTATCTATCTTGACTTCCAAAAGGCCTTTGATAAGGTGCCTCACGGGAGATTGCTGAGTAAAATAAGGGCCCATGGTATTCGAGGCAAGGTACTAACATGGATTGACGATTGGCTGTCATGCAGAAGGCAGAGAGTTGGGATAAAAGGTTCTTTTTCGGAATGGCAACCGGTGACGAGTGGTGTCCCGCAGGGTTCAGTGTTGGGGCCACAGCTGTTCTCTTTATATATTAACGATCTAGATGACAGGACTGGGGGCATTCTGGCTAAGTTTGCCGATGATACAAAGATAGGTGGAGGGGCAGGTAGTATGGAGGAGGTGGGGAGGCTGCAGAAAGATTTAGACAGTTTAGGAGAGTGGTCCAAGAAATGGCTGATGAAATTCAATGTGGGCAAGTGCGAGGTCTTGCACTTTGGAAAAAAGAATAGAGGCGTGGACTATTTTCTAAACGGTGACAAAATTCAAAAACAATGACCTGTTCGGGGCGGCTGTTACGGGAATTTTGGGCCCCACACCTCAGGAAGGACATACTGCCACTGGAGCGGGTCCAGCGGAGATTCACACGGATGATCCCAGGAATGGTAGGCCTAACATACGATGAACGTCTGAGGATCCTGGGATTATATTCATTGGAGTTTAGGAGGCTATGGAGAGAGAGCGGGTAAATGGAGTTGAAATCAGCCATGATTGAATGGTGGAGTGGACTCGATGGGCCGAATGGCCTTACTTCCGCTCCTATGTCTTATGGTCTTATGGTCCCAGTTATCGTTGGCCTCCAGGTATCTCTCTATGCTTCCTCGGACCCGCTCGCTCACCTCCTCGTCCACCAACAGCCCCACCTCCAAGCGCTACAACGGGTGCTGGTCCCTCTCCTCCCCCAGCTCTCGGTCTACCCAATGCGGGGCGTGATCCGAAATGGCTATCGCCGAGTACTCGGTATCCTCTACTCTCACTATCAGCGCCCTGCTCATAGTAAAAAAGTTGATCCGGGAATAGGGCTTGTGAGCGTGTGAGAAGAATGAAAATTCCCTAGCCCCCGGCCTTGCAAATCTCCAAGGGTTCACCCCTCCCATCTGGTCCATAAACCCCCTCACCACTTTAGCCGCCACCAGCCTCCTACCCGTCCTAGATCTGGAGCGGTCCAGTGCCGGATCCAACACCGTGTTAAAGTCTCCCCCCCACCCCATTAACAGGCCCCCCACTTCCAAGTCCGGGATCCGACCTAACATGCGCCGCATAAAACCCGCATTGTCCCAGTTCGGGGCGTACACGTTGACCAGCACCACCCTTTCCCCTTGCAGCTTACCACTTACCATTACGTACCTGCCGCCATTGTCTGTCACAATGCTCGACGCCTCGAACGACACCCTCTTTCCCACCAAAATCGCCACCCCCTGATTTTTGGCATCCAGCCCCGAATGAAAAACCTGACCTACCCACCCCTTCCTCAATCTTACCTGGTCTGCCACTTTCAGGTGTGTCTCCTGGAGCATGACCACATCCGCCTTCAGCCCCTTCAGGTGTGTGAACACCTGGGCCCGCTTAACCGGCCCATTCAGTCCCCTTGCGTTCCAGATTATCAGCCGGATCAGGGGGCTACCCGCCCCCCTCCCCCGCCGACTAGCCATAACCCCTCCTCGGCCAGCCACGCGCCCGCACCCGATGCCCGGCCCGTTCCCCCCGGCGGCAGAACCCCGTCCCAACCCCCTCTACTCGCTCTAGCTCCCCCTTGACCATACTAGCAGCAGCCCGGTTCCCACCACCCCTCTCCCCCCCACCCCCCACCCCCTCCAAGCTAGGACCCCTCCTAGCTGCTTTGCTCCCCCCATTGCACTCCCGCAAGGCAGCTGACTCCTGCTGACCCCGGCCACTCCCGCCTCTCCTTCGACTCCTCCCCTTGTAGGACTTCCCCTCCCCCTCCATTACCCATCAGCAGGCTCTCCGCCTCCCCCTTCCATCCCAAGCGCGGGAAAGAACCCACGCTTCCCCACCCCTCTCCCTCCAGCCTTCTGCGCGGGAAAAAGCCTGCGCTTTCCACCTGTCCAGTTCCACCTCCTCTGGCGCAGCTCCTTTTACAGGCCCAGTCACCTCACCCCTGACTCGGGCCTCCCCCTCCCCGCGGGGCCCCATCCCCCCTACCGGCTATCCACCCCTACTCCGTTTACTTGCCCCCCTTCAAAAGCCCACCAGACAGACCCAACCAAAACAGTGCCCAACCCACCCTAACCACCCACACCGAATCAAAAAGAAACAAGAACAAAGAACCCTCCCTCAAAATGTAACACAACAACAACAATCCTCAACCATCCCCACGCTCGACCAGCCATCCCGACCCTCAATTTGTGTCCAGCTTCTCGGCCTGATCAAAGGCCCACGCCTCCTCCGGGGACTCAAAATAATGGTGCCGTTCCTTGTAGGTGACCCACAGTCGTGCCGGCTGCAGCATGCCAAACTTCACCCCCTTCCTGTGCAGCACCGCCTTCACCTGGTTGTACCCGGCCCTCTTCTTCGCCACCTCCGCGCTCCAGTCCTGATATATTCGAACCTCCGCGTTCTCCCACCTGCTGCTCCTCTCCTTCTTGGCCCACTTGAGTACGCACTCCCGATCAACAAACCGATGAAACCGCACCAGCACCGCCCGCGGCGGCTCGTTAGCCTTGGGCCTCCTCGCCAGCACTCTATGGGCCTCTTCCAGCTCCAGGGGCCCCTGGAAGGACCCCGCTCCCATCAGCGAGTTTAACATGGTGACCACATACGCCCCCACGTCCGACCCCTCCAGCCCCTCCGGGAGGCCCAGGACCCGCAGATTCTTCCGCCTCGACCGATTCTCCATCTCCTCGAACCGTTCCTGCCATTTCTTGTGGAGCGCCTCGTGCACCTCCACATTTACCGCTAGGCCCAAGATCTCGTCCTCGTTATCTGAGATCTTTTGTCGGACCTCACGGATCGCCACCCCCTGGGCCGTCTGGGTCTCCAGCAGCTTATCAATAGAAGCCTTCATCGGCTCCAGCAGGTCCACTTTGAGCTCCCTGAAGCAGCGCTGGATAACCTCCTGCTGCTCCTGCACCCACTGCATCCACGCTGCCTGGTCCCCGCCCGCCGCCATCTTGCTCTTCTTCCCTCGCACTTTCTTTGGCTTCACCACCACTTTTTTCGTCGCCCCGCTCCTGGTCCAAGCCATACACTGTCGGGGGAATGTTGCAATCTTCTTCCCACACTGGGAAATGTCAAAAAAATTCCGTTGGGGGCCCTGAAAAGAGCCCAAAAGTCCGTTCCAAGCGGGAGCTGCCGAACGTGTGACTTAGCTCTGCATAGCCGCAACCGGTTGTCTCTTCAGCTAATATCTTATTGAATGGTGTAGTAGGTTTCAGGAGCCACATGGGCTACTCCTGCTTATTCCTTATTTCTTATGTTGTTAACTCCTAGACTTTGCAGTCAATGTTTGCTCAATACTTTTTACCACTCATCCTACCTTTCTTTATCTATCAGATTCTTTCTCAATCAGTAGTTTAGAGTCTGACAAATTCATTCATGCACAGGACAATCTCTGAGGCCACTCTTCAATCTAAATTAGTTTAACAACTCATATTGCTTGTCAAAGTGGCTTCAGCTCGCCTTCAAGTACATAATTGAAAAGGATATATAACATCCATCTCAGGATTATGGAATGCTTGTGCTCAGATGAGGCACAGTGCCTTGAATATTCTAATGCCTTGAACATTTTTTCCTCTCTTTCAAAGGGAAAGGTCGTCAATAACCATCACTGGAGAAATACAGCTGGTTGAGATGCACATTCGCTGAAAACCCTCAGTTCACATGATAGGTACCAGATATTATGGGCAAGTCAACAAGAAAAGCTGTGACAGATGGTGAGCTTAGTGGTGAGATGGCAAACAAAGGTTGGTAAAAGTTGACCAAAGCTCCTTCGACGTAGTGGCATAAATGCTGTTACACTTGACCACTATTTCTTTCAGTCAGATGTCAGTGTGAGCTAATCTTTGTATTACAGATCACAGGAAGAGAGCATACATTGCAATGCCCATCCAGGCACTTCCAAAATGGAATCTCTGTGTGCGTGCACATTCCCAACTGATGCTATTCCATCACCAACTTCACCACTGGTATCTCCTTTAAACCAGCATCAACCCCGAGATACTCACTCAGAAGGATCTGACAGTTAACAGATTTCTGTATCTGAAGGCTTTACATGCAAAAAGTTGTTATAGATAGATAGGACCAAATTCCAGTATTTGTTACATTACTATCAGATTTGTATCTGTGCTCAAAAGCTGTGCTTAATGTTTTCAGAGATGATCCTGTGTTTCAGTAAATTTTCCAGACACCTACGTGTGATAAACAGTATGGTTGTGAAGTGAAGGCTGTATGCGTGATAAGAATTTTATTTAAATACCTTAGCATCATGTAACCTTTCACCCATGAGCTTAGTATATTGCAACCCGCAACAAATTAGTCATCAGTTGTCACAGGTTTTGGCTGTGGACAATGAACTGTTCAGACAGATGGGATTTCAGATGTTGTGCATTTGCATAGAGTGTTGTTCATGATTTAGAAATATTAAGAGAATTTTTGCTTCAGCCATGTGTCAAAATAGGATTGTTGCTTTGGTCAGGACTTATTAATAATATTATATTTGAAGAAAATAAGAATTTAAAACAAATCTTTGCTTAATCATTGAGGATATTCAGATCAGGCCTTTACAGATTTCTACATACTGATGGAATCAGTAGTCACAAATGATATCCAATGTGACTGTGAAATAGGTAAACTTTCCATCCTTGTCCTTCTTGACCTGTCTGTAGCCTTTGACATGGTTGCTCACACCCATCTTCCTCCACCACATCTTGACTGTAATCCAGCTGTTTGGAACTGTTCTCTTCCGTTATTATTCTTGTCTATCTAATCATCACCAGAGAATCATTTGCAATGGCTCCTCTTTAATTCTCGTGTCTCTCTAGGATCTATTCTTGCTCCTTTTGTATGCATCATCTGTGGTGGTATGTATTAGGGGTAATACGGTACACCACGTGTCGACAGGCTATTGGTGGAGGGATGCCAGGTCCTGATAGGATCTGCCACCTACTGGACTCCACCCAGAAATGCCGGTATGAGAACCCAGTTTTTCCCTCCATTTCCCTCAGCAGTTGTATTCTGTAACCACGTTGCTGGGGATAAAGTTCTGCTTAATAAAGCCTTCAATTGACATTACCTCATCCTGCCTCGCGTCATATTGACGGTGCTACATCATCTATGTGCAATTCCTGGGCAATAGCATCGGAAAGCACAGCGTTAGCTTGCATGTGTAAGATTCCTCATCACCGTCTCTCTTGACTTCCCCACGGTTGCTATATTATCAGACTGCTTATCTAACAGCCAGTATTGGCTGAGTAGAAGTTTCCTCCAATTAAACATTGGGAAGCTTGAAGCCATCTGTACCTCCCAATTCTGTTCCATATAGCTACCCGGATTTTATCACTCTTTCTGGCAATTGTTTGCAACTAAACTAGGCCGTTCACAACCTTGGGTGTCATACATGACCCTGAGATAAACTTGTGAATAACATGTCCATGTCATCACTAAGGCAGTCTACAATCATCTCTGAAACATCACCTGACTTTGCCCCATTTTCTGATCATTCATTCCTTTATTACTCTGGAGTACACTATTCCAACACACTCCTGGCTGGGCTCCCAAATTCTGCCCATGTTTTCTCAACTGTGACTCAGTTGGTCAGACGCTTGCCTCTGAGTCAGAAGGTTCTGGGTTCAAGTCTTTCTCCAGGATTTGAGCACAGAAATCAAGGCTGACCCTCCAGTCCTGCACTGAGGGTGTGCTGAACTGTCCTTTGGATGAGACATTAACCAAGGCACCATTTGTCTGCTCTGCTGGATGTAAATGATCCCTCAGCATTATTTCAAAAAAGAGCAATTGAATTATCCCACTGACTTGGCCAATCTTTATTCCTCAACCAACATCAAAAAAAAAATATTATCTGGTTGTTATCACATTGCTGTTCATGAGAGTTTGCTGTACACAAACTTTGTCGCCATGATTCCTACATTACGCCAGTAACTACACGTTTTCATTGGCTGTAAAATGCTTTGAGATGCTCAGTGGTCATAAAGTGATATCTAAATGCAAGTCTTTTTTCTTTTCCATAAACCTTAAGCACATCCAAAACTCGCACCAAGTTCACCCATCACTCCAGTGCCCACTGATCTACAATGGTTCCCAGTCAGGTAATGCGTCAATTTTAGAATTCTCATCCTTGTTTTCAAATCTCTCCATGGCTTTGTCCTTCCCTAGTTCTGAAATCTACTCCAGCCCTACAACCCTCCATGCCCATCAAACTCTGACCTCTTAATCGTCCTGATTGCTCCACCATTTGCAGCCATGCATTGAGTTGCCTACAGGCCCTCGTTCTGGAATTCTCTCTCTCAACACCCCTGCTTCTACTTCTCTTTCTCGTTGACCACGTTTTTTGGTCACCTTCCCTCATATTTTCTTATGTGACTTGGTGTCTAATTTTGCTTTATGCTGCAGGCTGTGCGCCTTGGGATGCTTTGCTATAATAAAGGTATCATATAAATAAATAAAAGTTGCTATTGGTATATAGAGATAGTGCTCTGCGTGGATCTCACCCCCACAAGCCAAAGATGTGTCAGGTAGGTGGCGTTGCCACGCTAAATTGCCCCTTAAATTGAAAAAAAAAGAATTGGATACTTTAAATTTTTTTTAAAAATATTGGGATAGTGCAGAAACATATAAGCAAAGCAGTAAATCAGCCATTATCTTATTGAATGACAGGGTGACTCGATGGGATGGAAAGCCTATGTTTGTTTCAATCTTTTATATTCTTGACTTCTCTTTATTACTTCTTACTGAACTGTCCAGAGCCCATCAGTCTGAAGAGCTCTGTGAGTTGTGGGCTTGCATAATTTGTGTAACATTTTAGCTGAAGGAATTGACCCCAGAGACTGTTAGAAGGAGTTGTAAGAGCTTAATTTCTGTTGGGATTGCAGGAGTTCACACAACTGAGAGAGCTGTCACTCCATTAATTAATTCAGTCTGCAGGCAACACAGAGGATTGCAAAATAGAGTGCATTGCAAACAGAGCACGAAAGATGGGAATTTGGTGAAGGTGGGAATTGAGTATAAAAGGGGAAGGAGGAGCTGCTTTTTGCCTCCATCAATTGTAGTGATTTGTGCAAGTTTGAGGTAGTAAACATTGCCAATTTTTGTCCAGTATTTTAATGCTTAGTGCAAGTTATTGTTTAAAACAAGACTTGTAATACCTAAAGAGTAGTTACAAATCATTTAGACTTTGAGAAAGATATATGTCTGAACTGTTATGTGTGAGTTTGACAGTGAGGCTCTCCAGGGTCTTCTAGGGGAGTACTGCAATACACCACTGCAGGGCCCAGAGATGACTGACAAGTTCAATACATGATCTTCAGCCTCGGCCACATGCAGGGAAGGAGGTGTTTGGAGGGTCGGATGGACGAGTCCTTTGGAGATTTACACACTCTCCCCAAAGCCTCATTTTCACCTCTGCATGTTCCTGATGTGCCTTCCCTAATGAACCTTCTCCATTTTTGATTAGTCACAAGGGATTTTTGACCTCTTCGAGAATCATAGAATTTACAGTGCAGAAGGAGGCCATTCAGCCCATCGAGTCTGCACCAGCCCTTGGAAAGAGCACCCTATCCCCGTAACCCAGTGACCTCACCCAACCGTTTTTGGACACTAAGGGCAATTTATCATGGCCAGTCCACCTAACCAGCACATCTTTGGACTGTGGGAGGAAACCGGAGCACCCGGAGGAAACCCACGCAGAAACGGGAAGAATGTGCAGACTCAGCACAGACAGTGCGGGAATCGAACCTGGGACCCTGGAGCTGTGAAGCAGCTGAGCTAACCACTGTGCTACAGTGCTGCCCCTGCTTTGAAGGGATGAAGGGATGCTTTGAGGACATCGTTAAATGCTTCCGCTGTCCTCCAGGGGGGCCTCCTGCCATGATCGGGTTCTGAGTAGAGCAGTTCTTTCAGGAGTCTGGTGTCAGGTTACGAATGACATGTTCTGTGTAGTGGTGGTGGTTTTGAGCAGTTAATGCGTCGGTGCTGGGCAAGGTGGCGTGGGACAGGGAACTGCTGTTGGGCTGTCGTTCTTGCCACCAGATTTAGCGGAAGGTGCTGCTGGGGATACTTCTCCAGTTCATTGAGATGTCTGCTTACATTGTCAAAGTTTCTGAAGCATATAAGAGAGCAGGAATCACTGTTGCCCAGTAAACCATGACCAAATACTCTCTTCTTCAGTTGGCCAAAGGCTAAGCTGGCATATTGGAGGATGTGATGCATTTCATCATTTATGTGTGCCTTTGTCAAGAGTCGGGTCCACATTTTCCAGCATCTAGCTGGTGATCTAAATCGAAAGGGGGAGGTGTTGGACTATAGGCGCTGGTTCGAAGGGGACCTTAGTTTTCTGGATGTTTAGTGAAAGGCATGTTTGTGCACTGGAAGCATGCTGAGTGGATGACTGTGCAGATCCAGTTAATGTCCTCTCTTAATCATTTTGAGTTGAACATGTATAGCTGCAAGAGGGGTCACCATTTCTCTGTCCCTCTCCAGCAACCCAATACTGTGTGTCCCATATGTTAATAGGTAAATATTCTGTAACCACAAGGGCTATGACTTCACTAACGTCCAATTGATGTACGATCATACCTCGAAGAGTTTCCTGGTCTGCTATTTTGGCAGTAAGCATGAAGTTTTCATCCTGCAGAATTCAACTGTAATAATAATCTTTATTAATGTCACAAATAGGCTTACATTAACACTGCAATTAAGTTAATGTGAAAATCCCTTAGTCGCCACACTCCAGCGCCTGTTTGGGTGCACTGGGGGAGAATTCAGAATGTCCAATTCACCTAACAACATGTCTTTCGGGACTTGTGGGAGGAAACCGGCGCAGCCGGAGGAAACCCACGCAGACACGGGGAGAACGTGCAGACTCCGCACAGTGAACCAAGCCGGGATTCAAACCCAGGTGCCTGGCACTGTGAAGCAACAGTGCTAACCACTGTGCTACCGTGCCGCCGATGGACGCATTTTAGAAATAAAGGGTCTCCCTTAAGAGATGAGAAGAATTTTTTTCTCTCAAAGGATGAGTCTTTGGCACTCTCTTCCACAGAGTGCGGCGGAGGCAGGGTTATTGAATATTTTTAAGGCAGAGATAGATAGATCCTTGACTAACAAGGGAGTCTCAGGCTATGGGGGGGAAGGCGTAATGTGGAGTTGAGGCCACAATAAGATCAGCTATGATCGTACTGAATGGTGGAGCAGGCTTGTTCCTAATTCATATGTTCAAATGGATCTTCGGGCTACCCTGACGAATTAAAGGTTGGCTGCTGGGTGACGAGGAATATCCACTACACAAATGTTTAATGACTTCACTCAGCCACTTGACTGTGCATATCAGCTTGTCTATAAAGAGAGACATGCAGCAACTCGGCAGCATGATAGCACAGTGATAAGCACTGTTGCTTCACAGCGCCAGGAACCTGGGTTCAATCCCTGGCTTAAGTCACTGTCTGTGCGGAGTCCACACGTTCTCCCCGTGACTGCGTGGGTTTCCTCGGGTGCTCCAGTTTCCTCCCACAAGTCTGAAAGATGCGCTGCTAGGTGAATTGAACATTCTGAATTTTCCCTCTGTGAACCTGAACAGGCGCCGGAGTGTGGCGACTAATGAATTTTCACAATAACTTCATTGCAGTGTTAATGTAAGCCTACTTGTGGCATGAATAAAGATTGTTATTATTACAAGGAATGTAGTGGAGAAAACCATCGGCCTCCTGAAGCAATGGTTCCACTGTCTGGGTTGCTCAGTGGGCATCCTCCGGTTACTCACCAGAGCATCTGCCCATATTTATAGCAGTCTGCTGCATTTTCCACAATCTCACTACCTTTAGGGCATTGTCTTTGCAACCAGGCATACGGAAACTATCTCAGGAGGAAGAGTAGGAAAAGTCAGAGGAAGGGAAGGCAGCAAAGAGGCATCCAGGACCACTTTGCTATGGATGGAAGTACACAAGCATATACAGATACTCAAATTCCCTTAATACGCCAACCCAACATTACAGATCCTCCAGGGTTCCCCACCTTTCAATACATGGAGCCACTGCCACTGCCATGGGTTGGCGTCTCAGGAATCCTTGGAATCTGCTGGAGAACTGACAGCCCTTTTGAACACAGGCATCCGTAACTATGATGGTAGCTGTCTGAGTCCACATGACAGAAAACACATATTTCACCATCCCAAGCCACTTTCTTCCCAGAACTTATTTCTGGTGGAGGTGGCAAGATGGCAGTGTTCTGCTATGCCATCATTCTGTCTAAATATATGCCCTTCACATCTCCAAACTCAGCACCAGCGAGTGCACAAGATTCTGGCCATAGTCATTCTTCATTCAAATAGATCACTTTAACACATTGATCATCACAAACTACATTTCAAGGGATTACATACTGGTAAATTATTTAGTTTCTCCCAAAATGTTTTATTATCACTGCAGAAATGTGACTGTTGTTCCTCTATCTTTCATGTACCTGTCAAGGAGACTGATATGTATGCAGCTTTTCAGTTGTGTTTCTGGTCAATGGTACCTCTCTCCCTGGATGTTGATTGTGGGAAAACTGCGAATGATGGTAATGCTATTAAGTGTCAAGTGAAAGTGATTTGCTTTCTCTCGTTAGAGATGGTCATGTGCGAGAGTTCTGTGTGCGAATAAATTGGTATTTATCACCCCAAGACTGGATGTCGTTGTATCTTCTTCAAGTGGGCATGGACTGCTTCATTATCTGAGTAGGTATGATTGGCATTGAAGCTGGGTGATTCAGTAATAGTAATGCCACCAAGTGTCAGGGGAGATTGCTCGATTCTCTCTTGTTGAACACAGTCATTGGCTAGTACTTTATGGTATGACTGTTATTTGCCATTTATCAGCCCAAGCCGGACGTTGCCAGGTCTTACTGCACGCAGACAAGGATTGCTTACATTTCTGAGGAGTTGTGAATAGAACTGTGAATAGAATAGATATTATGCAATTATCAGTGAGCTTCCCCACTTCTGACTTTGCAACGGTGCAAAGGTCATTGATCATAATAATCACTTATTGTCACAAGTAGGCTTCAATGAAATTAATGTGAACAGCCCCTAGTCACCACACTCTGGCACCTGTTCGGGGTGGCCAGTACGTTAATTGAACCCGCGCTGCTGGCATTGTTCTGCATTACAAGCCAGCTGTTTAGCCCACTGTGCTAAACCAGCCCCTGATAAAGTGGCTATAGATGATTGGATCGAGGATATTACCTTGAGAGTTCCTGCAGCGGAGACTGAGATGGTTGACCTCGAATAATCACAACCATCGTTCTTTGTTTGAGATGTAACTCAAGCCAGTGGAGCTTTCCTCCTGATTCTATTGACTTCATTTTTGCCAGGGTTCCTTGATGCGAGACTCAGACAAATGTTGCATTGGGCAGTCATTCTCACCTCTTCTCCGGCATTCAGCTCTTTTGCCCATGTTTGGCCCAAGGCTCCAATGAGTTCTAGAACTGAATGACCAAAATTGAGCATCAGGGTGTTGCTGAATAAGTGCTATTTGATATCATTGTTTACAATATCTTCCTGATGATTGCTGATGATTGAGAGTAGACTGATGTGATGGTAATTGGCCAGATTTCATTTGTCCTGCCTTTTGTGACAGGACATACTGGGTACTTATTCAAAGTATCATTAGGCTGGATGAATTTTCCACATTGTCCGGTAGATGCCAGTATTGTAGCTGTACCCAAACAGCTTGGCTAAGGGCCCAGCTAACTCTGGTGCATAAATCATCAGTGCTACAACTAGGATGTTAACAAGGCCTACAGCATTTGCCAGAATCAGTGCCTTCAGCTTTTTCTTAAAATCACGTGGAGTGAATCAAGTTGCCTAAAGACTGGTATCTGCCATGGTGGAGCCCTCAGGAGGAGGCAGAGATTGATCATCCACGCGGCATTTCTGGCTGAAGGTGGTTGAAAATAAGTAAGCCATGTTTTTTGCACTGACATGCTTGGCTCTTCCATCATTGAGAACAGGATGTTTTTGAAGCCTCCTCTTCCAGTTGTTTAATTGTATGCCAACATTCACAATGGGATGTGGCAGGAATGCATAATTTGATCTGATCCATTAGTTGCTGGATTGCTTTGCTCTTTCTGTACCATGCTGCTTCAACTGTTCAGCATGCATGTCTTGTAACTTCACCAGGTTGGCACTTCATTTTTAGATATGCGTGGTGCTACTTCTGGCATACTCTCTTACATTCCATATTTAGGCAGAATGATGGCATAGCGGAGCACTGCCATCTTGCCACCTCCACCAGAAATAAGTTCTGGGAAGAAGATTCTTATAACTTGTCCGGATCCCATTGGCTGGGAACAATTGGTTCTCCATGTTACTTGGGAAATATGAGCTAAGGGCCCAATGAGAGGGGGTGGGGGTGCGGGGGGGGGGGGGGGGGGGGGGTTGCAATCATTAGCAGCCCAGTTGTATAAATAGAGCTGGCCAGTGTGGTACCAGCTAGAGAGGGAACTAGCAGTGAAATACTGGCTCTGTGGACATATTCTTGCAAATAAAAGTTAATATCTGCTTGACTGTATCATCATGATATCCATATTAACATATCATGGTGCAATCACACACACTGATGGACAGGTAGATGGTCCAATCAACACACACACAACATCACAGCCAATCACCAGTGAGAGCACAAACACTATAAAACAGGGAACACCACAGTTCCCGCTCATTCCACCAGGAGATAGCTCGGAGCACAGAGCTCACAGCGTGCCACTGAGACATACACCATGTGCTGAGTGCCTCTCTAAGATGGTGCTAGGGCTGGGTCCACAGGTTAGCTGGTGAAGTACGAACCACAGCCAGAAGTTAATAGTTATTATTATACAGAATAATAAAACAGAGTTGTACCATCTACAACCGTGTTGCTTCGTTTGTGTATCGGAACACCCAACACGACATGTATAAGAATCCATGTTGGATTCTTCCTAGCCATCACAATCAAAGGCCCAAGTTTGACCTGACCACCTACTACAAATTGAGACCTTTAAGTGGCCAATTAATTGCCACTAAAGAACCTCATTCCACCTCCACTGATATTAAACTGATCTAGAGATTAAACATTGGGAAGGAAGAGCCTACTGGTGTCACCCTCGCTGTCCTTGCTTCTGATCCCCTTGCACTCATCTTCCTACCACTTCCACCTTGCAAAACCAAACTTTTTATTACTTACCTGTGGCCAGGGTTGCTTCATGATCCTCGGACTCCAGCTCCAGACCTTCCGGCAGCAGTCATAGCCTCCCCTGTGGCGCTGCTGATCACAGGAGCTGCTAGCCTCTGCAGCTCTTGAGAGGTAAACCTTTCACCCCTGGGGCCTTAAATCCAAGTGAAGGCTCACCACTGGCCTTGCCACTGCATGACTGGTGGTTGGTTTGTGGGGCCTGTCCTAAAAGAGACAGTGCGGGTCTCTCACGAGCTCGGCAGCTGACAGGCGAGAACCCTGACAACTCAACAAGATTCCATCCTGCATTTGTCTTTGTGAAGAATCAAACCATTTTTCGGTACCTGCATGTCCATGGGCTTCAAACACTGTGCACTTCATTTAAATGACTCTCGTCATACTAAATATCCCTGTTCTTGACCGAGTTTGCAGACCATTTTTCAAAATGCACATAGGTGAACTATAGAAAGGTGATAAGCAATTGGAATTAGTTGCAGTGTACAATAGTGGCAGGCAATCAGCATTGATCATATGACTTGAGAACTTAATAATAATAAGAATTGCTTATTGTCACAAGTAGGCTTCCATGAAGTTACTGTGAAAAGCCCGAAGTTGCCACATTCCGCCGCCTGTTCGGGGAGGCTGGTACGGGAAAGGTGTCCCATTAATATATTGCCCCACAAAAGCAAATGTAAACTAGATAAGTAAAACCGTAAGGTACCTGAGGCACGATCAATGACCACTAAAACGAGGCTGTAGTCCAACTGAAGGCTTTAATAAGCTAGATGTTTTGCCCAGCAGCTCAGGTACAGAATGAGGGCTGCTGGGACGGCACGGGTTCTTATACCCCGCCTAACAGGGCGGAGCTATTAAACACTCTAGCCAATAGCAAGCATATAGGTTCTACCAATGGTACTTCAGCCTCTCGGGTACCGTAATACCTATAATACCACATTCACCCCCTGTTTAAAAAAAAGTCCAGCGGGGGTGGTGGTCAGCAATTACAAAACATAACAACATAGTATAATTAGTTATGGAGGTACCGCAATACCTCCGTACAGTGTTTAGTAACTATTTACAAGTCTGGTAGCTATGTACATAGCTATGTTTTATATTTACAGATTACAGTTAAAATGAAACAATCATTCGATCGGGGGCCCTCGTCGTCCTCTGTGATCGTCGGAGCTTCGGTGGTGACTCCGGTGGTGGCTCGGCCATCTGTGACTCCGGGAGCGTGGCTTCGATCTCCATGGCAGTTTTGTCACCCCTAGACGGCGCTGGTGGGGAAAACGGCTGACCTGGGGATGGAGCGCCTGCGGGGGACGTCGGTGGGTGGGGGGGCCTAGCCAGGGGCGGCGGAAGGACCGATCCTCCTGTCAGGTGCTGCGGTGGAGGGGAGGGTGGGACTCGTGGCTGGAATGTACGTGGAGTTCCGGCGGGTGCCAGGTCCCGTAGGGAGACCGTATCTTGTCGGCCGTCGGGGTGCGCCACGTAGGCGTACTGGGGGTTAGCATGGAACAGATGGACCCTCTCGACCAACGGGTCCGACTTGTGCGCCCGCACGTGTTTTCGGAGCAGGATGGGTCCGGTTGCTGCCAGCCAGGTCGGGAGCGAGGTCCCGGAGGAGGACTTCCTGGGAAGACAAGGAGACGTTCATGAGGTGTCTGATTGGTGGTTGTACAAAGTAGTGACCGGATGGAATGGAGGGCATCCGGGAGGACTTCTTGCCAGCGGGAGACTGGGAGGTTCCTGGACCGTAGGGCCAGTAGGACGGTCTTCCAGACTGTTCCGTTCTCCCTCTCTACCTGTCCGTTACCCCGAGGGTTGTAACTGGTCGTCCTGCTCGAGGCGATGCCCTTGCTGAGCAGGAATTGACGCAGTTCGTCGCTCATAAAGGAGGACCCCCTATCACTATGTATGTAAGCGGGTAACCCGAATAGTGCAAAGATGCTATGGAGGGCCTTGATGACGGTGGAGGCGGTCATGTCGGGGCAGGGGATGGCGAATGGGAACCGGGAGTACTCGTCAATCACGTTCAGGAAGTACGTGTTGACGTCGGTGGAGGGGAGGGGGCCTTTGAAGTCCATGCTGAGGCGTTCAAAGGGACGGGAAGCCTTTATCAGGTGCCACCTCTCTGGCCGGTAGAAGTGCGGTTTGCACTCCGCGCAGATTTGGCAATCCCTGGTGGCTGTCCTGACCTCCTCGATGGAGTAGGGCATGTTGCGGGTCTTGACGAAATGGAAAAAGCGAGTGACCCCCGGGTGGCAGAGGTCCTCGTGGAGGGCTTGGAGGTGGTCCACTTGTGCGGTGGCACATGTGCCGTGGGACAGGGCGTCATGAGGCTCATTTAGCTTCCCAGGACGATACAAGATCTCGTAGTTGTAGGTGGAGAGTTCGATCTTCCACCGCAAGATCTTGTCGTTTTTTATCTTGCCCCGCTGTGCATTATCGAACATGAAAGCCACCGACCGTTGGTCCGTGAGGAGAGTGAATCTCCTGCCGGCCAGGTAATGCCTCCAATGTCGCACAGCTTCTACTATGTCCTGGGCCTCCTTTTCGACTGAGGAGTGGCGGATTTCGGAAGCATGGAGGGTACGGGAGAAGAAGGGCATGGGTCTGCCCGATTGGTTGAGGGTGGCCGCCAGAGCTACGTTGGACGCATCGCTCTCGACCTGGAAGGGGAGGGACTCATCGATGGCGTGCATCGTGGCCTTTGCAATGTCTGCTTTGATGCGGCTGAAGATCTGGCGGGCCTCTATCGACAAGGGAAAAACTGGATTGGATATGGGGACGGGCCTTGTCCGCGTAGTTGGGAACCCACTGGACGTAGTAGCTAAAAATCCCTGGGCAGCGTTTTAGGGCCTTAGAACAGTGAGGGAGGGGGAACTCCATAAGGGGGCGCATGCGTTCAGGGTCAGGGCCTATAACTCCATTTCGCACTACGTAGCCGAGAATGGCTAGACAGTCGGTGCTAAACATGCATTTTTCCTTATTGTATGTTAGGTTAAGGATTTTAGCGGTCTGGAGAAATTTTCGGAGGTTGGTGTTGTGGTCCTGCTGGTCGTGGCCGCAGATGGTGACATTATCGAGATACGGGAATGTTGCCCGTAAACCATTCAGTCCATCTCGCGCTGGAAGACCTAGACCCCGTTAGTGACCCCAAAGGAAACCCTTAAGAAGTGATAGAGCCGCCCGTCTGCCTCGAAGGCAGTGTATTTGCGGTCACTAGTGCGGATTGGGAGCTGGTGGTAGGCGGACCTGAGATCCAATGTGGAGAAGACCTTATAATGCACAATCCTGTTTACCAGGTTGGGTATGTGGGGGAGGAGGTACGCGTCCAGCTGCGTAAACCTGTTGATGGTCTGACTGTAGTCGATGACCATCCTGTGCTTCTCCACGGTCTTTACCACCACTACTTGAGCTCTCCAGGGGATGTTATTGGCTTCAATGACCCCTTCCCTCAGTAGCCTTTGGACCTCTGTCCTAATAAAGATCCGGTCCTGGGCACTGTTGCGTCTGCTCCTGGTGGCGACGAGATTGCAATCCGGGGTGAGGTTTACAAACAGGGAAGGCGGGTCGACCTTAAGGGTTGTAAGGCCGCAGACAGTAAGGGGGGGTATAGGGCCGCCGAATTGGAAGGTCAGACTTTGAAGGTTACACCGGAAGTCTCAACCCAGGAGTGTAGCCGCACTAGGTGGGGAATGACGTAGAGACGGAAATTTTTGAACTCCCTTCCCTGGACTGTGAGGTTTGCTAAACAAAACCCCTTTATCTCCACTGAGTGGGAACCGGAGGCCAGTGAGATTTTTTGATTAACAGGGTGGATGAGGAGGGAACAGCGCCATACCGTGTTGGGGTGTATGAAGCTCTCCATGCTCCCAGAGTCAATTAAGCATGACGTCTCGTGCCCGTTGATGAAAACGGTCGTCGTAGCGGTTGAGAGTGTTCGAGGTCAAGATTGATCCTGAGTCACCGAGGCCAATCTCAGTAGTTGGGAATTCTGTTCAGGCAGTGTGTGGTCGGCCGAGCTGGGGTCCTGGGGGTTCATCCAAGATGGTGTCTCCCATTGGTCGCACATGGCCGGGGGTGCACAAAATGGCGGCGCCCATCCCTCAAGCGTGGCATCCGTGGAACAAGATGGCGGCGCCCGGGGTCCGCACGTGGCCCTGGGATATGGGGGTGGCAGCGACCGCTGGCCACACGGTGCCCATGGAGAAGTTTGTGGTAGCGGTCCGGATTCGCCGCTGGAGACAACGGCCACCGCTCGGGCCTAACATACCCCCTGCAGGTGGATGCGCGAGCCGGGCAGCGCTGGTGAGGGTGCTTGGCCTGCCCGCAAAAGTAGCAGCGGAGCCCCTCGGCCTTGCAGCGCAGGCCTGCGGGGGAACGGGGGAAGTCTCTGGGTCGGCTGCTGCGGGGTTCCACGCTGCCCAGGGGGCTGCCGCACGGTCGGGAACTTAGGTGTGGGCATTCCTGGAGGCCACGTCCAGGGAGCCTGCAAGGGCCCGTGCCTCCCTGAGACCCAGGGTGTCTTTCTCTAACAGGCGCTGGCGGATTTGTGATGAAAGCATACCTGCCACGAAAGCGTCCCGGACTAAGTGTTCCGTGTGTTCACTCGCCGAAACTTGCGGGCAGCCGCAGCTTCTGCCCAGCACCAGGAGTGCGCGGTAGAATTCCTCCAACGATTTCCCAGGGGTTTGCCATCTTGTTGCAAGCAGATGCCGGGCGTAGACCTGGTTTACCGGGCGAATGTAGTGTCCTTTTAGCAGCTCGATTGCTGCATCGAAGTCTTCTGCTTCCTCGATGAGGGTGTAGATCTCCGGGCTCACCCTTGAGTGCAGGACGTTCAGTTTCTGCTCTCCCGTGGGTGCGTTTACTGCCATCTCGAGAAACCCTTTAAAACACGCCAGCCAGTGCTTAAAGATCGCCGCTGAGTTTGCCGCGTGGGGGCTAAGTTGCAGACACTCCGGCTTGATTCGGAGCTCCAGACTTTCTTCTTAAAATCTAGCTTATTGAAATGATGCACGATCAATGACCATTAAAATGAGGTTGTAGTCCAACTGAAGGCTTTAATAAGCTAGATGTTTCGCCCAGCAGCTCAGGTACAGAATGAGGGCTGCTGGGACGGCACGGGTTCTTATGCCCCGCCTATCAGGGCGGAGCTATTATACACTAGCCAATAGCAAGCATATAGGTTCTACCAATGGTACTTCAGCCTCTCAGGTACCGTAATACCTATAATACCACAGTACCATGCAGTGAAAAAGAATTACTCACCTATTAACACTGAAACAGTATAATATATTTATCAAGCTCAGGAATTCTTTTCCCCACTCTCCTGCTCTAACTCTAACTATAGCTGCCCTCTGTTAACTGGCTTCAGCGATGATCCTTCATGTGGGAACTGAGAAAGTGATGACAAGATTTCCACCTTGGGACATCACAGCCAACACCAATCTTACTCACATCCAGCGACTTCCCAGCTTAAATAACTAAATAGTGATCTGAAGTGTGAAGCTTGGATGATTTTTCTCCCCGTCCAAATAAAACATCCCCTTGCCTGACTCTGTAAGGTAACCTCAGACACACAAAACCCCATCCTTCCCCATATTCAGCATTGCACATTTTCATTAAACATATTTAGATTGTTTTCCACGGAGATAGGTGACGGGAAATCTGATTTTTAAAACGTATACAGTTGGACGGCGAACACATGCAGACTGTTGGCAAAACCTTCACTGCCCTTGATTATTTTCATTCATGTGATTGCACAGCTATTGCCAAACATGCTGCAGTGACTTGTTAAATGTTTATTGTTAAACAATAGATTGGGTTAGATAACCATAAGAACATTATCAAAAACGACTAACTATTATAAATTATCTAAGAGCTACTACAAATATGCCTATCCACTATGACGACTATCTCCAGACTGGCTGAGGTAACAGTGTCACGTGGTTGTTCTCGACTGCCACCTGCTGGTTGGAGGTCGTATCTATTACTATTTACATGATTGCTTATGCATATCATCACATGGGTTTGGAGGTGGGGAAGGGGAGTTGGAGTTGCAAATATTGTATTCGCGAGCTGAACAATGGATGGAAGATGGAAGAGCCGGCCAGTAAGGTGGCTAGAGTGGGGTGGTCTGGCCCAACAATCCCTGGCGCCATCTTTAAAAGGCAGTCAGCAGTACTTGTGCATGCAGCAGCTCTGGAGGGAGCAGTGAGGAAGCACTGGCAGCTGCAGAGATCATGGCATAGCAGAAGGCAGGGATAAGGTCATTCAACAATTGACTGATGCCTCCATGTAGCTGCTCATCCAGGCTGTAAGAGCACAAAGGGCAGTACTGTTCCCTTGAGATAAAACGAGGAGCTTGTCAAGCCAGCTTGTCAAACCAACCAATCTCTGAATGGAGTTTGCAGAGGAGGTGAACAGTCATGGGATTGCCATCCGTCCTGTGCTGAATGTGGGCCAATGACCTGATGCATTCTGGCAAGGTGAGTGAGACGCCAAATACCAAGAATCACAGTGCGGAAGAGACCCTTCAGCCCATCGGGTCTGCACCGGTGCATAAAAAATACTTCATCTACCTTCCCAATCCTATTTACCAGCACTTTGCCTATAGCGTTGAATTTTATGATGTGCTTAGTGCTCATTCGTGCACTTTTTAAAGGACGTGAGGCTACGCATGTCTACCATCATTCCAGATAGTGAATTCCAAACCATCACCATCTTTTGGTAAAAATGTTTTTCCTCAAATCTCCCTTAAAACTCTTTCCTCTCACCTTGAACTTGTGTCCCCTCCTGGCTGACCCTTCAACTAAGGGAACAGCTGCTCCCTATCCAACTTGTCCATGGCCCTCATAATCCTGCACACCTCAATCAGCCTTCTCTGCTCCAACGAAAACAACTCAAGCCTATCCAACCTCTCTTCATAGCTTCAATGTTCCATCCCAGGCAACATCCTGATGAATCTCCTCTGCAGCCCTTCCAGTTCAATCACATCCTTCCTATAATGTGGCGACCAGAATTGCACACAGTACTCCGGCTGTGGCCTCACCAAAGTTCTATACAATCCCAAGGTGACCTCCCTGTTTTTATAATCTATGCCTCGATTAATAAAGGCAAGTGTCCCATATGCTTTTTTCATCACCCTATTAACCTGCCCCCCAGCCTTCAGAGATCTATGGACAAACACGCCAAGATCTCTATGTTCCTCAGGACTTCCCAGTGTGGGGCCATTCATTGAAAACTCAAATTGTTCCTTCCAAAGTGTATCTCCTCACAATTTTCAGGATTAAATTCCATCTGCCTCTTACCTGCCCACTTCACTATCCCATCTATATCTCCCTCTAATCTAAGACACTCAACCTCGCTTTTAACCACCCAGCCAATCTTGTGTCATCCGCGAACTTACTGATCATGCCCCCCACCCCCCCACCACACACACACAGTCATCAAAGTCATTTATATAAATTACGAATAATAGGGGACCCAACACAGATCCCTCTGGTACATTACCGGCTTCCAGTCACTAAAGCAGCCACCTGTCATTATCTCCTACAACTTACCCAATTTAGAATTCACCAAATCAAGTTACCCTGTATCCCATTTGCATTTGCCTTCTTTAGTCTCCCATGTGGGACCTTGTCAAGAGCTTTGCTGAAATCCATATAAACTACTCATCTACACACCTTGTTACCTCCTAAAAAAATTCAATAAAATTTGTTTGACCTCCCTCTTTCAAAGCCTAATTGACTATCCGTAATCAAACCTCACCTCTCCAAGTGTGTTATGTTCTTCAATTACTGAGTCGGTGTACTAAAGAACATTTCGTTGAAGACCAGTCTAATTTATTATTGCAGAACAAACTGTGGGTTGGAACCTAGTGCTAACAAACTGGAACTAACACAAACACAACTAACCACGACAAATTCTCGAGTGGCACGGTAGCACAGTGGTTAGCACTGTTGCTTCACAGTGCCAGGGACCCAGGTTCGATTCCCAGCTTGGGTCACTGTCTGTGCGGAGTCCTGCCAATTCTCCCTGTGTCTGCATGGATTTTCTCCGTTGCTCCGGTTTCCTCCCACAAGTCCCGAAAGATGTGCTGTTAGGTAATTTGGATATTCTGAATTCTCCCTCTGTGTACCGAACAGGCGCCGTAATGTGGTGACTAGGGGATTTTCACAGTAACTTCATTGCAGTGTTAATGTAAGCCTACTTGTGACAATAAAGATTATTATTATTCAGACTCCTCCAGGTTACAGTGTCACGTGCTATTTCTTGCCTGACACCTACTGGTCGGAGGCTAAACATATTTACATATACATTTGATTTTGCATATCACTACAAAGTGGAGATAGATTCTTTCCTTCAGGGGCCCTCCAATAGTTTCCCTACCATTGACATCAGAATAATCGCAACAACTCTTCTTAAATAGTGGAACCACATTAGCTGTTCTCCAGTCCTCTGGCACCTCCCCATGGCCAGAGAGGAATTCAAAATTTGAGAAAGAGCCCCTGCAATCTCCTCCCTCGCCTCTCCCAGCATTCTAGGACATAATTCAACCAGACCTGGGGATTTGTCCACTTTTAAGCCTGCCAACACCTCCAATACCTTGTCACTCCCTATGTCAATTTGCTCAAGAACATTACAGTCTCTTACCCTGAGTTCCATACCTACTGTGATGGTTGGAAGATTTTAGGAAATTGGGTTATAAACGTAATGGACAATTTAAGGGTTAAAAGCCTGGTGTTAGTCTGGTTTAGAGACAAGTCCCGAGAGAGTTAATGATTTTCAGCCTGCCTTCAGAGATACTGGGTGATGCGTTAGGTGTTCTGGATCACAAACAGGTCACCAACACTGGAAGTGGTGCAACTCTATTTTATTATAAGGTTAACTATATTAACATACTTGAACTGTGGGTAAATACAATATCAGCTTTAACTGTTGACCCTTGCCTAGTCCTAACCAGGTGATGCACTCAGCACATGGTGAATGTCTGTGTTGCAGGCTGTGAGCTCTGTGCTCTGTGCTGGCTGCTACTAGAATGAGCGGGAACTCTCCTGTCCCTTGTCTTTATAGTGCGTGTGCTCTCACTGGTGATTGGCTGCGGTGTTGTGTATGTTGATTGGTCCCACTGCATGTCCATCTGTGTGTGTGTGTGTCTGCACCATAATATACTGGTGTATATTATGACATCCCCTCTTTTATATAAAGAACATGTGCCTGCGTGACAATAAATATCGTGTAGTGAATGTACCTGACTATGCGTGTGCACATGACTATGCACATGAGGCTAATCTATTTACATTCGAAGATGCCTGGTGCAGAGAAATAAGGTGTCACACCAACAACGAAATGAACATTGTATAGAAACTACTGGCACGGTGAAACAGGATAACAAAACAGATCAAAGAGTCCAACATTGTAAAACTCATAAGTCAAGTCTCTGAGGTGGGTGACGAATTCTGGTTGACCGCCTCAAGGGTGGGTCAGGAGCCACCGGCTGAGGAACGGGCTGGGCCACCGCAGAGTGAGGAGGATGCAGAGTATTCGGAATCTCCACATAGTTCAGGTTGGGGACAACAGGAGGGCGTGGCACCGGTGGAGGATCACATAGCGAGCGTGGAACGAGACGAAGGGCACGCCGATTGCGGCGGCGAATGGAACCATCTGGCAGACGAACCAGGAACGAGCGGGGAGACACCTGCCGAAGAACCACAGCAGTTGCAGACCAGCCACCCTCCGGAAGATGGATGCAGACGTTATCATCCGGCGCCAGAGCAGGGAGATCAGTCGCCCGAGCGTCATGCGCCTCCTTGTGTTGTGCACGAGACTGTTGCATCCGCTGAAGGACCGGAACGTGGTTGAGGTCTGGGACGTGAATGGACGGCACCGTGGTCCTGAGGGTGCGACCCATGAGCAGCTGGGTTGGCGACAGGCCCGTGGAGAGTGGGCTGAACGATATGCCAGCAAGGCGAGGTAGAAGTCAGATCCTGCGTCGGCAGCCTTGCAGAGGAGCCGTTTGACGATGTGGACGCCCTTTTCTGCTTTGCCATTAGATTGGGGGTGCAGGGGACTGGATGTCACATGCACACAGTTGTACCTGCTGGCAAAGTTGGACCATTCCTGGCTCGCGAAGCAGGGGCCATTGTCCGACATCACAGTGAGTGGGATGCCGTGACGAGCAAAGGTCTCCTTGCAGGCACGGATGACCGCCGATGATGTCATGTCGTGCAGGCGTACGACCTTCGGGTAGTTCGAAAAATAGTCTACAATCAGAACATAGTCCCTGCCGAGCGCATGGAACAGGTCAACGTCTACCTTAGACCAAGGGGACGTGACCAACTCATGGGGCTGTCGGGTCTCACTTGGTTGGGCCGACTGGAACCGCTGACAGGTGGGGCAGTTGAGCACTGTGTTGGCGATGTCCTCATTGATGCCGGGCCAGTACACAGCCTCTCGGGCCCTCCGTCGGCACTTCTCCACGCCAAGATGGCCCTCGTGTAGCTGTTCCAAAACGAGCTGGCGCATGCTGTGCGGGATCATGATGCGGTCCAGCTTCAGGAGGACACCATTGACTACTGCCAGATCATCCCTGATATTGTAGAACTGCGGGCATTGGCCCTTGAGCCACCCGTCCGTCATGTGGCGCATGACACGCTGTAGTAGGGGGTCAGCCGCAGTCTCGCAGCGAATGTGGATAAGGCATTCATCCGTGGCCGGCAGATTGGAGGCCGGGAAGGCCACATGGGCGTCAACCTGGCAGACGAACCCCTCTGGGTCACAAGGGGTGTTGACTGCCCTGGACAGAGCGTCGACTATGATCAGGTCCTTGCCCGGGGTATATAGGAGCTGGAAATCGTACCGCCAGAGTTTAAGCAGAATGCGCTGGAGGCGAGGGGTCATATCATTCAGGTCTTTTTGTATAATGTTGACCAGCGGGCGATGGTCGGTCTCGACAGTGAATTGGGGGAGGCCGTACATGTAATCATGAAATTTGTCGACCCCAGTCAACAGCCCCAGGCACTCCTTTTCGATCTGCGTGTAGCGCTGTTCCGTGGGGGGCATGGCACGTGACGCATATGCAACGGGGGTCCATGATGAGGCCTCATCGCGTTGCAGGAGCACCGCCCCAATGCCGGATTGGCTGGCATCCGTTGAAATGTTTGTTTCCTTCGTGGGATCAAAAAATGCCAATACCGGCTCCTCCCATTCGCGCTCGTGGGTGGGAAGCCATTGGAAGTCTGTCGTCTCTCTGACCAGGTTCCGGAGAGCTGTGGTATGGGAGGCGAGATTGGGATTGAACATCCCCAGGAAGTTGACCATGCCCAAAAATCGGAGGACCGCCTTCTCATGCGTTGGCTTCTGCATGGCCGTGAAAGCTGCCACCTTGTCCGCATCCGGCCGCACACCCAACTGGGAGATGTGGTCCCCTAGGAACTTGAGTTCCGTCTGGCCGAAGGAACATTTGGCTCTGTTGAGGCGAAGGCCTTGGTCCCGTATTCGTTTGAAAACGCGCTGGAGGTGACTGATATGCTCCTGCGGGGTGGTGGACCAAATGATGATGTCGTCCACATAGACGCGCACACCCTCAATGCCCTCCATCATTTGTTCCATGATCCGGTGGAACACTTCTGATGCCGGCGGTCTGCAGGTGAGACTGAAGAGATGAGGTGCGAGTGACTGCCCTTGACAGCAAGACAGCATTTGACTGAATGTGGCAAAACTCTTTTATCTTTTCTTGCAGGCTTGAACATGCTCCGAGACCTGTGGAGACAATTTGACCCAACCGACCTGACCTCCATGACCTGGAAGTGGATCGGGCCCAAATGGAAGTGAAGCCCCGACCTCGATTTGGAGCCGACCCGGGCCTCGGAGCTCCCAACCCGGCCTACCAACCGACGCCAGCACCCGGATAGCCCAGCCCAGTCCCCAGAGCTCCCGACCCGAACTCCGATGACGAGACCCGACCCAACTCAACCCCAAGAGACCCGCCCAGCGACCCGATCCGGAGAGGCCCACCCAGCAACCCGACCTACCTGGAGATGGAAGAAAGAAAAATCCACGTGGAGGCCCGACCGGGCCTACTTCAAGACCCGACCCCAGGAGCGCCCAGGGAAGGAACAGACCACGGGACTCAGCCCAAACTGCCTCAGGAAGCCCCTGCCCAAGACCCAAGACCCCCCAAAATGGCAGAGACCCCGCACGAGGACCCAAACGCGCTGCAAGGTATTCCCGTGCCCACAGAATGCCGGGACCCATCCAGATCGCAAATATGCCCCCCTAGCAACCCCTCTACCTCAACCAGCACCCGGGACCTTGCCAGATGCGACCCATAAAACGTAAATAGCGTCCTGGTCCCCACCAGCGTCCTTGACCCTGCCAGGTGCAACCACCTACCTTCCACAAGGTCAGACTTCTCCCATCGGAACCCAGGATCATCCAGCCGCAGCCACCGACCGAGGAAGCGAGGGAAACACAGTGATCGGCAGGTGAGACTGAAGCAACGCGGTTTCAAGACCCCTCTCCCCAGCATACTCCTGGCAAACATCCAAGCGATCAAAAACAAGCTGGATGAACATAACGCCAGACTTACCTCTCGGAGGGAAGTAAGAAACTGCTGTGTGCTCTGTTTCACAGAGACATGGCTCACCCCTGCCTCACCGGACTGTGCCATACAACCTGAAGGCTTCTCAATTCACCGGGCAGACCGCACGGCATCCTCAGGCAAAGCGAAGGGTGGAGGGGTTTGCCTCCTCATCAACTCCTCCTGGTGCTTGGATGTGGCGACTCTGGCGACCTACTGCTCCCAGACCTGGAATACCTGACCGTGAAGTGCCGCCCGTATTATCTTCCACGTGAGTTCACTTCAGCCATCATCACGGCGGTCTACATCCCACCCCAGGCAGTAGTGAGGAAGGCGCTGGACGAGCTATACACATAAATAAACAACTACGAAACAGAACACCCGGAGGCCTTGTTCATCGTGGCCGGAGACTTCAACAAGGCCAACCTCAAGAGTGTACTGCCAAAATTCCACCAGCACATCTCCTGTCCCACCAGGGGGGACAACACTCTTGACCACTGCTACTCATAAATCAAGGGCGCCTACCCTTCCATCCCTCGACCGCACTTTGGGAAATCAGACCATAAGACGGTGCTCCTTCTCCCAGCATACAAGCAGAAACTCAAGCGGGAGAATCCAGCTAAGAAGGTTGTGCAGTGCTGGTCCGAGGAGACATAAGAACTCTTACGTGACTGCTTAGAGACAGTGGACTGGTCCATATTTAAGAACTCAGCGATCAACTTAAATGAGTATGCCACAGACTTCATCAGCAAATGTGTGGACGACTGCATGCCAAAGAAAGCAGTACGTGCGTTCCCCAACCGGAAACCATGGCTCAATCACGAGATTGACTCCCTACTGAAGGACAGATCTGAGGCGTTCAAGGCAGACGACCCTGACCTATACAAGAAATCCAGGTACGACCTCCGCAAAGCCATCCGGAATGCCAAGAGAGAATATCAAACCAAGCTAGAGTCACAGACAGACTCTCGGCGGTTGTGGCAAGGACTAAACAACATAACGGGCTACAAAGCGAAGCCGAACAGTATCTCTGGCAGCAGCGCACCCCTCCCCGATGAACTCAATGCATTCTATGCTCGGTTCGAGCAGGTAACCAACAATCCGCTGGCGAGTGCCCCAGCAGCCCATAATTCACCCATACCCACCATCACAGCTTCCGAAGTCAGATTGGCCTTCCAGAAAGTGAACCCTTGGAAGGTGACGGGCCCAGACGGGATCCCTGGTCGTGCACTCAGAGCCTGCGCGGACCAGCTGGCAGAGGTATTCACGGACATCTTTAACCTGTCCCTACTCCACTTCGAGGCCCCCACCTGCTTCAAGAAGACCACCATCATACCGGTACCAAAGAAGAACCAGGCAACGTGCCTCAATGACTACCGACCAGTGGCCCTGACTTCAGTCGTAATGAAGTGCTTCGAGAGGTTGATCATGAAGCGCATCACCTCCATACTCCCAGAACGCCTTGATCCACTGCAATTCACATACCGCTGCAACCGGTCCACATCAGACACCATTTCCCTGGCCCTACACTCATCCCTAGAGCATCTCGAAAACAAGGTCTCCTACATTAGACTCCTATTTATTGACTACAGCTCCGCCTTCAACACCATAATCCCAGCCAACCTCATATCAAAGCTCCAAAACCTAGGACTTGGCTCCCCATGCTGCAACTGGATCCTCGATTTTCTGACCAACAGACCACAATCAGTAAGAATGAACAACAACACCTCCTCCGCAATAGTTCTCAATACCGGGGCCCGTAAGGCTGCGTACTTAGTCCCCTACTCTACTCCCTGTACACACACGACAGCGTGGCAAAATTTGGTTCCAACTCCATCTACAAGTTTGCTGACGATACGACCATAGTGGGCCGGATCTCGAATAACAACGAGTCAGAATACAGGAGGGAGTGGCGCAGCGACAACAATCTCTCCCTCACTGCCAGCAAAACTAAAGAGCTAGTCATTGACTTCAGAAAGCAAAGTACTATACACACCCCTGTCAGCATCAACGGGGCCGAGGTGGAGATGGTTAGCGGTTTCAAATTCCTAGGGGTGCACATCTCCAAAAATCTGTCCTGGTCCACCCACGTCGACGCTACCACCAAGAAAGCACAACAGCGCCTATACTTCCTCAGGAAACTAAGGAAATTCGGCATGTCCACATTGACTCTTACCAACTTTTACAGGTGCACCATAGAAAGCATACTATCGGGCTGCATCACAGCCTGGTATGGCAACTGCTCGGCCCAGGACCGCAAGAAACTTCAGAGAGTCGTGAACACCACCCAGTCCATCACACAAACCTGCCTCCCATCCATTGACTCCATCTACACCTCTCGCTGCCTGAGGAAAGCGGGCAGTATAATCAAAGATCCCTCCCACCCGACTTACTCACCCTTCCAACTTCTTCCATCGGGCAGGAGATACAGAAGTCTGAGAACACGCACGAACAGACTCAAAAACAGCTTCTTCCCCACTGTCACCAGACTCCTAAATGACCCTCTTATGGACTGCTTCATTAACACTACACCCTGTATGCTTCATCCGATGCCAGTGCTTATGTAGTTACATTGTATGTGTTGGTGTTGCCCTATTATGTATTTTCTTTTATTCCCTTTTCTTCTCATGTACTTAATGATTTGTTGAGCTGCTCGCAGAAAAATACATTTCACTGTACCTCGGTACACGTGACAATAAACAAATCCAATCCAATCCAATGCCGATATAATCCCAAACGGCATCCTGTTGTAGCAGTATCTGCCAAACGGGGTATTAAAGGTACACCGCTTTCTGCTGGACCTGTCTAGTTGAATTTGCCAGAATCCTTTCGAGGCGTCAAGTTTGGTGAAGATGTTGACCCGAGCCATCTCGCACGTGATCTCCTCGCGCTTGGGAATAGGGTAATGCTCCCTCATTATGTTGTGATTCAGATCCTTTGGGTCAATGCAGATTCGGAGCTCGCCGGAAGGCTTTTTTACGCACACCATGGAACTGACCCAGTCGGTTGGTTCCGTCACTCTGGAGAGCACTCCTTGGTCCTGGAGGTCCTGCAGCTTCTGCTTGAGGCGGTCGTTGAGGGGTGCTGGGACACTGCGAGGTGCATGAATCCGAGCAGGATTTTGTAAGTGTATGGAAGCGTGCCCATGCCTTCGAAAACATCGCGGTGCTGGTCGATGATTGCATTGAGTTGCGCCCTGAAGTCCGCATCCTGGAAGGCAGACGTGTCCTCTGGAGCGAGAGAGTGTACTCGTTGAACGAGGTTTCGGAGTTTGCTCGCCTGTGTGCCTAGCAGAGAGTCCTTCGAGGAGCCCACGATCTCGAAGAGAAAGATGGCTTTTCGCGAGTTGTGCATCACTTCGAGTTGGCATGGACTGGTAGCAGGAGTGACATTGCCATTGTAGTCTACTAGTTGGCAGGTCGACGGAAGAATGGTTGGTTTAACCCCAAGGGTCTGAAAGTCTGACCACGTTCGGAGATTAGCGGAAGCACCAGTGTCCAGGCGGAATCGTATCTGGGATCAGTTGATCGTCAGGGTGGCACGCCACTCGTCGTCTGGATCAATGCTGAGCACCGACAGCGGCTGGTGGTTTTGATTCGGGGACAGCCTGTTCTTTCTTATAACAGCGACTCGAAAAGGCTCCCTCGGGTCCTCAGTGTTACTGATCTGCGGGAAGTCGGGATCGGACTCGGTGAATGTGGGTTGAATTGCCCGAATGTTCCTGCGAGGCTGGCTGAAGCGATGCGAATTGGCAGGCTGAGCTGCTCGACAGCAGGCAGCATAGTGGCCAAGTCTGCCACATCCTAGGCATTGTCCCGATTTTGCAGGACATTGCCGCTTTAAATGGGCGGAGCCACAGTTGCCGCACGTCGTGACGTCAGTATGCTTGTTGAGCCACCGCGCATGCGCGGTGCGGTCCTGCATGGTGCGCGCCTGCGCATCACGTTCCTCTACGTCACCGTCCCCTCGTTTGGCGCGTACAAGCGCGGAAGGCCGCGAAAAGCGCCCAAAATGGCTGCCCTCATCCAGGCTGCAGCTTTGGAGGTGTTCAATTGTTTGGACCCATTCCGCCTCGTGGGGACCTTGCCATGCCGTTTCAGCCGCCTGTATGTGGGAGTACCGGCTGGTGGCATTTTCATGCAGGACACAGGTCTCAATGGCAGTCGCTAGGGTGAGTTGCTTAATTTTGAGGAGCTGCTAACGCAGGGGGTCCAACAGAACACCAAATACGATCTGGTCGCGTATCATGGAGTCGGAGGTGGGCCCGTAGCCGCAGGACTGTGCAAGGATGCAGAGGTGTGTTAAAAAGGATTGGAAAGGCTCGTCCTTACCCTGGACAGGTAGCTTTCAAAGCTTTCATTGACCTCTATGCTGAAGTGGGTATCGAATTTGTGGAGAACCGTCTTGTACTTTGTCTTGTCCTCGTCGTCTGCGAATGTGAGGGAGTTGAAGATGTGGATGGCGTGTTGCCCGGCCGTGGAGAGGAGCAGAGCAATCTTCCTGGTGTCCGAGGCGTTCGCCCTGTCCGTGGCTTCGAGGAAGAGCTGGAAGCGCTGTTTAAAAATCTTCCAATTGACCCCGAGATTGCCGGCGATGTGGAATGGCGGGGGCGGGTTGATGTTCTCCATACTTCAGGATGCCGGAATGCTGATTAGTTGCAGGTGTGTCTCAGAATTGCTAGTATGCAACCACCCCTTGTACCATGATGTGTTGGGTGTTCTGGATCACAAACAGGTCACCAACACTGGAAGTGGTGCAACTCTATTTTACTCTAAGGTTAACTATATTAACATATTTGAACTGTGGGTAAATGCAATACCAGCTTTAACTGTTGATCCTTGCCTAGTCCTAACCAGGTGACGCACTCAGCACATGGTGAATGTCTGTGTTGCAGGCTGTGAGCTCTGTGCTCCGAACTGGCTGCTACTAGAATGGGCGAGAACTCTCCTGTCCCCTGTCTTTATAGTGCGTGTGCTCTCACTGGTGATTGGCTGCGATGTTGTGTATGCTGATTGGTCCCACTGCATGTCCATCAGTGTGTGTGTGTGTGTGTCTGTACCATAATATATTGGTGTATATTATGACACTGGGTGCGATTTTAACCAAAAGGTTTGTAAGTGTGGTAGCGTGTGGGAACTGCCGCGAGCTTTCCGACACTCAGACCGGGGAGGCCATCACCGCCATAAAAAGATAATTGGCCCACTTAACGAGGCCCCATGGACTTCACATCGCAAATGATTGTTCCACCGGCTGACTCGCTGGGACCACGCTCGCCTGCCCCCCGGCAACAAGGCAGAGCAGCACTTAACCTGTCCCGGCACAGTCCATCTAACTCAGCTCACAGCCATGCCACCGAGAAGACCAGCCCAACGATTCGGGGATGGCGACTGGGCAGATTACCGGACAGGCAGGATGCCCTGTTCCCCTCAGGGTCTTGGAGGATTAGTCTCAGGGCAGCCAGTGCTGCATGAGAGGAAGTGGCAAGCAGCCATCAGCTCGGGGAGTGTGACCAGGAGGATAATAATAACAATCTTTATTAGTGTCATAAGTAGGCTTACATTAGTACTGCAATGAAATTACTGTCCCGTTCCGTGTCCCAGTCAACCCTTGTCCATCATTTCCACCCAATCCAACCCTCCGATACTCCCCATTCCCCCCTTTCCATTTGGGCCATCTCCTCAACTCCCACCCCCCACCGAATCCCCCCAACCCCCACCCCCACCGAACCGACCCCACCCCCCGTGATGAATGACGTTTGCATCTAACGATGCCCCCTATGTGTCCCCGAAGGAGAAGTTGGCCCACAACAGACGGGAGAGTTCCAAGACGGACGGCGCGGTGTCAGAAATCAGAGTCCTTACCTTCTACGAGGAACGGGCCCTGGAGGTGGCGGGGGTGGCCAAAACAAATCTGTCACCCACATAGAGGTTGGCTGCAGAAGTGAGGATACACTGGCCCCCACACAGATTAGCTGTCACACGTGAGTTGTTAATGCCATATAGACTGACCCATCCCTCCAACTGATTACATGTCCATTCTCCTTGCTAGTATCGGTATACTCAAAGCCTTTCTTTGAGTATACAGAAAGAATACACAATTCACATTTTCTGGCAACTCTTTCCCTTCGCAACTCTCCATCTTTTTCTTCTCTTCAGAATTCTAATTCAAGTTTTCTTATTCTCCTTTACTTTTCCCTCTGTTTTGAGTTCAAAGTTTTCATTTCTCATTCATTCTCAAGCGCAAGGTTTTTTGTTTATTTTTCCAGTGGAAGTTGCTTCCTCTGCAACTGAATCCGAATGAACTCAACCTACGTCTTATCTGGATTACTTTTTTATTCCTGACAGATTCAAGTGTTGAGCCAAAGGTTCAACTATTTCTGCCTTCTTGTGCCTACTTTTAAATCTATTTCTAACAGTTCTGCTCACATCTTCAAATTAACCTTTGTTAACTGTTGCAAGGCACTCATAGACAGAGGGCGGGAATGTCAGTTTGGAGGACAATGGGCGGAATTCTCCGTGCTGATGCCGGGACTGAATCGCTAGAGTTCGAAGGTCGCGAAAGCGGCGCCGGTCCCAGAGCCATTAGAGACATCGTAATGGGCCAGCACCCAAATGGAACTAATGCAATTCCAATGAATGCTGGCGTGTGATTCACCAGGGTCGGGATTGGCACTCGAGTGGCTGATAAGCTGCAGACCAATATAAGCACTCCAGTCCCCACACACTCTCATTCCAGCCAAGGTGATTCTACCCCGAAGAGCGGCACCGAGGTTCACTGATGCAGAGCTCGAGACACTGTTGGATGTCATGGGGGAGAGACGGTACATACCCTGGACTGGATTCTCCGTTCTGGAGACTAAGTTCCCATGGCGGGGTGAAAACGGTGCCGTTTTATGCCAGGAAAACTGGTGCAAAACGGCCACCGATTCCCTGTTTTGGAGGGTTTGGGGGGGGGCTTGCAGCCAGGCAGCATAGAGCACCCAGATCGAGCTGCCGATATGGCCCGGAGCTTTGCCAAGTCCATGGCCGCGTGTGCTGCGTCCTTTTGCCCTCGAAATAGTCCCCCTTCAGCCGTCCCCCACGCCCCGGATCGTCCCACCACAGTCCCCCCAGCCCCAAATATGTCCCCACCCCTGCCCGCAGATAGGCCCTCCCGCGACTGTGGCGGCCTTATGCACCATTGACAGGAGGGGGGGGTCCGAGGTGCTGCGGTGTTCCGGCACCTCCCCTGCGGCAGTCACCGGCACGGGCCCCAGCACTTCTTCCTCCCTCAAGGTGGCCAATGGCCCCCGGCTACGAGGTACGAGCGGAGCCATCCCCTGAGGCCCCCTCGCCACCTGGCGCTGCCAGTCCTGGAGGCCCGCTCTGGTCGCCCTAACCATCTCCGTCTCCTTGTCCATTCTCCAAGGCCACCACATCACGCTACGACTGTGCCATCACCCTCCGGGTCTTGACACATCAATCAGTGACTGGGCCACCTCCCTCTGGGTCAGGGCCACCTCTCTCTGGGACTGGGCCATCCCACCCAGTGTCTGTTCCTCGCTGGCCAGCGCCTGGGCATTGCCGCTGACATTCCCAGCCATGGCCTGCTATGACTGGGACATGCTGAGGAATGCCGCTGCAATGTCCAGGTGGCTCTGGCACATGGCTGCCTGAGAGAGGGCGGCCCTGTCCTGGGCCTCGGCCGCCGCCTGCACAGAATGCCCCAGGCCTTGGACAGACTGATCCAAAACCAAAATCGTTGCCCCAAGGCCTCCACCACGGACGCCACCCATACAGTGTCGGCCTGGGTGGCACTCATTACCAGCACTACCCCCTGTTCCTGCACGCGGATGGACTCCTCCACCTGCTCCTACAGCTGCTGGATGCCCATCGCCATCTTCTCTTGTGGTCCCTGGGTGTCTGGCTGCATCTGTACTATGACTGGGACTGGATGTTCCAGAAGCCCGGGACCTGTCTGGACGGCAGCTGGTTCCTGGGACCGGTCTGCCCTCCGACCGTCCGCCCCTTCGGCTGCTCCTACCTCATACTGCTGTACCAGATGCAATGTGTGGTGCGCACCAGGTAGTGTCCCACGAGCCTCCTCACTAATGTGACCAACCGAGGTGATAGCCTCTGGGATGGCGGAGGGTGTTGGAGACAGCTGTGACTGAAAGTCTGTGTCCTCCTCCGACCCGTGCTCCGGGGTGTCCTGAGTCTCAGGCAGAGGGATGGTGTTTGGGCTTCTCTCCCCGTCAGTGCTCGGTGAATGGAGGGCACCGGCCCTACACTGGCTGGGGCGGGGGGCTCCGGATGGGCCCGCCCCATCTCTGGCAGGTCCTGTAGGGCAACATGTATGATTAGACAGCAGACCAGGGGAGGGGTGGGGTATGTGGGGTTGAACGGGGTGTGTGGGTGGGGTGTGGGGTGAGGGGGATGGGGGGATGTTGGGTGAGGGGGGGTGGAAGGTTTGGGGGTGAGGGTGTGTGGGGGGGGCACAGCTGTGTCATGGGGATCTGCAACTAAGCAGGGTCTCACTTGGTTAGCACTGTGGCCTCACGGCGCCGAGGTCCCAGGTTCCCAGAGTTGATGTGGTGTATATGGATTTCAGCAAAGCGTTTGATAAGGTTCCCCACGGTAGGCTATTGCAAAAAATACGGAGGCTGGGGATTGAGGGTGATTTAGAGATGTGGATCAGAAATTGGCTAGCTGAAAGAAGACAGAGGGTGGTGGTTGATGGGAAATGTTCAGAATGGAGTACAGTCACAAGTGGAGTACCACAAGGATCTGTTCTGGGGCCGTTGCTGTTTGTCATTTTTATCAATGACCTAGAGGAAGGCGCAGAAGGTGGGTGAGTAAATTTGCAGACGATACTAAAGTTGGTGGTGTTGTCGATAGTGTGGAAGGATGTAGCAGGTTACAGAGGGATATAGATAAGCTGCAGAGCTGGGCTGAGAGGTGGCAAATGGAGTTTAATGTAGAGAAGTGTGAGGTGATTCACTTTGAAAGGAATAACAGGAATGCGGAATATTTGGCTAATGGTAAAGTTCTTGAAAGTGTGGATGAGCAGAGGGATCTAGGTGTCCATGTACATAGATCCCTGAAAGTTGCCACCCAGGTTGATAGGGTTGTGAAGAAGGCCTATGGAGTGTTGGCCTTTATTGGTAGAGGGATTGAGTTCCGGAGTCGGGAGGTCATGTTGCAGCTGTACAGAACTCTGGTACGGCCGCATTTGGAGTATTGCGTACAGTTCTGGTCACCGCATTATAGGAAGGACGTGGAGGCTTTGGAGCGGGTGCAGAGGAGATTTACCAGGATGTTGCCTGGTATGGAGGGAAAATCTTATGAGGAAAGGCTGATGGACTTGAGGTTGTTTTCGTTGGAGAGAAGAAGGTTAAGAGGAGACTTAATAGAGGCATACAAAATGATCAGGGGGTAGGATAGGGTGGACAGTGAGAGCCTTCTCCCGCGGCTGGATATGGCTGACACGAGGGGACATAACTTTAAACTGAGGGGTAATAGATATAGGACAGAGGTCAGAGGTAGGTTCTTTACGCAAAGAGTAGTGAGGCCGTGGAATGCCCTACCTGCTACAGTAGTGAACTCGCCAACATTGAGGGCATTTAAAAGTTTATTGGATAAACATATGGATGATAATGGAATAGTGTAGGTTAGATGGCTTTTGTTTCGGTGCAACATCGTGGGCCGAAGGGCCTGTACTGCGCTGTATTGTTCTATGTTCTATGTTCGATCCCGGCTCTGGGTCACTGTCCGTGTGGAGTTTGCACATTCTCCCCGTGTTAAATGGATTTCTCCCCCACAACCCAAAAATGTGCAGGGTACGTGGATTGGCCACACTAAATTGCCCCGTAATTGGAAAAAATGAAATGGGTACTTTAAATTTTTTTTTAAAAACAGGGTCTCACTTGCTCGCCCGCCGCTAAACTCCGCCCCGGCAACATCCTTTTCCTCCGGGCCACTGACCACATCCAGTGCCCTCTGCTAGGGCATGGTGAAGAGCCGCAGTTCTGGTGGTCCCCCTCCGGCTGTATCCCGTTCCCGGTGATTGTGCGCAACCTTCTCCTGGGGGTGGGTGGGGGCGACACACAAACCGTTAGACGTTCCGAGGCATGCAGCCCAGGAGTTGGGTAGATGGTGGCCTCAGTGGCCAGGGCACCCGGTCATGGCGGCTGGCATGTGGGGCAGGGTGGGGGTTCGGCTGTGTCCCGGGGGGGAGGGACCGGGTTACGGGTATATGATGGGGACGGGGTTAGTGCCAAGGGCACAGCGCTGCCTACTCACCCTGGCCGCCCTGTGGAGGTTCCTCCTGCACTGCATGCCAGTCCGGGCGACGTTGCCCATGGCTGTGATGAACGGTTACTGTATTACTGGACCCTTATCATCATGTATGGTGATGTCCCCTTTAAGACCGGGCTTGGAACCCTGGGGGACTCCACCTCCAGCTCCACCCACCTGGGAGTCGTATATAAGGGGCCGCCTTGTGGGCGGCACCCAGTTCGCACCCGTCTCAGGCCAGTTCTTTGCTTATTAAAGCCTTCTTTACCGTTTTACTCTCTAAGCGTCGTAATTGAGGGTACAACAATGGCGCTGACCGCCTCTGCCACCTGCGCCCAGGCATGGCGAACGGCAGCGCCTAGCGGCCTTCCTCCCGGGACCGGGGTATAGGGTCATCCTTCTCTCCTCCACGGCGTCCAGGACGGTCTCCAGCTCAGCATCCCTGTACCGTGGCTCTGCTCTCCTTGCAGCCATCTTGTTGACTGGGCTGGTGTGTGTGGGGGGATGGATCGTTTAAGTTCGGAGGCGGCGTGTGAGCCTCATGTCCACAAATCACGGCCCTGGCAAATCCGGTACCGTTTTCCATGGAATTGATTATGTTCCACGTGGCGATGGTGCTCGCCCATTTAAAGTAGCTGAATCAGTGCAGCTGTTGCACCGTTTTTAGTCGTAAAACGCTACGGTTTCCACGCCGGCGTCGGCACATTGTCTCAAAATCGGAGAATCCAGTCCTCGGTTCTGACGCCGGGACTGAATCGGTGGTGTTCTCTGTCCACGGAATTGGCGCCAGTCCCGGAGAAATTCCGGATCCATTAATGGACTAGCACCTGTGGAATTAGAGCAATTCCAATGAAAAAGGGTGTCTGGTTTGCTGGGTCAGAATTGGCACTCGAGAGGCTGACAAGCTGCAGTCGGATAGAATCCCTCCACTCCCCACACACACTCATTCCAGCCAATAAGATGTCAGCCCGAAGTGCAACACTCCGTTACACAGACGTGGAGCTCAAGACCCTGCTCGACACCATGGAGGAGAGGTGGGGCACCCGTACCCCGGGGTGGGAAGGTGGCTGCCACCCATCGCTGTACACTGAGCTTGAGTGCAGGTGGCAGAGGCCCACTGCCATGGACGGCCAGCAGAGCCAGAAAAAGCTGCACAACCTCCTCAGGGCGGCCAGGGTGAGTCGCTAGCACCATGCCCCTAGCACTAACCCCCGTCCTACACATCCATAACTGCACCCCCCCACACACACACCCGGAGGGAGACTGGACCCCACATGTCGCCAGTCTGCTTCTATCCCACCCTGTACCACATGCCAGCACCCATGACGCCCGGCATGATTGGGTGCCCTGTTCACAAAGCCACCGGATGCCCACCCCCTGTATTGGCCGCGTCTGACTGCCTACCACTGCTCATTTTTGTCTCTCCCACCCTCCCCAGGAGAAGGCTGCACACCCCCGCAGGGAGAGAGAGAAGACAGGAGGGGGCCTGCGGAGCCTGTGGCTCCTCACCATCACGGAGCAGCGGGCACTGCGGCACCTCACCATCACGGAGCAGCGGGCACTGTGGCGCCTCACCATCACGAAGCAGCGGGCACTGCGGCACCTCACCATCACGGAGCAGCGGGCACTGTGGCGCCTCACCATCACGAAGCAGCGGGCACTGCGGCACCTCACCATCACGGAGCAGCGGGCACTGGACCTGGTCGGTGGGCCCAGCGAGCAGGCAGTCATCAAGGCGGTGGTCTGCATTGGGCAACCAAGTGAGCCCCCCGCTGAATTGCAGTGCCCTACGGCACACATGGCACAACCTGGTCTGGTACAGCAAATGGAGGTAGGAACCTCCGAGGGGGCGGACGGTCGGAAGGCGGCCCGACCCCAGGGACTAGCTGAAGTCCAGATGGGACTCTGGAAAGGGCAGTCCCATCGATGCTGGAGATGCAGACACAGGGCCGGGAGCTCCATGAGAGTTCGTCAGCAAACATTGACCACCTGCAGGTGAGGTTGGAATAATCCAACCGCTTGCAGGTGCAGGAGGCGGTATCAACCATGCATGCCACCCTGGTCAACACTGCATGCTGGCGTCTGCAGTGGAGGCCTTGGGAGGGGCAAAGGTATCGCCCATGGGTTAGGATGTCCAAGGCCTGGGCACTCTGTGTGGGCCGTGGCTGAGGCATAGGACAAGACAACCATGTCACAGGCAGCTATGTACCAGGGCCACCTGGACATTGCAGCAATGCTCCAGGGTTTGGCCCAGTCACATGGCCGCGAGCATTGAGACTCAGGTCGAAACTAGAGAAGGCCTCCAGGACTGGCAGCTCCAGCGGGTGAGAGAGCCCCCTGAGACTGCTTTAGCTGTACCCCCATCCCAAGGACTCGCCCGAAGACCATCGGGCACCCCATGCGAAGAAGAGGTTACAGGGCCCATGCCAGTGACCCCGATAGGGGAGGTGCTGGAACACCACAGCACCTCAGACATCCCCCTCCTTTCCCTGGAGCATCCAATGAGCAGCAGGCAGAACAGGGTGGCACCATGCCACCTGGGACACCTGAGAGACCATCCAGGCCTGGTCACTTCAGAGGACGGCCGCCAAAGAGGACACAGTCACAGGGCAGAAATCGTAGCAGGCCCCTCCACCCATAACGTACCACCTGCGGATCCACCTAGATGGAACGTTAGGGCCCGTAAGGCCAGAAAGCTAGACAGCAGTTAAGTTGGCATGGATAGCGTTAGGGGCTAGGGCGCAAACTGGTAGAAACATGTTCACCCGTTCACAATAAACATCTGTTCACAAGCATTTAAACCTGCCTCGGTGCTGTCAGAAGGGTGTGAGGGATGGGCTGGGCTGGCTGCAGGGAGGGTGCTGGAGGTGGGGAGAGGGGGGGGAATGTGCAGCCACTGGAGGTGGGCATGGGCCAGGGCCCCAAGGTCAGCCATCGCTCATCGTCCCCCCCGGTATCCGGCCCCACCCCATTCTTCTCCACCCCAAAATCCCCCCTGCCGCACCCCATCTCTGCCACACCAAGTGTTCGGTGGCACCATGTGATGGATTGGCCAGCTCGCATGTGGGGATCGCCCAGGTGGACGGAGGAAAGTGCTACCGTTGGCAAGAGTCAGAGGGTGTCAAACAATGCGGAACATCAGAGCTCATTGCAGAGGGAGTTGTCATCATCCTTCACCCCATGGACCAGTCATGTTGTTACTGTCAATCAGGGCCTGCACTGCATAGTGAGACAGATAGGAATCATGGAGAGGGTTGCAAGTGCAGACAGGGGGCGAAATTCTCCTACCCGCCCCGCCACATTTCTGCGCCGACCGGCCGGCGGGAGTCTCCGTAACACCGGCCGGTCAATGGGGTTTCCCATTGTGGGGCACCCCCACGCCGTCGGGAACCCCCCGAGCGCCGGCAGAACGGAGACTCCCGCCGGCGGAGAATGACGCCCAGGGGGTGGCGGGTTGGTGCAGGGAGGGTGGCCTTGGGAGGGGTTGGTTGGCTGGGGGTTAGGGGTGGGTTGTGGGGGCGGGATGTTTGTGCCGCCGTCGACCAGGCCCCCTTGTCAACAAACCTTTTAAAAATCATTTACGGGATGTGGGTGTCGCTGGTTTAGGCCAGCATTTATTGCCCATCCCTAGTTGCCCTTCAGAAGGTGGTAGTGAGTTCCCTTCTTGAGCCACTGCAGTCCTACAGGCATAAGTACACCCACTGTGCTGTTAGGGAGGGAGTTCCAGGTTGTTGCCCCTGAAGGAACGGCGATACATTTCCAAGTCAGGGTAGTGAGTGACTTGGAGGGGAACATCCAGGTGGTGGGGTTCCCAGGTATCTGCTGCTCTTGTCCTTCTAGATGGTAGTGATAATTTGTTTGGAAGGTGTTGCTGAAGGAACCTTGGTGAGTTATTGCAGCGCATCTTGAAGATGGTACTCACGGCTGCCACTATTCATCGGTGGTGGAGGGTTTGAATATTTGTGGAAGTGGAGCAATCAAGCGGCTGCTTTGTCCTGGGTGGTGTCGAGCTTCTTGAGTGTTGTTAGAGCTGCACCCATCCAGGCCAGTGGAGAGTATCCCATTACACTCCTGACGAAGGGCAGCATGGTAGCATAGCTCCAGGGTCCCAGGTTTGATTCCCGGCTTGGGTCACTGTCTGTGTGGATCTGCACGTTCTCCCCGTGACTGCGTGGGTTTCCTCCGGGTGCTTTGATTTTCTCCCACAAGTCCCGAAAGACGTGCTGTTCGGTAATTTGGACATTCTGAATTCTCCCTCTGTGTACCCGAACAGGTGCCGAAATATGGCGACTGAGGGCTTTTCATTGCAGTGTTAATGTGAGCCTACTTGTGCCAATAAAGATCATTATTAAGACTTGTGTTGTAGATAGTGGACAGGCTTTGGGGGTCAGGAGATGAGTTACTTGCCATAGGATTCTTAGCCTTTGACCTGCCCTGGTGGCCACAGTATTAATATGGCTGGTCCAGTTCAGTTACTGATCTGTTTCTGGAGGCGATTAGAGTGTTCTGTGTGTGGCGGCCCTGGTGCACACGTTGTGTGGCCTCCTGTGCCTGCCCAGGCTCTTTGACCTACCCCATCTTGCCCTCCCCCGCACTGCATATCAGGCGAGGCCTGGCGTTCATCCCCCTCCTCCAGCCTGCCATCCCTCTGCTGCGCAATGTTGTGGAGGATGCAGCAGGCCACCCACGGGTTGGGAGATTACCTAGCGCTATACTGGAGGCCCCCTCCAGAGCAGTCCAGAACCTTAACTGCATCTTCAGGAGGCCGATGCACAGCACGACCACGGCCCTGGTCGCGGCATGGGCGTTGTCGTGGTGGGTCTCCGTGTTGGTCTGTGGCCTCCGGATAGGCATCATCAGTCAACCCTCACCTGGAGTACACCTCAAAGGTGTCAGAAACTGTTGAGTATGCCAGCACAGAGAATATCGTGCACGCTGCCCGGGTCTGGGTCACAGACATCCATGATGTACATCTCAACATCACACATCAGCTGCATGGAGTGGAACCCCTTTCGTTTTGTGAAGACTGTCATGATATGCAAACATGCAATCAATGAACACTCAGAATAGGACACAACCAATGGGCAGTCAGGACACTCAGAGGTGGCATCACCACAAGGGGGCATGACATAAACACTATAAAAGGGATGAGGCACTCACACCCTGCCTCTTTCCACAGACAGACATTTAGCAAGTTAGACAGGGTTGATCAGCTGCATCACATCCCAGCACGTGGCTTAGTGCAAGCTGGTACAGTTAGACTGAGTTACTACAGTTAGATTAGCAGAGAGTCGAACTCATTTGAAAACTGTTAATAGTTCAATAAACACATTGAATTCATTTCAGAGTCTGGAGCACCTTTAGTTAAGATTGCATCAAGTAGCAGCCTGTGTTATCCGAAGCAGCATAACACAACATAGACCACCCCATCAGGCGCCGGTGCTGGTCGGGGGATATGCGTCCTGCTCTTATTCTTTATGTTCTGACCTCTGAAACTGTGTCACCCTGGCGATGATGGTGAAACCTGCTTCCCGGGCATCCTGGTGGGCTCAGTCCATATTGAACTTGATATATTGTGCCGACCAGGCATATAGGGCCTCTGTGACAGAACGGATGCACCTGTGCACCGAGGGCTGCGAGATCCCTGACAGGTCCCCATTTGGTGCCTGGACGACTCCGTGGCGCAAAGGTTTAGGATGACCATCATCTTGACAGCTACCGGGAGCGGGTATCCTCCCCACGGTCCCAGGTGATCCCGCACATAGCCCGACGATCCCCCTACTCAGTCGGCGTCTCCAAAGGCATGCCCGATCTTGATAGGTTCGCGAATGACAGGTGCTGCTACTACACATGCAGCCTAATGCAGCGCCTCCTTCCCATCTCCTCCTCAGCCTGTTGGGCAGCCACCTCTCATCCCCACCAGCTGCCTCCTGATCCGCTGGGGCACACTCCGCTCCTGCAGGGTCTTCCTCGAGGAGCTCCTACTCGTACAGCCTCAATGCATCGCCCACGGCTGCAGCGGTAAGGCAGGTGGTAGCCATTCCTGTTTGGATTCCGAAGTCCATTGTCTGCAGGGGATGAAAAGCAAACATGTCAGAATGGTGCGTGCCCCTGTGCCCAACCAGGTCCAACAAGCTACATGGTGGCCCCAGCCTGCACTGCAGCCCCTGCATAGACCCCTCCATCCTACCCAATCCCCGCACCCACCGCCGGCAGTTCCCCTGGTCCTCTGCCCTCCTCACCGCACCCCTGGTCCCATTGGTGCCGGCACTGCTGGGACCTCTGGCCTGTGCACCCATCCGGGGCCCTCCTGTAGTGGCTCCCATGGGCGTTTCCCTTGGGTGGGCTGCATGATGCGCCACCAGAGAGTGGTGCCTCGTTATGGATAGGTGGATGGAGGGAGGGTTGGTGTGGGTGCACCTATATGGCCGGTGCTGCTCTACGTAACCACAGGCCATAGTCAGCGGTCGGTCGAGTGCGCAGTAGGTGGCTACCATGCAGGATGAGAGCAATAACGGTCCGTCTAGACAGCCTGGTCCCGGGGGCCGCCCCGATGTCACGACCCATCACTGGCCACTCCCCGCTACTCCCCCTGGTCCTGGCAGTCACACCTTCCCCCCCCCCCCCCCCCCCCCCCCCCCGGGCTGATGCCCGGCACCAGCCTCAATTCTTGGCTGACGTGCGATTCTGTGCCCAATTGTGTTTCCCGATTCCAGCATTGGCTAACGGAGAATCCTGCCCCTTGTCTCTCAACAGAGAATCCAGCCCAATGTTCTCCCACCAGGTGAGAATTACTACGAATCAATTCAGTATCCCTCGCCATGCAAATCTATGCACGGCGAGAAATGCAAAGGATTCCTGAGAGAATACCAGTGTCGGGCCGCCATTTTGATCTGGCGCCCCGATAGCGAAATCCCTGAACAATAGAGGAATCCCTCGGCCGGCCACTGCCTCCTGCACCGCAGATCAGCCCCCACCCCGCCTCCTACATCACAAAGCAGCCCTCCACCTCCCCCGGATTTTCTGGGTGCTCCCCCTTTCCTCAAAGTACTGGGGTTACCCAACCCACCCACTTGGGACCCACTGAAGGTGGATACTCCCCACAGGGACCCCCTAATTAGGGAAACCTCCTACAGGACCTTGTAATTAGGGAGACCCCCCCCCCCCCGCACAGGACCCCGTAAATAAAGAGACCCCCAACAGAGACCCCCTAAATAGGGAGACACCCCCCCCTACTACAGAGGTCCCCTAAATAAGGAGACCCTCTCCGGGGCCTTATAAATAGAAAGACCCCCCCCCCGAGACCCCCTAACTAAAGCGATCCCCCCCCCCCCCCCAGAGACCAACTATCTAATGGGACCATCCTGAGTCCCCCTAGCTAAAGGGATGCCCCACAGGGATCCCCTAATTAAAGGGAGCCCCCACAGACGCTCCGAGAAAATAGACTTCTGTGGGGAAGCGAGAGAACAGTCCAGACAGGGGCAGTGAAAAAAAATACAGTTGCAACACTCGCCTGGAAGCACCACATGTCTTCCCTGGGAAAGCGAACAACTGTGTCCCATGTTTAAACCCCTCAGATCCTTCAGCTATAAGCCATTCATTCATTTATTTTAGTGGACTGTGATTGATAGCTTCCATGAAATAGCTGTGTGCCTTGCTTTATTTATCTTCCTCATGGATGAGTAACTCCACTGTAACCACAATGTTTACAAACACCAACCAAATCAAAGAGAGTTAAGGGCTGTCAATTTCTAGCTCAGCACTTCAAAATCACTCAAGCGTGAAGGGGCATGATTGGAATGCACTTGGTGATTGCAATTGTAATGACTTAGGCGAGACCTTTGAGATTGGCTAATTAGGATACGAGTTCCCTGATTAGTGGCCCAATCAGGGAACCCCTTTCTGTGTATATAACAGGGAGTGTCAGATCCTCTGCACTCCCGCTGTAGACAGCAGACTGAATGGTCATGGTTGTTCAGCTGTTGGGTTTGTCATAAAAGAAATTCTGGTGACGGGACTTCTGCCTCTGTGGACTTATTACAGTGGCGACGAGGCAAACGGAGTGACCCGAAGGAAACTGCTCATTAGCAGCCGCCGCATATTGAGGGTAAACCACTGACAAGCAAAATGCCTTTATTCGGAAAATTGGTCTAGAACATAGAACATAGAACATAGAACAATACAGCGCAGTACAGGCCCTTCGGCCCACGATGTTGCACCGAAACAAAAGCCATCTAACCTACACTATACCATTATCATCCATATATTTATCCAATAAACTTTTAAATGCCCTCAATGTTGGCGAGTTCACTACTGTAGCAGGTAGGGCATTCCACGGCCTCACTACTCTTTGCGTAAAGAACCTACCTCTGACCTCTGTCCTATATCTATTACCCCTCAGTTTAAAGCTATGTCCCCTCGTGCCAGCCATTTCCATCCGCGGGAGAAGGCTCTCACTGTCCACCCTATCCAACCCCCTGATCATTTTGTATGCCTCTATTAAGTCTCCTCTTAACCTTCTTCTCTCCAACGAAAACAACCTCAAGTCCATCAGCCTTTCCTCGTAAGACTTTCCCTCCATACCAGGCAACATCCTGATAAATCTCCTCTGCACCCGCTCCAAAGCCTCCACGTCCTTCCTATAATGCGGTGACCAGAACTGTACGCAATACTCCAAATGCGGCCGTACCAGAGTTCTGTACAGCTGCAAAATGACCTCCTGACTCCGGAACTCAATCCCTCTACCAATAAAGGCCAACACTCCATAGGCCTTCTTCACAACCCTATCAACCTGGGTGGCAACTTTCAGGGATCTATGTACATGGACACCTAGATCCCTCTGCTCATCCACACTTTCAGGAACTTTACCATTAGCCAAATATTCCACATTCCTGTTATTCCTTCCAAAGTGAATCACCTCACACTTCTCTACATTAAACTCCATTTGCCACCTCTCAGCCCAGCTCTGCAGCTTATCTATATCCCTCTGTAACCTGCTATATCCTTCCACACTATCGACAACACCATCGACTTTAGTATCGTCTGCAAATTTACTCACCCACCCTTCTGCGCCTTCCTCTAGGTCATTGATAAAAATGACAAACAGCAATGGCCCCATAACAGATCCTTGTGGTACTCCACTTGTGACTGAACTCCATTCTGAACATTTCCCATCAACCACCACCCTCTGTCTTCTTTCAGCTAGCCAATTTCTGATCCACATCTCTAAATCACCCTCAATCCCCAGCCTCCGTATTTTTTGCAATAGCCTACCGTGGGGAACCTTATCAAATGCTTTGCTGAAATCCATATACACCACATCAACTGCTCTACCCTCGTCTACCTGTTCAGTCACCTTCTCAAAGAACTCGATAAGGTTTGTGAGGCATGGCCTACCCTTCACAAAGCCATGCTGACTATCCCTGATCATATTATTCCTATCTAGATGATTATAAATCTTGTCTCTTATAATCCCCTCCAAGACTTTACCCACTACAGACGTGAGGCTCACCGATCTATAGTTGCCGGGGTTGTCTCTGCTCCCCTTTTTGAACAAAGGGACCACATTTGCTATCCTCCAGTCCTCTGGCACTATTCCTGTAGCCAATGATGACATAAAAATCAAAGCCAATGGTCCAGCAATCTCTTCCCTGGCCTCCCAGAGAATCCTAGGATAAATCCCATCAGGTCCCGGGGACTTATCTATTTTCAGCCTGTCCAGAATTGCCAACACCTCTTCCCTACGTACCTCACTGCCATCTAATCTATTTACCTGGAGCTCAGCATTCTCCTCCACAACATTGTCTTTTTCCTGAGTGAATACTGACGAAAAATATTCATTTAGTATCTCGCCTATCTCTTCAGACTCTACACACAACTTCCCATCCCTGTCCTTGACTGGCCCTACTCTTTCCCTAGTCATTCGCTTATTCCTGACATACCTATAGAAAGCTTTTAGGTTTTCGTTGATCCTTCCTGCCAAATACTTCTCATGTCCCCTCCTTGCTCGTCTTAGCTCTCTCTTTAGATCCTTCCTCGCTACCTTGTAACTATCCATCGCCCCAACTGAAACTTCACACCTCATCTTCACATAGGCCTCCTTCTTCCTCTTAACAAGAGATTCCACTTCTTTGGTAAACCACGGTTCCCTCGCTCGGCACCTTCCTCCCTGCCTGACCGGTACATACTTATCAAGAACACGCAGTAGCTGATCCTTGAACAAGCTCCACTTATCCAGTGTGTCCAACACTTGCAGCCTACTTCTCCACCTTATCCCCCCCCAAGTCACGTCTAATGGCATCATAATTTCCCTTCCCCCAGCTATAACTCTTGCCCTGCGGTGTATACTTATCCCTTTCCATCCTTAACGTAAACATCACCGAATTGTGGTCACTGTCCCCAAAGTGCTCACCTACCTCCAAATCCAACACCTGGCCTGGTTCATTACCCAAAACCAAATCCAATGTGGCCTCGCCTCTTGTTGGCCTATCAACAAACTGTGTCAGGAAACCCTCCTGCACACACTGTACAAAAAAACGACCCATCTAATGTACTCGAACTATATCTTTTCCAGTCAATATTTGGAAAGTTAAACTCTCCCATAATAACTACCCTGTTACTTTCGCTCTTATCCAGGATCATCCTCGCCATCCTTTCCTCTACATCCCTAGAACTATTTGGAGGCCTATAGAAGACTCCCAACAGTGTGACCTCTCCTTTCATGTTTCTAACCTCAGCCCATACTACCTCGGAAGATGAGTCCCCATCTAGCATCCTCTCCGCCACCGTAATACTGCTCTTGACTAGCAGCGCCACACCTCCCCCTCTTTTGCCTCCTTCTCTGAGCTTACTAAAACACCTAAACCCCGGAACCTGCAACATCCATTCCTGTCCCTGCTCTATCCATGTCTCCGAAATGGCCACAACATCGAAGTCCCAGGTACCAACCCATGCTGCCAGTTCCCCTACCTTATTTCGTATACTCCTGGCATTGAAGTAGACACACTTCAAACCACCTACCTGAACACTGGCCCCCTCCTGCGACGTCAAATCTGAGCTCCTGACCTCTATACTCTCATTCTCCCTTACCCTAAAACTACAATCCAGGTTCCCATGCCCCTGCTGCATTAGTTTAAACCCCCCCAAAGAGCACTAACAAATCTCCCCCCCAGGATATTTGTGCCCCTCAGGTTCAGATGTAGACCATCCTGTCTGTAGAGGTCCCACCTTCCCCAGAAAGAGCCCCAGTTATCCAGAAATCTGAATCCCTCCCGCCTGCACCATCCCTGTAGCCACGTGTTTAATTGCTCTCTCTCCCTATTCCTCATCTCACTATCACGTGGCACGGGCAACAACCCAGAGATAACAACTCTGTTTGTTCTAGTTCTGAGCTTCCATCCTAGCTCCCTGAAAGCCTGCCCGACATCCTTATCCCCTTTCCTACCTATGTCGTTAGTGCCAATGTGGACCACGACTTGGGGCTGCTCCCCCTCCCCCTTAAGGACCCGGAAAACACGATCCGAGACATCACGTACCCTTGCACCTGGGAGGCAACATACCAAACGCGAGTCTCTCACGCTCCCACAAAATCTCCTATCTGTGCCCCTGACTATCGAGTCCCCAATTACTAATGCTCTGCTCCTCTCCCCCCTTCCCTTCTGAGCAACAGGGACAGACTCCGTGCCAGAGGCCCGTACCCCATGGCTTACCCCTGGTAAGTCGTCCCCCCCACAAGTATCCAAAGCGGTATACTTGTTTCTCAGGGGAACGACCGCAGGGGATCCCTGCACTGACTGCTTTTTCCCTGTCCCTCTTACAGTTACCCATCTATCTCCAATCTTTGGTGTAACTAATTCCCTGAAGCTGCTATCTATGACCCCCTCTGCCTCCCGAATGATCCGAAGTTCTTCCAACTCCAGCTCCAGTTCCCTAACTCGGTCTTGGAGGAGCTGGAGATGGCAGCACTTCCTGCAGGTAAAATCAGCAGGGACACTAACGGCATCCCTCACCTCAAACATCCTGCAGGAGGAACATTGCACTCCCTTCCCTGCCATCCCTCTAACTTTCTATCAAGATCTGGCTAACAACTAAATTAAATTTTAAAAACAAAAAAAATATTAATAACAATAATAAAATATGGTACTTACCTCACACCAATGGGTTTTATTATTAGGTTAGAAGAGGAGGGCGGGTGGGAGACACTACACGTGTAGTGTCTCGGGTTTCCTCTCCACCAGAATTTATTGGTGAGGGTCTTCCCAGAAGTCCGCGGGTCGACTTCCTGTTCCCACCTTAAACACTAAAATGTTTTTAAAAAAAATTTAAAGGAGAGACTTACCTCCCAGAAATCACTTCCGCACTGCCCCCGCTGAAATGGACTAGCCTGCTCCGCTCCTGCTGAAATCGACTGGGCCTGCAAGGTAAGTAAGTTGTTAATCAGTACTTACCTCACCCAGGCAGCAACCTTTTAAACGGTCCCCTCTGCCTCGCAGCTCCCGCGCTTTTTCAAATTCCCGCGCTGTTTCTAAGGTCCCGGCTCTCTCTCCCGAACTAAACAGCTGACCTGCAAGGTAAGTAAGTAGTTAATCAGTACTTACCTCACCCAGGCAGCGACCTTTTAAACGGTCCCCTCTGCCTCGCAGCTCCCGCTCTCTTTTGACCCTGCAGTGGAAAGCTGGGCCCAATGCAGGGGCCACGACAATACTCGCCGAGAAAGGCAGTTGAACACGGGTGAAAATGTATGGGTCAGAAATTATGCGAATGGCCCCAGGTGGGTAGCAGGAACAACCAAGGCCAGGACAGGACCTGTGTCGTATGAGATACGCGTGGGAAAACATCAAATATAGAAACACCTGGACCAGGTGCGGGCCTCAGATTCATTTCCTCCTCTGGAGCTGACTCAGACCAGCATACCAATAACCGTGGAGAGTCCGCCCCGATAAACTATTCACGCCCCTCCGACACCACTGGTGAGGACATCAGCCTCGGATATGGACACCGTGGATGATGCCGCAGCTGTACCCCTGCCACCGGAGGAAAGGGGCGAACCGCCCCTCAGGCGCTCACATCGGAAAAGACGGGTGCCTAGCCATTATACCCCCCCTACGTCAGAGGCCAAAGTGGAGGAGCCGGACCCGGCGCAAAAACGAAGCAGGAGACCCGTGAGTCACAAGGATCATGGGGGCTCCTCGGACTTAGGGGGGGGAGGGGTGTAATGTCTTAGGCCAGGCCTTTGAGATTGGCCAATTAGAATACGAGTTCCCTGATTAGTGGCCCAATCAGAGAACCCCTTTCTGGTTATACAACAAGGAGTGTCAGATCCTCTGCACTCCCGGTGTAGACAGCAGACTGAATAGTCATGGTTGTTCAGCTGTTGGGTTTGTCATAAAATAAATTCTGGTGACGGGACTTCTGCCTCCGTGGACTTATTACGGCAATGCACTTACCTCTCTTTGGCGATGAAAGAGGCTTGACACACAGTTGGCTAAAGTAAGAAACATATGGCCTGCATATTCGGATTAGAATTGGACATGACTGTTCAGATGAAGTGAAATGAAACCATGAGGTTATAAAAATTAGATTGAGTGTTTTAAAGTCAATGGGCTGCATTCTCCATTTCAGTGGCTAAGTGTCGGCTTGAGCGGAGAATTCACGGGAATTTTAGGATGCAAAAATCGATGCCGAGCCCTTGCCGATTCCGGGACGGGTGAGGAGCTAGCAGTGGCGCCGGGTGAAACTCCCGGCTCCCACGCCGAAAACGGGCGGAGAATGGCCAGGTCCCTGGCCGTGCATGAGCACGGTGACACCACAGACCACCCCCTGGCCATGCCCCACCCGCTGAAGCCCCCCAGTCAGCGTCATGGATCCCGGGCGAGTGTGGTGGTGTTGGACACAGTCCGCAGCCGCGACGCCGCTTTCCTGACGTGTCCCACCCGGTTGGGACCTCGACCCATCTGGGGCAGAGCATCACGGGAGGGCTGCTGATGACGCGCCAACGGCGTTGCAACGCCGCGAGATGCGATGATACCATTTCGGAGGGCGAAGCATGGCTGACTGACATCAAATTGGCACCGACCCGATTTGGATATTGGGGCCCATTTTCTGCCTGATCGCCGATTATGATATCGGGGTCAGGCAACGGAGAATCCCGCCCTATATGTTGGAACGCATGGAGCCAAAGGAGGTGGCCAATTTGTCACCTATGTTGTGTCATGGATTTACACCTACTCAAGACAATTAATGCTCCCAAACTCCTTTCAATCAACAGAGAGGACTTTTTATTAACCAGAGTTATCTGAAATAATGTGCTAACTTGCTGCAAAAACAATGTCCTTGTGAAGGGTCATTGATTTGAAACATTAACCATGGGCGCAATCGAACAAAATGGGAACTATGTCCCATAGTGCATGCATTTAGCTGCATGTTTCCTGCCGTTTGCAGCACCATGAAACATAATGCTATCGTACATGGCTCTGGTTCCAGGGCTTCAACGGGAAAAGCGTGGCTGAGATCGCACTTAATCCCATTTCCTGCACTAAGGAGCCCTGTTCGCTGAAACTCTTCAGTGCAGGGAGAAATCTGGATGCCATTTAAAAATGGCTTCCCAATTTCTCAAGCCCCTGATGCGACCTCCGAGGCCCAACTCACTGTAATGGCGTCCCTGAGCGTCCCCCCCCCAAACCCGCGCAGAACGCCCTCCTGGCCCAATCACCACTGCACAACAAATGCCAGCTTGACACTGCCAGGCTGGCACCCTGGCAGTGCCAGTGGCACCTGGGCACCTTGGCAGTGCCAGACTGGTGGTGCCAGGTTGTCTAGGTGACACCAGCAGTGCCAGGGTACCACCTTGCATGCACCTGGAGGCCTCCAATCCCCAGGGAGACCCCATGAGTACTGTTCCATCTGGCCCCCGTCTGTAGAGACGACTACTGAACGGCGCTCGCCCGAGGCCTCCCAAGGCGAAGGGGATAGATCCTCAAAGCCTTGGTTATCTCAGGAAGCTGGAATTAGAGTGAGACGAGCTGTCTCACTCTAATATGCAGAATTGCCAAAAGGTGATCCCGTCCAATAGTGACATTTCGTGTGATCGCGTTAGATGCTGTGAGGCGTGGCAAGCCAGCTAGATCCAGGAGGTCTCCCGGCAGTACCCGGCCTCTTTTTCTTTCCAAGCATGCTGCCTGGCCTGTGAAGTATTTCCAGTATTGTTTTTATTGCATGCTAGCTTGCTGTGCTAAAGAGTGCCCATTTACAACAATGTTTTTATTTTGGTTGCATAAGCTGCCTCATAGCTACCAATGAATAATTAAACATTGCTTCATTGAAAGCTTTTAATAATTAAAGTAGGTACTGACATAATTAAACAAATGCCCTCACTGTAGATATGAGGAACCTTCACTCCCACTACTTTTTATGGATAGGACTGACTTTTCTATGGGGTTCCTGGTTAAATTGAAATGTTTGTATTGTCCGAGGAAGACAATCTCGCTCACTAGGTAGTTCAGATCGGGAGCCTTGCCAATTTAGTTGTATATTATTTCCAAGTTCAAGTTTGCATGCTGTTGCTAGGGGAAGTGCACATATTCCTGCATGGACTTATGTTTAGCAAAATCCTTGGCAATGCAGCAGATATTTTAAAAGCCAGCCTTTATAAATAATCCTGTGAGAGTAATTTTGGAGGATATTCCCCATTCTTTAAAGTGCTAACAATCTGTGTAGGCATTAAAAATATAGAACCCTATGAATGGACTATCAAACCAAGTTTCTAATCATGGCCGCCAAATCATTCTGTGCCTGTAGTGTGAGATTGGGCACCTCTCCCAGTACATTTTATAGCTGACCTTAGTTAGCTGTGGTCACATTCGGGCCTTGATATGCAATAGCTTTTTGTTCAATATATTACAAAAGAAAATCTTACATTCACCCACGATGGGTCTGCTTTTCATCTCACCACCATGTCCATTTGAGGAGCATTAGCAGGGTAAATATGCTGAACTACCAAGATTTATATACACATCATATCGTATGACAAGGTTACCAGCTATTGGGAGCGGCACGGCGGCGCCGTGGGTAGCACTGCTGCCCACGGCGCTGAGCACCCGGGTTTGATCCTGGCCCCGAATCACTGTCCGTGTGGGGTTTGCACACGCTCTCTGTGTCTGCGTGGGTCTCACCCACACAACCAAAAGATGTGCAAGTCAGGTGGATTGGTCATGCTAAATTGCCTCTTAATTGGAAAAAAAAATAATTGGGCACTCTAAATTTATTCAAAAAAAGGTTACCCGCTATTGCAGTTTTCCTCAATATACAAAGATTCAAAAAGATCTGTCATTTTATTGGCTGATACAAATGTCTACACATTAAATATCACCCAGCCATGTGTCCATTGTGTCTAACTGTTCCCTTCTCACCCTAGTGCTGTACGTGGGGTTCCAGCTCTGTTGCATGGTCAGAGTAACTTGAAGTATCTTGAGAAAAGGCAGTTGGGCAACGGTCATCACAGCAAGGGGAGGCACAACAGAGTAGCAAAAATGCAGTGCAGTCCCTGATTGTCATGCTGTGTGTTTGTACCCTGATGAGTTGAGGAAAGATGTGAAAAAGTGAGAATTAGTTGGTGATGCACTATCAATTACAACGAGATGAGAGTAGAGAGTAATCGAGGCTTTATTATGCAGAGATGTGGAGCCTCCCGCAGCTGCTGCTGAAATGGCAGCAGCTCGGAGAGCCCACACATTTATACTCCGCCTACTGGGCGGAGCCAGCAGGCAGGGATTGACCCCCATACCTGTAGTACAGGGGCCTTACCGTAATACCCTCGTATGCAGGATATACAATACAACAGTGGTGACTACCACATTCACCCCCTGTTAAAAAAGAGTCCAGCAGGGGTGGTGGAAAACTATTTCCATACAGGTTGATAGAAATTTTGACGGTCGGGCACCTCGATCTGTCGGTGAGAGCGCCGCAGTTCTGGTGGTGATTCAGGCGTCAGTTTGGTCGTTAGTAGACTCCGGGAGCGTGTCGGCCTCATCTTCATTCCCGGGTGGACCAAGGGGAGGACAGATCGTCCTGGAGCGGGGGTTGTGGTGGGGTGCGCCACGGGGAGGGAGGGTGGGGCCAGGGCAGAGGGGGGGTGGGACCCAGCTGGCGCTAGGTCCCTGAGGGAGATTGTGTCTTGGCGGCCATCGGGATACACCATGTAGGCATACTGCGGGTTCGCATGCAGCAGCTGTACCCTCTCAACCAACGGGTCCACCTTGTGGAGCCGCACGTGCTTGCGGAGGAGAATGGGTCCTGGAGCTGCCAGCCATGTTGGGAGCGAAACCCCAGACGTGGACTTCCTGGGGAAGGCAAAGAGACGTTCATGGGGAGTTTTGTTAGTCGCAGTGCACAGGAGGGCCCAAATGGAGTGAAGGGCGTCGGGGAGGACCTCCTGCGAGCGGGAGGCCAGGAGATTTCTGGACCGTCCCATTCTCCCGCTCCACCTGCCCATTTCCCCGGGGGTTGTAGCTGGTCGTCCTGCTCGAGGCAATGCCCCTGTTGAACAGGTACTGGCGCAGCTCATCGCTCATAAATGAGGATCCCCGGTCACTGTGGATGTAGGCGGGGAAACCGAACAGAGCGAAGATAGTGTTGAGGGCTTTGATGACGGTGGCAGACGTCATATTGGGGCATGGGATGGCAAAGGGAATCTTGAATATTCGTCGACCACATTAAGAAAGTACGTGTTGCGGTCGGTGGAGGGGAGGGGCCCTTTGAAGTCCACGCTGAGGCGTTCAAAGGGGCGGGAGGTCTTCACCAGGCGCACACGGTCTGGCCGGTAGAAGTGCGGTTTACACTCCGCACAGACCTGGAAGTCTCTGGTGATAGCCCTGATTTCCTCGATGGAGTAGGGCAGATTGCGGGCCATTATGAAGTGATAAAAGCGGGTGACCCCTGGGTGACAGAGATCGTCGTGCAGAGTCCGGAGTTGGTCCACTTGTGGGCTGGCACATGCACCTCGGGATAGGGCATCGGGGAGCTCGTTGAGCTTACCGGGGCGATGCAAAATCTCGTAATTGTAGGTGGAGAGCTCGATCCTCCACCTCAAGATCTTATCATTTTTGATCTTACCCCGCTGTGTGTTGTTAAACATGAAGGCAACCTGTCATAATATCCACTAATGTATATAATGAGATGCAGACAGGCAGTGATTGACAGACAGGATAACCAATGAACACACACGACACAGAACAACCAATCACCAGACAGGACACTACCACTATAAAACACACAAGGCATTAAGACTCTCCCTCTTCTCACAGGATTCAGGTACGAAGATAGTTAGAGTGCACAAGGCAGTGAGCACCGTCTCCATGTGACAGAGAGCTAGTCTGGTCAAGCCAGTCAGAGGTTATCAGTTTAGATTAATCGAGTGTCAATCCACAGCAGATTATGTACAGCAACCAGCAGGTTCAATAAAACAGTGTTGGACCATCTCCTGTGTCAGAAGCCTGTTTCTCGTCTCACTGCATCAAGTTGCAGTCAATGTTAAACCAACTAAGATAACACATCATGGTACCAGGGAACTATTAACTCTAACGAACCTACCTCGAGTGAATCTGCAACGACCAGCAATCAACCATCCAGCGGCATGAAAAAGATCCCGCCTCCTCCGCAACTCCGGATCTCCGGCAACCTTGGCGCCAACTGGAAGATCTTCAAATAGAAGTTCCTCCTGTATATCGAGGCCTCCGACCTCGAGGCAGCATCGGATTCCAGGAAGATCGCGCTGTTCTGTCGATTGCGGGGGATCACGCCATCCACATCTTTAACTCGCTCACGATAACGAAGACAAGACGAAGTTCAAGACAGTTCTGCTGCAATTCGACAGGCACTGCGAAGTCGAGGTGAATGAGAGCTTTGAACGGTACATCTTCCAACAGAGGCTTCAGGATAAGGATGAAACTTTTCAGTCCTTCTTGACCCATCTCCGTATCCTAGTGCAGTCACGTAATTATGACTCGATGGCTGATTCCATGATCCGAGATCAGATGGTTTTCGGGGTCCAGTTCGACTCCCTGCGGGAGCAGCTACTCAAAATCGAAACGTGCGTTGTCCATGAGCATGCCAGAAATCGTTACTCCCGCATCAGGGCGGCAGAAACTGCAAAACTGGCCTCCCATGAGGCAGAAAGGGTGCAGGCCAAAGAGAAAATGCAAGGCCTGGGCATCGAGGCGAGTGGCCGTTTCGCGCGATTTTCCTGGGTCCCAACGCATGCGCGCCACGACCGGGAGGACGATGAGGCCGAAGATCCGACTGCGCATGTGCGAACGTCGCACAGAACGCGCTGACGTCAGCATCATGACGTGTCCAAATTGTGGCTCTGCCCATTTAAAGCAGCAATGTCCAGCCAAAGGCAGGCGCTGTCTACAATGTGGAAAGCCTGGGCATTATGCGGCCCTCTGCTGGTCCGTTCCACTGAGCAACAGCCAGCGATCCCAGCTGCGGCGCAGACGTGTCCGCTGCGTACAACAAGGCATGCAGGATTCTGGTCCTGAAAGCTCGACGGACCCCGATGCTGACTGCCTCGAAACTCCATATCGGGTGAGCATCATCACCATACGCGAGCTGGTCTCCACCGCGCCTGCAAACCGCCTTTCAATCCCGAGTGTGGATCCTGACGACGAGTGGTGTGCTGTCATCACGGTCAACCAGTGTCGCATCCGATTCAAATTGGACACTGGCGCGTCTGCGAATCTCATATCACAGTCGGACCTCGACAGCGTCCGAAACCAACCTAGCATTCTTCCACCAGCCTGCCAGCTCCTTGACTACAATGGCAGTGCCATAGCTGCCAGTGGATCGTGTCAGCTAGGTGTATCTCACAAGGCAACGTTAAGATTCGAAATCGTCCGGCCTGACAAGGCATCCCTGCTCGGTGCTCGCGCATGCAAACTCCTAAACCTGGTCCACCGAGTCCATGCCATGTCCTCTACACCTGCGACTGCCTCGCCCAATGCGAACCTACAGGCTGAGATAGACGACATTCTCACGCAATACCACAATGTGTTTGATGGGATGCTCCCATATCGCTACAAGATATTGTTCAAGCCGAATGCCACCCCAGTCATCCATGCACCACGCCGGGTTCCAGCTCCTCTCAAGGATCGTCTGAAAACGCAGCTACGAGAGCTTCAAGACCAGGGCATCATTTCAAAGGTCACGGAACCAACAGTCTGGGTCAGCTCCATGGTCTGCGTCAAGAAACCCTCTGGTGAACTCCCAATTTGCATCGATCCCAAAGACCTGAATTGCAACATCACGCAAGAGCACTACCCGATCCCGAAGCATGAAGAATTAACCTGTGAGATAGCTCATGCCAAATTCATCACCAAGCTGGACGCCTCACGTGGTTTCTGGCAGATACAGCTGGATGAGTCCAGTAGGAAGCTATGCACGTTTAACACTCTGTTCAGCAGGTATTGCTACAACCACATGACTTTCGGTATCATTTCAGCTTCCGAAGTCTTTCATCGAATAATGGAGCAAATGATGGAGGGCATTGAGGGGGTGCGAGTCTATGTGGACAACGTGATCATCTGGTCCACGACGCCCAAGGATCACATCGCTCGCCTCAGACAGGTTTTTCAGAGGATCCACGAAAATGGCCTCCAGCTCAACAGGGCCAAATGCTCTTTTGGCCGGTCAGCTATCAAGTTTCTGGGTGACCACATTTCACAGCAGGGTGTGCAACCTGATGCTGACAAGGTGCTGGCAATCAATGCCCTGAAGACCCCAGAGGACAAAAAGGCGGTCCTACGTTTCCTTGGGATGGTAAATGTTCTCGAAAAATTCATTCCTAACATGGCATTCCACACCACAGCCCTCCGGCATCTCGTAAAAAAGTCCACAGTGTTCCTTTGGCTTCCCACACATCAAGCGGAGTGGCTTGAGCTGAAGGCGAAGCTCACCACAGCCCCAGTACTGGCGTTCTTTGACCCAACCAAGGATACCAAAATATCCACAGACGCAAGCCAGGACGGCATTGGTGCGCTGCTCCTCCAGAGAGACGACTCCTCGTCCTGGGCTCCAGTGGCAGATGCATCCAGGGCCATGACTCCGACCGAACAACGGTATGCCCAGATCAAAAAAGAGCGCTTGGGTCTCCTGACAGGAATAGCCAAGTTTCATGACTACGTATACGGTCTGCCAAAGTTCACGGTGGAAACAGACCACAGGCCTTCAGTCCACATAATCCAGAAGGATTTAAATGATATGACACCTCGGCTGCAGCAAATTCTTCTTCGTCTCCGCCGATATGACTTCAAACTCATCTACACACCGTGTAAGGAGCTGATCATCGCGGATGACCTATCCCGATCTGTCACCACGCCGTGTGAACATGGCAACTTCATTCACCACATCGAGGCACAGATACAGTTGTGTGCCAGCAACCTCCCAGCCACTGATGAACGAGTTGTCCAAATACGCAAAGAAACTGCTAAAGATCCTCTACTGCAGCGTGTGATGCAACACCTCACCCATGGCTGGCAAAAGGGGCAGTGCCCCCAGTTCTTCAAAGTTAAGGACGAGTTAACGGTTGTTGAGGGGATCCTTCTTAAACTGGATAGAATCGTCATTCCCCAAAGCATGCAAACCATGGTGCTCAGACAGATCCATGAGGGTCACCTTGAGATCGAGAAATGTCGACGCAGAGCTCGGCAGGCAGTGTACTGGCCTGGCATCAGCCAGGACATTGCCAACACAGTCCTCAACTGCACAACATGCCAGAAATTCCAACCATCCCAGCCCAAGGAAACACTGCAGCAGCACGAGATCGTGACCTCTCCGTGGTCCAAGGTGGGGATAGACCTCTTTCACGCAAATGGCCGTGATTACGTGCTTTTAGTCGACTACTTCTCCAGCTACCCGGAAGTGGTGAAACTGTCGGACCTCACGTCTAAGTCAGTCATCAAAGCCTGCAAAGAGACGTTTGTCAGGCACGGGATACCACTCACAGTAATGAGTGACAACAGTCCATGTTTCTACAGCCAAGAGTGGTCTGACTTTGCAGGAGCCTACCACTTCAGGCATATCACATCCAGTCCCCATTACCCGCAATCAAACGGGAAGGCCGAGAAGGGGGGTCCATATTGTCAAGCGGCTGCTTTGCAAGGCGGCAGACTCAGCCTCTGATTTTAACCTGGCGCTGTTGGTATACAGGGCAACCCCTCTGTCGACTGGTTTGTCTCCGGCGCAGCTGCTCATGAACTGCAACCTGCGGACGACTGTTCCAAACATCCATGTTCCAGACCTTGACCACCTCACAGTGCTGCAGAACGTGCAGTGATCCAGGGACCAGCAGAAGATCACGTATGATGCTCATCATAGATCATAGAATTTACAGTGCAGGAGGAGGCCATTCGGCCCATCGAGTCTGCATCGGCTCTTGGAAAGAGCACCCAATCCCACACCACCCTATCCCCATAACCCAGTAACCCCACTTAACCAACACTAAGGGCAATTTTGGACAATAAGGGCAATTTAGTATGGCCAATCTACCTAACCTGCACATCATTGGACTGTGGGAGGAAACCGGAGCACCCGGAGGAAACCCACGCACACACGGGGAGAACGTGCAGACTCCACACAGACAGTGACCCAGCCGGGAATCGAACCTGGGACCCTGGAGCTGTGAAGCAATTGTGCTAACCACTGTGCTACCGTGCTGCCCTTAAAGGCCACAAATGCCACAGATCTGCCTGCGCTGGCTCCAGAAGATGTTGTTCGCGTCCAGTTGCCTGAGGGAGGCTGGTCAGCCCCAGCTGTTGTCGTCAGACAGGCCGCCTCCAGGTCTTTCGTTGTTCAAATGGCTGATGGCTCCATTCTACGGCGCAACAGGAGGGCGCTGAGCAAAGTTCCCTGCCCACCACCTGACCGCACTTCTCCGAATATCATCATGCCGCCTCAGGACATCTCGCACCACGTGGCCACCGATCTGGCAGCAAACCCGCCTGTCCACGAGGCCACTGATCTGGCAGCAATCCCGCCTGTCCAGGTGCCGGCGTCCCCCCCCTCCACCTCTGAGGCGATCGACAAGAATTTGTCGCCCACCACAAAGACTGAATCTATAGACTTGAATCCTGTAAATTGTGTTCAGTTTGCTCTGTATCTGCACGATAGACACCTTCCCATGTACATATGTTCATTCACTCGCCACTTGTACATAGTCATACATGTATATACAGCCACATTCCAAAATTTATTTTGAAAAGGGGAGATGTCATAATATCCACTCATGTATACAATGAGATGCAGACAGGCAGTGATTGACACACTGGATAACCAATGAACACACACGACACAGAATAACCAATCACCAGACAGGACATTGCCACTATAAAACACACAAGGCATTAAGACTCTCCCTCTTCTCACAGGATACAGCTACAGAGCTAGTTCGAGTGCACAAGGCAGTGAGCACCGTCTCCATGTGACAGAGAGCTAGTCTGGTCAAGCCAGACAGATGTTATCAGTTTAGATTAATCGAGTGTCAACCCACAGCAGATTATGTACAGCAACCAGCAGGTTCAATAAAACAGTGTTGGACCATCTCCTGTGTCGGAAGCCTGTTTCTAGTCTCACTGCATCTAGTTGCAGTCAATGTTAAACCAACTCAAATAACACATCACAACCGACCGTTGGTCAGTGAGGAGAGTGAATGTCCTGCCGGCCAGGTAATGCTGATAATGCCGCAGCTTCAACAATAGCTTGGGCCTCCTTTTCGACAGAGGGGTGCCGAATTTCGGAGGCATGGAGGGTGCGGGAAAAGAATGCCATGGCCCTGCCTGCCTGGTTGAGGGTGTCGGCCAGGGCGACGTCTGATGCATTGCTCTCGACTTGGAAGGGGAGTGTCTCGTCGACCGCGTGCATCGCTGCCTTGGCGATGTCGGCCTTGATACGGTTGAAAGCCTGGTGAGCCTCGGCCATCAGGGGAAAAACTGTGGAGTGGATGAGTGGGCGGGCCTTGTCTGCATAGTTAGGGACCTACTGAGCATAGTACGAGAAGAACCCCAGGCATCGTTTGAGGGCCTTGGGGCAGTGGGGAAGGGGGAGTTCCAATTGGGGGCGCATGCGATCGAGGTCGGGCCCTAGAACTCCATTCTGGCCAACATAGCTGAGGAAGGCTAATCGGTTTGTGCTGAACACACACTTCTCCTTGTTGTAGGTTAGGTTGAGGAGTTTGGCGGTGTGGAGGAATTTAGAAAGGTTAGCGTTGTGGTCCTGCTGGTCATGGCCGCAGATGGTGATGTTATCCAGTTACGGGAAAGTGGCCCGCAGTCCAGACCGGTCAACCATTCGGTCCATCTCCCGTTGGAAGACCGAGACCCCGTTAGTGACGCCGAAGGGAACCCGAACGAAGTGGTAAAGGCGGCCGTCCACTTCAAACGCGGTGTACGGGCGGTCCGCCTTGCGAATGGGGAGCTGGTGGTAGGCAGATTTCAGGTCGAGAAGACCCGGTATTGTGCAATCTGATTGACCATATCAGATACGCGCAGGAGGGGGTACGCGTCGAGCTGCGTGTACCAATTGATGGTCTGACTGTAGTCAACGACCACCCTGTTTTTCTCCCTAGTTTTCACCACTACCACTTGGGCTGTCCAGGGGCTTTTGCTGGCCTTGATAATACCTTCCCGCAGCAGCCGCTGGACCTCAGACCTGATGAAGGTCCTGTCTTGGGCACTGTACCGTCTGCTCCTGGTGGCGACAGGTTTGCAATCCAGGGTGAGGTTCGCAAACAGGGAAGGTGGGTCGACCTTAAGGGTCGCGAGGCCGCATACAGTAAGGGGTGGTAGGGGCCCGCCAAATTTCAGGGTTAGGCTCTGGAGGTTGCACTGGAAGTCCAGGCCGAGTAGCAAGGCAGCGCAGAGGTTGGGGAGGACGTAGAGCCGGAAGCCGCTGAATTCTATGCCCTGGTTGGTGATGGTGGCGGTGCAATACCCCCGAATCGCCAGGGAGTGGGATCCGGAGGCCAGGGAGATTCTCTGGTTGATGGGGTGTACTGTGAGGGAGCAGCGCCTTACCGTATCGGGGTGGATGAAGCTCTCAGTCCTCCCTGAGTCCAGAAGGCAGGATATCTGGTGCCCGTCGACCTTCACTGTCGCGGTCGCGAGGTTGTGCGGTTGGGACTGGTCGACTGCGATGGAGGCCAGACGTGGCTGGTCGGCGGCGGTTGCAGGTGATGAGCGGCCTGGTGAGGTGCCCGACGAGCAGGGGTCCTGAGGCGGGGAAGATGGGCGCACGTGTCCTGAGGCAGGCAAGGTGGCGGCGCCCACAGACCGCACGTGTTGTGAGGCGAGCAAGATGATGAGCAAGATGGAGGCGCCCACGGACCGCATGTGTTGTGAGGGGAGCAAGATGGCGGCGGCCACGGGCCACACGTGGTCTGAGGCGAGGAAGATGGCGGCGCCCGCGGGTCGCACATGGGGGTGCCGGGACAATAGCGGCGACCAAGCGGGCCTGGCACAGCAGCGAAATGTCCTTTCTTCCCGCAGGCCTTGCAGAGCGCGCTCCTGGCCGGGCAGTGCTGTCGGGGGTGTTTTGAGTGTCCGCAGAAGTAGCACTTGGGTCCCCCGGGGTTGGTTGGCTGCCGCGCGGCGCAGGCCTGGGGTTGGCTGGGGGAGGTCGCTGATGGGGTCCACGGTGGGATGTTCGCCGGAGGGGTCCACGATGCCCAGGATGGGCCGTGCGGTCGGGGGCATACGCCTGTATATTGCGTGAGGCGACTGAGAGCGAAAGCACTAGTTTCTTGGTCACCGCAATGTCAAGGGTAGCCCCTTCTAAGAGGTGCTGGTGGATGTAGACCGGCCCTATGCCCGTAACGAATGCGTCTCTAAGTAGCAGGTCAGAATGTTCAGCGGCCGAAATGGCCTGGCAATCACTCACCTGGATGCGCAGGGCACGCCAGAAATCTTCCACAGACACACCGGGGAGTTGATGCCGCGTTGACAGGAGGTGCCTGGCATAGATTTTGTTAGTCTGCTGAGTGTAGTTCTCCTTCAGTCGCGCCATGGCCTCAGCGTAGGTCGGTGCGTCCCGGATGAGGGGAAAGATATCGGAGCTCAGCCGCGTGTAAAGGATCTGGAGCTTCTGTGCCTCTGAGGGTGGGTCAGTCGCAGATCCAATGTATGCTTCAAAGCAAGCTAGCCAATGTGCGAAGGCCGACTTGGCATTGTCTGCTTGAGGGTGCAGCTGCAGGCGATCAGGCTTGATGCGGAGATCCATCGTTGTAAAATCTCTGCGTAATAAATTGATGCACTATCAATTACAACGAGACGAGAGTAGAGAGTAATTGAGGCTTTATTACGCAGAAATGTGGAGCCTCCCGCAGCTGCTCCGAAGTGGCAGCAGCTCGGAGAGCCCACACATTTATACTCTGCCTACTGGGCGGAGCCAGCAGGCAGGGATCTACCCCCGTACCTGTAGTACAGGGGCCTTACCATAATACCCTCGTATGCAGTATATACAATACAACAGTGATGATTACCACAGAGAGAGTTAGGTAGACCCCTTCATCCAAGCTGCAGAATAAAAAGTGAAACCAAAATGGAACGTTGTGGCTCTGATAACATTCCAGTGGGATAATATCCAATCACCACCCAATACCGGGCCTTCTGGAAACTTCTGTTTGAATTAAAGGCACAGGCCATTGCTTTGTTCTGTTTGAATTAAAGGCACAAGCCACCACTTCCTTCAATTTGAATTAAAGGCGCATGTTGCCTTAAAGACGTCTGTCCATAAATCATCCATGGATCAAAAATGTAACGACCAAACTAAAAGAAAGGGGAAATAAGGGAATAAACAAGAACTAACAGGAAGGGCCTTTTCACAGTCATCTCCAAAAATGTAAATTGCCGGACAGGCCATTGGAGTAAAGTTTGAACTTCTCTTGTCCTGAAGTTTCTCTTCAATTTCCATGCAAGAGTGCGAATAGAGTACTATGTGCATTGCTGAAATGTTCTGAAGATGTATGAGAGAATTTATTTTTCTATGGATGCTTAGAGAATAAAAGCACCAAGTGTGTGCAATGTTTAGGAATCACCACAATCCATCATTTCCACTAGCCCCATTCTCCTAAATTTGTTGGTTATGCCTGCCTTTCAAAGAACTGGTTTGGTTTGTCTGGGAAGGATAGTAAACAGTGGCAATTTACATTACATCACATTAAGCTACAAACACAACCCAGAGGATAGATTTGGCACTGTAAGATCATTGAACCTATCAACACAGAGTGCTGAAGTGGTAAAGAGAGCAACTGAGATCTTAGATCAAGTGGCCAGAGGAACAGAGCACAAATCTTTGAAAAATATTCTGCAGAACACTGGTCTGGCTCCATCTGGAGAACTGTGTACAATTCTTGTCGATATTTTATGAGGAAGACATCCAGGCATTCGAAGGAGACAAAGGCCCTCTTCAAGGCCTCACATCCTTCCTAAACAGAACAAACACAACTACATGCAGTGCAATGATTTTTCTGGGGGACCTGCTTTTGTATGTTTTGCCACCCCAGATCAAAGCAAGGCTCAATTTGCTATCACACATAGAAACATAGAAATAGAAGCAGGAGGAGGCCTTTCAAGCCTCCTCTATCATTCATTTTGAAAATGGCTGATCATCCAACTTAATAGCCTAATCCCGCTTCGCTACCCCCATATTCTTTGATCCCCTTTCATCCTAAGTGCTTCTTGAAAACATACAGGTGGGATTCTCTGTTTCTGAGTGTTAACGCCGGCATAGAATTCGTAGTGTTCACGACAGCAAAATTGGCGCTTCACCTGGACCAATTCTGCTACTGTTGAGGGGCTAGCACTGGCGCCACATGGGACACAATTGATTCCAATGAGAAACGGTGCGGGATTCGCCGATTCTGGCCCTGGCAACCGTTCCTGCCGGCAGGGATATCGGTAGCTGGTCCTACCCATGTCAGTAGTACGCTCTGTAGCCCCCATATGGTGGCCTCCTTTAGGGGCTACTGTGGGTGTTGCCCTTGGGTGGGGCTGTGTGATACCCCACCGGCACTCAGTTGTTTGGAGGAGGGGGGGTGGAGTGCAGGGGTGATAGGGTGAGAGCATCCATATGATCAGTATGACTGCGCAATCACGGGCCATGGTGGGTGGCCAGTGGGGTGCTCAGCAAGATGGCTTCCTTGCAGGCTGCAGCAATGGTGAGCCATGCCTGGACACCCCGGTCCCTGGGGGGTTACCCAGACCCTACGGTAGCACAGTGGTTAGCACTGTTGCTTCACAGCATCAGGGATCCAGATTCGATTCTCGGCTTGGGTCACTGTATGTGCGGAGTCTGCATGTTCTCCCTGTGTCTGCGTGGGTTTCCTCCGGATGCTCCGGTTTCCTCCCACGAGTCCCGAAAGACGTGCTGTTAGGTGAATTGTACATTCTGAATTCTCCCTCCGTGTACCCGAACAGGCGCCAGAATGTGGCGACTAGGGGATTTTCACAGTAACATCATTGGTGTTAATGTAAGCCTACTTGTGACAATAATAAATATTATTATTATTATTATTATTCTCCACCCAATTGCGTTTTGAGATTCTGGCGTCGCTGGGTGGAGAATCCCAACCACAGATCTTCACAATTTCTTTATTTATTTTTGTTGCCTTTTCACACAACATCTGAACTATATTGTGGGCTCTGAACTTAGTTTCTTACTTTCTATTAATTATCTTAACCTTACTTGTGACAAGGTGTGATTTAGAGAAACATTGGGGTGCGATTTAACCACTACCTTGCGCCTGGCGCGGAACCGGGCCCGCTCGTTAAAAAGCGGGCAAGGGCAAAATCGAGATTTGTGTCAGGTGCGAATCAGTATGCAATTCACCGAGCCCACTACCGATGGTGAGTTCCAGATCACGCCCCAAAATAGTGAGCATGCCATTAACCCTAATTTTCAGCTTGATTTAAGTCAGACACAACAGCTTCCTGGGAATTTACCAGCTTCCCGGCGAGAAATCATGAGGGCAGCGATTCGTACTCCTTTTTCAAAATGTGAAGCTGGCGCAATGGCAACTGAGGGGAAGTGCGGAGGTGAGTAGCGATTTCCATTTTCCGTCATGTAACTCAAGAACACTGGAGCTGTTGCCCCAGTGCTCAGGGTGGGGTGGGGGACTCCTCAGTGGGGTTCAGCTTCGTCGGAGGGCTGAAGTGTTCTAGGTCAGGGGTCGCAAAGGGTCTGGTTTAGCACACTGGGCTAAATCGCTGGCTTTTAAAGCAGACCAAAGCAGGCCAGCAGCACAGTTCGATTCCCATACCAGCCTCCCCGAACAGGCGCCGGAATGTGGCGACTAGGGGCTTTTCACAGTAACTTCATTGAAGCCTACTCGTGACAATAAGCGATTTTCATTTCATTTCAAAGGGCAGGGGGTGTAAGGGGCTTTGCATCTGTGAGGCTTTCAAACCATCTATGAATGTTGTGGAGACCCCTAACAGCCGCATGCAGCAGTTTTAGCCTATCTGTCCTACTAAACACTTCCAAGACAGAGCCTTGCTGTACCTTCAATGGTGAAATTCAATAATACTCCCTTTCACTGTCTCCAGCCTCTACCTGCACAGCTGAAGGCTATTGCAAATTAGCCTTGTTAGTTCTGAGAGTACTTCCCAGCTGCAGGTTGTGTTTGCTTGTTGGTCCTGCTGGTGACTTGCAAATGCCTGGAGGCTGCTGTAGCTGAGAGTTTGTTTGCTGATTACTGCTGCCTTTTCTGCTTGCCTGCCACCTCTTCCCCTTGGGCTTACTTGCTGCTTTCGGTCTCTTCTACCTGGAGTGCGGCAATGAGAGGGTTTTGACGACCGGGCTGAGGATGTAGGAGGACTTGCTCGAGCAGTCTGTGGATGTTTTTATAGTTCTGTTTTGTGTATATTCTGTTCAGGACCTTTGGGTCACCTGTTAATGCCCCCTGTGCCTTCAGATAGGGTGTTGATGGAAGATCAGTTGCCAACACTGCAGGAACGGAGGGACAGCCGCTGCGGTTGTGGCTGATGACACGTATCCGGAGGCCCTAGACTGATGCGGAAACCACTATACGATGCCCATGCAGCAACCAGGGACATCATCATGCAGTGCATCGGCGCCTTAAGGTGCAGTTCAGGTGCCTGGACTGCTCTGGTTGGCCCTCCAATACAGCCCTAGGAGGATCTCCCACATCATGCTGGCCTGCTGCGCCCTACACAATATCATGCAGCAGCAGAGGGAATATGCTGGAAGAGTAGGTGGAGGAACGCCATGCCACATCCAACGAGGAGGATGCGAAGGAGATGCAGGATGGGCAGGCTATGGGGCCCGGGCAGGCAATGTGTGCGCCAGGGCCACCATGCATGGGGCAACCTGAATGCCTCCTGATTTGCCGACTAGGGAGCCTTGCCACTGGCAGCTCCACCGTTCCACCCCACTCCCACAACACCACCACCCCCACCCCCTGAACACCACCACCCCCACCCCCTCAACACCACCACCCCCACCCCCTCCACCCCGGTAACCTCCCGCCCTCCCCCCTTCACACACAAGGCCTCCACTGTAGGTGCCGTGCTGTGAATTAACCAACAATTCTTGCATAAATTCTCAACGTTTTTGGCCCTTGGCTGCCCAATAACTACAATCCCCAGATTTGTAACTTGAAACACAATCACTGTTTATTTATGATAATTAATGATGATCAAATATGCAGTAAGCACAACTGGATAACAACAAGCTAACCTGTTACCCTCCAACTGCCCCACCCTCTACTCATACACAAGACAAACAAACACAGAGGGGGGAAGGCGTAAAGGTCTTTCCTTCGAATGGTGGTTCCTTAGCACACTTTCCTCCAGCATGCCTGGTTGATCAAGGCCTCCAGTTTACAGCTGGTAATGGTCTTCCTTGCAGAGTTGTTCATTCAGGGTACCCGAAGACTCAGAGAAATTCAGAGTTCACAGGCAGAAGGCCTGTTGGAGAGTCACTTTAGTTCTTACCAAACTGGGTCTTCAGCTCCAGGTTCACATTCAGGCCTATTTCTTTCTTTAGACACTTATTTCCCACCAAACCCTGCTCCCAGCTCATGGTTTGACTCAAGGCCTCTGCAGTCTTGAGAGAACAGCACCCCGGCTTGCTGGAGAGAGAATCAGCACCCACAGTGCCCTTCTGAAGAGAGTTTAGCTGGATCTTCTGGGAGAGACTGGGCAAAAGCTCTCTGAAGAGCATTTAGCTGGAACTCCTACCTCCCTGTTGCCAAAATGAAACTGAAAGCTCCCTAGGTCTCTGAACTATTTCAGTGGGATAAGATCCGATCACCATCCGTTACCAGCCAGAGCACAGCCTTTTGGACCAATTCATTGGCAACCAGCTAAATCAATCAAACCGAGTCATCACTGATGTAAGACAATCTCCAATCACCAACCTAAAACAGCACAGCCTTCTGGATCCTTCTGTGTGAATTAAAGGCACTGGCTGCCTTAAAGGCACATGTCCATAAATCGTCCATGGATCAAAAAATGTCACGGCAAAAAAATAGAAAGGTAACAAACAGGAACAAACGGGAAGGACCCTTACATTTTATCGTCCTTTGCTGAATTCTAAACTGCTCCTAATCATCGGTTCTGCTGTTTGTACTGGCCAATTTGTCTGCCTCTTCCTTGAATCTAATACTATCTTTAATTTCCCTTGTAAACCATGGTTTGGCTACCTTTCCCGTTTTATTTTTGTCAAAACAGAATCTGCTCAAGACAACAATGAACAATTGCTGCAGTTCACCCATGCACTCTTTTAATGTTTGACATTGACTATCCACCATCATCGCTTAAAGCAATGTTGCCCAAACCATCATAGCCAACTCGCACTTAATACCATTGCAGTTTCCTTTATTTAGATTCAGGACACTAGTCTCAGAATCAACTACATCACTCTCCACCTTGATGAATAATTCTATTATATTATGGTCACTCATCCCCAAGGGGTCTCACATATCTAGACTGCCAATTAATCTTTTCTCATTACACGGTACCCAGTCTAGGGTGGCCTGTTCTCTTGTTGGTTCCTCAAAGTATTTCTCCAGAAAACCACCTGTATGCAATCCAGAAATTCCTCCACTATGGTATTGTTACCAGTTTGATTTGCCAATCTATATACAGATTAAAGTCACTCATAATTACAGATATTCTTTTTTCACATGCCACTCTAATTTCCTGTTTAATGCCATTCCCAACATCACCACTACAGTTTGGAAGTCTATATGCAACTGGTTCTGACGTTTTTGCCCTTTGGTTTTTCTCAGCTCTACCCATAGATATTCCACACCATCGAAACTAATATCCTTCCTCACAATTGCGCTAATTTCCTCTTTAGCCAGCAATGCAATCCCACTGCCTTTTCCTTTTTGTCTGTCCTTCCTAATACTAAATACCGCTGGATGTTCAATTTGCATCCCTGGTCACGCTGCAGCCATGTCTCCGCTATCCCGATTATATCATACCCATTTACATCTATTTGCTGCAAATGCTCCACGCATTAAGGCACACTGTCTTAAAGCTTTTTTAAAACATTCTTTGTCCCATTCCTATTATTTTTCACCGTGGCCCTGTTTGATTCTGGCCCTTGATTTCTCTGCCTATCACTTTTTTTTATTACCCTTTCTGTCTTTTGTTCTTGTCCCTGTTTCCTCATCCTCTGACTCCTCACATAGGTTCCCATCTCCCTGCAATTTTAGTTTAAACCCTCCCCAACCACTCTTGTAACTATTCCCCAAGAGGACATCAGTTCCAGTCCTGTGTTATGGGTCAGGAATTAGAGAATCCCAAAGTGTATCATGGAGCTCACCTGACCCACAACTTTTAATAGATTGTGGTATGGGGAGCACACGGCCCACTCTACAGGTGTGGTACTTCAGTAATGGAAAAGTTCTTTTTTAAAGCAAAACAATGTTTATTCTATGAACTCAAGTTAACCTTTTTAAAACAAACAGTGAATATCTTAGCAACCATTAATTCAAAGATAACACCAAAGAGTACAACACTAAGTAACCTGTATGCTGTCGCTTTAACATCCAGAAGACTTAACAAACCTTTAAACATGAGCACATCAGAGTTTACAGTCACTACTGAAAACATTTATAATTCTTCTGAATTCGCCAAATGATTAAGAGATAGTCCTTCATGGCAGAGAGATCAACAGTACAGCTGCTTTGGCTGACTTCAGCTGCAACACACTGAAAAATGAAAGCAAAAAGACAGACACACCCAAGCTTTTCTCAAAGTGAAACTGAAAAGCAGAACCAGAGCTCAGCTCCACAACACTGCAGTAACATGAGCAGCTAACCATTTCTTAAAGCAACATTCTCATGACACCTGCCCAGGTGTAACCTATACTGTTTGTACTGATCGCACTTCGCTCAGAACTGGTCCCAATGTCCCAGGAATCTGAAACCTCCCCCTTCCACTATCTCTTCAGTCACATATTCACCTGATATGAAATGAAATGAAATGAAAATCACTTATTGTCACAAGTAGGCGTCAAATGAAGTTACTGTGAAAAGCCCCTATCCCACTATTCCTGCTCTGACTAGCCCATGGCACTGGTAGAAATCCTGAGATCATTACTTTTTAGATATAACTTCTCATCTTTCGTCCTAAGTCCCTATATTCTGCTTTTAAGGCCTCATCCTATTTATACCTATGTTGTTTGTACCAATGTGTACCACGACCACTGGCAGTTCGCCCTCCCCTTCCAGAATGCTGGGCTGGTTTAGCACACTGGGCTAAATAGTTGGCTTTTAAAGCAGACCAAGGCAGGCCAGCAGCACGGTTCAATTCCCGTACCAGCCTCCCCGAACAGGCGCCGGAATGTGGTGACTAGGTGCTTTTCACAGTAACTTCATTTGAAGCCTACTTGTGACAATAAGTGATTTTCATTGCATTTTCATTTCATTTCATGTCCTGTAACTGCTCCAAAATATCCTTGACCCTAGCACCAGGGAGCTAAGATACGTTCCTGTTTGTGGCCACAGAAATGCCTATCTATTCTCCTTACAATTGAATCCCTATAACTGTTGCATTCCCACACATTCTACTCCTCCTCTGTGCAGCAGGGCCAACCATTGTTCAAAAGAATTGGCTGCTGCTTTTCTCTGAGAATCCATTCCCCTCAACAGTATCCAAAGCTGTATATCTGTTTTGTAGGGGAATGGTCCACAGTAGATTCCTGCACTGCCGGCCCAGTCCTCTTGCTCTGATGGTCACCCATTCCCTTCCTGCATGCGGAGTCTTAGCCTATGGTGTGATCACCTCCCTATACATGGTATCCATGATACTCTCTGTTTCATGTGTGCTCCACAGTGTCCCCAGCCACTGCTCCAGCTCTGAAACCTGAGCTTTCACGAGCTGTAGCTGGAGTCACCTCCTGCACAGACGCTGAGATCCGACACTGGAAATGTTCCTGGCTTCCCACATAGGGTAGGAGGAGCACACCACAGCTTTGAGCTATCTTGCCATGGCTTATGCCTTCAAATTAAACCTACTGGAAGATATTTAAAATCAAATAATATCAATTACCCTTCTTCCCTGGTCTTCATTACTACAGAATATAGCCCTTACAAACAATAGACCACAAAATAACACCTTACAAACTATAATGACAAAAGTAGCAAATACCTACCCGACCATACTCACCCAATCAGCTGCTTCCACTTTCCCGTGTCACTTAGAATCCTGACATCACCTCAGGAACTCCAAACTTGCACTCCACTCAGACTGACCTTTTCCCATTCCTCTATCCGCCCAGGTCTGCTCCCAGTCTCGCTCTTCCTCACGCTCTTTTATCTCTCCAGCTCCATTCTCAGTCTGGCTCTTTCTGAGCACTAACTGAGGGTGAGATAGTGAGTACCCTGAGACTGGAAATGAGCCAGACACACAGACTCTCACCCTTTCACACTCGAATGTTCATCTTGATTTATTATTCACTGTATTTTAATTGTCAATTTGTTGTTCCTTTCTTTTGCTCAGAAACTTGTTTCTTTCATATGTCAGCCTTTTTGTTCTGAAATTGTTGTGTCAAGTTTTATCTTTCAAAAATGTTCTCATTGACCCCTATCCCCCACCCCAAGTCGGAGAACATTTGACCCTGCCCATTCTTTGTTTCGAAAGAAGCTGCACAACCTTTAAAAAGTTTGGAAACACAACTCTAATAGCATTTCCTTTCTCTGTACTATCTATTTTCTCAAGATCTCTACTACAGTTGTCAGAATTAACTTGTATTTTATATATCTGTGCAGACAACCCTGAATTAAGGTTGGGCTGAAATTCTTCCAACATTTCAGTTGAATAGCCGCAAAACCGACTGACAGCACGGTAGCCTTGTGGATAGCACAATTGCCTCACAGCTCCAGGGTCCCAGGTTCCGTTCCGGCTTGGGTCACTGTCTGTGCTGAGTCTGCACGTCCTCCCCGTGTGTGTGTGGGTTTCCTCCGGGTGCTCCGGTTTCCTCCCACAGTCCAAAGATGTGCAGGTTAGGTGGATTGGCCATGATAAATTGCCCTTAGTGTCCAAAATTGCCCTTGGTGTTGGGTGGGGTTACTGGGTTATGGGGATAGGGTGGAAGTGTTGACCTTGCGTAGGATGCTCTTTCCAAGAGCCGGTGCAGACTCGATGGGCCGAATGGCCTCCTTCTGCACTGTAAATTCTATGATAATTCTTCTATGATAATTCTATGACACTTGAGTTTGCCAGTCGCTGGTTTTCAGCCAAGGTTTCTCCAATGGCCTTGTTGGGGCAGTGTCCCTAATGTCTCTGACAAACCATCAAAAAACAGTGAGAAATGTTCATTCTGAGACCAAATTCAGAGAATCAGCATAAATGTGCCCATCACAATAAGCTCAACATGACAGAAGCGGAATCCACATGAGGCAGGAGTCAAGGGGGGCAGTTTTTCTTTTTGAAGCATGGGACAAATGTGACAAGGTGTGCTTTCCAGGGTAAGGAGTTGGGAAATGCTGCTCCTGGCCAGCTTTTCAGTCATATTGGTTGGTAGGAAATGACAGATTTCTCCTGAACTCACTAAAGACAGACTTCTTTTGACCCCTATCACTGACCATGCAAACTTTGGTGAAATCAATGGTATGCAATACTTATGCAACAGCTGGAATCATTCCCCCACCACACCCCACTCCCACACTGACCAAGCAACTTCCAAGTCCTGTCTTTCCAAATGAGTATTGCTTCCTCACACGTTATCATCTCGAGAAGCTTGCCAATAACCGATATCAGACATTTATCTACTTCTTTCTTTTTAAACAGAGCCAGTTCCTTTGTGAATGACCTCCAGAATCTAAAAGTCAAATGTCTTTCGGGTCCAATGTCTTTTCCATTTTGAGAGTGCAATGTTTTTACATATATAGTCATCCAATGTAATTGCTCTGTCCTGTCTTTCTACTCTTTCATTCCACTGTCACTATCCATTGTGAAAACTAAGATTTAATATCCCCTACATTGCTTCAGCTCTTGAAGATTTATTTTTCCATAGCTAGCTAGTCTCCTTTACATTTTCAGAGGTGAACTATAATTTGAACAAAAAATACATCACTTTATACACTATTCCCTCTCTCAGAATTGCTCAGTATAGTAATAATAATAATCACTTATTGTCACAAGTAGGCTTCAATGAAGTTACTGTGAAAAGCCCCGAGTCACCACATTCCCACACCTGTTTGGGGAGGTCGGTACAGGAATTGAACCCACGCTGCTGGTCTTGTTCTGCATTACAAGCAAGCTATTTAACCCACTGTGCTAAACCAGCACCTGATAATAAAATAGTGTTCACACAGTATTAGTCTGAGTGTGCTGAGAATGATGGTATTTTTAAGAGACATTTAGCAGAGGCTTACGGCCAGTCGATCAGGGCCTTAATGGACTTCAGAGATTTAGTATTACTTTATTACTTCCCGTTATTAGCTTCTCAACGAATTGGAGTCAAAAAAATGCCCCCATAAGAATCATCAACATCCGATGAGCAATTTATAATTCACCTTTCCTTATTATTGTGCTGTTGAAATAACGAATGGAAGAGATAACATCGTAAGAAGAAAGATAAGTAAATTAGGTTTTTATATTACACTGAATGTTTTCCCATCTTAAGGAGTGCTTTCATTACTCTATTATAAATCAAATTATAATATCCTACCCTTTCTAAATATGTATTTAGAGTCTAATAATTGATCTGAATAATCAAAACTTTCAATTATTTCCAAATATATAGGGAACGGGCAATAATAATACAAATTTATGGATTAATTATATATTGTTGGCCTTTGATAATGTAACAAGAGAGCAAGTGTTATATCAGTGACACAGAGTTATTCATTTATTTTTCAATCCAATTCTGTGTCCAGGATTTTTTATGATCTTAAAGATCATAAAATCATCATTAACAAGAGTAATAGAAAATACATCGTAAGGAAAATGTTGATTGTAATGTGAGATATGGAACAAAGTTGACAAATGTCAAACTTGTGAACAAAGACAATGATTTTACGGAAATTATTAAGATGATTTCTGATATGGCAAGATAGTTTGATTGGAACATAAACTTTCAGAGCAATATGCTAATAATATGGCATCTGACATCCAATTAAAGCAGCTGGATGTGAACTTTTTATATCAAACATTGCAAATCTTTCTCATATCACCCTTAATTTTTTGTTGACTGTTATCCTCATCTTTGGTTTGTGTTTCATTTTCAGAACAGAGCTTGTTTAATGCATCAATCACAGTAAAAACCTTCTGTCATTGAGTAGCATTTGTTCAGTTCACAGTAAAATCTCTTTTAAAATTCCATATACAATATATTTTAATAAATTTGGAATTTACAGATTAATATTCATTTAATTTCACTATTCTCATTTTCTTTACTATGGATGAAAAATTGATAGAAATTGAACCATTTAAAATCTCGTCAAAATTAATAATCTGCTCAATATAAAGTGAATAATGCACCACAGACTGCAAAATTACAATGCAAGAATCTACTGGCTATTTAAATGCTAATTGGTAATTGAAACTGTACCAGTAGTGTGCTATGGTAATTTAAATACAATTTAATTAAGTTTTCAAGCCTAGAAGTGTGATCATTAGCAGGAAAGTATGAATCCCTATTAGCTGGAATTTAAACCTTCTCCATATATATGTAATATTAAATTTGGAGAACATTGATAGTTGCAGTGTTTGGTGATACTTTCATGACATGTTCCCTCCAATGTGTAATCGCAATTCAATATCTGAATGGTATCTCATTGAACAACTTCTCCTTTAACTGGTCTCATTTCCTCTAAATAAGAGGTGTGGCCAATAGTACCCACATGAGTCCTAAAGTTATGCCTGTCTTTTGGTGGGGTATATGGAACATTCCTGGTTCCAAACCTACTCAGGCTGCCTCCAATTCTTTTCCTGGTACACCAATGACTATATCAGTGTCGCTTCCTGCTCTTACCTAAAACTGGAAAAAAATAATCTATCTTACTACCAATTTTCACCCTTCTCTCACCTTCACATGGTCTATTTCTGACACTTCCCTTCCTTTCCTTGACTTCTCTACCACCATTTAATAAGTAAGAAGTCTTACAACACCAGGTTGAAGTCCAATATGTTTGTTTGGAGTCGCTAGTTTTCATTTTGCAGGCCTCTGAGGCGGCCAAAAGCTTAGCAAAATTGTTCTCTCCCAAGCCGATCTGCAAATGAACATCGTTATTGAGTCTCAACTATTACTGACCATAGAAACACACAAGGGTGTGCTTCAGCATCGGAGGCTTCTGTTTTGGATAACGTCAGCACTGGCTCTCTTTCAACGATCTATGGATCAAATCTTGAGTGGGCTATTGGGTGTGCAATGCGACCTGGTTGACAGTTTGATTACAGGTTTGAATAATGCACAGCATGTAAAGAATCTAGAAGCTAAACTTGCAAGGCTGCAACAACATAATCTCAGGGTCAAGAAAGAGAAGTGTGACTTTTTTTAATCTTCTATTCACTATCTTGGACACATCATCGACCACGACAGTCTGCACAAAGAACCTAAGAAGATGTTGAAGATTTTGAATGCTGCACGACTGCAGATCGTGACTCAGTTAAGGTTGTTTCTAGAATTATTACGTTACTTTGGAAGGTTCATACTATACTTAGCAACAAGGCTGAAGCCTTTACACGCATTGTTTTGTAACAAACAAGTTTAGCTCTGGACAAAATATTGTGAGGATGTTTACCAAAATGTCAAGAGAAACTATAGAAATCGGAGTTATTGGTCCATTATAACCCCAAACTGGAGCTGCTGCTTAATTGCGACATATCAACTCGCATATAATACCTTCAGGTGAAGAACGACAAATAGCATTTGCTTCTATGACGTTGACTAGTGCTGAGTCCAACTATGCTCAACTTCAGAAAGAAGCTCTCAGCATTATTTTTGTTATTCGAAGGTTCCACCATTATTTATTTGGCCATCAATTTACTCTATAGACTGACCATCGTCTCTTAATAACAATTTTTGGGCCGCGTAAGGGATTCCTTTCACTCGTTCCTAGTCGATTATAACATTTGGCATTAATCTTATCGATATATGATTATGTAATCGAATATGGGCAGCACGGTAGCATGGTGGTTAGCACAATTGCTTCACAGCTTCAGGGTCCCAGGTTCAATTCCCGCTGGGTCACTGTCTGTGCGGAGTCTGCACGTTCTCCCCGTGTGTGCGTGGGTTTCCTCCGGGTGCACCGGTTTCCTCCCACAGTCCAAAGATGTGCAGGTTAGGTGGATTGGCCAAGCTAAATTGCCCTTAGCGTCCAAAATTGCCCTTAATGCTGGGTGGGGTTACTGGGTTATGGTGTTAGGGTGGAGGTGTGGACTTGGATAGGGTGCTCTTTCCAGGAGCCGGCAGACTCGATGGGCCGAATGGCCTCCTTCTGCACTGTAAATTCTATGAAATATCATAGATCTGAACAGCACACGGACACTTTGTCTAGACTGCTGCTGCAAGATCAACAAGACTGAAAAGTTAAACACAAATCTGATGATCACTTCAATGACATATTCTATCTCTTGTGGAAAATGTTCGAATGTTCTCAGGTGTGAAAATTTACCCAAACAGAACCGATATTGGGGAAGGTGTTGGACATGATTCAAAAAGGCATTCTAACACAAGGGCACAGAAAGAATCCAGACCATAAACCTTGGGCTGGATTCTCCACCACACCGCACCTCATTTCTGTTTCAGCACGCCGTCGGGATGCTCCGTTACGCCGGCTGGTCAATGGGGTTTCCCATTGTGAGGCAGCCCTACACCGTCTGGAGACCCCCGGGCTGCCGACAAAATGGAGCATCCCACCGGCGGAGAATCCAGCCCCTTATCTTACCAGGCATCTTGAGTTGACAGTACAAAATGGAGTATTGTTGTGGAGTATTAGAGTAATCATTCTGCTTAGTCTACAGCTGCATGAGGGCCATCCCAGTAGAATGAAGGACTTGGCGAGAAGCTACTTCTGGTGGCCCGGGTTGGATGCCCAAATAGAGGAGAAGGTGGGGTTATGCCAATCCTGCGTTGCATTGAAAAATGTACCTCCACTATAACCTTTGCATGTCAATTATGGGGGAGTAGTCGGAGGACATATGTTTTTGGTCATGGTTGGTGCACATTCGAAGTGGCCGGAGGTTGCCATCATGAAATCGACAACTATGGAACAGACCAGAGAAAGGTTTGGCAAGGCATTTGCAAGATTCGGCCAACCTCAAAAAGTCGTGAGCAATAACGGTACTCAGTTCACATCAGCTGAATTTGAGGATTACTGAAGGGGTGTGGCATCCACCATATCAAATCTGCCCCCTACTATTCAGCTACCAATGGCTTAGCTGAACATTTCATACAATCACTCAAGCATGCAGTGAAGATTTTGAGGGATAAAGGCTCTCTACCTATAAGAGTCAACAGTTTTCTAATGGCATTCAGAAACACTGCGCACTCAACAACACAAAGTTTACCAGCTATACTGATATTCAAAAGGAAACTATGCACGCAGTTTGACTATTTGACCCTCCCCCATCAACTTCAGAGATAGTCAGGCAACAACATCTGAGACAGTGACTAGAAGGGAACAACATTCTAAAAGCAGAGTCTTTGAACATGGGGAATGTGTCAGGCGGAAAATGGACTCCAGCAATTGTATCAGCTGAAACGGGTCCGATTTAATATACTGTACAATCTGAAGATGAAATTTGGCGTGGGCATGTTGACCAATTATTGCTTGCACGTAGTTAGAGTACAGAATCTGTCCCAAATGTTTTCACCCCAGAAAGTATGGACAGTGACATGCCCGACTTGAGGATTACAACTGCTGAAATTACGGAATCTGTTACGACAGAATCATCTACATGGGCGGCACGTGGCGCAGTGGTTAGCACTGGGACTACGCCGCTGAGGACCCAGGTTTGAATCCTGACCCTGTGGAGTTTGCACATTCTCCCTGTGTCTGCGTGGGTTTCACCCCCACAAGCCAAGGATGTGCAGGGTAGGTGGACTGGCCACGCTAAATTGTCCCTCAATTGGAAAAAAAATAATAATTGGGTACTCTAAATTTATAAAACGAAAAGAATCATCCACACAATCAGGGACAGATCTTGAGTTGGGTTTTGCCAGATGTAACGCTGATCAGTGTACAGGAAGTCATTCCCAGTAACCATAAGAGCCAACATCATGTTCTGCCAATACAAGACAGACGTGCACCCAAGAGACTGTCTTACTAATGTACATACGTATCCGTAACATAACAACGTTAATTATGGCACAATGTGTTGGATCTGTGTTAAAGTGTTTGATTAAGTAAAAATTCCAGGGACACTAAAGGAGTAAAGAGGGAAGGGCGTTATGTATCAGAGTAACGCCATTGACTGGTGTAATGTCACGAGTTATGCAATGACATCATCAGAGCTTTTGTGGAGTTCACCATTGTAACGGGTTAGAGCAGCACCTTGTAATAAACCCCTTTCACTATGTTTTATGATCTCGATGTGTGCCACCTCTGATTCATTCTCTTTGCAGCAACAAAGACCCTTCTTCATGTATCAAAACGTCTCCCTTTCTACATGACACCTTCACCTTTGAATAACACAGATGAGATGGGTGAACATCTCAGCTTCAATCTTACACAGACAGACAAGAATGGACATGACATGACCCAGAAAAGCATGTGAAGGAGGCTCCTTTCAAAAGCACGCCTCATATTAAGGAAGAGGCATCACTGATGTTGGAAATAACTTGAGAATAAGCAGGTCCTGTGGTGATGTGGAAGCTGATAACATCGATCAGAGGCAGATGAGAGTGACATCTGCAATAAGTGCGGGGAGAGATCATGGTGTCTCAAGCCAGAGCAGTGAGATTGATGAACATTCTCTGGCTATGATGTGGGTAGATGTCGTGTTAAGCACACTGAGATAACATGGGCTGAAACTGGATGCAGCTTTAACTGAAAGATGCTCCAGACCTTGAAGTTAGTTCAATCTGATTTATTGAACCTGTCACACAGTTAGCACAATTCTCTGTGAGTTCGACTCTCTGCTAACTTAAGTATGATTACTCTGTCTGGCTGAACCAGACTAGCTCTTAGCCACATGCTGGAGGTGTTATATACACCCTGACTCACTCTGTAGATGTCCCCAGTGGGAAGAGGTGGAGTGTGAGTGCCTCGTGCCTTTTATCGTGGGAACCCACCCTGTGGTAGTAGAGGTATTACGGTACCTGGTATGCTGGAGCACCATTGGTGGAAACTGTATGATTTCTATTGGTTAAGATGTATGGTAGCTCCGCCCTGCCAGGCGGGGTATAAGAGCCCGTGCCGCCCCAGCAGCCTTCATTCTGTACCTGAGCTGCTGGGGGAAACATCTAGCTTATTAAAGCCTTCAGTTGGACTACAACCTCGCTTTAGTGGTCATTGATGTGCATCAATTTAATAAGCTAGATTTTTTTTAAAAGGATGGTGCTCCGAATCAAGCCGGAGTGTCTGCAACTCAGCCCCCACGCAGCGAACTCAGCGGCAATCTTCAAGCACTGGCTGGCGTGCTTTAAAGGGTATCTCGGGACGGCCGAAAACACACCCACAGGAGAACAGAAAATGCAAATCCTGCACTGAAGGGTGAGCCCGGAGATTTACATGCTCATCGAGGAAGCGGAAGACTTCGATGCAGCAATCGAGCTGCTAAAAGGACATAGCATTCGCCCGGTAAACGAGGTCTACGCCCGGCATCTGCTAGCAATGAGGTGACAAATCCATGGGGAATCGCTGGAAGAATTCTACCGTGCACTCCTGGTGTTGGGGAGAAACTGCAGCTGCCCGCAAGTTCGGCGAGCGAACACACTGAACTCTTGGTTCGGGATGCTTTTGTGGCAGGTATGCTATCCTCAGAAATCCGCCAGCGACTGCTAGAAAAAGACACTTTCGGTCTCAAGGAGGCACGGGCCCTTGCAGGCCCCCTGAATGTGGCCTCCAGAAACACCCGCACTTACGTTCCCGACTGCGCGGCAGCCCCCTGGGCAGCGTGGAACCCCTCCGCAGCCGACCCCGAGACATCCCCCATCCCCCCACAAGCCTGTGCTGCAAGGCGGCCTGGCAACCCCGGGGGGGCCCCGCTGCTACTTTTGCGGGCAGGCCAAGCAGCCCTGCCAGCGCTGCCCGGCCCGCGCATCCACCTGCGAGGGATGCGGTAAAAAGGGCCATTTCGTTGGGGTATGCCAGGCCCGTGCGGTTGCCGCGGTCTCCGGCGGCGAATGTGGACCGCCACCACAAACCTCTCCATGGTCCCCGTGCTGCCAGCGGTCTCCGCCATCTTCCTACTCCAGGGCCACGTGCGGCCCCCGGGCGCCGCCATCTTGTCCCGCGGACGCCACGTTAGAGGGATGGGCGCCGCCATTGTGTGCACTCCCAGCCATGTGCGACCAATGGGAGCCGCCATCTTGGATGAACCCCCAGGACCCCAGCTCGGCTGATCACACACTGCCCAAAGAGAACACTGCTGCGATTAGCCTCGGTGACTCTGGATCAGTCCCGGCCTCAAACAATCTCAACAGCTACAACGACTGCATTTATCAACGGGCATGAGATGTCCTGCTTAATCGGCTCTGGGAGCACGGAGAGCTTCATACACCCGACACGGTAAGGCTCTGTTCTCTCCTCGTCCACCCCGTTAATCAAAAAATCTCCCTGGCCTCCGGTTCCCACTCAGTGGAGATAAAGGGGTTTTGTGTAGCAAGCCTCACAGTCCAGGGAAGGGAGTTCAAAAATTTCCGTCTCTACGTCCTTCCCCACCTCTGCGCGGCCACACTCCTAGGTTTAGACTTCCAGTGTAACCTTCAAAATCTAACCTTCAAATTCGGCGACCCTATACCCCCCCTTACTGTCTGCGGCCTCACGACCCTTAAGGACGACCCACCTTCCCTGTTTGCGAACCTCACCCCGGATTGCAAACGCGTCGCCACCAGGAGTAGACGGTACAGTGCCCAGGACCGGATCTTTATTAGGTCAGAGGTCCAAAGGCTACTGAGGGAAGGAGTCATTGAAGCCAGCAACAGTCCCTGGAGAGCTCAAGTAGTGGTGGCAAAGACCGGTGAGAAGCATAGGATGGTCATCGACTACAGTCAGACCATCAACAGGTTTACGCAGCTGGACGCGTACCCTCTCTCCTGCATATCTGACCTGGTAAACAGGATCGCGCATTACAAGGTCTTCTCCACCGTGGATCTCAAGTCCGCCTACCACCAGCTCCCCATCCGCACTAGTGACCGCAAATACACTGCCTTCGAGGCAAATGGGCGGCGCTACCACTTCTTAAGGGTTCCCTGCGGTGTCACCAACGGGGTCGCGGTCTTCCAACGGGAGATGGACCGAATGGTTGACCAGTACGGTTTACGTGCAACATTCCCGTATCTCGATAATGTCACCATCTGCAGCCATGACCAGCAGGACCACGACACCAACCTCCGAAAATTCCTCCAGACCGCAAAAATCCTTAACCTTAAATACAACAAGGATAAATGCGTGTTTAGCACCGACCGCCTAGCCATCCTCAGCTACGTAGTGCGAAATGGAGTTATCGGTCTCGACCCTGAACGCATGCGCCCCCTTATGCAGTTCCCCCTCCCTCACAGCTCCAAAGCCCTGAAGTGCTGCCTAGGGTTTTTCAGTTACTACGCCCAGTGGGTACCCAACTATGCAGACATGGCCCGTCCCCTGATCCAATCCACAGCTTTTCCCCTGTCGATAGAGGCCCACCAGGCCTTCAGCCGCATCAAAGCAGACATTGCAAAGGCCACGATGCACGCCATCGACGAGTCCCTCCCCTTCCAGGTCGAGAGCGACGTGTCTGACGTAGCTCTGGCGGCCACCCTCAACCAAGCGGGCAGACCCGTGGCCTTCTTCTCACGTACACTCCATGCTTCCGAAACCGCCATTCCTCAGTCGAAAAGGAGGCCCAGGCCATAGTAGAAGCTGTGCGACATTGAAGGCATTAGCTAGATTCACTCTCCTCACTGACCAACGGTCGGTTGCTTTCATGTTCGATAATGCACAGCGGGTCAAGATAAAAAACGATAAGATCTTGCGGTGGAGGATCGAACTCTCCTCCTACAACTATGAGATCTTGTATCGTCCCGGGAGGCTAAACGAGCCTCCTGACGCCCTGTCCCACCGCACAAGTGGACCGCCTCCGAGCCCTCCACGAGGATCTCTGCCACCCGGGGGTCACTCGCCTTTTCTATTTTATCAAGACCCGCAACCTGCCCAACTCCATCGAGGAGGTCAGGACAGCCACCAGGGATTGCCAAATCTGCGCGGAGTGCAAACCACACTTCTACCGACCAGAGAAAGCGCACCTGATAAAGGCTTCCCGTCCCTTTGAATGCCTCAGCATGGATTTCAAAGGCCCCCTCCCCTCCACCGACCGCAACACGTACTTCCTGAATGTGATTGACGAGTACTCCCGGTTCCCATTCGCCATCCCCTGCCCCGACATGACCGCAACCACTGTCATCAAGGCCCTCCATAGCATCTTTGCACTGTTCGGGTTCCCCACTTATATACATAGTGATAGGGGGTCCTCCTTTATGAGCGACGAACTGCGTCAATTCCTGCTCAGCAAGGGCATCGCCTCGAGCAGGATGACTCATTACAACCCCCGGGGTAACGGACAGGTGGAGAAGGAGAACGGAACGGTCTGGAAGACCGTCCCACTGGCCCTACGGTCCAGGATTCTCCCAGTCTCCCACTGGCAGGAAGTCCTTTGTACCACCACCAACCAGACACCTCACAAACTTCTCCTTGTCTTCCCCAGGAAGTCTTCCTCTGGGACCTCGCTCCCGACCTGGTTGGCAGCACCCGGACCCAACCTGCTCCGAAAACACTTGCGGGCGCACAAGTCGGACCCGTTGGTCGAAAGGGTCCATCTTCTACACGCTAACCCCCAGTACGCCTACGTGGCATACCCCGAATGCCGACAAGATACGGTCTCCCTACGAGACCTGGCGCCCACCGGAGACCCATGCACACCCCAGCCACCAGTCCCACCCTCCCCTTCACCAGGGCACCTTACAGGAGGATCGGTCCGTCAGCCGTCTAGGCCCCCCCACCCACCGACGCACCCCGCAGGCGCTCCCTTCCCAGGTCAACCGTTTTCCCCACCAGCACCATCTAGGAGTGTTGAAGCTGCCACGGAGATTGAAGCCATGCTCCCGGAGTCATAGATGCCCAAACCTCCACCAGAGTCACCACTGAAGCTCTGACGATCACAGAGGATGACCAGGGCCCCCGATCGACTGATTGCTTCATTTTAAATTGTAAACTGTAAATTTAAATCATCAATTGTAAATAGTTATTAGAATTGTAAATGGTTACAAAACGCTGTACGAAGGTATTACGGTACCTCCATAACTAATCCTACCACGTTTCCATATTTGTAGTATTAGGCCACCACCCCCGCAGGAGTCTTTTTTAACAGGGGGTGAATGTGGTATTATAGGTATTACGGTACCTGATAGGCTGGAGCACCATTGGTGGAAACTGTATGCTTTCTATTGGTTAAGTTGTATGGTAGCTCCACCCTGCTAGGCGGGGTATAAGAGCCCGTGCCGCCCCAGCAGCCCTCATTCTGTACCTGAACTGCTGGGGGAAACATCTAGCTTATTAAAGCCTTCAGTTGGACTACAACCTCACTTTAGTGGTCATTGATCGTGCATCACACCCCCAAGTGTTCTGCCTGCTGATCGGTTATGTCCTGTTTTCTGTGTTTATCAGCTTCCTGTCTGTATCTTATTATGTGCATGTCTGCATATCATGACAGAGGACATCCCAGCGGGCCCCAATGGTGTCGAGCAAGTGGCCCAAAGTGGCATCATTACACTCTGGGAATGTCTCCATGGCACAGTCATGGGCTACAGACAGTGAAAAGGTTGTGGATTAAATATGGCCCCTGGAATGCTGAAGTCATGGCAGAGCGGGTGAAATCAGAGGCCGCTTATGATCCATGTTTCATGCTGATGCATCATTAATGAGGTGGGAAGCAGACAATACAGCCAGCAAACCAGCCATTGCGCCTTGAGGGAACAAACTTTTCACGTCCACCACCGCACTTAGTGCACGGAAGGCAAAATTCTGCCCTTGCTTTCAGTCAGCACTGACCTTTACTCTTCCATTAACCACTTGATGCACGGTCAATTGCACAAAGACTAAAGTTGGGTACAACTGTGGCTTTATTAGTCAGATGTGTCACCTCGTGCTGCAGCTGGCGAAATGACAGGGCACTGGAGGTCATACATATTTATACAGATCTCCGTGGGCGGAGCCAGCCGGCAGGAGCTACCGGTGAACCTGTAGTGCAGGTCCCATCATACATCTCCTATTACAGTGGTCCACCACATTCACCCCCTGTTAAAAATGAGTCCGACGGGGGTGATGTGAAACTATATGCAATTAGTACAATTATGTACAGTGGTAGGGAAAGAAAAGTCAATGTTGACAGTCCGGAGTCCGTCAAAGGTTCAGCCGGTCCGGTGCTTTGGTGCTTCGTTGGGAGCGGCGTAACAGTGGCGGCGAAGTCGGTGCTGGCGATGGTGGAGGTGGCACCGATGGTGGTGGTGGCGGTGCTGATGCTGGCCAGTCATCGGGGAACTCCGGGAGCGTGCCGAAGTCCTCTTCCTCCTCTTATGTGGAAAAGGGGAGGGGGGGTCTGGTGGGGTCAATATTGGCGGCGCGGTGGGAGGTGAGGGGGGGGCGCATTGGTGGGGGGGTGTGTTGGGGTGGAACCTGACAGTGCCAGGTCCCTGAGTGAGACAGTATCTTGGCGGCCGCCGGGGAACTCAACGTAGGCATGTTGAGGGTTGGGTGAACCCTGTCCACCAAGGGATCCGCCTTGTGGAGTCGGACATGCCTACGGAGAAGGACCGGTCCTGGAGCAGCGAGCCAAGTCGGGAGCGACACCCCGGATGTGGACTTCCTGGGGAAGGTTAAAACATGTTCATGGGGTGTGTTATTAGTGGCAGTGCACAATAGTGACCGGATGGAGTGCAGAGCGTCAGGAAGGACCTCCTGCCAGCGAGAGGCTGGGAGGTTCCTGGACCGTAGGGCCAGCTGGATGGCCCTCCAAACTGTCCCATTCTCCCATTCTACTTGCCCGTTTCCCCGGGGGTTGTAGCTGGTCGTCCTGCTGGAGGCGATACCCCTGCTGAGCAGGAACTGACGCAGCTCATCGCTCATGAATGAGGATCCCCTGTCACTGTGGATGTAGGCAGGGGAACCAAACAGAGCGAAGATGGTGCTGAGGGCCTTGATGACGGTGGCAGACGTCATATCGGGACATGGGATGGCGAAGGGGAATCTGGAGTACTCATCGACCACACTGAGAATGTACGTGTTACGGTCGGTGGAGGGGAGGGGCCCTTTGAAATCCACGCTGAGACGTTCAAAGGTGCAGGAAGCCTTCACCAGGCGCGCACGGTCCGGCCAGTAGAAGTGCGGCTTTCACTCCGCAGAGACCTGGCAGTCCCTGGTGACTGTCCTTACTTCCTCGACTGAGTAGGGCAGATTGCGAGCTTTGACCAGATGGTACAATCGAGTGACCCCCGGGTGACAAAGGCTGTCGTGTAGGGCCCGGAGTTGGTCCACTTGTGCGCTGGCACATGTCCCTCGGGAGAGGGAGTCTGGGGGCTCGTTGAGTTTACCGGGGCGATACAAGATCTCGTAATTATAGGTGGAGAGCTCGATTCTCCACCGCAAGATTTTATCATTTTTGATCTTGCTCTGCTGTGTGTTATTGAACATGAAGGCTACCGACCGTTGGTCAGTGAGGAGAGTGAATCTCTTACCGGCCAGGTAATGCCTCCAATGCCGAACAGCTTCAACGATAGCTTGGGCCTCCTTCTCGACGGATGAATGTTGAATTTCAGAGGCACGAAGGGTGTAGGAAAAGAATGCCATGGGCCTGCCTGCCTGGTTTTGAGTGGCGGCAAGGGCGACGTCTGAAGCGTCGCTTTCTACTTGGATAGGCAGTGACTCGTCCACTGCGCGCATCCCGGCCTTGGCGATGTCTGCTCTGATGCGGGCGAAAGCATGTTGTGCCTCGGCCGCAAGTGGGAATTGGGTGGACGGAATGAGTGGGCGGGCCTTGTCCGCATAGTTTGGGACCCACTGAGCGTAGTAGGAAAAGAACCCCAGGCAGCGTTTGAGGGCCTTGCGGCAGTGGGGGAGGGGAAGTTCCATGAGGGGGCGCATGGCTCGGGGTCGGGCCCGAGAAGTCCGTTTTGGACTCCATAGCCGAGAACGGCTAACCGGGTCATGCTGAACACACACTTCTCTTTGTTGTAGGTCAGGTTGAGAAGAGTGGCAGTAGGGAGGAATTTATCGAGGTTGGCATTGTGGTCCTGCTGGTCATGGCCGCAGATGGTGACATCTAAGTACGGAAAGGTGGCCCGCAAACCATACTGGTCGACCATTCTGTCCATCTCGCTTTGAAAGACCGAGACCCCATTTGTGACACCGAAAGGGATCCTAAGGAAGTGGTAGAGGCGACCGTCCGCCTCGAAGGCAGTGTATGGCCGGTCCGGTATCCGGGTGGGGAGCTGGTGGTAGGCGGATTTCAGGTCAATTGTTGAGAAGACCCGGTACTGCGCAATCTGATTGACCATATCAGATATGCGTGGGAGGGGGTACGCGTCGAGCTGCGTGTACCGATTGATTGTCTCGCTGTAGTCCACGACCATCCTGTGTTTCTCCCCAGTTTTAACCACTACCACTTTGGCTCTCCAGGGGCTGTTGCTGGCCTCGATAATACCCTCCTTAAGCAGCCGCTGGACTTCGGATCTGATGAAGGTCTTGTCCTGGGTGCTGTACCGTCTGCTCCAAGTGGCAACGGGCTTGCAATCCACAGTTAGATTGGCAAAAAGGGAGGGGGGATCGACCTTGAGGGTCGCGAGGCTGCAAACAGTAAGGGGGGGTAAGGGCCCGCCAAATTTGAGGGTGAGGCTCTGGAGGTTGCACTGGAAATCCAGGCCCAACAGGAGTGCAGCGCAGAGATTAGGAAGAACATAGAGGCGGAAGTTACTAAATTCTACGCCCTGGACCTTGAGGGTGACTGTACAAAAGCCACGGATCGGGACGGAGTGGGATCCGGAGGCTAGGGAGATCCTGTGATTGGCAGGGTGGACCGCGAGGGAGCAGCGCCTTACCGTATCTGGGTGAACAAAGCTTTCGGTGCTCCCGGAGTGCAGCAGGCACGAGGTCGCGTGGCCGTTGATTTTAACCGTCGTCGACGCGGTGACCAGGTTGTGCGGGCGAGATTGGTCCAGCGTCATCGAAGCGAGCTGCGGGTAGCCATTGGATGCTTCGTGTGGCGAGCGTGTGCGATTCCGATGTCGGGATGTCCGGAGACCCTGTGGGGGACAAGACAGCGGCGCCCATGGTGTGAACATTGTGGGGTCGGGACAGGATGGCAGCGCCCACGGTGCGCACATTGCGAGGTCGGGACAAGATAGCGGCACCAATTGGTCGCACATGGACCCGGGAGGAGAAGATGGCAGCTCCCATTGTGCGTCTGCCGTGGGGGAGGGGGCGATAGCGGGCGCGATCGCAGCGACTGTGCGGGCCTGGCACACCGCCGCAAAGTGGCCCTTTTTACTGCAGGCTTTACAAACTGCAGTGCGTGCCAGGCAGTGTTGGCGAGGGTGCTTCTGCTGACCGCAGAAGTAGCAGCGGGGACCCCGGGGTGCGCGGATCGGCGTGCGGCGCAGGCGTATTGGGAAGGCAGGGCCCCGGCTGAGGAGGTCATCGGCAGGGTCCAGGAGGGGTAGGAAGGAGTAGAAGGGTGGGCAGCACGGCAGGAGAGGTACGATTGTACGTTACGAGATGCGACCGTCATGGAGAGCGCCAAGGCTTTCGTCTCCGCCAGTTCGAGCGTGGCCCCTTCCAGCAATCGTTCTCGGATGCGGTCTGACGCAATCGCCGTCACGAAGGCATCGCGCATGAGGGGATTTGCGTGTTCGGCAGCCGTAACGTCCTGACAGTCACAGTCCCGGACAAGTGGAATTAGTGCCCGCCAGAAGTCTTCGATGGACTCACCAGGTAGTTGCGGTGACAAGTACATGCCTGGCGAAGAGCGTGTTCCCCTTCTGCGCGTAGTGTTCCTTAAGGAGTTCCATTGCTTTTGTGTCATTTGTGGCGTCTTGGATTAACGGGAACACGCTGGAGCTCAGTCTGGAGTACAGGACATTTATCTTCTGAGCCTCCGTTGGCGCGGGGTCCGCCGCATTGATGTAAGCCTCGAAACATGCTAGCCAGTGAGTAAAGTCTTTCCTGGCATCGGGCGAGTGCGGATCCAGCTGCAGGCGATCGGGCTTAATTCTGGTATCCATTCTGTGGAAAATCTGACTGTAATAAATTGATGCACGATCAATTGCACAAAGACTAAAGTTGGCTACAACTGTGGCTTTATTACAGTCAGATGCGAGGCCTCCTGCTGCAGCTGGCGAAATGGCAGGGCACTGGAGGTCATGCATATTTATACAGTTCTCCGTGGGCAGAGCCAGCCGGCAGGAGGTACCGGCGAACCTGTAGTGCAGGTCCTACCTTACATCTCCCATTACAGTGGTTCACCACACCACTAATCTGCATCAATGTTTTATTTCTTTACTATTGCTATTCCCAATCCCTTTGCCTTTTGTTCCATGACACCTTTGTCATTTATAATCCCTTGCCCTCTAACCTATCCTTGACCTTCCCTATTGCTTCACCTGACTCTCACTCCTTTTTCAACAGCATAAAACATTTCATAAAACGTCTCTACCTTCACCTTCAGTTCCAAAGAAGAGCCATGTTGGACTTGAAATGTTAACCCTGCTTCTCTCTCCACAGAATCTGCCAGACCTGCTGAGTTTTTCCAACACTTTTGTTTTTTATTTCAGATCTCCAGCATACAGAGTATTTTGCTGTCACTCAGTCATGTGCATTGTTTCTACTGTTTCTAAACAAAACGAATGCAATAATTGTAATATTAGAAACATCAATTTCTGAGACTAAGTGTGGACGTCAACGCAGATTTTGTGTACCTTCATGTCAGCAAAACTGCCGCCGTACCTGGAGCGATTCCATTGCCAGCACCGGTGCCACGTGGAACACAATCAATTTTAATGAGAAACAGGTGCTGGATTCGCCGGTTACGCGATTGACACTCAGGAGGCTGACCAGCTGCAGCCGCATATACACACCACTCCCCACACACACCAACCCAACCAACAAGGTGGCAGCGACGAGAGCAGCACCACGCTTCACCGACGCCGAGCTGGAGACCCTGCTGGACACTGTGGAGGAGAGGAGGATGACCCTGTACCCTGGCCCAGGAAGGAGGCTGCCAGCTGCCAAAATTCATTGTGCCTGGGCGCAGGTGGCAGAGGCGGTCAGCACCACTGACATTACTGGGCGGACCGGCCAGCAGTGCCGGCAGAAACTGTACGAACTCCTCAGGATGGCCAGGATGAGTAGGCAGCACTGTGCCCCTGGCACTAACCCCCGTCCCACAGATCCGTAACCCTACCCCCCCAAACCACAGGGTGGCCGAAACACCACCCTGCCCCACATGCCGGTACCCATACCGGCCGCCATGGTGGGGTGCCCTTGCCGCTGAGGCCACCAGCTGAGCTGCATGAGTTGGACTGTATAACACTGTTATACAGGAGGGGGAATGCCGGATCTCCGGCCCCTCACCATGGACGAGCAGAGGGCTCTGGACGTGGTCGGTGACCTGGAGGAACGGGAGGTCGCCGAGGTGGAAGTCCCCACACCACCCTCACGCCAAACCACCCTCACCCCACACCACTGTCACCCCATCATCACCCTCATCCACACACCACCCCCACCCCCATGCCACCCTCCTCCCCCCCACCCACCTGCTGACCCTCACCGCCCGCCCCCCCCCCCCCCCCCCCCCACCCCCCCCCACCCCTGGCCTGCAGTCTAATCAGGCATCTTATCTGGGCTGAGGCAAATCCATGAGGCGTCTCCCGTCCCCAGCCAGTGCACAGCCGGGCCCCCGGTGAGCCGAGCAGTGCTGAGAGCAGCTCAGACACCAGCCCTCTGCCCCAGGCTCAGGAGACCCCGGAGCTTGGGTCGGAGGATGACACTGACTTTCTGTCATAGCTGTCTCCAACACCCTCCACCATCCCAGAGACACCCACCTTGGTTGGGCACTTTGGTGAAGAGGCTCCTGGGACACTCTCTGGTGCTGACCATGCCGTTGACCCGGCACAGCAGGTGGAGGCAGGAAGACCTGAAGAGACGGGTGGTATCTGTGGTGGAGGCATTGGGGATGACGGTTTCGGCTATAGGTCAGCAGGTTCAAGGCCTGGGGCATTCTGTGCTGGCTGAGGCCCGGGACAGCTTTGCCGCCTCACAGGCGACCATGTCCCAGAGCCACCTGGAAATCGCAGTAGCATTTCTGAGCGTGGCCCAGTCACAGCAGGCCACTGCTGGGAACGGCGGCGGCATTGCCCAGGCGTTGGCCGATCTGGCACATGCGCAGGTGAAGGGGGTCCAGTCCCAGAGGGAGATGGTGCAGTAACTGGCTCATGTGACACAAACCCAGAAGGTGGTGGCACAATCACAGCGTAATGTGGTGCAATTCCAGATGGAGATGGTCCATTCCCTGTGCTCCATGGCCACGACTATGCAGACCCTGGTCGAGACCAGAGCAGACCTACAGGATTGGCAGGCCCGCGGACTCAGCGCCAGATGGCGGGAGAGCCTCAGGGGTCAGCTCCATTCACACCCCCGCCACATGGAGTAGCCCGGGGGCCAACGGGCACCCTGAGGGAGAAGAAGCTGATGGGCCCGTGCCAAAAACCTCCGCGGGGGAGGTGCGAGAACACCGCAGCAACACGGACTCCCCACCTTCTATCCCTGGCACATCTGGTGGGAAGCAGGCAGAACGGGTTGGCAGCATGTCACCCGGGACACCCGAGCAGCAGCCTGGCCCATCCAGACCCGGTCGCCCCAGAAGTAGCCCGCCAACGGGCACCCAGGTCGCAGGGCAGGAATCACAGCAGGCCGTCTCCACTCCTGCTGCACCATTTGGGAAACCACCTAGATGTGGCGTTAGGGCCCGTAAGGCCAGGAAGTTAGACACTCGTTAAGTTGGCACAGGTGCAGGGCACAGTTTAGTTATAGGGGCTTGGGCACAAATCTGTAAATATTTGTTCACATTAAACAACCATTCACACTGTTACAACCTGTCTCGGTACTCTGTCAGATAGGTGTGAGGGGTCAGTTGGTCTCGGCTTGGGATGGGAGGGAGGGGGGGGAATGGGTGGTCATTGGGGGCAGGAATGGGTCCCAGGGATCCAATGGGACCGTGTGATGGAATGGCCAGCTCGCATTCAGGCGATGGATGGTGGAAAGTGCTACTGTGGGCAGGAATCAGACATTGTCAAAGGATGTGGATCACCGGAGCTCAACGCAGAGCGGGTTGTCATCATCCTCCATCCCATGGACCAAACCCGCTGTTCTGTTACTGCCAACCCCGGGCCCGCACCCTGTAATGTTGCAGGTATGTATCACGGATGGGGTTGCAGACGGGGGGTAGCCAGTTGGGAGGAGTGAGGGGGTGTATGGTTGGGATGTATTGTCCGTGCCCTGGCCAGTCCCCTCCACTTCACCCCCCCCACTAGTCAGTGAACCTGTAGGTGATCAGAGCATCTTGTGCACTTTGGCTCTGGCGCACATGTCGTGTGGCCTCACATGCTTGCCCGGGCTCCATGTCCTATGCTTCCTCATCCTCCCCCACGTCCTCCTTGTTGGACGAGGCCTGGCGTTCCTCCTCCAACACATCGCCCCTCTGCTGCACGATGTTGTGGAGGATGCAGCAGGCCACCACGCTGTGGGCCACCCTCTCTGCTTCATACCGGGAACCCCTCCCGTGAGGTCCAGGCACCTGAACCGCATCTTCAGGAGGCCGAAGTTCCGCTCGATCACGCTCCTGGTCGCTGTATGGGCGTAGTTGTAGCCGGTCTCTGCATCAGTCTGCGGCCTCCGGATAGGTGTTATCAGCCACGACCGCAGTGGATAACCCCTGTCACCTAGGAGCCAAACCCCCAGCCGGGGCAGGGAGGGGTGGTGGGGAGTAGCATCTCGAACATGTCAGGAATCGTCAAGTGTGCCAGGATGAGGGCATCATGCACACTGCCCATGTATCAGGCGCAGATGTGCATGATGCGCAGCTGATGGTCAGCTGCATGTTCCTTTGACGCCAAATTGCGATTCTCCATAACCTCGACAGCGGTGTCAATGCGTACCAGAACGCACATACAGTAAACACCGTTTGCGTACCATTAGGGGGCCCTACCTGGTATTCTCCGGGGCCTCCGTGATTCTCCTTCTTCGATGGGCCAAGTTCCCGACAGCGCAGTTCACTTGTGCTGTCAGAAACCATGAAACCAGCGTGATGGCTGCTGAGGGAAAGAGAAAGGAGGTAGGACGTGGCGAGGAGCGACTGCGGGCTGCCGGGCCGGACACTGGCGGTGGCGGCGCATTTCGCTGCCCAGGCATCCTGGTGGGCTCGGCCGCATTGAAGTGGATGTATTGAGCCGCCTGGGCATACAGGGCCTCCATGGTGGCGTGGATGCACCTGTGCACCAAGGTCTGTGAGATCCCGGACAGGTCCCCACTCGGCATCTGGATGGACACCGTCGCGTAAAAGTTCAGGGTGACCCTCTTGACCAACTTGACGGCCACCGGGAGTGGGTGTCCTCGGCCTGTTGGCCGGCCGGCTCTCCAACCTGGGCGGCTGCCACCTGTCCCTCTGCGGCATGCTCCACTGCTGCACGCTGGTGCTGCAGCTTCCTCCTCCTCCTCGAGCAGCGCCCGCTTGTACATCCGCAGGGCATCCACAAGGCTGCAGTGACCGTTAGGAAGGCCCCCATTACTGGTTGAATTACAATATCCTTTGTTTGCAGGGGGTGAAAGGCCGACATGTTAGCATGGTGCATACCCCCGTGCCCAACCAGGTCCACTGGGCTACATGGTGGCCGCAGATAGCACCACAGACTCAGTCCCCACATATTCCTCCCCCCACTTCCCATCCCCGCACCCCTGGCCCCGTGGGTGCGCAGCAAGATGGCCACCGTAAAGGCGGTCCGTGCCTGGGCACTGCCCCAGTGTCCGGCCCGGCAGCCCGCAGTCGCTCCTCGCCATGTCCTACCTCCTTTCTCTTTCTCTCAGCAGCCATCACGCTGGCTTCATGGTTTCTGACAGCACAAGTGAACTGCGCTGTCGGGAACTTGGCCCATCGAAGAAGGAGAATCACGGAGGCCCCGGAGAATACCGGGTAGGGCCCCCTAATGGTACGCAAACGGTGTTTACTGTATGTGCGTTCTGGTACGCATTGACACCGCTGTCGAGGTTATGGAGAATCGCAATTTGGCGTCAAACCGATGCCCGCCGCTATTTTGGCATCGGAATCTATTTCCACCCAATCGTGTTACGCAATTTTGGTGCTGGCAAACGGAGAATCCTGCCCAAGAGCTTTTTTGGACAGGTTTAATTAGCTGCAACAAATCATCTGCCTGCTTCCTAGCCAATATTACCTGGATAAGTGCAGTTCTAACAACAATCAAGAAGCTTGACACAAGCCTGGACAATGCAACCCACTTGATTGGCACCTTATTCATAGATTCCTGCCACCACTGACACACAGTAGCACGAGTGTGTTCCATCTACAAGTTGTACTGCAGGAACTTGCCAATGCTCCTACAAAGCACCTACCAAACCCACAACCACCACCATCTAGAAGGACAAAGGCATCCGGGTCGGAGAATCGCCGGGGGTCAGCGTGAATCCCGCCCCTGCCGTCCTCCGAATTCTCTGGCCCCCCAAAAATCGCCCCAGCGTGAATTGCGCCACTCACCTCGGAGAATGGCAGGGACCGGCGCAACTCAATGGGTCCCGGGGCCGCCCGAATTCTCTCGGGCCACGATAGGCCGAAGTCCCGCCCGTTTAACGAGTGTCCCTCTGGCGTAAATCAAGGTTGGCCCCTACCGGCGGGACCCAGCTTCGTGGGTGGCCTCCGGGGTTCTCGGGGGGGGGGGGGGTGCGCGGGGGGATCTGGCCCTGGGAGGTGCCCCCACGGTGGCCTGGCCCGCGATCGGGGCCCACAGATCCGTGGGCGGGCCTGTGCCGTGGGGGCGCTCTATTCCTCCTCATCGGCCGCTGTGGTCCTCCGCCATGGCCGATGCGGAGACGAACCCTCCCGCGCATGCGCTGGTATGACGCCAGCACATGCTGGCGCTCCCGCGCATGCGCCAACTCGTGCCCTTGGCACCGGCTGCCACGGCGCCAAGCCCCTTCCCCGCCGGCCGGCCGGTGCAAACCACTCCAGGGCAGGCCTAGCCCCTGAAGGTGCGGAGGATTCTGCACCTTTGGGGCAGCCCGACGCCGGAGTGGTTCATGCCACTCCTTGGCGCCGGGACCCCCCGCCCCGCCGGGTGGGGGAGAATCCCACCCCAGGTGTCTGGGAATTCCACCACCTGGAAGCTGCCCTCCAAGCCACTCATCATTCTGACTTATATTGCCGTTCCTTCACTGTCACTGGGTCAAAATCCTGGAACTCCCTTCCGAACAGCACTGTGGGACCTTCACTACATTGATCGTAGCAGTTCAAGTAGGCAGTTCACCACCACCCTCTCAAGGGCAATTCAGGATGGGCAATAAATGCCAGTGATGCCCACATCCCATGAACTACTTTTTAAAAATTCAACGCTGCACCGGAGACCATGGGCAGGATTCTCCATTCAGGGCGAGATTTTATGTTTCCCCACACCGATTTCATTTTTTTTTGTAAATTAGAGTGCCCAATTCATTTTTTCCAATTAAGGGGCAATTTAGCGTGGCCAATTCACCTACCCTGCTCATCTTTGGGTTGTGGGGGCGAAACCCACGCAAACACGGGGAGAATGTGCAAACTCCACACGGACAGTGACCCAGAGCCGGGATCGAACCTGGGACCTCGGCGCCGTGAGGCAGCAGGGCTAACTCACTGCGCCACCCTGCTGCCTCCCACACCAATTTCATAATCGCCGATCGGGCAGAGAATCCAATGTTACGACGGAATGGGGGCGGCGCCTCTTTTACGCAGGTTTTGCACGCTCCGCCCCTTCCGAAACACCATTGGGACGGCCACAGGACGTCGCCTGAAGGCCCTCCACTGATGCTGTGCTGCCGATGGGCCAAGTTCACGATGGCGCGCTGACATTGGTCCCAGCATTGCGGGAACCCGTCGTGGTGGCTGCGGACTGTGTCTAGCGTCGTCACAGTGGGGTGGGAGCCGCGCTGCTGGCCGGAGGGGCTTCCGGGTTGGCTGGGGGGACTGGTGGGGGTGGCCGGGGGGCGGTGAGGGTTGTGCAGGGCAGAACTATCTGGCAGGTCGGGTCCGCGCATGGCCGGCGCCATGTTGTATGGTGCGACCGCAGCGGGTCGTCACCGTGTGCATACGCAGCCATGGACCCGGCAATTCTCTGCCCGTTTACTTCGTGGTGCCTGGGCTGCTAACCCCTCACCGGTTTCAGCATCATTGAGGGAGCACCGCCGATTTTTTCCACATAAAACGCCACAGATCCTCCGCACTTTGCCTCAGAATCGGAGAATCTAGCCCTGAGTGCTGATGCCGACGCAGAATTCGCAGACTTTCATGAAAGAAAAACTGGCGCCGAACCTGGATCAATTCTGCTACTATTAAGGGGCGAGCACTGGTGAAACACGGTGCGGGATTCGTCGGGTCCGCGATCGACACTCGGGAGGCTGGCAAGCTGCAGTCACACCACACACTTATCCCAACCCACAAGGTGTCACTGGCACTGCTGGAGCACGCCCACACAGCTGATGGGTTGGCTGGGGCCAGAGGGCACCAAGTGGGGGGTGGCTGGGGGGACTCCTATACGATCCGTCACCCTAAGTTCAAAGTGGGCTGTTAGAGGTGTGTGCAGCTGCATGGCTGCCTTGTCAGTTGAGGTAATGTTGTTTCGTGCCCGTCCACCCCTACCCCACAGCCCACCTCCTGGCCACCCACCACTTCTCCCCCCAGCCTTGGCAGATGCCCCCCGGCCAGCGACACAACTGTCAGCAAACTATGACAATGTTGGACACTTTCTATACCCCCTCACTCTCCCTCAGCAGTCGCCATGCCGGTTTCACAATTTTAAAAAACACAAGTAACCTCGCCGTCGGGAACTCAACCCATCGAAGGTGGAGAATCGAGGAGGCCCCAGAGAATATCAGGTTGGGCCCGTCAATAATGTGCAAACGGTGTCCACTGTATGTGGAACAACACATTTACGCCGTTTTCAAGGTGACTGTGGTGTTTTTTGTGATTCTTGTTATCAGGATGGATGTTGCAGTGTTCACAAAGACCACAGAAGCTAAGTTCAGAAAAAAAGCTCACATTTATTTACACTACTTCAACAATTAAGCTCAACCACTTACTCCTAAAGTAAACAGTAATCTAATCTATAACTATACTCAACTACACTAGTCTCAACACTCTATTGTTATGGGCCAGGCTTTAGAGAACCCCAAAGTGTATCATGGCGTTCACCTGACCCACAACTTTTAATAGATTGTGGTATGGGGAGCACACGGTCCACTACACAGGTGTGGTACAGCAGAAATGGAAAAGTTTTTTTTAAAGCAAAACAATGTTTATTCTATGAACTCAAGTTAACCTTTTTAAAGCATACAGTGAACATCTTAGCAACCATCAATTCAAATATAACCCCCAAAGAATCCTTAAGCTGTCCTTTTAACATCCATAAGACTTTTTAAAAAACTTTAAACAGAAGCACATCAGGTTAAAGTCACTACTGAAAGCAGTTATTAGTTTTAAATCACCAAAGGATCGATTTATAGTCTTTAGATTACAGAGAGAGAGACTCATACACCTTCTGGCTGTGACTGCAGCTATCCAGCTCTGAAAACGAAACTAAAACACACCCTGCAGCAAACAGCCTAAAACGAAAGTAAAAAGCTGACAGACAGGACAGCTCCACCCACTCTCTGACAACACTGCAGTAGTAAACACCCATTTCTTAAAAGTACTCTCACTACAGATATTTATATACACACCCATTTATAAACACCCAATTCTTTTTTTTAAATAAATTTAGAGTACCCAATTTTTTTTTTTGAATTAAGGGGCAATTTAGCATGTTCAATCCGCCTACCTTGCACATCTTTGGGTTGTGGGGGCGAAACCTACACAAACACGGGGAGAATGTGCAAACTCCACACGGACAGTGACCCAGAGCCGGGATCGAACCTGGGACCTCGGCGCCGTGAGACTGCAGTGCTACCACTGCACCACCGTGCTGCCATAAACTCCCATTTCTTAAAGGTACTCTCACATGACACCATCTAATACTGTACTGCATGCTCTATCACACTCTCTCTAGCTCTCCTCTCCAACGCTCTACCAGAGATCTGTGAGTCACTGCTTAATATAGTCCTGTATCTTGCTCCAGCTCATGGTCATCTACGACATTACATTAACCCTTTGTCATCTGTACATAATGTCACAGTGATGGAGAATCACGATTTGGCATCAAATTAGCACCTGCCACGATTTTGGAGCCCCCAACCTAGCATGGCCTTCCCATGCACCCGCAGCCATAGTGGGGGGCCATGCTCACTGCACCCCTCAACCTGTACCCCAGACACCCGCACATAACGTTACCTGGACCAGGCACTGGTCCCCACCCCGGTGCACACACCCACCCTCTGGTCGCAGTAATGTCCCCGGTGCTGGGGCCCAGCTCTTGGGTGTTTGGATGTTGGCTGCTGTGTCCTAGGTGTTTTCTCCTGCAGTATTCAGGCACAGTGTCCAGGCATCACAGTTTGATTGGGATGCCAGACAGTAACTCCCAAATACTACATGACACGCCTAATCATGGTGATCCACTTGGGAGGTGTGAAATGCTCACTTAACTACGATTGCCAATTCCCTATCAGCAATAGACTTCAGCCGTGTGGCCAGAGGCCTCCGTGGTCAGTGGGTCTCAGGCAAGGGCTGGGGTTGCCCTTGGAACAGGACCACATGACCCAGGCATTGGCCTGCTGGAGCCGCAGGTGCTGAGACACCCCCCCCCCCCCCCCCCCCCCCACCGGCCCAGCCCAGGCCACGGGTGTCCACCCCCCTGCCGCATGCCTCAACAACTAATGGTGGCCCACCCCGACCAAGACTGGCCCCCCAGGAACTCCCCCACCTCCCTTCCGAGCACCATACAGCAACCCCAGTACCCTCGGGCTCATTGCCTGTGAGTGAAGATGGCTACTCACCTCCTTGGGCTCCGCAGCAGCCGTTCCGCCAACTTCACATTTTAAAAAAAGGTTTATAATTGGCGTCCGCGTGACCACTTACTGGGGAGGCCATTAGATCATGGGGAGCCGCTAGATAGGGTGTGCTCCTGTTAATAGTATGGAGAATGGACTTATGTGGTGATTATTTGTTTCTTGCCACACTACGGCGGGATCCTGATTTCACCAACATGGGCAGGCCGATTAGATTGCAATCAGGCAACCGCCCGTCAAGGTTCTTGATTTTGGCCTCTTCCGTGATTTAACAGCCTTGTCGCGCTCTCACTTAAGCAGAATGCAGCCATTAAATTCCGCCTGTAATGTGTTACTCCCTGGACCCTGGGCATGTCAGTGGTGAACCCCGCTACCCAGGCATCCTGGTGGGCTCAGTCCACACTGAAATAGATGTATTGCGCCGACTGGGCATACAGGGCCTCTATGATGGCATGAATGCACCTGTGCACTGAGCTCTGTGAGAACGCAGACAGGTCCCCACTTGGCACCAGGAAGGAGCCCGTGGCATAGAGGTTTAGGGCGACCGTCATCTTGAACGCCAGCAGGAGCGGGTGTTCTCCGTCATTTGCCCAAGGTTCCAGGTGTGCCATGATCTGGCAGATATTTTGCACCGTCCCCCTGTTCAACCGGAGTCTTCGCCGGCCTGCCCAGTCCGGCAAATCCTCGAATAACAGGCGGTGCATGCGAGGCCTCATGCGACCTCTCCTTTGCACCTCCTCCTTGGCCTGTTGGCTGGTCTGCTCCCTATCCTATGGGCTGCCTCCTGTTCCTCTGGGGCATTCTCTCCTGCTGCATGCTCCGCTGCTGCAGCTTTCTCCTCCACTTCAAGCAGCTCCAGCTTGTACAGCTGCAGGGCAGGGCTGCGGTGACTGGGAGGGAGGCCACCATTGCTGGCACGGGGTGAAATGCCAACATGTTAGCATGGTGCATACCCCCATGCCCAACCAGGTCCAAGGGCTACACGGTGGCCAGTTGGCACTGCAGACTCTGCCCACGCATGTCTCTTCCCACCCCCCTCCCCGCATCTCTGGCCCCAATGGTGCCTCGCACCATGGGGCCTCTGGCCCTGGCACCTGTTCCTGGTGCCAGGGATACCATCATCTGGTGCTGCCCTTGCCAGCAGTACGCTCTGCGTCCTTGTCTGGTGCCCCCCTGTAGGGGCTACTGTGTCCGCTGCCCTTAGACAGGCCATGTGATGCTCCGACAGCTCCTGGCGGCGGGTTTGGGGGAGTTATGGAGGAGAGTAGCGTGTAGGGGTGAGGGCTGGGGTGCGATGGTGGATGACTGGGGACTGGGGTGCAGGGGTGATGGGTGGGAGAGTAGGAGCTGGGGTACAGGGGTGGGGGCATCCATATTGTCGATGTCACTCTGGAAAACCAGGGGCCAAGAAGGGTGGTCAGTGGGGTGCGCAACAAGATGGCTGTAATGCAGGCCGCAACAATGGCGGTCTGTGCCTGGACACCACTCCCAGACCCATGGGGGGGGTCACCCCGGCCTCACGCCCGTACCTGGTTTCCCCCACCCACCCGACCCTGGCAGGGCCCTCCCACCCTAGCCAGCCCTGCCAGTGTCCAACTCGGCAGCCCACGGTCGTGCCTCTCCGTGTCCTACCTCCTCGCTCTCCCTCATCAACCACAGCATCTGTTTCTCAATTTTTGAAAGCACAAGTGAACCTCGTGTCAGGAATTGTCCCCTGTGGAGACGGAGAATCGCGGCGGCCCCGGAGAATGGTTGGGCCTGCTAATGACATGCCAAAGGAGTTTACTGTACGTGCGGAGTGGGATGCATTGAGTGGCATGCAGTGGGACACCGCCGTCGAGGCACCGGAGAATTGCGATTTGTCGTGAAACTGGCGCCCTCTGCGATTTCGGCATCAAAACCAATTCTGTGCCCAATCGCATTTCCCGATTCTGGCATCAGCCGATGGAGAATCCTGCCCGATAACCTTTGGCGGGCCTGGAGGATTCTTCTGGGCTGCACAGAAATAATAATCTTTATTATTGTCACAAGTAGGCTTATATTAATACTGCACACACTCTGGCACCAGTTAGGAAACACAGAGTGAGAATTCAGAATGTTCAATTGACCTAACAAGCACGTCTTAGGGACTGGTGGGAGAAAACTGGATCACCCGGAGGAATCCCACGCAGACACGGGGAGAATGTGCAGACCCCATACAGACGGTGACCCAAGAGGGAATCGAACCAAGGTCCCTGGTGCTGTGAAGCAACAGTGCTAACCACTGTGCTACCCATGCCTTCCACAAATAGCCAGAGTCACTGCTGCATGACCCGGCGGGGGGTTGGAGAATCCCGCCCATAGTTAGGAACATTCGCATACTGCATTATTTATTGCCGCAAACACACATTCTTTTTAGTAAAGGAGGGATGTCATAATATACACATCAGTATATGATGGTGCAGAGACACACACTGACTGACAAACTGCAAGACCAATCAACACACACAACACAGCAGCCAATCACCAGTTAGGGCACGGTCACTATAAAGACAGAGGGCACTAGTTTTCCCACTCATTCGGGATACAGTCTCTGAGAGAGACAGAGCCCACAGTCAGTAGCACAAACATCCACCATGTGCGAGTAGTATAGGCTGGTCAGGTTAGGCATAGGTCTTCAGTCAATCTAACATAGTGTCACCCACAGTGCAAGTATGTTTAACAGCTCTTTATTAAATAAAATAGAGTTATACTATTACAAGTGTTGGTAGCCTGTCTATGTTACTGCTAAGGTAAACGCAGTCTCCACAGATCCAGAGTACCCAACACATCAGGCACGACCAGAACATATGGGCGTGATTTGCTGGGCTCCCCGAGCATCTCACACATCTGTCCTCCACCCCAAAGAACCTACTCAACCTCGCCCCTGTCATATGCGCTCTGTGAACAACTTTAAACTGTATTAGGCTAAGCCTGGCACAAGAGGAGGAAGAATTAACCCTACTCAGGGCATCAGCCCACAGACCCTCATCTATCTTCTCCCCAGGCTCCTGCTGCCACTTGCCCTTTAATTCCTCCACCGAGGCCTCCTCCTCTTCCTGCAGCTCCTGGTAAATCGCCGAAACCTTGCCTTCTCCAACCCATATACCCGAAATCACCCTGTCCTGAATATTACATGCTGTAAGCAGCGGGAATGCCCTCACCTGCCACCTCACGAATGCCCTCACTTGCATGTACTTGAAAGCGTTTCCCGAGGGTAGCCCAAATTTCTCCTCCAGCGCTCATAGGCTCGCAAACGTCCCATCGATGAACAGGTCCCCCATTCTTTTAATCCCTGCCCGATGCCAGCTCCGAAACCCCCCATCCTTCCTTCCCAGGACGAACCGATGATTCTCCAGAATCGGGGACCAAACCGAGGCTCCCACCTCACCCCTGTGTTGCCTCCACTGCCTCCAGATCTTCAGCGTCGCCGCCACCACCGGACTCGTAGTGTACCTTGTCGGCGGGAGCGGCAGTGGTGCTGTCACCAGCACCCTCAGGCTCATGCCCACACAGGACGCCATCTCTAGCCTCTTCCACGCCAGCCCCTCTCCCTCCATTACCCACTTACGGATCATCGCCACATTGGCTGCCCAATAATAGCCACATAGATTTGGCAGCGCCAGCCCCCCACTGTCCCTGCTACGCTCCAGAAACACCCACTTGACCCTCGAGGTCTTATTCGCCCACACGAATCCCATGATGCTCCTGCTTACCCATTTGAAAAAGGCCTTGGGGATCAAAATGGGGAGGCACTGGAACACAAAGAGAAACCTCGGAAGGACCGTAATTTTGATCGACTGCACCCTACCGCTAGTGAGAGTGGCAGCATATCCCATCTTTTAAAATCCTCCTCCATCTGCTCCACCAACCGCGTCAAATTTTGCTTGTGCTGGGCCCCCCAACTCTTAGCTACCTGGATCCCCAGGTACCGAAAGCTCCTTTCCGCCCTCTTCAGCGGTAGCTCGTCTATCCCCCCTTCCCTGGTCCCCTGGATGCACCTGTCATGCGAGAGTGCGTTTAAGAACTGGATGTTTAAGCAATGTACCTTTAAGAAAACAGTGATGTCATAGAGTGGGTGGAGCTCAGCTTAGTTTTGCCATTTTGCAGTTTTGGTTTTGCAGTTTGAAAAGTGCCCGGCTGGTTTTGCTGAGAGCAATTTAAAAGTGCCTGGATGTTTTGCTGTGAGCTGATTAAAAGGAGAAAGCCAGTTGGAAAAAGCAGTTGGTGTGTGTCTGTGTGTTACCAGAGAGTTTGCAGGAAGACAGCAAGGTGCTGGAGCTGAAATCAACCAAGCTAATATATTTCTGCCATTCTACAGAAAATATTTAACCTGATGTGATTCTGTTTAAAGGTGTTAAGTCTCTTGGAAGTTTGAAGGAACATTTTAAGGAATTATTTACTGTTGCAATATTTTCTGAGTTATCTTTGAAGTAAGGGGTGTTAAGAGATTCAATGTTTATTTAAGATGTTAAGTTGAGTTCATGGAATAAACAGTGTTTTGTGTTTAAAAACCCACGTGTCCATAATTGTAATCCCACACCTTGATGAAAAAGCCGTGTGCTAGGAAAAGCAACAAATCCATTAAAGGGAGAGGTTGGTTGAACTCCATGATACATTTTGGGGTTCTGAAAACGCCTCACCCATAACACACCACAAAGAGCTCACTCTTCCCTACGTTGAGTTTATAGCCCGAAAAGTCCCCAAATTCCCTCAGGATACGCATGACCTCCGCCATCCCCTCCGCTGGGTTCGCAACATACAACAACAGGTCATCGGCATACAACGACACCCGGTGTTCCTCTCCCCCCCCGAACCAATCCCCTCCATTTCCTGGACTCCCTCAGTGCCATGGCCAGTGGCTCAATTGCTAGTGCAAACAACAAGGGGGATAAGGGACACCCCTGCCTCGTCCCCCAGTACAACCGAATGTACTCCGACCTCCGCCGGTTCATAGCCACACTCGCCACAGGGGCTCTATATAGTAGCCTGATCCATCTTATGAACCCCTCCCCGAACCCAAACCTCTGCAACAGTTCCCAAAGATACTCCCACTCCACCCGATCAAAGGCCTTCACCGCGTCCATAGCTGCCACTACCCCCTCCACCGAGGGCATCATAATCACATTGAGGAGCCTCCGCACATTAATATTCAGCTGCCTACCCTTCACAAATCCCGTCTGGTCCTCATGAATCACCTCGGGACACAGTCCTCAATTCTTGTAGCCAGAACCTTCGCCAGCAACTTAGCATCAACATTGAGAAGCGAGATCAGTCTATACGACCAACATTGCAATGGATCCTTGTCCCGCTTCAAAATCAAAGAAATCAACGCCCTGGACATTGTCGGGGGCAAGGTCCCCCCCCTCCCTCGCCTCATTAAAAGTTCTCACTCGCAACTGACCCAGCAGGTCCACGTATTTCCTGTAAAATTCAACCGGGATCCCATCCGGCCCCGGGGCCTTCTCCGCCTGCATGCTCCCCAATCCTTTAACCAGCTCCTCCAGCCCGATCAGCACTCCCAGCCCAACCACCTGCTCCTCCTCCACCCTCGGGAACCTCAGCTGATTTAGGAATCCCCTCCTCGCCTCCTCTCCCGCCGGGGGCTCAGACCTGTACAGATCCCCATAGAAGTCCCTGAATACGTTGTTCATTCTCACCGCACCCCGCACCGTATTCCCCCTCTATCCCTAACTCCACCAATCTCCCTCGCTGCCTCCCTCTTACGAAGCTAATGTGCCAGCATCCGACTCGCCTTCTCCCCATACTCATACGCCGCCCCTTGCCCTTTCCTCCAGTGTGCCTCTGCTTTCCCTGTAATCAGCAGGTCGAATTCTGTCTGGAGGTTCTACTTCTCCCTAAGTAGCCCCTCCTCGGGGGCCTCTACATAGCTCCTGTACACCCTTAAAATCTCCCACACCAACCTCTCCCTCTCCCTCCTCTCTCTCTTCTCCCTGTGGGCCCTAATGGGCTCTCCCCTGACCACCATCTTCAACGCCTTCCAGACTACCCCCACCTGCACCTCCCCATTGTCGTTGGCCTCCAAGTATCTTTCAATACACCCCCGAACCTGCCCGCACACCTCCTCACCCGCCAACAGTCCCATCGAGGCGCCACAACGGGCGCTGGTCCCTCTCCTGTCCCAACTCCCGCTCCACCCAATGCGGGGCGTGATCCGAGATGGCTATGGCCGAATATTCCGTACCCTCCACTTTCGGGATTAGCGCCCTACTCAAGATGAAAAAATCTGGGAGAAGGCTTTATGGACGTGGGAAAAAAAGGAAAATTCCCTGGCCAGTGGTCTGGCAAACCACCATGGATCCACTCCCCCCATCTGGTCCATAAACCCCCTGAGCACCTTGGCCGCAGCCGGCCCCTTACCCGTCCTGGACCTAGAACGGTCCAGTGCTGGGTCCAGCACCGTGTTGAAGTTTCCCCCCCCCCCCAATTATCAAGCTTCCTACCTCCAGATCCGGAATCTGACCCAGCATGCGTTTCATAAATCCGGCATCATCTCAATTTGGGGCATATACGTTCACCAGTACCGCCCGCACCCCCTGCAACCTACCACTCACCATCACATATCGACCTCCATTATCCGCCACAATATTCAGCGCCTCGAACGACACCCGCTTCCCCACCAGTATTGCAACCCCTCTGTTCTTCGCATCCAGCCCCGAATGAAAGACCTGCCCTACCCATCCCTTTCTCAGCCTAACCTGATCTGCCACCATCAGACGCGTCACCTGAAGCATAACCACGTCTGCCTTCAGTCCCTTTAAGTGCGCGAACACCTGGGTCCTCTTGACCGGCCCGTTCAGGCCCCTCACATTCCAAGTTATCAGCCGGATCAGGGGGCTACTTGCCCAACCCCCATGCCGACTAGCCATCTCCTTTTTTAGGCGAGCCACGTGCCCGTGCCCCCCTTCCCTCCCCCCCCCCCCCCCCCAGCTAGATCTTCATCTAGCCATTTTGCTCCCCCCATGACACTCCCATAAGTCAGCTGACTCCTGCTGACCCCGGCCTCTGCCACCATTCCATCGACCGCCCAGTGTGAGAATCCCCCCACCTCCCCGTGGCAATCAGTGTGCGCTCATCTCCAGCACCGCCTTTCCCCCCGGCCCCGCCTCTTCCCTTCCCTAGCGCGGGACAAAAGCCCGCGCTTTCCATCTGACCCGGCCCCGGACCCTCTGGCGCAGCTCCTTTTTGCGGCCTTATATGGCTGGTCCAGTTCAGTTTCTGGTCAATTTAACTCCCAAAATGTTGATAGTGGGGGAATTTAATGATGGCAATACCATTAAATTTCAAGGGCAGGTGGTTAGATGCTCCCCTGTTTGAGATGGTCAATGCAGTATTATGTGGCATGAATGTAACGTACCACTTACAGTGTACTACTGGCAAAACAAATGCCAGGGGAGCCCCCTTCAAATTTAGGTTAAGCAGTGCTTCAAGATAGCCAAGGGGTCCCAATTTGCCACGGTAATGCATTTCTATGTGACCCAATATGCTTACAAACACTTCTAATACTTTCTGTGTTACATACTGAATTTTTAGATTCAAATGAAGAATAAAATAACACAGTAAAACACACTAGGTGATTGAAAAAAATCATTGCTCCTCTTGTTCATAAGTAATTTAATTGTGTTTGTCTTGAAAAAGATGGGGGCTGATTTTGAAAAATGCCAGGAAACCTTGGTCATCTTCTTCTGCTTAGTCTGTTGATTTTGAATGCGTGCAAAACAAGTTGTCAATACAATCAAACACATTTTCAGTGTTTTCATGTGCAGTGTGAAATTCCAGAGCATCTCCACAGGCTTCACAGCATCGGCACGGGAAAAGGGCAGGCCAGCTGGTGGGCATTAATCAAAATTCTCAGGGTCATCGGCCTCCTCGACTGAAGTATGTACTGCATCTATGATGCCATAATCTATCAATTCTGTCATGCATCGTATGGTGCTGGCCACTTTCACTTAAGTTTCCATGGTTGTCACTACCAGAATCTACACACTGAGCTCTCGTAGACGAGTGAAAAGTATCTCATTATTGGGTTGATTGTCCTGTGCAGACGTAACCCATTTGAACTCAGCATGGTTGAAGCAGTTTTTGATTGCGATTTCCTAAGCCAACTTACGCACCTTTTTCAGCATCTACATGGCCTCCTGCTTCTTATTGATGGCATTGATAAGCTGAGAAATCAGCTGCAGTTGGTAGTAGGTTTTAAAGTTACTAATCAACCCCGGTCCATTAGCAGGATCTTGGCCGTTGAAGGGGGTGTCCAGCAATGAGACCTCTTAAAACTGAATAGCTAGGATGCCACTCGAGTAGTTTTACGTAAGTTAGTTTATTAAGGATTGAGATTAATTATAGAACATATACCCGGTAATCATTATTAACCATCTAACCACCTCTATTTTAGGTCATAGCAGTGATAATTTTATATAGAATTATAGAATTTACAGTGCAGGCTCATGTGGGCTCTGGCTACTCGTAGTGGCCACAATGCATGATGGGATTTAGCCTCGCTAACTTGTCCATGTGTTTGAGACACACGAGATGTGTGGTCAGCAGATTACATAGTGGACTGAGTAAACAAGTTTTATCAGTGGCCCCCAGTATCCTCTGAAACAATCCATGAAATAAAGAGGAAGCCAGTTCTGACATCCTGTCCCTAGCTGGACAATGGGGGGACAGGTTGACTGCGATATTAAGATGGGAAAAACAACTTAAAATGGACACAGAACCTTGGTATACAACAGATGACAGGGTGAGGTTAAATCATGAGTTGATCACAATTTTACTGGATAGTTTGAACAAGACAACTTCAAGGATTGGATCACGTCCAACTGCGATAGGGCTATTGATTTTTGGAAATTGTATAATTGATGTGTTTTTATCTGTGTTCAGCAGATCGATCTTGGCATTATCCAGGTCCATATCTCGTGTACACAAAACCAAGCTTGGGATAATAAAAGCTGTCTTATCCAAAGTTGTTGTGTGTCTGCTCTGTTTATTAAGCTAAGGCCCAACAATTAGGGACGAACCCCACGTTAAGGCTGGCTCAATACTCAGGCCTTGGAAAACGCTCCTTCAGCCGTGGTGTTGGGAGGCAAGAATGCTCTTCAGGCTAGCGATGTTGGTGTGCATGGGACAATTGTCTATAATGATGGAAATCTACCTTTTCTTCTATTGATACATTTTGTCCACTTTCCTGACCCGTGCCTCAGAAATGCTGGAAGTCAGTTAGGTGATTTGATTTGCCTCATACTGTGTAGGTAGTGTCTTGACTTTTGTGAAGTACCTTGGATCTTTAGCGTTCTTATCCTGATTACGGGCAGATTTGCGCTGCCATCCATGTTGATGCAGATGAGAGTAGTGGCATGTTCCTTAGATCGCTTTCCACCATTACACATGTTTTGCTTGAACATCAAAGAGCAGTCTGGCAGAAAATGATAAAACAGTCTGGTTTCATCAGGGTTAAAAATGTCTGTTGTGCATATTTAGATGAGACCACTTTGGGGCCAAGCATCTGTCATTGCTGTTGTAACGGCAGTGCCCTCGCCATGTATAATGTTGTGCCTTGTATTGAAACGGCACAGTCATCCATCGCTTCAGGTAAACTCCAAGTGTCCCAATTTCTTTGGCATGGCAACTGCCCTTCCTTGCAGGATTAATGGGGAGATGGGCACTTTCTCTGGTTTTGTACAGCTCCAACATAACTTCCCTGCTCTTATAATCTATGCTTTGACTGATAAAGGCAAGTGTTCCATGTGCCTTCTTAACTTCCCTATTAACCTGTCCTGCTACTTTCAGGGATCTGTGAACAAGCACCCAAGCTCCCTTTGTTCCTCTGAGCTTCCTAGTATCCTGCGATTCATTGAGTAATATGATAACTTGATGGTGGCATCGCCCAATCTTTTGCAATGTCCACTTCTGATTCATGCCACGGTTTTCCGCTTGGTTTATCAATTTTACTTTCTTGATCATCGACAATACTTTTAACTTTCTCACAGGTTTCATCATAGTTGCACACTTTGCAAGTTGCTTCGCAGAGAAATTTGAGCATGCTTTAGTCCAATCACTCCACTCTGATTGGTTGGTACAATCACATTCCTCTTGTTTTGGCATTATTTCTCTCTCCAGCACTGGATCAATCTCTGTGGAATTACGGAAAATTGTGGAATCCCTACGGAAGGGGGGAATTCGGCCCATTGAGCATCCTACCTAGACCCACTCCCTCACCCTGGGCTGGATTCACCGCCCTGCTGCGCCACATTTCAGTCCCGACCCACCGGCGGGATTCTCCGTTATGCCGGCCGGTCAATGGGGTTTCCCATTGTAGGGCAGCCCCACGCCATCGGGAAACCCCCGCGCGCCGGCAAAACGGAGAATCCCGTCAGTGGAGAATCCCATGCCTGATCCCCATAACCCACCTAACCTTCAGATGCTTGGATGCTAAGGGGAAATTTAGAATGGCCAATCCACCTAACCTGCACATTTTTAGACTGTGGGGAATACCAGAGCACCCGGAGGAAACCCACGCAGACTTGGGAGAAATGCAAACTCCACTCAGTCACCCAATGCTGGAATTGAACTTGAGACCCTTGTGCTGTGATGCAGTAGTGCTAATGACTGTGCCGCCTTCAATCACAGGCTTTATTCTTTAGCTTTTGCTACTCTGTCGACATGTCTGATAATTTCAGCACAAGTGGAATTTCATGTTTGAGTTTAACTCGTCAAAGTTCCATTGTTGAGGGATCTCTTTCCTTTGTCTATCACTTCCAGCTTCCCTGTTTGGCATGCAAGTAATCTTAATGTAGCTTCACTAAGTTGCTACCTCATGCCTGGTGTTGCCCCTAGTTAGCTCCTTTGCACTCTCCAATTAACCAGGGTTGATCCCTTGGCTTGATGATAATGGTAGAGAGATATGCCAGGCCATAATTATGCCATAGATTATGATTAAATACAATTCTGCTGATGGCCCACAGTGCCTTATTGATGTCCAGTTTTGATTTGCTAGATACATTCTGAAGCTATCCCTTGAATACAGTGGTAGCATCATGATGGAAGGTATCGTCATTGTGAAGATAGGACTTCTTCACAAGGACTGTGTGGTGGTCACTCCTATCAATATAGTCATGGATATATGTATCAGTGGCAGGTAGATTGGTGAGGCAAGATCCGGTAGGTGTTTCCTTCTTGATGATTCCCACATCACCTGCCTCAGGCCCAGTCTGACAGATACGTTCTTCAGCACTGATTCAGTAGTGGTACTACAGACCTCATCCAGAGTACATTCTGTGCCTTTGCCAGTGTCACTGATTCTTCCAAGTGGTGTTCAACATGGAGTACTGATTCATCAGCTGAGGGAGGACAATAGATGGCAGCACGTGGCTGAAGAGATGGTGTGAGGGGGGAGGGTTTCAGATTCCTGGGGCATTGGGACCAGTTCTGGGGGAGGTGGGACCTGTATAAATTGGACTGGTTACACCCTGACACGACCAGGACTGATGTCCTTGGAGGAGTACTTGCTGGAGCAGAGGGTTTAAACTAATATGGCATGGGGATGGGAACCGATGTAAGGATTCAGAGCAGGGAAATCAAGAACAAGAGACAAAGACAGAAAGGAAAATAAGAAATGCCATAGGCAGAGAAATCAAAGGCCGGAATCAGATATGGACACAGTAAAAATAGTAGTAACAGGACAAGGAACGTTAAAAGAACTCCTCCTGCTTCTATTTTCTATGTTCCTACAATCAGCAGCAGGTTTTCTTGACCATGTTTGACTTGATGCCATGAGACTTCATGGAGTTCAAAGTCAATGTTGAGGACTCCCAGGACAACTTCCTCTTGACTGTATACCACTGTGCTGCACCTTTGATGGGTCTGTCCTGACTTTGGGCCAGGAATGGTGACGGTGATGTTTACAACATTGTCTGTAAGGTATGATTCTGTGAGTATGATTATATCAAGCTGTTCCTTGACTAGTCTGTGATACAGCTCTCCCAATTTGCCAGATGTTAATAAGGGTGAGCTAAAATATTACATTTAATGTATATATTACACACAGATGTAAGCTTAGCACTACTGCCTCACAGCGCCAGAGACTTGGGTTCGGTTCCAGCCTTGGGTGACTCTGTGGATTTTGTATGTCTTGCCAGTTTCTGCGTCGGTTTCTTTCGGGTGCTCTGGTTTCCTCACAGTGTCCAAAGATGTGCAGATTAGGTGGATTGGCCATGAACAATGATTGGGGTCACAGGGATAGAATGGGAGAGTGGACCTAGGTAGAGTGTACTTTTGGAGTGTCAGTGCAGATTCAATGGACCAAATGGCCTCCTTCTGCACTGTATTATTCTATGTATTTCAAATCAGATAGGGCAGCACGGTGGAGCAGTGGTTAGCACACTGCCTCACGGCGCCGAGGTCCCAGGTTCGATCCTGGCTCCAGGTCACTGTCCGTGTGGAGTTTGCACATTCTCCCCATGTTTGCATGGGTTTCGCCCCCACAACCCAAAGATATGCAGGGTAGGTGGATTGACCACGCTAAATTGCCCCTTAATTGGAAAACATTAATTGGGTACTCTAAATGTTTTTAAAAATCAGATATTTAATTTCACCACTCTGGATCCTGTCAGTAATATTTACCCTGAACAGCTAACAGCAATAATTATCATTTTTCCTCTTGCTGCTAACCCCAGATAATATTCCACATATCAGTAATGGGACTAATAAATTATCTTTATTACTTGATCAACAAGGGTTCACAGAATCAATTATTGCAATAATCATTAATTTACGATTAAACTGGGGCAATGCACCAAAAAGCAACCTCTGGTCTAACCAAACTATCTAATGGGTTCTAAATAAGTCTATGTCAATGTGCACTTACAAATAGCAATGTGTGGAATTTCCTAGCGATCTGCTATTGGGATGGAACATAAATCAAATATGCAGCCTCAAAGAAGGCAGAACTTTTGAGTTTATGTACAATGCACCCAAATCCCCTTGATATATAATGAATGTCCTCCTGCCCGAACACATCTCTGCTGTAATATCGGTCCCAGCCCCAAAACCGTAGGCATCAGTCTCCTGCAATTGTCCTTACTCAGAGACTATCTACAGATTACAACCAGACTTTTAGGCACAGCAGGAACAGCAATTTTATTGCAATTTCTTGAGCTTTCCTTAAAATGCGTCTGCTCACTGAGACTTGCACTCTCGCGTTTGCTTCTTTTAATGCATAAATGTGGCATAAGTCACCTTTAAAAAAATCAAAAGTTTCCCAATTTCAGATTTTAAAACATGATCTGCCAACTTTGCATTAATGATGGCTAGACAAGTTAATTTTTGCACTCAAGGGTTTCCGGTGCTTTCCTTGGGCCCCGATTATTTACATTGAGTTGTGGGCATGTTTTCAAGCCCATTCTGAAAATGAAATGAAAATCGCTTCGAAAGTAGGCTTCGAATGAAGTTACTGTGAAAAGCTCCTAGTCGCCACATTCCAGCGCCTGTTCGGGGAGGCTGGTACAGGAATTGAACCGTGCTGCTGGCCTGCCTTGGTCTGCTTTAAAAGCCAGCGATTTAGCCCTGTGCTAAACCAGCCTTTCTAATGAGGTTCACGTGAAACTGCACTGACAGAATGGACGCGGGAAGGTGTGCACTTTCAGACTACCTTGCAGATTGCGCCCAAGGAAAAGATCCAGGCCCATTTTTGAAATATGACCTTGAGGAGCTTGTCTTTTGGTACCTTCTGAGAAGCTATATACTATAAAACAAGCTACAGACAAAACAAACAGGTGATTCAGAAACAGCTCCTTCAGTGAAGTACTTTGCACGCTTCCCATTGTTCAACATTCACGAGAAGCTGAGGGCAAGGTTCAACCTTCTCAATTAACAAAGTGCAGGTTCGAAGTGGACATCTCAAAGTAACGGGAACGACCCTACCCCGATTGAACTGAAGCAACGTTTTGATCAGTGTCACCCCGCCCCCCATCACCCTCTATAACTTTTCCCTCTCGTTTACCAGGTTTGCATTTCGATTGCAGCTCTTGCATTGCGCTTTTAACTTCCTTTCTTTGAAAGGTAGCATTTCCCACCTGCGCTTTCTATTTAAGCAGTTCTGCGTGCTTCATTGCGGAGGAAGCAAAATGCCCATCCTTTGAACATATTCATAATTTGGCCTGATTAGTTAGAGACTGTCCACTCACGCTCGGCGGAGGACATGTCTTCCGCAAAACCCAGATTTGTTTGGAAAGCAGGGCAGAATCTTGGGAAACAGAGCCTGCTATATATATATTTTTCCGTCGTTGATTTTCTCCAACAGGGGTGAGTTTGCCTGTGGCTGCGGGTCCATTGAGAGTGTGAGGTGTTTACAGGTCCCTCAGTAGATGGAGTGAGACGGAGAAGCACACACACACATTTCCCCCTGGACCATCTCTTTGCCGCAGCTGCTTGTTGCTGTGTCTTGGAATTCATTTCGGGGAGTTACATTATTTCGGGTCAGCGGTGCTCATCCTCTTTAATGTGAGGCTCCAGCGGCCACATCCTGAGCGGGATCGGCCACGCAACACGTTCCCCGCGTCCGCAGCTGCCAGCTTTCCCCCCACTCCCCGCCAAATAAGTCTCTTCAAATCGCGGCGGCTCTTCAGGTACCGAAAACACTCTTGGGTTTCCCTCAATCGTCGTGACCCGACCGTCACAAAATGTTGACAAAAAACGCAATGGCTTAAGATCACGCAGGTAACTAGTTCTGACTTTTATTAGTTGTTGTCGCGGAGTTAAAATCGCCGGACTGTCTGAAAAAGTGTCATTGCTAAATCTCACGGGCGAGCGTATTGTTGTTTATTTTATGTAAAGTTTGAGGCGGCTGTGTGTTTTGACGGTGCCTGTGTCTCGCTGTCTGGATTGTGTGTAACAACAGCAGCAGCAACAGCTGCATTACAGGCGATCTCGCTTTCGCAGCCGTGATCTTATCCTTTGCAAACAGGGCACGTCAAATAATAAAAATAAAATGCCAGGGTCTGGTCGGCGTTGCTTGCTCCGGGGAACTTGCTCAGTCTCCCGGCGCCTGGTTGCTGCTCGCTGTGCGCGCCTCACCATCTCTCGCCTGGGTGCAATAAAATGCCATCCTTTGACTGGATTATCCCCCTCTTTTTGTTTTAATCAGCGTATTGAGACCTTCAATAAATAGGCCACCCATTTTATGGGCGCTGCAATGATTGGGGCATGACATATTGTCTTCTGTTCTGCTTCACCTGATGCTAAAAGTGCACGTTAACCGAAAACATTAGCGACGCCGTGCAATTCGCCTTGCTTTTAAGAAGCATTGAGCACGGCGGGTGAACAGGTTGGGTTTCTCATCTCTCCACAGTGCCCTGGATGTTGTATTGACTTCCTGTTGTTCTTGTGAAGTTGGAGGTACAGTGAGTGCTCTTCAGTTGCAGAAGTTGGCAGTAGCAAAGGAAGTGACTGAGGGAAAGATTTTATTCCCCCAGAGGTTAAGGGATTTTGTCATTTAAAAAAAAAATCAAATTCAACTTCAAAAACTCAGTTCATTGTATTTTCAAGACCTCCCGTCTCATCTGAAAGCAAAATCATTGAAATGAGTTTGACGCGCGACTTTGTTGGCAAACATGTATGTCACCATCAAATCATCAACCTCCACACAGATGTCAAAGGATTTCAAATTCTTTTGAAGTGTTATTCAAACAAAGATCACAACACCTCTAATTGTTAAAGGAGCAATGCTACATCATTGGGGAATTTTCCTGGAACCAGCCAAAAAAACTTGCTCCAGATTCAGAGGAAATACTTCCATTTCAGTTCGTTTAAATTCAGAGATAAATTTAAATCTGTTATACCCTAACCAGTCTAATTTGCTATTTTAATTTTAAATCTTAAAATTATGAAAACAGGTAGAGTGATGCTCGTGAAGCCATTGTGACGAGAAGTGCCTTCCCAGGTGTTTTATCAGATGACAATGCTCCTTTAAGACTGACATGCTGGGACCCTAAGTGACTGTATTCTTTTTGTCCTAGTTGGAGAAGCTGTGGCGGTGAGGAATGCTCTTAACAAATCCCTGTCATGGCCCCTGGGATTGTCTACTCACCTCTCTTCACTTGGTGCCTACTTTTCGCCATCGTCTGCTTTCCTTGTTCTGTGTCCCAGAAAGACACCACCAATGCGCCTGAGTCACTGCCCACGGTCACTGGTGCTGCCTCCACCTCTGAATATTCATACCCTGATTACAGGGGCAAAGGTTGTGTGGACGAGAATGGGTTTGTGTACGAAATTGGAGAGGAATTCACACCAGGTCCAGCTGCTTGCCCATGTGTCTGTACTGAAGATGGTCCACTGTGTGTCAAACCTGAGTGCCCTAGTCTGCATCCTCGCTGCATCCGAGTGGACACCAGCCGGTGCTGCCCCGAGTGTAAGGAAATGAAGAATTACTGTGAATTTCGAGAAATGAAATATAAACAATTGGAGGAATTTATGGTAAGAAAAAAGCTCTTGCCTTCATCTGCTGTTTTGTCTTTTGTCCTTTCAATCATAAAATTATTTTATCCGTAATATTTTGTTCATCTACACTTCTCCATTTCAAATATTTATTATTTAATCTTCATCTATTTTGCCCAATTGTTGCCTGTAGAGCTATCTTAAACTGAGGTATGGGTGTTGGCCAATGTTTGGAACCTTGAACAAGCAGCCATTACTCATGTGTGAACTTTGACCACAACTGCAAGTCGGCTGTTCAATTATGGGGCACATTGTAGCTGCTACAATCTATTTTCAGTCAACATCCCAAATGTTATTTGCAGGTATTGATTGGGCTGAACCTTGGGTAATGTTTCTGTTTGCTTCAAGGGGAGCAAAAATTGCCAAGTGCCATGTGTCCATCATTGCACAATTTCAGCATATTACTTTGCAGCAATAAACATTAAGAAATGCTTTGGAATCAAATGAACTAATAATGACAGTTGATTTCCCTTCTGAAGCAGTCACAGGAACTAGGAATAAATAAAACGTGCATAGAGAACACAATGCTTTTTAGTCAGTAAAAATTGTTTCGTTTCCACGTTTCATACATTACTTATGTTTAAATATTTTAATATAATATCACCTTGGCTATAATCGTTACTTGTTTTTCAACAGCTGTCATTTTATTGTGTGTTACTGTACACATTATCAAAAAGAATCGTATTGTGCCCTGTTATGATTATGTTAATCCTACTGTTACGCCAAAGTGCTTTTTTTCTGGCTTAGACAAGAGCAGTTAACAAAGCACACAAGGATGTGATTCCAAATAGCTACACAATCAGGATCTGAATGAGGCAACAAAAATGAATTTACAGGTGTTGGCTACACAGTTTCATTTAACCTGTCAGTTGTTAAATATCATAGTTGAAGTGGGATATGATACTTAGTGGTTAAGCTTTGTACCTTTTATTTCTCCCTCTAGGATGCCCTCTGAATATTTAGAATAGGAACCAGCAAATATAATTTCCTTTTGCATTAGTATGATGTTTAGAGCCACACAGTAATTGATGTACAATTGTGTACAAATAGCACATAATTTTCTTGGATGAGATTCTGGACTAATGTAGCATGAGTATCAAATTGGAATGGTTGATGGCCTTTGCTTTATGAGTAATCATGCCAACGAGCATAGTCACAAGAAGCGCATCCCTGGCGAGGGACTGTCTCACTGCCAATAGAATAGAATTGACCATGAATGATGTGGTTAGTGATACTCTTATTGCTGTGACTAAATCTGGAAACCAGTTGAAGCTAAAGTCCATATTCTATTTCAGTGAAATTTTAAAACATGTCTCTTCGATGTTGCTTTCAGCCATCATCCCTATCTATCTACTCAACTTTTTGTCTTTGGTTATTATTTAAGTGTAATCTGTTATTGATCTGTTGAAATGGGGCATTGGTAAACCAGTGAAGATGTCTGTTAGGTATGGAGAGAGTGGACTTCCGGTTGCGGCTTTGCGGAGCTAAGTCGCACACTCGGCAGCTCCCGCTAAAAACGGACTTTTGGGCTCTTTCAGGGCCCCCAACGGCATTTTTACGACGTTTCCCGGTGTGGGAAGGAGATTGCAATAGTTCCCCGACAGTGTATGGCTTGGACCAGGAGCGGGGTGACTAAAAAAGTGGTGGTGAACCCAAAGAAGGTGCGAGGGAAGAAGAGCAAAATGGCGGCGGGCGGGGACCAGGCAGCGTGGATGCAGTGGGCGCAGGAGCAGCAGGAGGTTATCCAATGCTGCTTCAGGGAGATTAAAGCGGACCTGCTGGAGCCGAGAAAGGCTTATATAGAGAAGCTGCTGGAGACCCAGACGGCCCAGGGGGTGGCGATCCGCGAGGTCTGACAAAAGGTCTCCGACAACGAGGACGAGATCTTAGGCTTTGCGGTAAAGGTGGAGGCGCACGAGGCGCTCCACAAGAAATGGCAGGAACGGTTCGAGGAGATGGAGAATTAGTCGAGGCGGAAGAATTTGCGGATTCTGGGACTCCCGGAGGGGCTGGAGTGGTCGGACGTGGGGGCCTATGTGGTCACCATGCTAAATTCGCTGATGGCAGCGGGGTCCTTCCAGGGGCCCCTGGAGCTGGAAGGGGCCCATAGCGTGCTGGCGAGGAGGCCCAAGGCTAACGAGCCGCCGCGGGCGGTGCTGATGCGGTTTCATCGGTTCGCTAATCGGGAGTGCGTGCTCATGTGGGCCAAGAAAGAGAGGAGCAGTAGATGGGAGAACGCGGAGGTTCGAATATATCAGGACTGGAGCGCGGAGGTGGGAAGAAGAGGGCCGGGTACAACAAGGCGAAGGCGGTGCTGCACAGGAAGGGGATGAAGTTTGGCATGCTGCAGCCGGCACGACTGTGGGTCACCTACAAGGACCGGTACCATTATTTTGAGTCTCCGGAGGAGGTGTGTGCCTTTGTCCAGGCCGAGAAACTGGACACAAACTGAGGGTCGGGATAGGTGGTCGGGGATTGTTGTTGGGGTGTTACACTTTGAGGGGGGGTTCTTTGCTCTTATTTCTGTTTGGTTCGATGAGGGTGGTTGGGGTGGGTTGGGTACTGTTTTGGTTGGGTCTGTCGGGTGGGCTCTTGGAGGGGGGTAAGTAAATGGAGTAGGGATGGATGGCCGGTAGGGGGGATGGGGCCCCGTGGAGGAGGGTGAGGCCCGAATCGGGGATGAGGCCCGAATCGGGGGTGAGGGGACTGGGCCTGTAAAAGGAGCGGCGACAGGGGTGGTGGGGATGGGCAGGTGGAAAGCGTGGGCTTTTTCCGGCGCTGAAGGCTGGAAGGGGCGGGGGCGGGGAAGCGAGGGATGCTTCCCGCGCTTGGGATGGAAGGGGGAGGCGGAGAGCCTGTGGCTGGGCAATGGAGGAGGAGGATATGTCCCACAATGGGAGGAGTCGAAGGAGAGTCAGGAGTAGCCGGGGTCAGCAGGAGTTAGCTGACTTGCGGGAGTGCAATGGGGGGAGTAAAGCAGCTAGGAGGGATCCTAGCTGGGTGGGGGGGGGGGGGGAAGGACCGGACGGACGGACGGACTGGGTTGCTGCTGCCGTGGTCAAGGGGGAGCTGGAGCGAGTAGAGGGGGATGGGATGGGACGGGGGTCTGCCGCCGTGGGGAACGGGCCGGGCGTGGGGTGCGGGCGCGTGGCTGTCCAAGGAGGGGTTATGGCTAGTTGGCGGGAAGGGGTGTGGGTGGCCCCCCGATCCGGCTGATAACCTGGAATGTAAGGGGACTGAACGGGCTGGTCAAGCGGGCCCGGGTGTTCGCGCACCTGAAGGGGCTGAAGGCGGATGTGGTCATGCTCCAGGAGACACACCTGAAGGTGTCAGACTAGGTAAGTTTGAGGAAGGGGTGGGTAGGTCAAGTGTTTCACTCGGTTGGGTGCCAAAAATTGGGGGGTGGCGATCTTGGTGGGAAAGCGGGTGTCGTTCGAGGCGTCGAGCATTGTGGCAGACAATGGCGGTAGGTACGTAATGGTTAGTGGTAAGCTGCAGGGAGAGCGGGTGGTACTGGTCAATGTGTATGCCCAGAACTGGGACGATGTGGGTTTTATGCGGCGCATGTTGGGTCGGATCCCGGATTTGGAAGTGGGGGCCTGATAATGGGGGGGTCTGTAACACGGTGTTGGGTCTGGCACTGGATCGCTCCAGGTCTAGGACGGGTAGGAAGCCGGCGGCGGAGGGGGTTTATGGACCAGATGGGAGGGGTGGACCCTTGGAGATTTGCAAAGCTGGGGCCTAGGGACTTTTCATTCTTCTCGCAAGTCCATAAGGCTTATTCTCGGATCGACTTCTTTGTTATGAGTAGGGCGCTGATAGCGAGAGTAGAGGATACCGAGTACTCGGCGATAGCCATTTCGGATCACGCCCCGCATTGGGTAGACCTAGAGCTGGGGGAGGAGAGGGACCAGCGCCCGTTGTGGCGCTTGGCGGTGGGGCTGTTGGCGGACAAGGAGGTGAGTGAGCGGGTCCGAGGAAGCATAGAGAGATACCTGGGGGCCAACGATAACGGGGAGGTCCGAGTGGGGATGGTATGGGAGGCGCTGAAGGCGGCGGTTAGGGGAGAGCTGATCTCCATTAGGGCCCACAAGGAGAGGAAAGAGCAGTGGAAGAGGGTGAGGCTGGTGGGGGAGATGGTGAGGGTAGACAGGAGGTATGCGGAGATGCCGGAGGAGGGACTGCTGAGGAAGAGGCGTAGCCTCCAGGCCGAATTTGACCTGTTGACCACCAGGAAGGCGGAGGTGCAGCGGAGGAAGGCCCAGGGGGCGATTTATGAGTATGGGGAAAAGGCAAGTCGTATGCTAGCACATCAGCTTCGGAAGCGGGACGCAGCTAGGTAGATCGGGGGAGTTAAAGATAGGGGAGAGAGTGTGGTACGGAGTGGGGTTGGCATCAATGGGGTCTTCAGGGACGTTTATGAGGAATTATATCAGTCCGAGCCCCCACGGGAGGAGGGAGGGATGGGCCGCTTTCTGGACCAAGTGAGGTTTCCGAAGGTGGAGGAGGGATGGTAGCAGGATTGGGGGCCCCGATTGGGGTGGAGGAGCTGGCCAAAGGGATAGGGAGCATGCAGGCGGAGAAGGCACCGGGGCCGGATGGTTTCCCGGTCGAATTCTACAAGAAATATGTGGACCTGTTGGGCCCCTTGCTAGTTAGGACCTTCAATGAGGCAAGGGATGGTGGCGGCTTTGCCCCCGACGATGTCCCGGGCACTGATCTCCTTGATCCTCAAGCGGGACAAGGATCCCCTGCAGTGCGGGTCTTACAGGCCGATTTCGTTGTTAAATGTAGATGCCAAGGTGCTGGCGAAGTTCTTAGCCACGAGAGTTGAGGATTGTGTGCTGCAGGTGATCCACGAAGACCAGACGGGATTCGTGAAGGGGAGGCAGTTGAACGCGAATGTGCCGAGGCTCCTGAATGTTATTATGATGCCGGCGGGGGAGATGGAGATAGTGGTGGCGATGCACGCTGAGAAGGCCTTGGATAGGGTAGAGTGGGGGTGCTTGTGGGAGGTGCTGAAGAGGTTCAGGTTTGGGGAGGGGTTTGTTAGATGGGTTAGGTTGTTGTACGAGGTCCCGATGGCGAGTGTGGCCACGAACAAGAGGAGGTCTGAGTACTTTCGGTTGCATCGAGGGACGAGGCAGGGGTGTCCCGTGTCCCCCCTGCTCTTCGCACTGGCGATTGAACCCCTGGCTATGGCACTGAGGGGGTCGAGGAACAGGAGGGTGTTGGTGCGGGGCGGGGAGGAGCATAGGGTGTCGCTCTATGTGGACGACTTGCTGCTATATGTGGCGGACCTGGTGGGGGGAATGCCGGAGGTAATGAGGATCCTCAGGGATTTCTCAGGGTACAAGCTCAACATGGGGAAGAGCGAGTTGTTCGTGGTTCACCCAAGGGACCAGGAGAGGGGGATTGGCGAGCTCCCACTAAAAAGGGCGGAGAGGAGCTTCAGGTACTTGGGGGTCCAGGTGGTCAGGAGCTGGGGGAGTTCAAGAGGTGGGACGCGCTGCCGCTGTCCCTGGCGAGTAGGGTGCAGTCAGTTAAGATGACGGTGCTCCCAAGGTTTTTGTTCTTGTTCCAGTGCCTCCCCATTTTTATCCCGAAGGTCTTCTTTGGGCGGGTCAACAGGAGCATAACGGGGGTTGTGTGGGCGCGAGGGACTCTGAGGGTGAGAAGGGTGTTCCTGGAGCGGAGCAGGGATGCGGGGGGGGGGTCTGGCACTGCCCAAACTGTGTGGGTACTACTGGGCTGCCAATGTCACGATGGTGCGCAAGTGGGTGATGGAGGGGGCTGCATGCAAGAGGCTGGAGACGGCGTCTTGAGGGTACAAGTCTGGAGGCGCTGTCAACGGCACCGCTGCCGTTCCCTCCAATGAGGTATACCATGAGCCTGGTAGTGGCAGCTGCCCTCAAAATCTGGGGGCAGTGGAGGCGGCACAGGGGGGAAGTTGGGGCCTTGGTGTGGACCCCCATATGGGGGAACCATCAGTTTGTCCCAGGGAGAACAGATGGAGGGTTTTCGGGGTGGCACAGGGCAAGGATAAGAAGATTGGGGGACCTGTTGATGGACGGGAAGTTTGCGAGCCTGGGTGAACTGGAGGAGTATGGGCTCCCCCCGGGAACACCTTCAGATATTTACAGGTAAGGGCGTTTGCCAGGCGGCAAGTAGTGGAATTCCCGTGGCTGCTGCCACGCATAGTACAGGACAGGGTGCTCTCGGGGGGCGGGGGGGGGGGGGGGGGGGGCGGGGCTGGGGAGGGGAAGATCTCGGAAACTTACCAGGTGATGCAGGAGGAGGAGGAGGCCTTGGTGGTGGAGTTGAAAGGTAAGTGGGAGGAGGAGATTGAAGAGGGGACGTGGGCAGATGTCCTAGGGAGGGTGAACTCTTCTTCTTCGTGCGCGAGGCTCAGCCTCATACAGTTTAAGGTGCTGCACAGGGCACACATGACCCGGACAAGGATGAGCCGGTTCTTTGGGGGAGAGGACAGTTGTGTTAGGTGCTCAGGGAGCCCAGCAAATCACACCCATATGTTCTGGGCATGCCCAGCGCTGGAGCAATTTTGGAAGTGCGTAGCGAGGACGGTGTCGGGGGTGGTAGGATCCAGGGTCAGGCCGGCCTGGTGGCTCGCAATATTTGGGGTTGCAGGGGAGCCGGGAGTGCAGGAGGCGAAAGAGGCCGTATTCTGGCCTTTGCGTCCCTGGTAGCCCGGCAAAGGATTCTTCAGTGGAGGGATGCGAGGCCCCCAAGCGTGGAATCCTGGATCAACGATATGACGGGGTTTATTAAATTGGAGAGGGTGAAATTCGCCTTAAGGGGATCGGTATAAAGGTTCTTTAGGCGGTGGCAACCGTTCTTGGACTTCCTGGTAGAATGGTAGACAATGGTCAGCAGCAGCAACCCTGGAGGGGGGGGGGGGTTCTATTTTATTTTTGTTTATTTACCCTGGGGGATCTGAGGGGGTGTATATATTTGCTATGTTTGCTTTGTGTTAACTCGGGGTGTTAATTTATTATTTATGTATAGGGGGGAGGGGGTACGGGGGTTGTTTTAATTTGTTCTGTATTTAATTTTACTGGGTTTCTTTTTCATTCTGTTGTTGATATTTTGTGAAAACCCTAATAAAAATTATTTTTAAAAAAAGATATGGAGAGAGCAATATATTGACCCAATGAGGTGTTGCCGAAACAGGGATCAATCTGTGCTCATGTTGAAAGAAGAAGCAGTGCATGCTACACATACAGTTATGAACCACTTTTTATTCTTCATTCATTGGGTGTAGGCATCATTTACTACTGCCCATCTCTAATTGCCCTTGAGAAGTTGGTTGCATGCGTGCTTCTTGAACCGCTGCTGTCCATGTGTTGTGCGAACATCCACAGTACTGTTCGAAACAGAGTTCCAGGATTTTGAACCAATAACAGTGAAGGAACGGCAATATCGTTCCAAGTCAGAATGGTGTGGGATTTGGAGGGAAACCTGCAGGTGGTACTGTTTTCCCTGTATCGGCTGTCCTTGTCCTTCTAGGTGGTAGGTGTTATGTATTTGGAAGGTGCTGTCGAAGGAGTCTTGGTGTGTTGCTGCAGTGCATTTTGTGGATACACACTGCTGCCATGGTGCATCAGTGGTGGAGGGAGTGGATGTTTGTTGTATTGGATTGGGTACCTTTCAGGTGGGCTGCTGTGTCATGGATGGTGTTGAACTTCTTGAGTATTGTTGGAGCTGCATTCATCCAGTGTAGAGCATTCCATTACATTCCAGACTTGTACCTGGTAGATGGTGGACAAAATTTGGGGAGTCGGGCAGTGATATACTTCCGACAGAATTCCCAGCCTCTAATCTGCTCTTGTAGTCATTGCATTCATATGGCTGGTCCAGTTCAATTACAGGTCAATGTTCACTCCAGGATGTTAATGGTGGGAGATTCAGCAATGGTAATTCCCTTGAAGGTCAAGCGAGTTGATTAGATTCTCTCTTATTGAAAATTGTCTTTGGCAATTGTGTGGCATTACTTGCAATTACTTGCCATGTATAAGCTCAAACCTGAATATTGTCCAGGCCTTGTTGTATCTGGACATGGACTGCTTCACTAGTTGAAGAGTTGTGAATGGTCAAGAATATATGAAATCATCCTTGAACATCCCTATTTCGGATCTTATGATGAAAGGAAGATCATTGCTGAACCAGCTGAAGATAGTTGGGCCTAGGACATTACCCCGAGGAACTCCTGCAACAATGTCCTGGAACTAAGATGATTGACACCCAACAACCACAACCACTTTCATTTGTGCCAGGTATGACTCCAACCAGTGGAGAGTTTTGTCCTAATTCCCATTGACTCCAGTTTTGCTAGGTCTACTTGCTGCTACATTCAGCCAAATGTGGCCTTGATGTCAAGTGCAGTCACTCTCACCTCACCTCTGAAGTTCAGTTCTTTTGTCCATGTTTGACCAAGGCTGTAATGAGGGCAAGAGCTGAGTGATCCTGGCGGAACATAAACTGAGTGTCAGTGAACAGGTTATTGCTGGGCAAGGGCAGCATGGTAGCATTGTGGATAGCACAATTGCTTCACAGCTCCAGGGTCCCAGGTTCGATTCCGTCTTGGGTCACTGTCTGTGCGGAGTCTGCACATCCTCCCCGTGTGTGCGTGGGTTTCCTCCGGGTGCTCCGGTTTCCTCCCACAGTCCAAAGATGCGCAGGTTAGGTGGATTGGCCATGATAAATTGCCCTTAGTATCCAAAAATTGCCCTTAATGCCGGGTGGGGTTGCTGGGTTGTGGGGATGGGGTGGAGGTGTTGACCTTGGGTAGGGTGCTCTTTCCAAGAGCCGGTGCAGACTCGATGGGCCAAATGGCCTCCTTCTGCACTGTAAATTCTATGATAAGTGCCTCTTGATTGCACTGTTGATGACCCCTTCCATCAATTTACTGATGATTGAAAGTGGACTGATGGGGCAGTATTTCGCAGAGTTGGATTTGTCGTGCTTTTTATGTACAGAACATGCCTCGGCAATTTTCCACATTGCCAGGTAGATGCCAATGTTATTTCTGTACTTGAATAGTTTGGCTAGTGGCATAGCAAGTGCTGGAGCACAGGTCTTCAGTGCTATTGCCAGAATGTTATCAGGGCTCGTAGCTTTTGCAATATCCAATGTCTCTTGATATTGTGTGGAATGAATCAAATTGGCTGAAGACTGGCATCTGTGATGCTGGGAACCACTGGAGAAGGCGGAGAATTTTCTTTGGCACTTATGTGGCGCCATTGTTAATTGCCACTTATCAGCTCAAGCCTGAATATTGTCCAGGTCTTGCAGCATATGGTCATAGATTGCTTCAGTATCTGAGGAGTTGCAAATTGTCCTGAACATTGTAAAATCCTCCATAAACATCCCACTTCTCACCTTATGATGAAGAGAAGATCATTGTTGAAACAGCTGAAGATAGTTGGGTCTCGGACATTATATCATGAAGCACGCTGATGTTATCTGCGATGGTTTCCAAACTTGGAATGTTGGTTCGTGGGGTGTATAGTTTTGTTTTGGGTTCCGGAGACAAGTGAAACCCCAGTGAAAATGAACAGTTATCGTGTAACAAATATGAAAGACTATTTAAATAAAGAAAAGACAAATACACACAAAATTATTCTAATTTCATGCAATTATGATGTATGAATTACTAAACACACACAGTTTATATAGAACCACTCATGTTGATGCAACAGTGAAGAAAGCCCAATATCTCTACTTCCTACGGAAGCTAAAGAAGTTCGACATGTCTGCATCTACTCTCACAAACTTCTACAGATGTGCCATAGAGAGCATCCTATCCAGCTGCATCACAGCCTGGTATGGCAACTGCTCAGCCCAAGATCGCAAGAAACTGCAGAGTGTGGTGAACTCAGCCCAATGCATCACACAAGTTTGCCACCCTCACATTGATTCTGTCTACACCTCCTGCTGCTTCAGGAAGGCAGACAGCATTATCAGAGACCCATCCCACCCAGGCTTTGCCTTCTTCCCGACCCTTCCATCAGGCAGAAGATACAGAAGTCTGAAGACCCGCACATCCAGACATATGAACTGCTTCTTCCCCAAGGCTACTAGACTCCTCAACGACTCTCCCCCCAGACTGATCTGTTCCCTGAAAGAACACTATTCACGGCGCCCTATGCTGTTCTTGCTCATGTATTTGCTTTGTTTTGCCCCTTGTTCCGCACTGTAACCAATCACTGTTTGTTGATGTGCCATTTGTCAATGTACTCTGTCGATTATTTTTTTTGTCTACTATGTACGTACTGTGTACGTTCCCTTGTCTGCAGAAAAATACTTTTCACTGTACTTCGGTACATGTGACAAATTAAATCAAATATCTACGTACGGTACGGTAGCATAGTGGTTAGTACAATTGCTTCACAGCTCCAGGGTCCCAGGTTCGATTCCCGGCTTGGGTCACTGTCTGCGCAGAGTCTGCACGTTCTCCCCGTGTCTGCGTGGGTTTCCTCCGGGTGCTCCGGTTTCCTCCCACAGTCCAAAGATGTGCAGGTTAGGTGGATTGGCCATGCTAAATTGCCCTTAGTGTCCAAAAAGGTTAGATGTAGTTACTGGGTTACAGGGATAGGGTGGAGGAGTGGGCTTAGGTAGAGTGCCCTTTCCAAGGGCCGGTGCAGACTTGATGGGCCGAATGGCCTCCTTCTGCACTGTAAATTCTATGAATCTGCGATATCTTAACTCCTGAAGACTCACCCATTTCCACAAACAACATCCAAATTAAATAACCAGCTTATAATTACTGTACAATACATGGATGATACTCAAGTCTGGGAAACATCATTTCCTGGTCCAGCAAAGATATTTAAAACTGCTGTTACGAAGGCTTTTTGCACTGCCTTGGCTCTAAGACGCTTGTTTCATGTAAACTTGACCTCTGGGTTGCTAGCTGGAAAACTAGCTTTCAGGCTTGGTGGCTAAAAACTGGCTCGCCTGCTTTCTGAAACTGCTAGATGTTAACTGCCTCTTAGTTTTCTGATCATCTGGTCAATTATACCTTAGTTCCTCTCTGATTATGCTTTCTGTGTATACAGCTGTCTACCTTTATCAACGTTTCGACTACACATTAACATATGTATACCTTATTGATCTTCCCATTCGCCTATAAGCTGTTTATCCTCATAAGCTATTCACACCTGATTATTATCTAAACTGCCTTCTGATCTCATTGTTGAACGGATGCATATCAATGGGGCCTTTTGATTACTGTCTACTGCTGTCTCCAGGCAGATTTCTACCTGTTGCTGGACATCTCACATCCTATTATGTCTTGTTCACTTTGTTTTCTTGCTATTGCTAGGCACATTCATGACAATTACCCTGAGGAACTCCTGAATGGATATTCTGGGACTGAGATCATTGGCCGCCAAGAATCACACTCATCTTCTTTTGTGCTAGTTATGGCTAACCAGTGGAGAATTTTCCCCCAGTCCCTTCAGTTTTGCCAAGTATCCTTGTTGCCATACTCAGTGAAATGGTGCCTTGATGTCAAGGGCAGTCACTTACCTTTTATTCTTTTATGTGATGTGGGAACTGCTAGTAAGGCCAGCATGATTGATCTCCAACCACAACCATCTTCCTTTGTGCAAAGTATGACTCGAACCAATGGAGAGCTTTGCCTCTGATTCCCATTGATTTCAGTTTGGATTGGATTGGATCTGTTTATTGTCAAGTGTACCGAGGTACAGTGAAAAGTATTTTTCTGCGAGCAGCTCAACAGATCATTAAGTACATGGGAAGAAAAGGGAATAAAAGAAAATACATAATAGGGCAACACAAGGTATACAATGTAACTACATAAGCACTGGCATCGGATGAAGCATACAGGGTGTAGTGTTAATGAGGTCAGTCCATAAGAGGGTGATTTAGGAGTCTGGTACAGCGGGGAAGAAGCTGTTTTTGAGTTTGTTCGTACGTGTTCTCAGACTTCTGTATCTCCTGCCCGATGGAAGAAGTTGGAAGAGCGAGTAAGCCGGGTAGGAGTGGTCTTTGATTATGCTGCCTGCTTTCCCCAGGCAGCAGGAGGTGTAAATGGAGTTAATGGATGGGAGGCAGGTTCGTGTGATGGACTGGGCGGTGTTCCCGACTCTCTGACGTTTCTTGAGGTCCAGGGCCGAGCAGTTGCCATACCAGTCTGTGATGCAGCCAGATAGAATACTTTTTATGGTGCATCTGTAAAAGATGGTAAGGGTTAATGTGGACATGCCGAATTTCCTTAGTTTCCTGAGGAAGTATAGGCGCTGTTGTGCTTTCTTGGTGGTAGCGTCGACGTGGGTGGACCAGGACAGATTTTGGAAGATGTGCACCACTAGGAATTTGAAACTGCTAACCATCTCCACCTCGGCCCCGTTGATGCTGACAGGGGTGTGTATAGTACTTTGCTTTCTGAAGTCAATGACCAGCTCTTTAGTTTTGCTGGCATTGAGGGAGAGATTGTTGTCGCTGCGCCACTCTATTAGGTTCTGTATCTCCCTCCTGTATTCTGACTCGTCGTTATTCGAGATCCGGCCCACTATGGCCGTATCGTCAGCAAACTTGTAGATGGAGTTGGAACCAAATTTTGCCACGCTGTCGTGTGTACAGGGAGTAGAGTAGGGGACTAAGTACGCAGCCTTACGGGGCCCCGGTATTGAGAACTATTGTGGAGGAGGTGTTGTTGTTCATTCTTACTGATTGTGGTCTGTTGGTCAGAAAATCGAGGATCCAGTTGCAGAGTGGGGAGCCAAGTCCTAGGTTTTGGAGCTTTGATATGAGCTTGGCTGGGATTATGGTGTTGAAGGCGGAGCTGTAGTCAATAAATAGGAGTCTAATGTAGGAGTCCTTGTTTTCGAGATGCTCTAGGGATGAGTGTAGTGCCAGAGAAATGGCGTCTGCTGTGGACCGGCTGCGACTGTATGCAAATTGCAGAGGATCAAGGTGTTCTGGGAGTATGGAGGTGATGCGCTTCATGATCAACCTCTCGAAGCACTTCATTACGACTGAAGTCAGGGCCACCAGACGGTAGTCATTGAGGCACGTTGCATGGTTCTTCTTTGGCACCGGTATAATGGTGGTCTTCTTGAAGCAGGTGGGGACCTCGGAGTGGAGTAGGGACAGGTTAAAGATGTCCGCGAATACCTCTGCTAGCTGGTCTGCGCAGGCTCTGTGTGCACGACCAGGGATCCCGTCCGGGCCCGTCGCCTTCCGAGGGTTCACTTTCAGGAAGACCGATCTGACTTTGGAAGCTGTGATGGTGGGTATGGGTGTGTTATGGGCTGCTGGGGCACTCAACAGCGGATTGTCGGTTACCTGCTCGAACCGAGCATAGAATGCATTGAGTTCATCGCGGAGGGGTGCGCTGCTGCCAGAGAGACTGTTCGGCTTCGCTTTGTAGTCCGTTATGTTATTTAGTCCTTGCCACAATCGCCGAGAGTCTGTCTGTGACTCTAGCTTGGTTTGATATTCTCTCTTGGCATCTTGGATGGCTTTGCGGAGGTCGTACCTGGATTTCTTGTATAGGTCAGGGTCACCTGACTTGAAAGCCTCAGATCTGTCCTTCAATAGGGAGTCAATCTCGTGATTGAGCCATGGGGCGGGATTCTCCGATATCGGCGCGATGTCCGCCGACCAGCGGCAAAAACGGCACGAATCAGTCCGGCATCGCGCCACCCCAAAGGTGCGGAAGTCTCCGCATCTTGAGTGGCCGAGCCCTCACCTTGAGGGGCTAGGCCCGCGCCGGACTGATTTCTGCCCCGCCAGTTGGCGGGAAAGGCTTTTGGTGCCCCGACAGCCGGCGCGGAAATGACTTTGCCGGGCGGCGCATGCGCAGGTGCGTCAGCGGCCGCTCACTGCATCCCCGCGCATGCGAGGTGGTGACCATGGTGGAGACCATGGCGAAGGCGGAAGGAAAAGAGTGCGCCCACGGCACAGGCCCGCCTACGGATCGGTGGGCCCCGATCGTGGGCCAGGCCACCGTGGGGGCACCTCCCGGGGCCAGATCGCCCCGCGCCCCCACCAGGACCCCGGAGCCCACCCGCGCCGCCGTGTCCCGCCGTCCCAAAGGTGGTTCAATCCATGCTGGCTGGCGTGGGTTGACAGCGGCGGGACTTCGTCCCATCGCTGGCCGGAGAATCGCCGGGGGGTGCCCGCCAACCGGCGTGCCGTGATTCCTGCCCCCGCCGAATATCCGGTGCCAGAGAATTCGGCAACCGGTGGGGGCGAGATTCACGCCAGCCCCCGGCGATTCTCCGACCCGGCGGGGGGTCGGAGAATCCCGCCCATGGTTTCCGGTTGGGGGACGTACGTACTGCTTCCTTTGGCATGCAGTTCACACATTTGCTGATGAAGCCTGTGACAGCGGTGGCATACTCATTTAAGTTGGTTGCTGAGTTCTTAAATATGGACCAGTCCACTGTCTCCAAGCAGTCACGTAAGAGTGCTTCTGGGGCGAAATTCTCCCCCAACGGCGGGATGTCCGCCGACTGGCGCCAAAGACGGTGCCAATCAGACGGGCATCGCGCCGGCCCAAAGGTGCGGAATGCTCCGCATCTTTGGCGGCCTAGCCCCAACATTGAGGGGCTAGGCCGGCGCCGGAGGGATTTCCCCCCCCGCCAGCTGGCGGAAATGGCGTTTGTTGCCCCGCCAGCTGGCGCGGAAATGCGGCGCATGCGCGGGAGCGTCAGCGGCCGCTGTCAGTTTCCCGGCGCATGCACGGGAGCGTCAGCGGCCCCTGTCAGTTTCCCGCGCATGCGCAGTGTGGGGAGTCTCTTCCGCCTCCGCCATGGTGGAGGCCGTGGCGGAGGCGGAAGGGAAAGAGTGCCCCCACGGCACAGGCCCGCCCGCGGATCGGTGGGCCCCGATCGCGGGCCAGGCCACCGTGGGGGCACCCCCCGGGGTCAGATCGCCCCGCGTCCCCCCCCTGGAGCCCGCCCACGCCGCCTGGTCCCGCCGGTAAATACCAGGTTTGATTTACGCCGGCGGGACAGGCAATTTCTGGGCGGGACTTCGGCCCATCCGGGCCGGAGAATTGAACGGGGGGTCCCGCCAACCGGTGCAGCCCGATTCCCGCCCCCCGCCCAATCTCCGGTACCGGAGAATTCGGCGGGGGCGGGATTCACGGCGGCCAACGGCCATTTTCCGACCCGGCGGGGGGTTGGAGAATGACGCCCCTGTTTCCTCGACCAGCACTGCACAACCTCCTTAGCTGGATTCTCCCACTTGAGTTTCTGCTTGTATGCCGGGAGAAGAAGCACCTCTTATGGTCTGATTTCCCACAGTGCGGTCGGGGGATGGAACGGTGCCCTTCATTTTTGAGTAGCAGTGGTCAAGAATGTTGTCGCCCCTGGTGGGACAGGAGATGTGCTGGTGGAATTTTGGCAGTACACTCTTGAGATTGGCCTTGTTGAAGTCTCCGGCCACGATGAACAAGGACTCCGGGTATTCTGTTTCGTAGTTGTTTATTACTGTGTATAGTTCGTCCAGCGCCTTCCTCACTACTGCCTGGGGTGGGATGTAGACCGCTGTGATAATGGCTGAAGTGAACTCAGGTGGAAGATAGTACGGGCGGCACTTCACGGTCAGGTATTCCAGGTCCGGGGAGCAGTAAGTTGCCAGGGTCGCCACATCCAAGTACAAGGAGGAGTTGATGAGGAGACAAACCCCTCCACCCTTCGCTTTGCCTGATGATGCGGTGCGGTCCGCACGGTGAATTGAGAAGCTTTCAGGTTGTATGGCACAGTCCGGTGAGGCAGGGGTGAGCCATGTCTCTGTGAAACAGAGCACACAGCAGTCTCTTACTTCCCTCTGAGAGGTAAATCTGGCATTAAGTTCATCCAGCTTGTTTTCGATCACTTGGACGTTTGTCAGGAGTATGCTGGGGAGAGGGGTCTTGAAACCGTGTTGCTTCAGTCTAACCTGCCGATCACTGTGTTTCCCTCGCTTCCTCGGTCGGTGGCTGCGGCTGGATGATCCTGGGTTCCGATGGGAGAAGTCTGACCTTGTGGAAGGTAGGTGGTTGCACCTGGCAGGGTCAAGGACGCTGGTGGGGACCAGGACGCTATTTACGTTTTATGGGTCGCATCTGGCAAGGTCCCGGGTGCTGGTTGAGGTAGAGGGGTTGCTAGGGGGGCATATTTGCGATCTGGATGGGTCCCGGCATTCTGTGGGCACGGGAATACCTTGCAGCGCGTTTGGGTCCTCGTGCGGGGTCTCTGCCATTTTGGGGGGTCTTGGGTCTTGGGCAGGGGCTTCCTGAGGCAGTTTGGGCTGAGTCCCGTGGTCTGTTCCTTCCCTGGGCGCTCCTGGGGTCGGGTCTTGAAGTAGGCCCGGTCGGGCCTCCACGTGGATTTTTCTTTCTTCCATCTCCAGGTAGGTCGGGTTGCTGGGTGGGCCTCTCCGGATCGGGTCGCTGGGCGGGTCTCTTGGGGTTGAGTTGGGCCGGGTCTCGTCATCGGAGTTCGGGTCGGGAGCTCTGGGGACTGGGCTGGCCTATCCGGGTGCTGGCGTCGGTTGGTAGGCCGGGTTGGGAGCTCCGAGGCCCGGGTCGGCTCCAAATCGAGGTCGGGGCTTCACTTCCATTTGGGCCCGATCCACTTCCAGGTCATGGAGGTCAGGTCGGGTTGGGTCAAATTGTCTCCACAGGTCTCGGAGCATGTTCAAGCCTGCAAGAAAAGATAAAAGAGTTTTGCCACATTCAGTCAAATGCTGTCTTGCTGTCAAGGGCAGTCACTCGCACCTCCTCTCTTCAGTTCAGCTCCCTTGTCCATGTTCAGACCAAGGCTGTACTGAGGTGAGGAGCTGAGTGGCCCTGGCGGAATCCAATCTGCGCATCAGCAAACAGGTTATTGCTGTGTTAATGCAACTTGATAGCATTGTTGACAACACTTTCTATCACTTTGCTAATGATTGAGCGCAGACTGATGTGACGGTATTTGGCTGCGTTGGATTTGTCCTGCTTTTTGTGGACAGGAGATACCTGGGCAGTTTTCCATATTGCCGGCTAAAGGCCAGTGTTGTAGCTGGTTTGGAGAGGCTTGGCTAGAGATGTACCTAGTTCTGGTGCACAGGTCTTCAGTACTATTGCAACAAAATTGTTAGGGCCCATCGCCTTTGCAGAATCTAGTGTCTTCAGACATTTCTTGATATCACACGGGGTGAATTGAATTAGTGGGAGACTGGCACCCCCGATGCTTAGTACTTCGGGAGGAGGTGGAGATGGATAATCCATATGACATTTCTGGCTGAAGACTGCAAATGCTTCAGCCTTGTCTTCTGCACTGATGTGTTGGGTTCCCCAAACACTGAAAATGGGGATATAACTGTCAGTTATTTAATTGTCCACAGCCAGTCATGATTGGATGTGGCAGGACTGAGAGCTTAGATCTGATCCATTAGTTATGGGATCGCTTAGTTCTGTGTATCACATGCTGCTTCCCCTTTTGGCAAGTGGTCCTGTGTTGTAGCGTCACCAGGTTGACACATTATTTTTAGGTATGCCTGGTGAGCAGCAGGTGGTTTCCTTTCCCATGTTTGAACTGAGGCCATGAGAATTCATGGGGTCCTTAGTTAACATTAAAGACTCTCACCTGACTGCGTGCCACTGTGTTGCTGCCACCTCGGGGATGGGGATAGTGGTGGCTGGGACATTATCTGGAGGGTATGATTCCATGAGTATGACTGTCAAGCTGTTGCTTGACTAATATTTGAGACAACTCTCCCAGTTTTCGCACAAGCCCGCAATTGTTAACAAGGAGGATTTTGCAGGGTTTCTCGGGCTGGGTGTGCCATTGTCATTTCCAGTGCTTTGGTCCAATTCTGGATGGTCTGTCTGATTCTTCCTTTTAGACTTTGTAGCGGTTTTATACAGTTAATGGCTTTCTATGCCAGTTAAGAGTGTTATGGGCCAGGGTTTAGAGAACCCCAAAGTGTATCATGGAGTTCACCTGACCCACAACTTTTAATAGATTGTGGTCTGGGGAGCACATGGCCCATTCTACAGGTGTGGTACAGCAGAAATGGAAAAGTATTTTTTAAAGCAAAATAATGTTTATTCTATGAACTCAAGTTGACCTTTTTAAAACGTACAGTGAACATCTTAGCAATCATTTACAACCCCCAAAGAGTACAACACTAAGTAACCCTTAATAACTTCCGAAACAACATCCAGAAGACAAAAGAAACACCTTTGAACAGAAGCACATTAGGTTTACATTCACTACTGAGAACATTTATAATTCTGAATTCACCAAATGATCAAGAGATAGTCTTTTCATTGCAGAGAGATCAACAGTACACCTGCTCTGTCTGGCTTCAGCTCCAACACTGAAAACAAAATTAAAACACACCCTGCAGCAAACAGACTAAAATGAAAGTAAAAAGCTGACAGACAGCCCAGCTCCACCCACACTCTGATATCACTGATAAACACCCAATTCTTAAAGGTACATTTCTTAAGCACCCATTTCTTAAAGATACTCTCACATCACACCTCCCCCCAAGAAAAAAAAACCCATCAACTTCAAGATGGTTTCATTTTTCACCTTTTCACTATCCTTTAAGAAATGCACACAGTAAATATGCTTTTTCGTTTTTAAAAAACCCATACGTAAACAGGTAAAATAATATAGTCCATTTTATTTCCGTTCTTCTTCCAACTTAAAATTTTTCTCGATTGACAGTCTCTTTGAACAAGAAGGTCCTTGCACGATCCGTCCATTTCTCTACGCCTCGGCACTTCTCTTCAAAGTCAGATACTTTAGTTCAATCTGATCACAGAGTCCCTTGTAATTCTCCAACACAGGAGCATTGGTTATCACAGCTTTCAGGCTGTCAAATGCCTGTTGAAAGTCCGCTGTCCACTGAAATTTTTGACGTTTCTTCAGCAAGTCCATCGGTGGAGCAATCACGCTACAAAACTTTTGCACAAATGTTCGATCAAATCCACTCATGCCAAGAACTCACATTATTTCCCTTCATCTTGAGGGTATCCGAAACTCCTCAATAACTGTTGGTTTCACATCCCGTGTGACCATTTGACCCTGTCCGATTATATGGCCAAAGAAAGTGACTTGGGCTTTTCCAAATTCACTTTTGGCTATGTTTACCACCAAACCCGCCTCCTGAAGTCAATTGAATAACTCCATCAGATGTTTTAAATGTTCTTTCCATGTCTGGCTGAAAATTACTAGATCGTCGATGTATACCGCACAATTGGGTATTCCTGAGAGAAATTTGTTAGTTAACCGTTGAAATGCAGCTGGGGCGTTTTTCATGCCAAATGGCATAATTTTGAATTGGTATATACCATCTGGATCACAAAAGCTGAAATTTCCTTCGCCCTTTCGGATAAAGGTACCTGCCAGAAACCTTTAAGTAAATCCAGTTTGGAAATAAAAGCTGATTGTCCCACTTTCTCAATGTAATCCACCAAACGTGGGATAGGATAAGAGTCCATTCTTGTAACTGCATTAACCTTTCTATAGTCCACACACAGCCGTTGGGTACCATCTGGTTTGGGTAACATCACTATGGGTGAGCTCCATTGGCGGCAAGCCACTTCAATTATGCCATTTTTAAGCATACTCTAAATCTCTTAGTTAACCTGTGCCAATTTTAAAGGGTTAAGTCTGTATGGGTGTTGTTTGATTGGAACAGCATTTCCCACATCTACATCATGTATAGCCATTTTAGTACTTCCCAATTTATCTCCACAAACTTGCCCATGTGATATCAATAACTCTTTCAGGTCAGTCCGTTTTTCCTCTGGATGATAACTCAACAATTTATCCCAATTTTTAAGAACATCCTCGTTTTCCAACTTAATTTGAGGTATGTCAAATTCTCAGTCATCTGGATTTGGTTCGTCACTTTGAGTTAGAATCATTAAAACCTCCGCCTTTTTCTCTCCTTCCTTTTCAAAGTACCTTTTAAGCATATTCACATGACACACTCGGTGAGTTTTCCTTCTGTCTGGTGTTTTTACCACATAATTCATCTCACTTAATTTCCTTTTAATCTGATAAGGTCCACAGAACCTTGCTTTTAAAGGTTCACCTCCCACTGGTAACAACACTAAAACTTTATCTCCACTGGCAAAACTACGAACTTTGGATTTCTTCTCTGCGACCCGTTTCATCACATTTTGCGCAACTTTTAAATGTTGTCTAGCCAATTGACCGGCTCTATTTAATCGTGCCCTAAAATTTGACACGTAATCCAATAATGTAATTTCCGATTTCTCACTCACCAATTTTTCCTTAATCAATTTAAGTGGTGCTCTTCCCTCATGAGCAAAAATTAGTTCAAAAGGACTAAATTTGGTTGACTCATTAGATGCATCCCTAATTACAAACAGTACGAACGGAATTCCTTTATCCCAATCCTCTGGATAATCTTGACAATAAGCCTTCAACATTGTCTTTAACGTCTGATGCCACCTTTCTAATGCGTCCTGCGATTCTGGATGGTATGCAGTTGATTTAAATTGTTTTATTCCTGAGCTATCCATAACTTCTTTGAATAGCCTTGAAGTAAATTTCGATCCTTGATCCGATTGTATTTCTGTGGGTAGTCCATATCTAGTAAAGAATTTAAGTAACTCCTCCACAATCTTTTTAGCTGTAATATTATGTGCTGGAATGGCCTATGGAAACCTAGTAGACACATCCATTAACGTCAAAAGATATTGATTCCCACTTTTTGTTTTAGGAAGAGGTCCTATGCAATCAATTAGGACCCTTGTAAAATGTTCTTCAAATGCAGGAATGGGTATTAAGGGCGCTGGTTTTATCACTGCTTGAGGTTTCCCTATCACTTGACATGTGTGATATGATTGACAAAAGTTAACTACATCTTTATGTAGTCCAGGCCAATAAAAATGTTTCTGGATTTTAGCTTGAGTTTTCCTTATTCCCAAATGACCTCCCACTGGTACCTCATGTGCAACTCACAACACTTCCTTTACATACCCTACCGCAATACAACTTGATGAACTTCTGCCCACTTTTCAACCGTCTGCATATGTAAAGGTCTCCATGTTCTCATCAAGACATCACTTTTACGGTAATAAAACTCTGGTATACATTCAGATTCCTCTTCCGTGTATGCTTTCTGATACATCCGTTTTATTTCCACATCTTTCTGTTGTAACTCCGCCAATTTTTCTGAACTAAAAATATCCATCTCATCCTCCACCTGCTCTTGTTCTTTTCCAACCATCTGATCAAAAATCGTTTCTGATAATTGCACTTCAACTTCATCTTCACTCAGGATTTCTTCTCTTGTCTTAACCTGTGACTTTGCGACTGTGTTACTACACAATCCGGAAAAATCACAGGATATTCGTCCTTCAACACTTCAGTTGTCTGATTTTCCACTGGCTTATCAACCATAGTAGGCATCACTCCCACCTGCGATCCAGCTATATCATTACCCAAAATAAACTGTAATCCTGGACAAGATAGTTTCTCTATTACTCCTACTACCACTTCACCACTCTTCACTGGACTTTCCAACCTTACCTTATATAATGGAACACTACTCCTCTCACCCTGAATTCCAAACTACATAACTCCTCATCTCTTACCATTAAAGATTGACTAGCTTCCGTATCTCTTAAAATTGTGACTTCTTTACCTGCTCCTCCTGATACACATGAGTAAACTTTACCCACACAAGTAAATTCTTTGAAGAAATCTGGCACCTTCTTATCAATCATCTCTTGATCAGGCTGTACAATCTTTTGCACCTTCTTCGCTTCACTTGGACTTTCCTTTACCACTTTAATAACCCCCACTGTCTTATCCTGTTTTACCACATCAGCCTTCCCAGTGCTTTTCTTCAACCACCAACACTGTGACTTTACATGGCCTAGTTTATTACAGTGAAAACATTTGAAACTTTTCATGTCTCTTCCACCCTCCTGGATTTCATTTTTAATCTGAGGTACATTCTCCTTATTATCTCCCATCAGATCACCTGTACCATTACCACTTGAGTATTTCTGATGTCCCCAGTTTCTATCCCTCACAGGCTGAAACTGATGTCGGAAACCAAGCTTTGATTTATGAACTAATTCATAATCATCTGCCATTTCTGCTGCTAATCGCGCAGTTTTAACCCTCTGCTCTTCCGCATAAGTTCTCACTACATCAGGAATTGAATTTTTAAACTCCTCCAAAAGTATAATTTCTCTGAGAGCTTCATACGTTTGGTCTATTTTCAAAGCCCTCATCCACCTATCAAAATTACTCTGTTTGATCTTTTCAAACTCCATGCATGTTTGACCAAATTCTTTCCTTAAATTTCTAAACCTTTGCAGGCTTCAGGTACTAGTTCATATGCACCCAAGATGGATTTTTTCACCTCCTCATACATCTCAGATACCTCCTCCGGTAGTGATGCAAACGCTTCACTGCCAATTTTAACTGACTCATGTTTCATGGCCATTTTCTGAAGTTCAGATCTATCACTTTAACTTTTTCCCTTTCTCTTTCTTTTTGTTCTGCTAGTGCTATTCTTTCTGTTTTCCTTTCTTCTCTCTCTTTTTCCTCTCTCTCTCTCTTTCTATTTCTTTTTCCTCTCTCTTTCGTATTCATGCTGCTTGAATTCTTTCTCATGTTCCATTTGTTTAATTTGGAACTGAATTTTTTGCCATTTCCAATAAGTCAAACTGTATCTCAGGCAACTTGAAATGCTTACCCACCGCCATAATTACCTCGTCTTTTCGCATTTTGTCAGGTAATGTTAACTGCAATGTTTTTGCCAAATCTCACAGTCTACTTTTAGTCTCTGTCCGTAAGGTACTGCGTGTGACCCTCTCCACCCCAAAATCTTCTGAGCCTCTGAAAGAGCCATTGTCCACACCACACTCCACACTTAAATTATAATACCACACCTGAAAAGAAACCAAAATATGCTCACCCTTCACTGTCTTTAAGTTCATTAAGCCAATCCAAGAGGGGGACTTTTATCCCCCTCGAGCCCCCAATTTGTTATGGGCCAGGGTTTAGGCCAAAGTGTATCGTGGAGTTCACCTGACCCACAACTTTTAATAGATTGTGGTATGGGGAGCACACGGCCCACTCTACAGGTGTGGTACAGCAGAATGGAAAAGTTTTTTTTAAAGCAAAACAATGTTTATTCTATGAACTCAAGTTGACCTTTTTAAAACGTACAGTGAACATCTTAGCAATCATTTACAACCCCCAAAGAATACAACATTAAGTAACCCTTAATAACTTCCGAAACAACATCCTTTGAACATAAGCACAATTGGTTTACATTCACTACTGAGAATATTTATAATTCTGAATTCACCAAATGATCAAGAGATAGTCTTTTCATGGCAGAGAGATCAACAATACACCTGCTCATTGTCTGGCTTTAGCTCCAACACTGAAAACAAAACTAAAACACACCCTGCAGCAAACAGCCTAAAACAAAAGTTAAAAGCTGACAGATAGCCCAGCTCCACTCACACTCTAACATCACTGATAAACACCCATTTCTTAAAGGTACATTTCTTAAGCACCCATTTCTTGAAGGTACTCTCACATGACAAGAGCCAATCACCTTGCTGTGAACTATATCAGATTCAGTAATCTGATAGCTGAGTTATTTATTTAAACGATTGCATGGATAGATAAGATGGCCTTGACAGTGCAAACAGCGGGAAACTTATCATAACCTGAAATTGATCAATTATACAGTCTTGGTAATTAAACTCTGCTGCATACGTTTTGGTGCCGGAAGGCTTTGAAATTTGGCACTTTCATTCTCCAACTTTAGATAAATAAGACATATTTCCTTGGAGAAAGTATAAAGTATAACCTATATTGAACAAACAGAAACTCCACTTACATATGGCCTTTTTTCCAGTTTGATTTGGAGGCTCTTGACTATTGCGATATATGTGATCCTTAAACACTGAAGTACTCGAGTATTTTACATTTTAATGATTATGAGAGTTTATAATTGTCTGAAATCTTAACTAAATTATGTCCATAAAACCTTTGTTTTATTTGCTGCAGATTGAGGAAGAGTTGTACAATTGCTGCACTATTAGCTTTATTGCTTTACTTTCAGACATGGGTTTAAATTTTCTGAACAGTAATAGTCTGTGGATAGCCAACCAGAAAGTGGAGTGGAGATCTGACATTCTGGCTCACCACACATTCAACACTAACAGTTGGCATTTGGGTCACATGCTGCAGTTGCGAGTGCCTGTCAGTTTGCCGTTTATATTAAAACAGGGCCATACTGAGAGTAAAACACCTTGCATGCAATTTACTGGTGTATTTGGTTGAGTGTTAACACTTCTAGTATTTTTTTTAGAAATGTATTGAGAGACAATGAGTGGCTTGGGGTTTGCCCACATAACAATAGTTTTTCCAGAAATAATTCATCGCTCACGATGAACTTTGTAATGTATTTTCAAGATCCTTTCTATGCCATACGTTTGCCTGCGATAAAGGAAGAGTTACATTTACAGTAAATCGTTGCTTTGCATTGTAGTTGTGTTTCTGAAAAGTGCAACTGTAAATGAAACAACATTAAGCAAATTACATTTTCCCATTATAACCAACATAAAAGTTATAGTTGGGCTCTGTAGCAATTTTTTCATTTGAAAACAACATTAAAACATTATAGCCTCTAAATTTGCATTGCTAAATTCCAATATTTATAAATTAAATAATTTTTCAAATAAAATAAATTTTAAAAATACAAAAAAATATGCGACTAAGGAGTCCACACCGAGTAGTTCAAAGAAATGTAGTTTATTTACAATAACTATTAAATACATCGAACGGTAGATCCTTAATGGATCTGCCTAGCCGACGCCAAACTGCCCAGTTTTATATACCATTTAACTACATATCGTACAGAAGTCCCCCACCCCCCGCCCCCTTAATGGGGGTGCTCGTGTTCTGCAAGGTTCACAGGGAAGTCAATTGTTCCCACCCCGTAAGACCCTTGCGGGTTACACGGATATGAGATGCCATGAATCCATGAAGTTTAGAATGGCGATCTCTTGGTCCGCCCTGGGTGGAGGAGGGGGTGGAGGGACGATGTAGAGCTAGTCGGAAAAGGCAAATGGCTCAGCACGTTAGCGTTTGCTATCTGGGTCCACACCGATGCTTGAACGAATATTTGTGGCGGCCAACAGCAGGCCCAGCATTGGATCCTCCCAGAGGCAATGGCCAGGATCGCCTTGTCCTCTTTAAAAAAAACAAGTAAAGGTTTATGATCCGTAATAATAGTAAAGTCACAGCCGTAGGCATTCTGGTGAAACAATTTCACTGCGTAGACCACCGCGAGACCCTCCTTCTTTATCTGCGGCAGCCAGCACCGGAGAGCCGAAAGCGATCAGCCGTTCCCTGGCATTCTCCATCTGATGTGACAGGACGGCCCCGATACTGTAAGGTGATGCATTGCAAGTGACGAGTAAGGGTTTGGTGGGATAATAGTGGGTCAATTACCTTGAAGATGATAACTGTTTCTTCACCTGCAGAAAAGCTGCATCGTACAGATTTTTAAAAAAAAGGATATGGAAAGGGGCCAGCAGGGTCGCAAGGTTCAGAATGAACTTGCCATAACCATTAACAATTTTCAAAAATGAACAAAACTCAGTAGCGTCCATCAGGTTGGAGGCCTGCTGAATGGAGCGCCCTTTTCTGCCACTGGGTGTAAACCTTTGCGGTCCACCCAGTAACTGAGATAGACCACCTCCCTTGCATAGAAAACACGTTTTGCCTGCAGCAAACGGACACTCAGACTCAGAGGCCTGTTTCAGTATTGCCTCAAGGTTTATCCGATACTCTTGTTTGGTAGCTCCTCTGACCAGCACGTTATCTAAGTAGACCGCAATGCGCAGCAACCCTCTCAGGATTTTCTCCATTACTCTTTGAAATATAGCGCAGGCAGAGGACATATCAAAAGGCAACCGGGAGTATTTGTAAAGTCCACTGTGCGTATTGATTGGAATGTATTTCCAGGAGGCCATGTCCAACTCGAGCTGTCAATACATGTGGTTCATATTGAGTTTAGTGAACGCGCATCCACCCGTCAACTTCGTGTAATGAGGCGCACCAATTGGTGACCATAAATCACTGGAATCATGGTAGTATCTGCAATGTTCAATGGCTCACTAGTGTATGTGGTCAATCTAGCCTTGGTATCCGTCAGGTCCAAATCCTGTATTCCCTGCTTAATGCGGTCAACGTACTCTGTCCCACAATGGAATCCACAGCGCCAGTGTCCAGTTCCATGTCCAACAAATGCCCATCTACCTGCACCGTAATCTTTATGTGGGCCACCCGGGGCGCCCGAGAAGATGGATGCCAAAGGGGACCCAGGTCACAGGGCTGGAACCATGGCAGGCCGCCTCCACTCCTGATGTACCATCTGGGGGTTCACCTCGGCGTAGCGTTGGGGCCTGTAAGGCCAGAAAAGTAGACACCAGTTAAGTTGGCATGGGTGCAGGGCACAATATAGCAATAGGGGCTAGGGCACAAACCTGTATATATTTGTTCATATTCAACACCTGTGCACAATGTTACAACCTGCCTCGGTGCTCTGTCAGAAGCGGATGCAGGGTGTGCTGGTCTGGGAGTCGGAGGGGTGGTGGGTTGGGTGGATGTTGGGGGTGGGCTCTACCCAGGGAGCGCAGTTCAGCCAGCGCTTACCGCTCCGGCGTCCCACCCCCTACCGTCCCCACCACCGCCTCCCGTGCCTGCCCATTCCCCATGTCCTGCCCATCTTTGCGCTCCCGCTGCGTCCTCCTCATTGGACGAGGCCTGGCTCATCCTCCTCCAGCACGTCACCCCTCTGCTGCGAGGTGTTGAGGAGAACGCAGAAGGGCACCACGATGTGGGTGATCCTCCCAGCGCTATACTGGAGGGGCCCTCCAGAGCCGTCCAGGCACCTGAACCGCATCTTCAGGAAGCCGAACCTTCGCTCGATCACACCTCTGGTCGCTGCATGGGCGACGTTGTAGTGGGTTACCACATCGATTTGTGGTCTCCAGATAGGCGTCATTATCCACGACCGCAGCGGATAACCCCTGTCGCCCAGAAGCCAATCCCTTAGCTGGGGGTGCGCCTCGAAGAGGCCAGGAACCGTTGGGTGTGCCAGGATGAAGGTGTCATGCACACTGCCCGGGTATCGGGCACAGACGTGCATAATGCGCACCTGATGGTCGCACACCAGTTGCACATTCATCGAACGGAACCCCTTTTTTGATTTGTGAAAATCGGCATGTCATCCGGAGGTGCTGAGAGCGTGGCATGCATCCTGTCGATCAGTCGATCACTCCATGAACCCGGGGCCTCTCGGTGATGGCGGCGAACCCCGCTGCTCGGGCATCCTGGTGGGCTCAGTCCACATTGAAATGGATGTATTCTGCCGACGGGTCATTTAGAACCTCCGTGATGGCACGGTTGCACCTGTGCACTGAGCTTTGTCAGGTCCTGGCCAGGTCTCCAGTCAGCGCCAGGAAGGATCCGTTGGGCAGCACAGTAGCACAAGTGGATAGCACTGTGGCTTCACAGCGCCAGGGTCCCAGGTTCGATTCCCCACTGGGTCACTGTCTGTGCGAAGTCTGCACGTTCTCCCCGTGTCTGTGCGAAGTCTGCACGTTCTCCCCGTGTCTGTGTGGGCTTCCTCCGGGTGCTCCGGTTTCCTCCCACAGTCCAAAGACGTGCAGGTTAGGTGGATTGGCCATGATAAATTGCCCTTAGTGACCAAAAAGGTTGGGTTGCGGAAGGGTGGAAGTGATTGCTTAAGTGGGTCGGTACAGACTCGATGGGTCGAATGGCTTCCTTCTGCACTGTATGTTCTGTGTTCTGTGATCCCGTGGCATAGAGGTTCAGGGCGTTTGTCACCTTGATGGCCACTGGGAGCAGGTGTTCTCCCCCATTCCCCTGCGGTGCCAGGTGTGTCCCCCACTCAGCTGGAGTCTTCGACGGCATGCGGGTCTGGCAGATCCTTGAATGACAGGTGCTGACGGTGCACGCGAGGCCTCATGCAGCGCCTCTTTTGCACCTCTTCCTCCTCGGCATTTTGGGCGGCCGGCTCTCCATCCTCAGTGGCTTCATCCTGTTCCTCTGAGGCAGGCGTCGATGCTGCAGCTTCCTCCTCCTCAAGCAGCTCCACCTCGCACAAACTCACTGCATGTCCCAGGACTACGGCGACTAGGAGGAAGGCCACCATTGCTGGTTGTATTCTAATATCAATTGCCTATAGGGGGTCAAAGCAGACATGTTAGCATGGTGCGTACACCCATGCCCAACCAGATCCAACAGGCTACATGGTGGGACCGGATGGCACTATAGACCGGCCTCCGCATGTCCCCCGTCCCCCATCCCTGCACCCCTAGCCCCATCGGTGCCCGGCACTCTGGAGGCCTCTGGCACTGGCCTCTCCATGTCCTACCTCCTCTCTCTCCCTCATCAGCCATGGCGCCTGTTTCCTGAGTGAACCTCGCGGTTAGAAATTCCCAGTGGAGATGGAGGACCACGGATAGGCCGGAGAATATCAGGTCAGGCTCACTAATAATATGCAAATGGTGTTTACTGTACGTCTGCACTGGAAGCATTGATGCCCTTGTCAAGGTGCCAGAGAAATGTGATTTGAAGTGAACCCAGCGCCCGCCACGATTTCGGCGTCAAAACCGATTCTCCACCCAATCGTCTTTCCCGATTGCGGCGTTGGCCGACGAAAAATCCGACCCTTACTTTTGTGCACAGTACAGGGGATATATAGAGCATACAATCATTCTCCATTAACTAACATTGAGGAGAAAATGATTTGAAACAGAATAGGTTGAGACTTCAATGTTTAAATGTTAAACTGGAACTGAGATTCCTGGGGAATACTGAAGTAAGGGCAGCAAGTGGCGGCTGAAAAGCATTGCACACAGTAAATCCCTGTTTTATGTTGTTCCATTTCAATGTCAGTCTGTTAATAAGGCTTCTGTCTGCATTTAGGGTTAGGAGTTTCAAATTAATGTTCCATGCCGGCTCTGATGTCGGGGCATGTGCCCAAATCGGTGCCATTTTGGAGTGGCCTTTCCCGCTCCCTCACCATAAGGCTGCTGCTGATCTTCCCTTTCAGTGACCTTCCGTCTTATCGACCCTTGCAATTCCTGCTGACCTTTTCAGTCACTGCTGATCCTCCTGGCCACCCCCACCCCACCCACCCCCCTCACGCTGATACCCTGGTGGCTGTCAACCATTTCTCTCACCAACCCTCCTCAGCGACTCTCCAGCTTGTGGCTTGTCTAGATCCATCCAGCCAGTTCACCCATGCTTGTACAGTCCTTTTCGACACGGCTGGCCTTTCTGGACGGTATTGCCCACGGCGCTGACCACCTGTGCCCAGGCCCAGCCAATGGCGGCAGCTGGCAGCCTCCTTCCCACCCCAGGGTACAGGGTCGCCTGCCTCTCCTCCACGGTGTCCAACAGCGTCTCCAGTTCCATGTTGGTGAATCTCGGGGCGGCACGCCTTGCTGCCATCTTGTTGGCTGGGATGGTGTGTGTGGGGAGTGAAATATGTATATACGGCTGCAGCTGGTCAGCCTCCTGAGTGTCAATCCTGAGCCTGGTGAACCCAGCACAGTTTCTCATTGGAATTGATCGTGTTCCACGTGGTGCTGGTGTGAGCCCTTAATGGCCGTTGAATCGGCCCAGGTGCGACGGCAGTTCTGTTGTTGTAGAACTCCACTAATCCTGACCTGGCATCAACACTTTAGGCTCAGGAACGGAGAATCCTGCCCAAGATCTTTTAATCTCCGGACTAATTTTAAATCTCTTATAATTTTGTAGTCAGAGTCCAAATTAAACACCTGATTTAATCCGCAGCAATTCAACATTTTCAAGAGCCAGATAACATCGCTCTTCAATCTGAGTTTTCACGAAAGCAATTTCAGGTCTGCCAGTCTTTCTTCATGATTTAAAGCCACAATGCCAAAATCATTTTTGTCACTCTCCTCTGGGCCTCACTGATTCATCAATGTCCTTGGGTGGCCACACATGAGAGTCCAAAAATGGCCTCAGCAGTCAACAGTACAAAGCTAAAGTAATTTATTTCAACTTACATTGAAAATCTATAACGATGTATTCTCCTGTTCAATTGCGTTCTCTTTTATTAATTGGAAATGTTAATTCAATGGTTAATAATGCAATTAAAATGATTTCTCCCCACATTTTTTATCAGGCTCATGCTAATATTTTTACGTATTTATCAGGTATGCACATTTTGTTTCTTTTTCCATTATACATTACCTTCAGTAATAAGTAATTGAAAGCTATCCTTCATTGCTAGTCCATCTGCTTCATGAATTAGGATCTAATTTTATTTAGCTCCCTTGTATTTTTCAGTTGATCACATGGTTTGGAATAATCAGCAACTTTTATATTATATTTACTAATCTCCAAATCAGTTTTGAATATGGTGAACTACAAGAAATTCTGAATGGATTTCTGTGCCCCTGTAGAAAGATTTTTTTTGTTATAATGATCTTTTGCTTCCTGTTGTCAAGTCATTGGTCAATTTAATTAACCAGTTTCCCATTAATTCCATGCACCTTAAATATCTTTAAAAATCTTCCGTGGGAACTTTTATCAAATGCCTTCTGAAAATCAAAGCAAATTGTATCCAGTGCTCACCTTCATTAATTAGTTTATTTACATCTTAAACAAATACCAGCAAAGTAATGAAGGATGACCTATTACTTCTAAATTAATGTCTGTGTTCATTAGGCAAGTATTGAAAGAATCCCATATAATGCTCTGAAGCATTTAATTCAATATTGATATTAAACTAACTGGCCTATAATTTTCATTTATTTTCAAATATCAGGATTGGATTGAGATTAATTTTGCATATTGTAAATTTGGCAGGTTCAGCCCTGATATGGTAAATAAGAAATGAGAAGAATGATTTATAGAAACTTCTGCTATCTGTTTTTCTATTCTGAGCTAGTTTACTCTCATAATCTATCTTACTTTTCTTTATAGCTTTTTCATGGCTTTCTGTTGACCTTTAAAGATTTCCAAATCCTCTACTTTCCCACTAATCTTTGCCACGTTGTATACATTTTCTTTCAATTTGATACCCTCCTTTATTTCCTTAAATATCCATGGCTGATTTTCCTACAGTCCTTCCTTTTCACTGGTATATACTTTTGCTGAGCACTGTGAAAAATTATTTTGAAAGTCCTCCACAGTTCCTCAGTTGCCCCACCATGAAGTCTTTGCTCCAGCCTACCTGAGCCAACCCCTCCCTCATCCCATTGTACTCTCCTTTGTTTCAGCACAAGTCACTTGTGTAGGATTTTACCTTCTTACCCTCCATCTGTATTTTAAATTCAAACTATACTGTGATCACTCCTTCTGAGAGGATCCCTAACTATGAGATCATTCATTATTCCTGCCTCATTACACAGGACCAGATCTAGGGTAGCTTGCTTCCTCGCAGGTTCCATTACATACTGTTCGAGGAAACCATCATGGCTACATTCTATAAACTCCTCCTCAAAGCTGCCCTGACCGACCTGGCTTGACCAATCGACATGTAGATTAAAATCCTTCATGATAATTGCCGTACCATTTTGACATGCATCAGTTATTTCTTGGTTTATTGCCCGCCCCACCCTAATGATATTATTTGGTGGCCTATAGATTACGTCTATCAGTGACCTTTTCTCCTTACTATTTCTAATTTCCACCCACATGAAGTCAACCTTTTTCTCCATAGAGCCTATATCATCTCTCATTACCACCCTGGTGCCACCCTTAAATATTAGTGCTACACCCCTCCCCCCTTACTTTCCTATCTGTCCTTCCGAATAGTCTGAAATCCCTGGCTATTTAACTCCCAGTCATGACCACCCTGCAACCATGTCTCTGTAATGGCCACAAATTATACTTATCCGTGATGATTTGTGCCATCAACTCATTTACCTGGATTCAAATGCTTTGAGCTTTCAAGAAAAGTGCCCTTATGCTCATTTTTTTAACCTTTTTGAATCCTAACATCTCCATGAGTAATATCTCCTGAGTTGTTCTTCGTTTAACTTTTCAAATAATTTTCCATGTAGTTAAACCCATCTCCCCACGTGCTAACCTGCCACTTTGCTTCCCATTAACCATTATACTTCCTGTAGTTTTACCCTTTCCTTCCCATGCTCTTTCCTCACTGGGGTTTCTGACCCCCCCACTCTGCTAAGGTCTGCCATCCCACCGCGAACAGATTCTGCCCAACCATCTGGCTCCCCCCTAGCCTGTGCCCACCCAAAATTACCACCTCTTCCATCCTTTCCAAATCTCAACCAGAAAGTCACCTGAGTCACTAGCATCCTCTCCTCCCCCCCCCCCCCCCCCCCCCCCCTCATCCCCCTGTCATACTCCATCCCGCCCCAACCCCCTACCCTACCCACTCACCTCCGCCCTCGGGCTACTTGCTGCAGCCCCCTCCCCCACACTGCTTCCATTTACTAACATTCCCTGGTAGCATGGTGACTCCCACCTGGAGATTAACACAAAGGACCACACAAAAAAACATCTAAACTACACCACCCCCATTCTGTTTCCCCTGCCTTATTCTTTCAAAATGCCTCTTCCCAGGTCCCTTCGCCCCACTTACTCCATCAGGAACACCCAACCCAAAACTCTCTACCAACCCATGTTCGTTGACAAAGTTATCCACCTTTGACAAGGCCAAGAGCCGTAAAGTGATGTTCCCTGCCCTTAAACGTCACCCAAGGTTTGGCCAGATACAACTCCTAAACCGGATCTTGGTCCGAAAGAGCACCACCTTGGCTTTATTAAACCCTGCCTGCCATTTGGCCAGCTCGGCACCAATGTCTTGATAAATCTGGATCCGATTCCCCTCCCAGCTACAGTCTTGAGATGCCTTTATCCACCTCAGAATCTTCTCGTGGAACTGCGCAATCACCAGCTTTGGCCTCTGTCGTTGTGCAATGGGCACGATCCACCTCTGAAGCTTCTTGAAGACCCCCACCTTACCAGCTTCACGAACACCTTTGAAACGTAACCCGCGCACTCGTTCTCTCCACACCCTCCAACAATTCGCAGATTTTGCCACCAATTGATTCTCCTGGTCAACCACCTTCACCGTCAGCACCTTGCAGGCCTTCCCCAACATTTCCATCTCGGCTTTCAATGACATGATCTGGTCGCTATGGCCCAACACTGCCCGTTTCACCTGTCAGACCATCGCACCTGGCGACTCCAGGCACTTCTCCAACCTGATCGAAAGTCCTGCAAAGAGGGGCTACTGCTCCCTCAATTGCCCTGGACCAGACCTCCTGCATCTATTTCCCCCCTGATAAACTCCACCAACTGGTCCACAGGTAGTGTGGCAGACGACAGCAACTCCAATTTCTCCATTAGTGCTGCGCCACACGTGTCCTCCAACTCCTGAAACCAACACGCTCCACTCACTTACCACTTTTTGTACAAACATCACCCATTAATGGGGAGAAAGGACAAAAAACAACTCCTCCAAGCAGGAGGCACCTTGTGTGTGACCAATCTGCTCATGGCCGCCATCGGAATCAGAAGGTTAGGTTCAATAGGTTTCCATGAAAACAAGTTAGCTGGTCCAAATGGCCTCCTTCATTCGGACTTATCTTTGTAATTACAAGCGGCAGGAGAGAAATGCAACACATATGGAATGGAATTCTCCATCAGCTGACTCCACAATCGGGAGACACGTTTGGGCGGAGAATCGGTTTTGCCGGCAAAATCGTGGCGGGCGCCCGTTTCACACCAAATTGCAATTCTCCGGTCCATCACGAGCGATGTCAATGCATTCCACTCCGCACATATAGTAAACACCGTTGGCATATCGTTAGCGGGCCCGACACGATATTCTCCGAGGCCTCCGCAATTCTCTGCCTCCAGCGGGGCGAATTCCCGATGGCGTGGTTCACTTGTGCATTTAAACATTGAGAAACAGATGCTGTGGCTGATGAGGGAGAGAGAGGAGGTAGGGCACGGAGGAGAGGTGTGACCGTGGGCTGCTGGTCCTGACACTGGCCAGGCTGGCTGGGGTTTGGGGGGGGAAATAGGGAACGGGCGTGGGGCCTGGGTGCTCCCCCTCCACCAACAGGACTGGGGGGGTGCCCAGGCACGAAGCATCATAGAACATAGAACATTACAGTGCAGTACAGGGCCTTCGGCCCTCGATGTTGCGCTGACCTGTGAAACCACTCTAAAGCCCATCTACACTATTCCCTTATCGTCCATATGTCTATCCAATGACCATTTGAATGCCCTTAGTGTTGGCGAGTCCACTACTGTTGCAGGCAGGGCATTCCACGCCCTTACTACTCTCTGAGTAAAGAACCTACCTCTGACATCTGTCTTATATCTATCTCCCCTCAATTTAAAACTATGTCCCCTCGTGCTAGACATCGCCATCCGAGGAAAAAGGCTCTCACTGTCCACCCTATCCAATCCTCTGATCATCTTTTATGCCTCAATTAAGTCACCTCTTAACCTTCTTCTCTCTAACGAAAACTTCCTCAAGTCCCTCAGCCTTTCCTCATAAGATCTTCCCTCCATAACAGGCAACATTCTGGTAAATCTCCTCTGCACCCTTTCCAATGCTTCCACATCCTTCCTGTAATGCGGCGACCAGAATTGCACGCAATACTCCAAATGCGGCAGCACCAGAGTTTTGTACAGCTGCAACATGACCTCATGGCTCCGAAACTCAATCCCTCTACCAATAAAAGCTAACACACCGTACGCCTTCTTAACAACCCTATCAACCTGGGTGGCAACTTTCAGGGATCTATGTGTATGGACACCGAGATCTCTCTGCTCATCCACACTGCCAAGAATCTTACCATTAGCCCAGTACTCTGTCTTCCTGTTATACCTTCCAAAATGAATCACCTCACACTTTTCTGCATTAAACTCCATTTACCCCTCTCAGCCCAGTGCTGCAGCTTATCTGTGTCCCTCTGTAACTTGTAACATCCTTCCGCACTGTCCACAATGCCACCGCCTTTAGTGTCATCTGCAAATTTACTCACCCATCCTTCTACGCCCTCCTCCAGGTCATTTATAAAAATGACAAACAGCAGTGGCCCCAAAACAGATCCTTGTGGCACACCACTAGTAACTGGACTCCAGTCTGAACACTTCCCATCAACCACCACCCTTTGTCTTCTTCCGGCTAGCCAATTTCTGATCCCAACTGCTAAATCTCCCTGAATCCCATGCTTCCATATTTTCTGCAGTAGCCTACCATGGGGAACCTTATCAAACGCTTTACTGAAATTCATTTACACCACATCAACTGCTTTACCCTCATCCACCCGTTTGTTCACCTTCTCAAAGAACTCAATAAGGTTTGTGAGGCATGACCTACCCTTCACAAAACCGTGTTGACTATCTCTAATCAAATTATTCCTTTCCAGATGATTATACATCCCATCTCTTATAAACCTTTCCAAGATTTTGCCCACAACAGAAGTAAGGCTGTGCGGCATTGCTGCGGCTTGCTAGGCAGCCATCTTGCTATGTACCCCACTGACCACTCACCTTGGCCTCTGGTTCTGCGGACTGCCAACATCCGTATGGATGCCCGTACCCCGTCTCCCAGCTGAACATCCACTGCACACAGCCTCAACTTCCACCCCACCATCCCCACATCCAGGCCTCACTCACCCACCCCACAACCCCTGCAGCCCACCTTCCGCTGTACCTCCCACCCTCCAACTGGCTATCGGCAGTCATCTGCCAGCAGGGCATCACACGGCCCACTCAAGGGCAATGCACACAGTAGCCCCTACAGGGGCGCACCGGATAGGGGGGCATGGAGTGTACCGCTGGCATGGGCAGCGTCAGCCGACGGTACCCCTGGCAACAGGAACAGGCGTCAAGGCCAGAGGCCCCCACAATGCCGGGCACCGAACGGGCCATGGGTACGGGGATGAGGGAGGCGGAGGGACATGCGGGGCAGAGCCTGCAGTGTTAACCGGGGCCACCGTGAAGCCCGTTGGACCTGGTTGGGCACAGGGGTGCACACTAAGTTACAATGTTGGCCTTTCACTCCCTGCAGACAATGGATATTGAAATACAACCAGCTATGGTGGCCTTCATGGGTGGGCACAGGTTAGGAGGGAACCGGATGGTTGGGCAGATTCTATGCTAGGTGGGAATGGCAGACCTTAGCTCGATTACGTCCTTGGATGCTGCGTGGACGCCGTTGTAACAGGTCTCTACATCTGTCTGTGGCCCTCTATAGGCATCATCAGCCATGCGACCGCAGTAGGTAACCCCTGTCGCCCAGGAGCTTGCCCCCAGCTGGGTGTGCACCTTGAAGAGGCTTGGAATCGACGAGTATGTGAGGATAAAGGTATCATGCACACTGCCCATGTGAAATGAAATGAAATGAAAATCGAAAATGAAATGAAAATCGCTTATTGTCACAAGTAGGCTTCAAATGAAGTTATTGTGAAAAGCCCCTAGTCGCCACATTCCGGCGCCTGTTCGGGAAGGCTGATACGGGAATTGAACCGTGCTGCTGGCCTGCTTTCAAAGCCAGCGATTTAGCCCTGTGCTAAACCAGCCCCTATAATAATCACTTATTGTCACAAGCAGGTTTCAATTAAGTTACCGTGAAAAGCCCCTAGTCGCCACATTCCGGCGCCTGTTCGGGGAGGCTGGTACGGGAATTGAACCCATGCTGCTGCTTTACAAGCCATCTATTTAGCCCAGTGTACTAAACCAGCCCCTTGTGTGGGCCGGGGGATGGTGCGGTGTTGGTGGGGGAATGGGCCGTGTGGCCGTGGAAATCCCCCATGGGACTGGGGCAGTGTTTGGGCATTGCCGGGGAATGCAAGGTAGCCATCTTGCTGTGCACCGGATTGACCATCCACCTTAGCCCCTGGTTCTGCAGAGTGCCACCGGCCTGATAGGTGCACCCCTCTCCCCACCCCCCAGCCCCGCACACCACCCTCCACCATACTCCCCACTACCTAACCAGCTGCCAGTCGCTGGCGGAGTATCAGGTGGCCCAGCCAGGGCAACGCCACTGGGATCCCACTCAATGAATGTGCAGCTGATACATAGAAAATAGGTGCAAGAGTAGGCCATTTGGCCCTTCGAGCCTGCACCACCATTCAATATGATCATGGCTGATCATGCAAATTCAGTATCCCACTCCCGCTTTCTCTCCATATCCCTTGATCCCTTTAGCCGCAAGGGCCACATCCAGCTCCCTCCTGAATATATCTAACAAACTGTGGCCCCAGCTGCTTTCTGTGGTAGAGAGTTCCACAAGGTCACAACTCTCTGAGAGAAGTTCTTCCTCATCTCAGTCCTGAATTGCTTACCCCTTATTCTTAGGCTGTGATCCCTAGTTCTGGACATCCCCAACATTGGAAACATTCTTCCCGCATCTAGCCTGTCCAGTCCCATCAGGATTTTATACGTTTCCATGTGATCCCCTCTCATTCATCTAAACTCTAAACAGTGAGTACCCAGTCGATACAGTCTTTCTTCATATGTGACCATCAGATGAGCATCATGCACGTCTGCGCCCAATACCCGGGCAGTCTGCACGTCACCATCATCCTGGCACACTCAACGATACCTGACATGTTTGAAATGCCCCCCTGCTGGGGGGTTGGCTTCTGGGCGACAGGGATTATCCATTATGGTCGTGGCTGATGAAGCCTGTCCGGAGGTCACAGACCGAGGTCGAGATCCGTGCAGCGACCAGGGGTGTGATCGAGCGATGCTTCGCCGTCCATAAGATGCGATTCAGGTGCCTGAACTGCTCTGGACCGGCCCTCGAGTATGATGTTGAGAGGGTCGCTGTTGGATTCAACAATTATAGAGGGGGGTCCTTTAAAATATTAGCTAAGATATACTGGAAAATAAAAGATTCTTGAAAATTATTGAATTTGAAGAAATATGTGTAAGTTATAAAATTGGCTAAACTTTTGATTTCTGCCCATGACTGTCTCAAATGTTGCGAATAATGTACTGCAAGTAAGCGATACGAGGGTACATTCAACGAGTTTGAAACAATCTCGTAACTGAGATCAAACGTAATGCAGGAAGTTTGAACGTGGGACAAGAGTCGTGGGAAAGATAATTAATTTGGAGTAATTGATTAATGACTAATTAACCAATCGCCTGTTACGTGACCGACACTTTCCTGAATGAATCAAGGCGGTCACAGCTGAGAATTAGGACCAACAAAACCAAGTAAGGGGCTAAACCAGATAAGGGGCTGAATTCTCCGTTCTGGAGACTATGGGCTGGATTCTCTGCTCCCCAATGCCGAAATCACGTCGGCGAGGGGACGGAGAATCCCCGATGGACACCAAAATTGGGGGCGGCGCCACGTTCGCGATACTCCGCCCCTGAAAAGCGGCGTACTCCCGCGCTACATATCCACGGCTTCAGGCCATAGCCTGAGGCCCGGCCCACGATGCTCCGTCCCTGACCGGCCTAGTTGCTGGTGTGGGACATGTGAGGTCTCACCCGTCGTGAGCTTAGCGTGGTGGTTGCAGACTCAGTCTGGTGCCGCCACAGTTGGGTGAGGTCCGAGACACGAGCAGGGGGGGACTTCATTTGGGGCTGGGGGAACTGTGGGCGGGCGGCCGAAGTGGGGCACAATTTTTGCGGTCCGAGTCCGCGGGCTGAGTCCGCCATGAAGCACAGCGCGGCCGCTGCAGGCCGCCGCTGTGCGCATGCGTGGCAACGGATCCGGAAATGCTCAGGGCCATATTGGCAGCGAGAGCTGGGAGCTCTATGCTGCCTCCCTGCAAGCCCCGTCGAATTGGTGGCTGTTTTGCACCAGTTTCCCTGGTGTAAAACACCACCGTTTTCATGCCGGCGTGGGGACTTAGTCTCCCAAACGGAGAATCCAGCCCTAACTCCCCATGCCGGGGACAAAAATTATCATGAAACAACCACCAATTCTCCGTTCCGGGGGTGGGGGGCGGCTAGCAGCCAGGCAGCATAGAGCGCCCAGCTCTAGCTGCCGATACAGCTGCAGAGTTGCCGGTCCGTGGCCGCGCATGCGCACAGCCTGCCATATAGTGGCCCCCTGTAGACCTCCTCGCCGCCCCCGGACTATCCACCATTAGTGCCCCCAGCCTGTGCCCATGTTCCCCTCTGCCTGCGGATCGACCCTCGCCCCGACTGTGACGGCGCTGGACTGAGTCCGCAGCCGCCACGCTGAGTTCTCAACGAAAAATAGCTTTTCAGTGGGTCGCGAAAACAGCGGCTCCCCTGATTTCGGCGTCATCGGGGATTCTCCGCCCCGTCGCCGAACGCGATTTCGGCGTCAGGGATCGGAGAATCCAGCCCATGGTCTCAGTCCGTTACCTGAGGCCCTCCCCCCGATGCTCTGCCCCCAACCGGCCGAGTTCCAGACGGCGTGGGTCTCTCTTGCTATTTCTTGTCGGGAACTCGGCGTGGCGGCTGCGGACCGAGTCCAGCGCCACCACAGTCGGGAGAGAGACAATATTTGGCAGGCCGGTAACGCATGCAGCCGGTGCGATGTTGCACGGCCCGACCGCTGCAGGCCTCCACCGTGCGCATACGTGGCTACAGACCCGGCAATTCTCTGGGCCATATCGGCAGCTAGAGCTGGGTGCCCTACGCTGTCTGCCTATTAGCCCCACACCAAAAGAAGGATCGGTGGCCGTTTTGCGATGCATTTTTGGTCGTAAAACGCCACCGTTCTCATGTCGGCATCAGGGCGTAGCCTGAAAATCGAAGAAACCAGCCCCTTATCTCTGAGTGAGCATTAAGGGGAATCTTACTGTCGCCCACATTGCGGCGGCCTGTTGCGTCCTCCACAACATCGCGCAGCAGAGGGGCGATGTGCCGGAGGAGGATGAACACCAGTCCTCATCCGATGAGGTGGATGTGGGATAGGATGTGTGTGCAGGCAATGGGGCCCGGGCAGCACAGGAGACCGCACGACCTGTGCGCCAGGGCCAGTGCGCACGGGATGCTCTGATCGCCTCCCGCTTCACCGACTGGGGTGGGGGAGGGGAACAGGCCAGGGGCACTACCCCCATCCTACTCCCACACCCCCTACTCCCTCCCCCCTCTTGCAACCTCCCCACATAGTGCGTACAGGGTGCAGGCCCTGGGTTGGCAGTAACACCGGGTCTGGCCAATGAAATGGAGAATAATGACAATCCGCTCTGCGATGAGATCTGGTGCTCCGCTTCGTATGACAATGTCTGACTCCTGTCCATGTTGGCACTTCCCACCATCCACCTGCATGCGAGTTGGTCATTGCATCCCCGGTCCCAACGGATCCCTCGGGTGATGCTGGTGGGGATGGTTGGGTTGGGTGGGGTGGAGGGAGCGGAGCCCATTCCCCCAGCAACCCCTCTCTGGCAAGCCCAGACCAGCCCACCCCTCACACCCATCTGACCGAGCACTGAGGCAGGTTATAACAGTGTAAACAGGTATTTGAAGTGAAAATATATACAGATACGTGCCCTAGACCCTAAAACAAAACGGTGCCCTGCACCCGTGCCGACTTAACTCGTGTCTAGCTTTCTGACCTTACGGTCCCAAACGCAACATCTAGGTGGATCCCCAGATGGTACACCTGCTGCCCATCTTTTGTGCCAAGGAAAGGAGGAGAGGGGGGAGTCCGAGGTGCTTCAGTGTTCCGGCACCTCCCCTGCGGGAGTCACCGGCACGGGCTCCATCACCTCCTCCTCCCTTGGGCAACCCGATGGCCCCCGGGCTACTCCATGGGACAGAGGTGCTGGTGCAGCTATCGCCTGAGGTACCCTCGCCATCTGGTGCAGCCATTTCTGGAGGCCTGCTGTGGTCTCGACCAGCATCTGCATGCTCGCAACTCTAGAATACAGGGAGTGGACCATCGGCATCTGGGACTACGTCACATCACCATTTACTGTACCACCACCATCTGGGTCTGTGCCATACCAGCCAGTGACTGCGCCATCTCCCTCTGGGACTGGGTCTCCTCCCTCTGTGTCTGTACCACATTGGCCAGCGCTGGGCAATGCCGCCGATGCTCTCAGCCATGGCCCGCTGTGACTGAGCCACACTTAGAAGCGCCACAGCAATTTCCAGGTGGCCTCGCACATGGCTGCCTGGGAGGCAGCAAACCTGTCCTGGGCCAACATCTACACAGAATGCCCCAGGCCTTGGACATGCTGATCCATAGCCAAAACCCTTGCCCCCAATTTCTCTGCTGTGGATGCCACCCATGCGGTGTTGATCTGAGTGGCATGCATGGTCGTCACTACGTCCTGTTCCTGCACATGGTTGGACTCCTCCAACTGCACTTGCAGTTAACTGGATGTTATCATGTCCGGCACACCACCACCAGTTTGAGCCAGAGCTTTTTGTGAGGAGACACAGAGAGGGTATTGTAAGCCACACGCGTGGTTCACAGTGGTGGGGGGTTTTGGGAAGGAAGGGCTGTGGGGGGTTTGAAGGGAGAGGGGGTGTGGAGGGAGGGTTGGGGTCGCATGGAGATTTGGGGGATGGACGCTCACATGGGGGCGGATGTGGGCCGATGATCTTTTTGCCGGCACTGGATGCCAGTCCTCCTGGTCACATTCCTGGCGCTCACAACCACTGCCACCTCATCCCTGGCAGCACTGGCTGCCCTGTAGCTGACCCTCTGGGACCCTAAGGGGGACATCCCTCCTGGCCTCCACTGCATCGAGCAGCCTCCCCAGATCTGCAACCCAAATCTTGGGGCCTGGGTTGTTGCTAGCTAGCTGGGGTTGGCTGAGCAAGTGCGGCTTAAGGGCTTCTCAACCTTGTTAGCGGGGGGCTGGCGAGCGTGGTGCAGGTGAATCAGCTGGTGAGCCTTCATTTGTGTCGAGAAGCCCGTGAGGGCTCGTTAAATGGACCAATTAATGTTGAATAACGTTGCAGCCTCATTGGGCTGAGCGCCAGGAAGCTCGCGGCAGTTCCCCCTCGCTACAACACTTTCTGAGAATCGGGCCCAATACTGTAGTAGGAATAAATAAAATATTAAATCAGGTCCAATATGGACTGCCAACGTTCAGGCAAAAGGATGAACCCATGAAATTGCGGGGATAATATTTAATCTTAGAAGTATGGACTGTATGGTTGAAGACAAACAAAAGCTGTGAATGTAAGACAACTAAGTATAACAAGGAGGAATACATTTAAATTTTAATCAGTGAATCATGGATTTGAAGAATAATTCCTTGATTGAGGTTATTTTCTAACTTCATGGTGACTTTGAATATTTAAATCCAAAAAAAAGGAATTATGGACTAACCCTTTGAGGATTACAATAGTATTTTGTACAGCTTACAACATGAAAAATGAGAAGCAGTTTCATTTTATCCGAATGCTCAGCAGTAAGCAGAACTATGTGGCTGGATTCTATGGTGTCCGAAAATATGTGGGTAATGTTCTGTAAATCCTGGGCGCGATCTACCGGAATGGGGACAGCGTCCCGTAGCGCGCCCGATGAACCGGGTGTTTCCCAGGGCTCAGAACGCCAGGAAACACCCGCTGACTAATGCCCATCCAGGTAGATCAGGGCCCTCAGCAGGGGACGCATGGCAAAGGCCGCACTTAGCTTCGTTCCCTGCACTGAGAAGCTCCGCCTGGATCCCACGTCTTAGATCCCAGGCCTTGGTTAGAACTCAGGAACGCATATTAGAGCTAGGCTAGATGTATCACTCTAATGTGCAGATTTGCCAGAAAGTTATCCCATCCACCCAAAATGGCCAGGTTTCAGATCACAACTTCTCGCAAGATTGCGTTATACATCCGGTGGCGTTTGCGAGCGGGGCGGCCGCATCAAGAAGAGCTCTTGCCGGTGGCCACGATTTGCGGCGCTTTCTGGGATTTCCCCGATTTTTTGATCACCACCCGACTATCGTCGGCCTTTGGGGCCGTCACAGGCAGCTCGCGGGGCCGGTTTGAAAACTGGCTAGGAACCCCATGCGGATGTCAGGCGGCAGGGGCTGAGGCGCTAGGCCCAGCCACTCGAAGGCCAGAGCAGCGGGGCGGAGCCAAACGGAGGCCGAGGCGGCAGGCCCGAGGCCAGGGCGCGATGTAGGTGGGATGTCCCACATCGGAACGCTCCCACCTAGAATGTAATAAGAAGGCTGATGTCCGGTCCCAGGGGAACTCTGGGGGAATGTAAAAGGGAAGAGAAAGAAGTTTTAAAGAAGTTTGGTGAAAGTTTTTTTTTTTCTCCCCTTTTTTTGTGTGAAGGAAGAAAAATTGTTTGTTTTTTAAAAAAAACCAGATTGATGAATGACAGAAGGGTGAAAAGGGGAAAAAAGAAAGCAAAAACAATAAGCCACTAAAGGATGTGAAGAGCAGCGTCGAAGAAAGGAAGAAACGCGGACTCGCTGCTGAATGAGAGGACGAGCAAAAGTGCTGACAAGATGGCGGAAGCCGAACCGCATGGTGGGGCCGCACTACTTACGGTGGGGAAGATGACCGAGGTGATGATGGTGGAGCTGGAAAAACAGTTTGCGAGGCACATGGAGGCCTTGAGGAAGGAGACGGCGGCCGCATTGAAGTCATTGGTGTAGGAGGCAATCGCCCCGGTGAGAGTAGCTGTGGCAAAGACATCAGCCGAGGTGAGAGAGCAGGGCGAGAAGATGAAGGAAATGGAGGCGGCTGTGTCACAGCACAGCGACCAGTTCACCTCGATGGGGGACGAGCAGCGGAGGGTGGTGGAGGTCAACAGAGGACTCCGAGCAAAGCTTGAGGACTTGGAGAACCGCTCAAGGCGGCACAATTTGAGAATTGTGGGCTTGCCTGAAGGGACTGAGGGCCCAAGGCCAGAAGAATACTTCGCTCAGAAGTCAGCGGAGCTGAAAGGGGAGGGTGAGAACCCCTCCCGGTCCGAGCTAGACCGAGCTCAACGGTCATTAAGGCCGAAGCCCAAAGTGAACGAGCCGCCAAGAGCAGTAATCATCTGCTTCCATAAGTACTGCATGAAGGAGAAGGTATTAAGCTGGGCAAAGCAGAAACGCAAGGTGCAGTGGGATGATGCTGTAGTTCGGATCTACCAGGACTTGACGGTGGAGTTGGCAAAATACGAGCGGTGTTCGGGCGAGTAAAGACGGCACTGTACAAAAAGGGGGTGTGATTTGGTATGGTGTACCCGGCGAAGCTGAGCGTAACGTATAATGCCAAAGACTTTTATTTTGAGACAGCGGAGGCGGCTGAGGCGTTCGTGAGGACAGAAGGCTTGGGACAGACGTGAGGAGCGGAGCTGGAAGAGAGACTGTGGACTGTGTTTGGGCAGCTGGAAAATGTATAAATGCTGCAACTTTCTTTTTACTGATGTGTATTTTAATTTACTTCTCTTTGCATTGTTGCAGAGATCAAGTTAATGGTTGGGTTGATTGGCGTTCTGTGTTGCGACGGTTATATCTTATTTTAGTGAAGTGTATGGGTTGGATTGTTGTTTTTGTTTTTTCTTCCTCTGGGACTGGGTGGAAGGGGACGATATATCTTGGCGGGGGAGCCACCTGCGCTAGCGAACTAAAGTCGGCTAGTGAACGGAGGTGAAGTGAGAGGAGGGCTGCGGACATTGGAGCCTGGATAGCAGGTTTCAATGGGCCTACGAGGTGAGCGAGAGGGGGGGGAAGGTATTGATGCTGGGAGATGTTTTTTCAAGGGGAAATGTTCTTGGGAGGGGCGGAAGGGGTTCGATGTTAATAATGGACAGGGGTGGGTCAGGCTTATGGGACAGGGCCCGGTGGTATGATGATGGTGGATAAGAAGGGTGGGGGGGGTGAGAGAACCCCAGTTAGGATAGTCACGTGGAACGTGAGAGGGTTAGGAGGTCCAGTCAAGAGGTCAAGGGTGCTTGCGCATCTTAAAAGTTTGAAAGCTGATGTGGCAATGCTGCAGGAGACTCACTTGAGGGTGAAGGACCAGGTGAGACTTAAAAAGGGCTGGGTTAGTCAAGTGTTTCACTCTGGATTTGACGGAAGGGCTCGAGGGGTAGCGGTGCTAGTCAGCAAAAGGGTACGCTTCCAGATGGAGAAGGTGATGGCAGATCAGGGGGGTAGATATGTGATTGTGACAGGGGCGCTGGAGGGGAGATTAGTGGCGCTGTTAAGTGTATACGGTCCCAATTGGGATGATATGGGATTCACGAAGAAGGTGTTTGGGGCCATCCCCGACTTGGACACACACAAACTGATTGTGGGGGGGACTGGAACTTGGTGCAGGAGCCAAGGTTGGACAGATCACGGCCGCGCTCGCTGGTCCCATCAGGGGGGACGATGGCGCTGGCTGGACTAATGGTGGAAATGGGAGGGGTGGACCCTTGGAGGTTTCTGCACCCAAGGGAACGTGAGTACTCGATTTTCTCAGCAGTCCATAAGGTATACTCGCGGATCGACTTTTTTGTGGTGGGGAAGGCTTTGCTGGCTGGGGTTAAGGGGTTGGAATACTCTGCAATTGCAGTGTCAGATCATGCTCCGCATTGGTGGATATGGTACTGGAGAAGGGGGTAGCGCAGAGGCCGGGGTGGAAACTGGATGTGGGACTTTTGGGAACCAAGTGTTCTGTGAGAAAATTGAAAAGGTAATTAAGGAATATATAGGTTTCAACTGTACAGGTGAGGTGTCGAAAGCAGTCGTCTGGGAGGCTATAAAGGCGGTGGTGAGGGGAGAGGTAATTTTGTTTAAGGCCAGGGTGGACAAAGAGGACAGGTTGGAGCTGAAGAGGGTGATAGATGAGATGTTGGAGGTAGATAGAAGTTATGCAGAAGATGGGGACCCAGCGAAGCTGGAAAAGAGGAAGGAACTACAGGCGAGATTCGACCGACTTTTCCACCAGGAAGGCGGTGCGCCAACTGAGACGAGCAAGGGTGCAGTTTATGAACATGGAGATAAGGCGTATTTTAGCAGGTCAGCTTCGGAGGGAAGCAGTGGCAAGGGAAATTCTTCAGGTGAGGGATAGGGCAGGGAAGTTGGTGGTGGCTCCGGATCTGATTAACAAGGTTTTTGAGGAGTTTTATGAGAGGCTGTACAGGTCAGAGCCACCTGGGGGAGACCATGAGATGCAGGTATTTCTAGATGGGTTGGAGGACCCGAGGCTAGGGGAGGGGGACAGGGCTACATTAGAAGGAGCAATAGTGGAGCAGGAGATAAAGGATGCGATTGGGAGGATGCAGTCGGGGAAGGTGGCAGGGCCGGATGGGTTTCCGGTGGAATATTATAACAAATTCAAGGATAAGCTGGCGCCCCTGATGGTGGGGATGTTTGAAGAGGCGATAGGGAAGGGGGTGTTTCCACAAACCTTGGGACAGGCATCGATTTCCCTGTTGCTAAAGCAAGATAAGGATCTGACGGAGTGTGGGTCGTATCGGCCCGTATCACTTCTGAATGTGGACGCAAAAGTATTGGCGAAGTTACTGGCGGGTAGGCTGGAGGAGTGCCTCCCGAAGGTGATAGGTGAGGATCAGATGGGGTTCGTGAGTGGGAGGCAGCTCTTTTCGAACATTAGGAGGGTATTGAACGTTGTTATGGCACCGGCAGGGGGGGGGAAGGAAACAGAGGTGGTTGTGGCATTGGCCGCCGAGAAGGCGTTTGATCGGGTAGAATGGGGGTACTTGATGGCAGTTCTGGAGTGGCTTGGGATTGGACCAAGATTTGTAAACTGGGTAAAGCTACTGTATAAGGAGCCGAGGGCGAGTGTCCGCACAAACATCAGCTCGAGATACTTTTCTCTCAACCGTGGGACGAGGCAGGGATGTCCTATGTCCCCCCTGCTGTTTGCACTTGCGATTGAGCCGTTGGCCATCACATTAAGAAGTTCGGGTGCATGGAAAGGAATAGTGCGGGGGGGGGGGATAGAGCATAGGGTGTCCTTATATGCCGACGACTTGCTATTATACATGTCGGAACCGAGTGTGTCGATAGGGGGAATATTGGAGCTACTTCGAGTATTTGGGTCTTTCTCGGGGTACACGCTGAATCTAGACAAGACTGAGTATTTTGTGGTGCCTCGGCCGGGGGTGGGGGCAGGGGTGGGGGGGCTGCCATTCCGTAGGGCAGGGACTCACTTTAGGTGTCTGGGGGTGCAGGTTTCCCAGGAGTGGGGGAGGCTTCTCAGGTACAACATCTCTAGTTTGGTGGGGAGAGTGAAAGCCGATTATGGCAAGTGGGACGGCCTTCCACTGTCACTGGGGGTTGGGTACAGGCGGTTAAAATGAATGTGTTGTCGCGATTCCTGTTTATTTTTCAATGCCTACCAATTTTCCTGCCAAAGTTTTTTCAGGGAGATTGAGGAAAGGATTACCTCATTCATATGGGGAGGGAAGGTGGCCAGAGTGAGAAAGGTGCTGCTACAGAGGGGAAGGCAGGCAGGGGGTTTGGGTCTCCCGAACCTGTTGTACTACTACTGGGCAGCGAATGTGGAGAAGGTGCGGAGCTGGGTCAGGGGGGTTGATTCTCAGTGGGTCAGAATGGAGGAGAGTTTGTGCAGGGGGTTGGGGCTGAAGGCACCAGCAACAGCACCGCTCCCGATAGCTCCGGGGAAATATTCAGGGAATCCGGTAATAATAGCTTCATTGAAAATCTGGAGGCAGTTTCGCCAACACTTCGGGTTGGGGGCAGGGTCAAGGGAAATGCTGATTCAGGGGAACCACAGATTTGAGCTAGGGAGGTGGGATGGAAATTGTCGGAAATGGGAGAAGAAGGGTATTAAGACGCTAAAAGATTTGTTTCTCAGGGGTCGGTTTGCAGCACTGAAAGAGCTGGAAGCGAAGTATGGGCTGGAGTGGGGGGGAAATGTTAAGATACATGCAGGTTCAAGATTTTGCCAGAAAGGAGATACAGAGCTTCCCAGAGGAACTGGCCTCCACATTGCTGGAGGAGGTGTTGAAGACAGGGGGACTGGAGAGAGGGCAGTGTCAGTGGTTTACGGAGCTATTTTGGAAGAGGATAAGGCACCACTGGAAGGCATCAAACTAAAGTGGGAGGAAGAGTTGGGAGAGGTTATAGAGGAGGGGTTCTGGTGTGAGGTGCTCTGGAGAGTAAATGCGAGGTGTGCGAGGTTGGGGCTGATACAGCTGAAGGTGGTATACAGAGCACACCTCACGAGGGCGAGGATGAGCCGATTCTTTGAAGGAGTAGAAGATGTGTGAGCGTTGCGGGGGTGGCGCTAATCACGTTGATATGTTTTGGTCCTGTCCAAAGCTAGAGGATTACTGGAAGGAGGTTTTTAGGGTAATTTCCAAGGTGGTGCACGTGAAACTGGACCCGGGTCCCCGGGAGGCCATATTCGGGGTGTCGAACCAGCCAGGGTTGGAAACGGGGGCGGAGGCAGATATCGTAGCCTTCGCCTCGTTGATCGCCCGAAGGCGGATCCTGTTGGGATGGAGAGCAGCCTCTCCACCCTGGAGTGGCGCGGGGACCTGTTGGAATTCTTGACTTTTGAGAAGGTTAAGTTTGAACTGAAGGGAAGGATGGAGGGGTTCTACAATTCATGGGCATTATTCATCATGCACTTTCAAGAACTGGATAACATCGAACATTAGTTGGGGGGATGGGTGGGAGGGTTGGGGGGAGGGGGGCTGTGTGTACTAAGGGTGACTATGGGTGATCCTTGATTCCTTTTTGTCAGTTGTTTATGTAAACATGCGGGCTAATGTTTGGGGTTTGGTGGGAGGATGGGATCGTTGTTATTGTTATGGGGATTGACATATTTGTTGCTGATTATTGTTTATTGTTGGTGGGTGTAAATTTGGGAGAAAATGTGAAAAAGGAGGAGAATTAAAATATTTTTAAAAAAAGATTGCGTTATACCTCACGAGGTGTGGCGAGCTGGATAGATCCCGGAAGTGATCTCCCGGGATCTACTGGTTGCGTTGCACCACGCTGCTTTTCAGGCGCAACGCGACTGGTAGATCTCACCCCTTATTTCAAGAAAGAAAATAAAAATTAAGTAAATATGTTTCTGAAAATCAAACGAGCTTCACCTTTTAACAGTTTAAAATTTGTTATGGTACATCTGTAGATCACCAAAATTCCCAGCCACCACACAATAGACCGGGCTCATGCTCTGAATTTTATGATGTCCATTTAGCCCTGATGAATTATTTCTAGAATCTCTGGTCGGAGTGATACAGGAATTATCACTGTACCAGCAGATCATCAATTATGGAGAAGTATTTCAAAAATTCTAAATGTAATTTCATTACTGTTGCATCTGGACACTGCGTGGCCCACCTTGCATTCACGATTGACATTTGCTCTTGGTATATTTATTGTTACTTTTTTGAGCTCACTGGAAATTATGCTGCCACTAATTGTGAATAGGATTAGGTTAATAACCTGTGGTGTGGAATGGTGCACTGTGGCCCTGGAGAATGTATCATCGGTTGTTTGTAACTTGCCCTGTCTCATATTTGAAGCTCTTTTGGACACTTTCAACTGACGCCTGACTGAAGTCTTCAGTTGGGGACCTTTTTTCAGGTCAGGCTTGCAAACTTCTTAAACGTTGCTGTTCAGAGATTTTGGGGTCCTGCTCAGCTGCCACTATGCTGTAAAATTCCACCTCTGGGGCCATTTTGGGTGTTGGTTATGACTGGCTATGAATGATTGCGTAGACATGGGAATGTCTGAACAATAACTGGTTTATTGGACGAACATAATAATAAGTTACTGTGAAAATCCTCGAGTCGCCACATTCCGGCGCCTGTTCAGGTACACTGAGGGAGAATTCAGAATGTCCAATTCACCTAACAAGCACATCTTTCGGAACTTGTGGGAGGAAACCGGAGCATCCGGAGGAAACCCACACAGACATGGGGAGAATGTGCAGACTCCACACAAACAGTGACCCAAGCCGGGAATCGACCCTGGAGCTGTGAAGCCATAGTGCTAACTACTATGCTACCATGCAATACATGTAGTTATACAATACTATAGGTGTTACACAGTGTAAGCCATGAAAAGTCTACTTCTTGACTTTTGGACATTTATACCTTATATGGCGGTAGTTTCTTCAGTCCCACACATATCCCTTTCAACCCTGAATACCCTAATACTACAGTTAGTGAGTTAGTGTCCGAGGCTCAACCATCTTCCGTTGCTTCATTAATGCTTTCCTTCTGTAATAAGTGGGATGCTTGTAGTACCACTTGCAACTCCTCAGATACTGAAGCAGTTTGAGTCCATGTGATGCAAGCCCATGGACAACATTCAGCCTTCGGCTGATAAGCTGCAAATAACATTTGTATGAAACAAGGGCGAGGCAATGACCATCTCCAATGAGACAGAATGTTAAGCATCTCCCCTTAACATCCAAAGGCATTCCCATTGCTGAATCCTTTGCTATTAACATCTTGAGAGCTACCATTGTCCAGAAACTGAATGGGACCAGCCATATAAAAACTGTGTTTCCAAAAGAGTGCAGAAGCTGGGGATTCGGAGGTGAGCAACTCACCTCCTGACTCCTCAAAGCCTGTCCACCATCAAGAAGGCTCATTCAGGAGTTTGATGGAACATTGTCCACATGGACAGATGACTTGACTCCAACAAAACTCAAGAAGCTCGACACTATCCAGGACAAAACTGTCCACTTGATCGGCAGCCCATCCATCACCTTAAACATCACTCCCTCCACCATTGAAGCACAATGGCTGTAGTGTATAACATATAAGATGTACTGCGACAACTCACTAAGGTTCCTTCAATACCACTGACCACCTAGAAGGGCAAAGGCAGCACATACATGGGAACATCACCACCTGCAAGGACCCCTCCAAATTATACGCTATCCTGACTTGGAACTTTATCACCCTTCTTTCACTGTTGCTGGATCAAAATCCTGGAACTCCCTTCCTAGTTGCACTGCGGGAGTACTTGCACCAGGTTGACTGCTTTAGTTCAAGAAAGCGGCGGTGGGCAGTTAAGGATGGGCAATAAATGCTGGCCTTGCCGGTGTAGGCCAGATCCCATACAAGAATCAATAAAATCACAAATAATGACCAAAACATTATTAGTCGATAATCTCAACTGTTATGGGCCAGGGCTTAGAAAACACCAAAGTATATCATGGAGTTCACCTGACCTACAACTGTTTCTTGATTTTGGTTACGACGAGCACAAGAGCCAGCCTTCCAGGTGTTATTCAACAGAGTGCTTAGGTGCTTTTAATCCAAAAACAAGCTTTATTCTACGAATTTAATGAACATTTTTATAAACACACACAGTAAGCATTTTTATCAACTAAAAAGATAAATACCCCACACAGCCACAGTACTCTCTGTATAACCCTTAATAAATTCTCCTTTACTGTTCCAATTTGATAACAAGATCCCATAAACCAGAAACCCATTTTCAAAGGTGTGGCCCCGCACACGGCACTCTTATGTTAGAGGGTGAAGAGACTGATAACAGTCACCTGTGGTCTTACTTTTCCCATCTCCTGTTGCCAAAAGAGAAAATGCTAGAAAATCTCAGCAGGTCTGGCAGATGACCCTTTGTCAAAGGGTCTCCTGTTGGTTGGCTGAAAATATCATTGTCAAAGTAGTTTCGACTCTACATGACTATTGAGGCCTTGTTAGGCAAATAGGATCACTATGTAAGATAATAACCTGCCAATAATAATGAAAGGAAAGAAGATTGTAAAAGACCAGCCACTAAGAAAGAGAAAAACAGAAAGGCTCAAATACAAAGAAATTAGTAAAAAGCAACAACTAACACATATGATTTGAGAATCAACAAACATATGGCATGAATAACAAAAAGTCTTTAAACATTTTGGGCTGGATTTTTTTCTGGCAGCAAGATTAACTGGCACCTCCCTGCTCTGACCTTAAATTTTCCCCCTCCAGTCCAGGGCCACTACTGGCCAACACCGGCCGCTGCCGCCCCACTTGCTGCTTGAAAGGGCACCGGTTCACAGCTGATTTCCCTTGCATTCACCCTTCTTACCACTGTTCCCAGGAACAAGGGAGGGAAGCATGGGTAGATGAAGGGGGTCTAGTTGCAGCCTCCATTTCACTATGATCACTCACCTTTTCGAGGGCTAACCAGTCTTATATAATAATAGTAACTTATTGTCACAAGTAGACTTCAATGAAGTTCCTGTGAAAAGCCCCTAGTCACCACATTCCGTTGCCTGTTCGGGGAGGCCGGTACGACGCTGCTGGCCTTGTTCTGCATTACAAGACAGCTGTTTAGCCCACTGTGCTAAACCAGCCCCTTTATTGCCCAAAGTTTTCAGTAAAAAGTTGTCTTCGGGGCTCTTCTGCTCTTTAAAAGCTCTCCAATAGCAGCACTACCACTGCAGCTTCAGAAGAATTTTCTCACCATGCATTGGCTGAATGATAGGAAACAAAGAGTAGTAGTTTCTGGATGTTTTTCAGGTTGGAGGAAGGTTTGTAACAATATTTCCCCAGTGTTGGGACCCTTGCTTATCCTGATATATATTAATGACATAGACCTTGGCATACTGGGCCAGTTTCAAAGTTTGTGGAAGATGTAATACTTAGAAATATTATGAACTGGGAGGAGGATAGTGTAGAACTTCAAAGGCACATGTTGGTGAAGCAGGCGGACATATGGGAGATGAAGTTCAATGCAGAGAAATGTGATTCATTTTGGTGGGAAGAACAAGGAGAGACATTATAAAATAAAGGGTACAATAGGGTAGCACGGTAGCATTGTGGATAGCACAATTGCTTCACAGCTCCAAGGTCCCAGGTTCGATTCCGGCTTGGGTCACTGTCTGTGCGGAGTCTGCACATCCTCCCCGTGTGTGCGTGGGTTTCCTCCGGGTGCTCCGGTTTCCTCCCACAGTCCAAAGATGTGCAGGTTAGGTGGATTGGCTATGCTAAATTGCCGTTAGTGTCCAAAATTGCCCATAGTGTTGGGTGGGGTTGCTGGGTTATGGGGATAGTGTGGAGGTGTGGACCTTGGGTAGGTTGCTCTTTTCAAGAGCCGGTGCAGACTCGATGGGCCGAATGGCCTCCTTATGTACTGTAAATTCTATGAATCTATGAAAAAATTCTATGAGTGCAGGAGTAAAGGGCCCTGGGTGTACATGTGCATAAGTCATTGGAAGTGGCAGGACAGATTAAGAAAGTGGATAAGGCGGCATATAGTATCTTAGGCTTTATTAATAGGGGTGTAGAGTATAAGAGCAAGGTGGTTATGTTGAACTTGTATAAAGCACTAGTTCAGCCTCAGCTGGAATATTACATTCAGTTCGGGTGCCATACTTTAGGAAGAAGTGAAGGCATTGGCGAGAGTGAAGAAAAGACTCTCAAGAATGGTTTCAGAAATGAGAAATTTCAGGTATGGGGGTAGTTTGCAGAAGTAAGGAGGAACTGTTGGCATTCGTGAAAGGATTGAGAACAAGAGTGCACAGATTTGAATTTGCGAAAGAAGCAAAAACAATATGAGGAAATTTTTTTCATGCAGTGAGTGTTAAGGCCTAGAATGCACTGCTTGAGAGAGTGGTGGAGGCAGGTTCAATTGAAGCATTCAAAAGGAAATTAGATTGTTTCTGGAAAGGAAGAATGTGCAGGATTACAGGAAGAAGGCAGGAGAAAGACATTTGGTGAATTGCTCAACCTGAGAGCCAGTGCAGACATGATGGGCTGAACACCGTAACAGTTCTGTGATTCATTGTCGGGCTGCTGCTACTGCTAAATATTCCACTGGGAGCCCATCCTACATTTATTGTAGCACATCCCCACCCCCAATCTAGAATCATGCTTAAAAATGGTTATGAAGTTAGGAGAAGGGAATCCATGAATTTGTCTCTTATGCCGTATGGCTGCGGTGGAAATAGATTTGAATAGCCAGCTGAAATATGCTTTGATGAATTTTCTTTCTCTAATTTCTGCATATTATTGCTGTACTTTGGCAGGTGCTTCGCTTCTGGCTTCTATTGCCATTAATTGCCTGCACATTTTTTTGTCTAGTTTCTTTTGATGGACTTACAATTGCACAAAATTCGGGAGATCCAATTTATTCCCTTTATTTTAGTTTGAGATTCTAATTTTGTCCAAATTTTTAAAACTTTAAAATTTGGGTATATATTTTTTTTAATGGTGGTAGAATGGGTGTCATATCTTTAGTGAGAGACTGGGTTTTCAAGGGTAAAAACCATTGACAACTTTGGTGATTTTGTTTCAAGCATGGGAGAGAACATGGTGAAGATAAGGAATGTCAGTGCTAGGAAAGCAAACACTGTTCCACCTTCTGACATTCAATCAAATATCTATCATTCCCTTCTGTAGAATGATAAGCATTTTACTCAGACCAATCTGGAGACATAGGAGAGGGTTTAGGTGTAGCAAGATTAAAGAATTCAAACAGATTTTAAAAAAAATTCTTTCACTGTCATTTACTTTTGACTATTTTCTCATCTATATCGTTTATATATATCACGAACAATAAGGGACCTAGCACTGATCCCTGTGGTTTGGCATTGGACACTGGCCTCCAGTCAGACAAACAGCCTTCTACCATCACTCTCTGTCTTCTACCACTAAGTCAGTTTTGGATCCAACTTGCCAAGTTACACTGGATTTCATGTGCTTTTAAGTTCTTTATCAGGCTTTGCAGAAATCCATATAAACTACATCAACTGCACAATCCTCATCTCTAAATTAGATTTCAATGCCTTGATCACTCTGGTGGAGCCCTACAATACTTGCCTGCCAGCATCTCCCAAATGGTTGTCATGTACTGCGTGCTAAACATGGCATAGCAGAGGGCTGTGTCACTTGGAGGCAGAGCCCTTGGAAAAGAAGGGCTAAAGTACTTCGGCAAATGAGTCAAAACTGCAGGGTGGACCACTGAGAAAGAGGGTAGGATGGGCCCAGAGATGTGATGAGGAATGCAGGGTGCCATTATTGAAGGAAACAACTGATCCAGCAGGCTGAGTAGCTGACAACAGACTGCAGGCCTGGCACTGGACGATGCTCGAGCTTTCTCATCATGGACAGTGACCAAGTCAACATCGCTCCCAGTGCAACAGTTACATAAAGATATTCTACTGGCTGTAATCTCCACTGGTATCATCAGAACCTGATGAATACTGTTGTTATGGGCCAGCATTTAGAGAACCCCAAAGTGTGTCATGGAGTTCACCTGACCCACGACTTTTACTAGATTGTGGTATGGGGAAACTCCACACAGACAGTGACACAAGCCGGGAATCGAACCTATGACCCTGCCACTGTGAAGCAACAGTGCTTACCACTGTGCTACCGTTCCGCCCATCCTGGCTCACAGATGCTCCCATCTGCATGAAACCCTTTTCTTCCTGTGGAACATCCTCAGTCCTTGGTGTGCTCTTTTTCTAGCTTGAAAGGGACTGATGCGGGCTGACATTCCCTCCAGCCACCATTGGACAATCTCCTTAGTGCCTCATGTACTCTATGGACCTCAGGGCTCAGGCTCTGCACTGACTTTTCCAGGCTCTGAACTGAGTTGTTCAGGCTACAGAAAGCCGTGCACCCTGTGCAGGATGTCACACTGTTCCTGCATGCGTTCCAAGTATTGCTGACTGTGGCTGCCTATGGTGATGCTGTCATGGGCTGAGCTCACATGTGTTTTAATCCCTAAGACACTGGCCGGGCACATCTGCACCACAACTCCTTGATTCGCAGTGCATCAGCTCACAATGTCTCGGGGAACTCTTCCCCTGCTGCAGGCTCAAATAATGAGCCCCAAACTGTGGCTCCTGAGGTTCTCCCTCACTGACCCCAGAGTGTCACTGTGACTGTCCCCTCTCCTCTCAAGAGGTCTTGCCACAGATGTTTCTACCTCATCCTCTTCCTCCTGCACACTAGTACTGTGCTCCTCAACCAGTGCCCCCCACTCTAATATCACACACAGATCCTCCGAGGTGCACATTTCTGCACTGCTGCCTGATGAGCCAGTCTGGTATGATACTGCTTCTGTAGAAGAGTTCCTCTCCAGATGTTGTCCTCCTGGGGATGGGACCACATCACTGGGACCTGTATGAGGCACAAGAGAACCTAATGAGAAAAAGGTATGGAGACCTGACCATTCCTCACTGACAGATAATTCCACTACAAGCAGAGCTCAGTATGCTGTTGGACCAGACTTTCATTGCAGATTCAGTTCCATCCTGCCACCTTGCAAACCTTCCCTCCTCCACATTCAAACAAGATCATTTCCCAAGATCCACCATCATGACAAACAGCAAATCATTCCTGTAACTGCCACTTTCAAGGCAATGTGCACTTGGAATGGGAGATGAATCATCCCAATAGTGCGCTAGCAATCTTTCTTCCTCAGCCCTGAGAAACCATAACATTGGGATCCACACCCCAGTCCTCTTCTTTTCATGGTTCTTATGTGCCTACTTCTCCTGCAGGGACAATATGGTGAGGGAAATGAGGCGGTGCACTGCTGTGTGGCAAAGGAAACCTCCTCCTATGTTGTTTGAAATAGCATTTCCTCTTTGGCAGCATTGCACATTGCACAACACGGTGTTGCATCAGTGACCTGGACACATACTCCCTCAAGGTCAAGGAGCCCTTTGTCCTCATCTGTGCTTGTTCAAGCTGCAATCCAAGACCGGAAACCAATTAGCTGGACGTCTTAATCTCCTTGCCAGAACACAGCAAGTCACTGAACCTCTTGCTGTACTGCAACCATGTTTGCCATGATGTGGGGATGCCGGCGTTGGACTGGGGTGAGCACAGTAAGAAGTCTTACAACACCAGGTTAAAGTCCAACAGGTTTGTTTTGAATCACTAGCTTTCGGAGCATAGCTCCTTCATTAGGAGCTATGCTCCAAGAAGCATCAGGAATAAGGAATAAGGTGGGTGAACTTAAGGCATGGATCGGTACTTGGGACTACGATGTGGTGGCCATCACGGAAACTTGGAGAGAAGAGGGGCAGAAATGGTTGTTGGAGGTCCCTGGTTATAGATGTTTCAATAAGATTAGGGAGGGTGGTAAAAGAGGTGGGGGGGTGGCATTATTAATTAGAGATAGTATAACAGCTGCAGAAAGGCAGTTCGAGGAGTATCACCCTATTGAGGTAGTATGGGTTGAAGTCAGAAATAGGAAAGGAGCAGTCACCTTGTTAGGAGTTTTCTATAGGCCCCCCAATAGTAACAGAGATGTGGAGGAACAGATTGGGAAACAGATTTTGGAAAGGTGCAGAAGTCATAGGGTAGTAGTCATGGGCGACTTTAACTTCCCAAATATTGAGTGGAAACTCTTTAGATCAAATAGTTTGGATGGGGTGGTGTTTGTGCAGTGTGTCCAGGAAGCTTTTCTAACACAGTATGTAGATTGTCCGACCAGAGGAGGGGCAATATTGGATTTAGTACTGGGTAATGAACCAGGGCAAGTGATAGATTTGTTAGTGGGGGAGCATTTTGGAGATAGTGACAATTCTGTGACTTTCACTTTAGTAATGGAGAGGGATAGGTACGTGCAACAGGGCAAGGTTTACAATTGGGGGAAGGGTAAATACGATGTTGTCAGACAAGAATTGAAGTGCATAAGTTGGGAACATAGGCTGGCAGGGAAGGACACAAGTGAAATGTGGAACTTGTTCAAGGAACAGGTGCTACGTGTTCTTGATATGTATGTCCCTGTCAGGCAGGGAAGAGATGGTCGAGTGAGGGAACCATGGTTGACAAGAGAGGTTGAATGTCTTGTTAAGAGGAAAAAGGTGACTTATGTAAGGCTGAGGAAACAAGGTTCAGACAGGGCATTGGAGGGATACAAGATAGCCAGGAGGGAACTGAAGAAAGGGATTAGGAGAGCTAAGAGAGGGCATGAACAATCTTTGGCGGGTAGGATCAAGGAAAACCCCAAGGCCTTTTACACATATGTGAGAAATATGAGAATGACTAGAGCGAGGGTAGGTCCGATCAAGGACAGTAGCGGGAGATTGTGTATTGAGTCTGAAGAGATAGGAGAGGTCTTGAATGAGTATTTTTCTTCTGTATTTACAAATGAGAGGGGCGATATTGTTGGAGAGGACAGTGTGAAACAGATTGGTAAGCTCGAGGAAATACTTGTCAGGAAGGAAGATGTGTTGGGCATTTTGAAAAACTTGAGGATAGACAAGTCCCCCGGGCCTGACGGGATATATCCAAGGATTCTATGGGAAGCAAGAGATGAAATTGCAGAGCCGTTGGCAATGATCTTTTCGTCCTCACTGTCAACAGGGGTGGTACCAGGGGATTGGAGAGTGGCGAATGTCGTGCCCCTGTTCAAAAAAGGAACTAGGCATAACCCTGGGAATTACAGGCCAGTTAGTCTTACTTCGGTGGTAGGCAAAGTAATGGAAAGGGTACTGAAGGATAGGATTTCTGAGCATCTGGAAAGACACTGCTTGATTAGGGATAGTCAGCACGGATTTGTGAGGGGTAGGTCTTGCCTTACAAATCTTATTGAATTCTTTGAGGAGGTGACCAAGCATGTGGATGAAGGTAAAGCAGTGGATGTAGTGTACATGGATTTTAGTAAGGCATTTGATAAAGTTCCCCATGGTAGGCTTATGCAGAAAGTAAGGAGGCATGGGATAGTGGGAAATTTGGCCAGTTGGATAACGAACTGGCTAACCGATAGAATTCAGAGAGTGGTGGTGGATGGCAAATATTCAGCCTGGATCCCAGTTACCAGTGCCGTACCGCAGGGATCAGTTCTGGGTCCTCTGCTGTTTGTGATTTTCATTAATGACTTGGATGAGGGAGTTGAAGGGTGGGTCAGTAAATTTGCAGACGGTACAAAGATTGGTGGAGTTGTGGATAGTAAGGAGGGCTGTTGTCGGCTGCAAAGAGACATAGATAGGATGCAGAGTTGGGCTGAGAAGTGGCAGATGGAGTTTAACCCTGAAAAGTGTGAGGTTGTCCATTTTGGAAGGACAAATATGAATGCGGAATATACGGTTAACGGTAGAGTTCTTGGCAATGTGGAGGAGCAGAGAGATCTTGGGGTCTATGTTCATACATCTTTGAAAGTTGCCACTCAAGTGGATAGAGCTGTGAAGAAGGCCTATGGTGTGCTCGCGTTCATTAACAGAGGGATTGAATTTAAGAGCCGTAAGGTGATGATGCAGCTGTACAAAACTTTGGTAAGGCCACATTTGGAGTACTGTGTACAGTTCTGGTCGCCTCATTTTAGGAAGGATGTGGAAGCTCTGGAAAAGGTGCAAAGAAGATTTACCAGGATGTTGCCTGGAATGGAGAGTAGGTCTTACGAGGAAAGGTTGAGGGTGCTAGGCCTTTTCTCATTAGAGCGGAGAAGGATGAGGGGCGACTTGATAGAGGTTTATAAGATGATCAGGGGAATAGATAGAGTAGACAGTCAGAGACTTTTTCCCCGGGTGGAACACACCATTACAAGGGGACATAAATTTAAGGTGAAAGGTGGAAGATATAGGAGGGATATCAGAGGTAGGTTCTTTACCCAGAGAGTAGTGGGGGCATGGAATGCACTGCCTGTGGAAGTAGTTGAGTCGGAAACATTAGGGACCTTCAAGCAGCTATTGGATAGGTACATGGATGACGGTAAAATGATATAATGTAGATTTATTTGTTCTTAAGGGCAGCACGGTAGCATTGTGGATAGCACAATTGCTTCACAGCTCCATGGTCCCAGGTTCGATTCCGGCTTGGGTCATTGTCTGTGCGGAGTCTGCACGTCCTCCCCGTGTCTGCGTGGGTTTCCTCCGGGTGCTCCGGTTTCCTCCCACAGTCCAAAGATGTGCGGGTTAGGTGAATTGGCCAATGATAAATTGCCCTTAATGTCCAAATTGCCCTTGGTGTTGGGTGGAGGTGTTGAGTTTGGGTATGGTGCTCTTTCCAAGAGCCGGTGCAGACTCAAAGGGCCGAATGGCCTCCTTCTGCACTGTAAATTCAATGATAATCTATGATTAATCGAGGACAAAGGTTCGGCACAACATCGTGGGCCGAAGGGCCTGTTCTGTGCTGTATTTTCTATGTTCTATGTTCTATTAGGTGAATGAAGAGGTAGGTTTCAGAAACAATCTTGCATCATTGACTTTGTCTATATATATATGTTTCTGGAACATACCTCTTCATTCACCTGAGGAAGGAGCAGTGCTCTGAAGCTAGTGATTCGAAACAAACCTGTTAGACTTTAACCTGGTGTTGTAAGACCTCTTACTGTGCGCAACCATGTTTGTTAGTGCTCATTAACTGGGCTATCTGCAACCGTGATCTTATAGCCAAGCTATAATAATAATTTTTATTGTCACAAGTAGTTTTACATTAACACTGCAATAAGGTTACTGTGAAAAGCCCCCAGTCGCCACGTTCTGGCACCTGTTTGGGTACACTGAGGGAGAATTCAGAATGTCCAAATTACCTAATAGCCCATCTTTCAGGACGTGTGGGAGGAAACCGGAGCACCCAGAGGAAACCCACAGACACAGGGGGAACGTGCAGACTCCACACAGACAGTGACCGAAGCTGGGAGTCGAACCTGGGACCCTGGAGCTGTGAAGCAACGGTGCTAACCACTGTGCTACCGTGCTGCCTACTGGGGGGCACCTTGCAGCGTGTCAGGTAGAGGATGTTATTCCTGCACCAGGATTTCCAATTTGTAGCCAATGAAGCATGGAGCTGCCATGTCCCAGCACTCCCGACTGCTTCCTAGCTGTGACTTTGTGATATTGGAGTAAATAAATTATATAGGTCAGTCTTGTATCTTCGATATGTGTGTGATACATTTTTGGCTTGGCATAATGACATGATTTTAAGGGATGGTGTTTTATGTCTGAACATCAGTGTTGGGGTTCACTGTCAGATGTGGTGACTTCAGCATTGCTGTGTGAGTGCCAGTGTGGCAGGTGTTAACACCCTGAGGTTGTAGGGAGAGGGATAGTATGAGGGACTGTGGAGTTAATCCATAGAATCCCTACAGTACAGAAGGAGGCCATTCAGCCCATAGAGTCTGCACCCGACCTTCCGAAAGAGCACCCTACCTAGGCCCGCTCCCTGCTTTATCCCAGTAACCCTGCACATGTTCAATACACCTAACCTGCACATCTTTTGGACATTAAGGGGCAATTTAGCATGGCCAATCCACCTAACCTGCACATCTTTGGAGCATGGGAGGAAACCGGAGCACCTGGAGGAAACCCACGCAGGCATGGAGAGAACCTGCAGATTCCGCACAGACAGTGACCCAAGCCGTGAATCGAACCTGGGTTCCTGGTACGGTGATGTAGCAGTGCTCAGCACTATGCCACCGGGTGGTCCTAAGTTAAGGTTGGAATGTAGGGATCTTCCCCTGATCTGTATCACACTTATAGGGCTGTGCTGTGACCTGCTGCATGTTCACTTGGCAGAATGCAGTCACTTGCAGGGAAGAGCAGAGAAATGCTGAGTTAGCAGACTCCTCCAAGTCAAGTCTTTTCAGGCATCAGACCATAACAATGGATCATGCAATGGATTGGAGTTCACGGAGGTTCTTTTAATGCTTGGCCAACTTTCACAAGGACACCAACCTATTAGTTGGCAATGATATCAGCAATGGTGGTTAGAATTCACAGGTTGAAGTTCTGTCAGCAGTTCCAGTGCTATTTCAGAGTTCTTTACAGACCACCTTCTATTTCCTGCAGTATGAAGATGACAGTGGAGCTGGACAGTCCATTGGTCCAGAGATAGGATAGACCCGCCTTTGCACCCTACTCCATTCTCACTGTCAATTGCACCTCAGTGCTTCCTGACTCCAGCCTGTCCCCACTTCCCCACCATGAAAATAGTATCGGCGACAATGCTGGTTAGGAGGCAGGATTGCAATGTCAGGGAACCTACCGACTACTGATTCCTGCCTCAAAGATGAAAATCCAACCAAGTGATGTATTAGTTACGATGCTCCAAATTCCCTTGATTATAGAACAGATTGGAAGTCAGCAATGTAACTCCACTATTCACGAAAGGAAGGAGAGAGCAAAAAATGGAACTACAGGCCAGTTAACTTGACCATACTCATTGGGAAAGAGCTTGAAACTATTATTAAGGGAGTATTAATAATTACACTTAGAAAATTATTATATGATCAGACAAAGTCAACATAATTTCACGAAAGGGAAATTGCGGTTGATAAATTTAATGGAGTTTTCTGAGGCTGTAACCACGAATGGAGGGTAAAGGGGGTAAAAAAAAAAAAAATCATACCTGGGATGTGGGTGCAGCTGACTGGGCCAGCTTTTATCACCCATCCCTAATTGCCCTTGAACTGAGTGTCTCGCTTGGCCATTTCAGGGGGCAGTTACAAGTCAACCACATTGCTGTGGATCTGGAGTCACATGTAGGCCAGGACAGGTAAGGATAGCAGATGTAGATTTCTTTCCCTAAAGGACATTAGTGAACCAGGCAGGTTTTTATGACAATTAACAATGGTTTCATGGTCATCATTAGACTTTTAAGCTTTTATTGTATTTAAATTCCACCATCTGCTGTGGTGGGATTCGAACCTAGGCTCCCAGAGCATTAACCCTCAGTTTCTAGCCCAGTGACACAACCAGTATGCCACGGCCTCCCCAAATTGTAGTATAGCTGGATTTTCAAGAGGTTAGTGTACAAGATAAAGGCTCATGGAGTTCGGGGCAATACATTAGCATGGACCGAGGATTTGTTAACAGACAGGAAACAAAAAGTAAGGAGAAACAGGGCATTTTCAAGTTAGCAGGTAATGTGTGACTTGACACTTGGTTAGCACGTCAGCCTCAGTTATTTACAATCTGTATTAATGATATAGGCAAAGAAACAGGAAGCAATATATCTATTGTTTCCTGTTTCTTTGCCTATATCATTAATAACTGAGGCTGAAGTGCTAATTAATACAGATTGATGACACAAAGCTAGGTGGGTATGTAAGCTGTGAGGATGATGCAAAAAGGATGCAAGGAGATATAGATGGGTCAAGTGAGTGGGCAAGATGATGGCAGGTGCATTATAATGTGAGAAGTGTGAGGTTATTCGCTTTGGTCGGATATATGAAAAAGGAGAAGGAGTGGGACATTCGGCCCCTTGAGCTTGTTCTGTCAGTCAATAAAATCATGGCTGATCTGACGCGGTCTTAATTCCGCTTTCTTACCTGCCTACCATAATCCTTTACTCCCTTGTCAATCAAATATTTGTCTAACTCAGATTTGTCAGTCAGAATGAAACCCAGAGGCATGAAGCATTCCACAGAAACTGCTAGATCAGGAAGGACAGTGTACCGGGACGGAAAATCAGCCCAAATCTAAAGAACAGAACGATCTAGAAACCAGGGAAGTATCGAGAGAAAGGATTGTTTGAAGATTCCAAGACATTGAGAGCACAGGTTGGAAACCCTCACCTGGAAGTCAGAGTTCACAGTGTGACAAGCATCTTAGGGATGGTGGTTTGGGGGGGTGGGGGGAGGGGGGGGTGGTCTGGTAATTGATGAGAAATCTGCAGAAGTTGTATTGAGTAGCATCTTTCACTTGGTTTCCGAGTGTGTGGTGTCTGACCACATTTCATCTATTTGTTCACATGGACTCTATACTTTCTGAGAACAATAAAGAATAATGTAGATTTCATAACTTGTGCTATCCTTATGAATCTACATATATTTGTAAAGGTATAGCTGGGGTGAAGGAGTAGTATATTATGGTTCATCTTTTTTTGTTTAATAATTTTTTTTTGTTGTTCAAAGTTCACCTGCGTCCTGTGCCTCTGTCTATAAACAAATAATAAAAGCTAGGGGTGGGATTCACCGCGATTGGGCGGAGAGTAGGTTCCAACGCTAAAATCGCAGCGGCCGCTGATTTGAAGCCAAATCACAATTCTCTGTCACCTCAATAGTGGCGTCAATGCGAACCAGAACGCACATACAGTAAACACCATTTACATATCATTAACAGACCTGACCCGCTATTCTCCTGGCCCTCTGCGATTCTCTGCCACCGATGGGCCGAGTTCCCGACGGCGCGGTTCACTTGTGCCTTTAAAAATCGTGAAACCGGCATTGTGGCTGGTGAGGGAGAGAGAGAGGAGATTGGACACGAAGAGGCGCGACTGTGGGACACTGGCCAGGCTGGCTGGGGTGGGTGTGGGAGGCCCTGCCAGTGCTGGGAGAGGGGGATATGACCCAGGGAATCAGGCGGGGTGGCCAGGTTGACCCCCCACGGGAATGGGGCGATGTCCAGGCTCGGACCGCCATTACCACGGCCTGCAAGGCAGCCATCTTGCTGCACACCCCACTGAGCACCCACCTTGGCCCCTGGTTCTGCAGAGTGACACAGGCCGAATGGGTGCCCCCAACCACACACCCTACCGTCTGCCATACCTCCCACCCACCTGGTCATCACCCGCCAGCAGCCCACCCAGGGCAATGCCCACTGTTGCCCTTATGGGGGCTCCGTGAGGGCCACGGAGCTGGCAAGGACAGTGTCAGCCAATGGTACCCCTGGCATCAGGGACAAGCGCCAGGGCCAGAGGTCCCCAAGGAGCCGGGCACCAATGGGGTTTGAGGTGCGGAGATAGGGGTGTGGGGTGGGGGATATGGGGGACGGAACCTGGAGATCCACCATGAACTTCATTGCAGTGTTAATGTAAGCCTACTTGTGACAATAATGATTATTATAAAGATTACTATTATAATTATTATGTAGCCTGTTGGATCTGGTTGAGAGGGGGGGCTGCACCATGCTAACATGTCGGTCATTCAACCCCTGCAGACAATGGATATTGGAATTCAACCAGCAGCGGTGGCCTTCCTGTTAGTCGCCAGAGCCCCTGGGGGATGTCCTGTGGCTGTACGAGCTGTAGCTGCTTGAGGAGGAGGAGGAAGCTGCTGCAGCAGAGCGTGCAGCAGCGGAATATGAGGCAGCATAACTGCGAGGGTATGAGGAAGGTCACTTGCTCCCGGTGGCCATCAAGGTGACGTTTGTCCTGAACATTTACGCCAGGGGGTCCTTCCACGCGCCAAGTGGGGACCTGGCTGGGGGGTTGGCTCCTGGGCGACAGGTTGTGGCTGATAACACCTACCCGGAGGTCACAGACCGACATGGAGACCCACTACAACGACACCCTTACAGCGACCAGGAACGTGAACAAGGAATGCTTTGGCCTCCTGAAGATGTGGTTCAGTTGCCTGGACTGCTCTGGAGGGGCCTTCCAGTATGGCGCAGAGAGGGTCGCCCGCATCCTAGCGGCCTGCTGCATCCTCCACAAAATCGCGCAGCAGAGAGGCAATGTGCTGGAGCAGGAAGAGGAATGCCAGGCCTCATCCGATGAGGAGGATGATGGGCAGAACATGTAGCCCAGGCTGGCAAGGGAGGCCGCACGACATGTGCGCCAGGACAAAAGCATGCAGGACGTTCTGATCGCCTCCAGGTTCATCAACTGGGGGGTGGGGACTGGCCAGGGGCATGGCCACCACATGCCATCTGCACACACCTCTACCCCACTCCTGGTCACCCCTTTGCCCCAACCCCCTCTGTCATACATACCTGCCGTACTAAGGGGCCCTGGGTTGGCAGTAATACCAGGACTGGTCCACGGGATGGAGGATGATGACAACCTGCTGTGTGGTGAGCTCTGATGCACCACATCGTTTCACAACGTCTGACTCCTGCCCATGATAGCACTTCCGCCAACCACTTGGATGATCCCTGAATGCGAATTGACCATTCCATCACATGGTCCCATTGAATCCCAAGGGTGACGGTGGTGTGGATGGTCAGGGGGGAGAGGAGGGGGGACGGGTTGGGAGCCCAGGCCACCCACAATGTCCGTCATTCCTCCAGCCACACAACGCCCCCCCCAGCACCCCCTCTCTGGCCAGCCCAGTCCCACCCCTCACACCCATTTGACAGAGCACCGAGGCAGGTTGTAACAGTGTGAACAAGTGTTTAATGTGAAAACGTATATACAGATTTGTGCTCTAGCCCCTGTAACTAAACTGTGCCCTGCACCTGTGCCAACTTAACTAGTGTCTAACTTTCTGGCCTTATGGGCCTTAATGCTAGGTCTTGGTGGATCCCCAGATGGAACAGCAGGAGTGGAGGCGGACTGCTGTGATTCTCGCCCTGCGACCTGGGTCCCCGTCGACGGTCGTCTTCTGAGGTGCCTGGGCCTAGATGTTTGGGCATCCCAGATGGCATGGTGCCACCCTGTTCTGCTCTCTGCCCAACAGATTCACCAGGAACAGGAGGGGATGGTAGGGAGGGGTAAGGATGGGAGTCCAATGTGCTGCGGTGTTCCGGCACCTCCCCTGCGGGCGTCACCGGCATAGGCCCCATCACCTCCTCCTCACTCTGGGTGCCCGATGACCCCCCCCGGCTACTCCAAGGGACGGGGGTTCTAGCGGAGCTATCCGGTGAGGCTTCCCATCTGGAAGTCCTGGAGGCCCAGTCTGGTCTCGAAAACGGTCTGCATGCTCATGGTCATGGAGCTCAGGGAATGGACCATCTCTGCCTGGGACTGCGCCACGTGACGCTGTGACTGTGTCGCCACCTTCTGGGTTTGTGTCACATCAGCCAGTGACTGCGTCATCTACCTCTGGGACTGGGCCACCTCCCTCTGTGTTTGCGCCACGTCGGTCAGCGCCTGGGCAATGCCGCATATGTTCCCAGCTGTGGATCGCTGCGACTGGGCCACGCTCAGGATCGCCGCTGCGATTTGCAGGTGGCTCAGCCTGTGAGGCGGCCACCCTGTTCTGGGCCTCAGCCAGTGCCTGCACAGAATGCCCCAGGCCTTGGACATGCTGACCATAGACAGAACCGTTGCCCCCAAGGCTTCCATCGCGGACGCCACCGTGCAGTGTTGGCCTGGGTGGCACGGATGGTCAGCACCACCTCCTTCTGCTGCACACATTTGGACTCCTCCAACTGCACCTGCAGGTACTGGATGCTCGCTGAGAACCCCTTGTGTAGTCTCTGGCTCTGCGACTGCACCTCCCATGATCGATGGGACTATCCGTTCCAGAAGCCCGAAACCCATCTGGATGGCACCTAGTTCCTGCCGTTGGCCTGCCCTCCGACCGTCCGCCCCCTCGGGTGTTCCTACCTCCACCTGCTGTACCAGATCAGCTGTGTGGTGCGCACCATATAGTGACCCAGGATGCTCTTCACTGAAGCGCCCAACCGAGTGAGAGTCTCTGGGATGGTGGAGGGTGAGTGCTGGTGGTGGGGGTGAACCGCACTCAGCAGTGTCTCACTTTCTAGCCCATGGCTGAACTTCACCCCGGCGACCTCCCTTTCCTCCGGGCCACCGACCACGTCCAGGGCCCTCTGCTCTGCCATGGTGAGGGGCCACATGTCCAGCGGACCCCCTCCAGTCTTCTCCGGCTCCCGGTGGTTGTGGGCGGCCTTGCCTTGGGGAGGGGGTGGGGGGGGGGGGGGGGTGCTGGTGGAACAGAAAATTACAGTGTTAGACAGTCCGATGCATGCAGACCAGGAGGTTGGTAGTCTCATTGGCCAGGGCACCCAGCCATGGCGGCATGTGGTGCAGGGAGAGATTCTGCTGCCTTTCGGGTTGGGAGGGTAGAGTTACAGGTGTGCAAGTGGGGGTAATGCCAGGGGCACAGTGCCACCTTGTCACCCTGGCCGCCCTGAGGAGGTTGTGCAGTTTCTTCCTGGACTGCTGGCCGGTATGGATGGTGCTGCCCACGGCGCTCACCATCTCTACCATCTGTGCCATGGCATGGCAAATGGCGGCGGCTGGCAGCCTCCTTCCTAGGCCGCGATACAGGGTCTTCCGCCTCTCCTCCACCGCATCCAGGAAGATCTTGAGCTTGGCATCAGTGAAGCGTGGTGTTGTTTTCCTCGCTACCACCTTGTTGGCTGGGATGGTGTGTGTGGGGAGTGGTGTGTATATGCGGCTGCAGCTTGTCAGCTTCCGGAGTGTCAATCGTGAAACCGACGAATCTTGCATGTTTCTCATTGGAATAGATTGTGTTCCACGTGGCGCCGGTGCTAGCCCCTTAACAGTAGATGAATTGGTCCAGGTGCGCCAGTTTTGCTGTCATGGAACTCCACGAATCATGAAACCAAAGTGAAAATGCTGGAAAATCTCAGCAGGTCTGGCAGCATCTGTAAGGAGAGAAAAGAGCTAACGTTTCGAGTCCAGATGACCCTTTGTCAAAGCTAAAAGACAAATAAAGTGGGGAATATTTATATTGTGGAGTAAGAATGAAAGATGAGTCACAGCCACAGAAACCCAGGGAAATGGGGTGCTAATAGCCACAGAAACCAAAGGGAAAAGAGTGCTAATGGCAGTCCCCAGAGAGCACAAAAGGCCAAACAGCAGAGAAACTAACATCAGAGGGTAAACTGTGACAGATGGAGATATGGGGGAGGGGAAGGGAGAAGCAAAAGGGAGAAAGGATAAGGAAAGGTGGATAAAATCGGGGGTTAAATATATATAAAGAAAGAAAGAAATGGTAAAAGGCAGTGAAAATGAAATGGGATGAAAACAAATGGGTCAAGGTGGGGTAGAGCCAATTACAGCTCCAGGGTCCCAGGTTCGATTCCCCGCTGGGTCACTGTCTGTGTGGAGTCTGCACGTTCTCCCCGTGTCTGCGTGGATTTCCTCCGGGTGCTCCGGTTTCCTCCCAAAGTCCAAAGACGTGCAGGTTAGGTGGATTGGCCATGATAAATTGCCCCTTGTGACCAAAAAGGTTAGGAGGGGTTATTGGGTTAGGGGGATAGGGGGGAGGTGAGGGTTTAAGTGGGTCGGTGCAGACTCGATGGGCCGAATGGCCTCCTTCTGCACTGTATTTTCTATGCTATGTTTTATCTGAAGTTGTAGAATTCGATGTTGAGACGGATAGATGAGATGTTGTTCCTCCAGTTTGCATTGAGCTTCACTGGAACACTGCAGCAGGCCAAGGACAGACCTGTGGGCATGGAAGCAGGGTCTTGTGTTAAAATGGCAAGCAACGGGAAGGTCAGGGTATCCTCAAATTCTCAAAGAATAAAGAAATCTTGCTGAAATTGTACAGGACTTTGATGAAATCAATCCTTGAATAATGTGCGTAGTTTTGGTTTCCATATTTCAGGAAGAAATACTTGCATTGGGTGCAGTACTGGGAAGGTTCACTAGACTGTTCCATGGGGTGAACTGAACAAATTGGGCCTATACTCTCTGGAGTTTAGAAGATTGAGAGATGATCTCATCTTGGTGGCACAGTGGTTAGCACTGCTGCCTCACAGCTCCAGGGTCCCAGGTTCAATTACGGCCTCGGGTGCAGATTAGGTGCATTGGCTATGCTAAATTGCCCCTTAGTGTCCAGTGTAGTCACCTGGGTTGGCCACTTCCCGACTTAAAATGGAGAACCGCAAAGACTAAAGGGAAATTCAGCCAACACAGGCAAAGACTAGCAAGTACAGAAATCATGTGTATTGAAACCTGTAAAAAAAACCAGACAGCACTGAAACCAGCAGCCATCTGCATAATAATGAGCAATTCCAAGGCACAATTGCAACAGTTAAGGTGGATAAAGCCAAGCCAGACTCCTCGGCGCCAGCAGGAGCCAAGACAAAGGAAGGCCAACGGACATTTAGGGACCGCCCAGCGATCAGGGAACAACTCCAGTATTGGAGAAATCGATCCAAGTGATCGGAACGCAGTCCAATCACTTGGAACCAGGTACGGGGTCCGCCCCGAAGGGCGGGAAGCCCCTGGGGACTATAAAGTAAAGCCCCCAAGTTCAAATCGTCCTTCTTGGCAGGGTCACTCAGCAACTTGAACCAACCCATGAGAGTGACCTGTCTAAGCTGCCGCTTCAACCAAGTAAGTCTCCAGTCAACGCTCGCTACGAGATAGGCGCTCCTAGCTACAAGTCCATACCAGCTTTTGAATCCTGCAGACTCAGGACCTGAACGAAAGGCCATTTGTTCCCCTGACCTGGTGGGCCAATTCCGAAGCTAAGGATAGGCCTTTTAGAGATAGGAATAGTCTAGAAAGTAGAGTTTATGTATGAGAAGTGATGTACTGTGTATAATAAATGTGTTTTGATTTGAATCTTACTAATTGGTGTGTTGAGTTATTGATCAGTACTTGAATTTGGATCTCGTGGCAGTATAAAGATACCTGGCAGCTCTAGAGCAAATGTTAAACAAACAGAGCAAATTACGAATTAAGAGCCAACCAAAAGTTAGCAACACCAAAGGTTAGGTGGCGTTACGGGGATGGGGTGGACACATGGGCTCTTTCCAAGGGCCGGTGCAGACTTGATGGGCTGAATGGCCTCCTTCTGCACTGAAAATTCTATGATTCTATGATTCTGAAGAGGCTTCTCAGAGTAGACGGTAGCTATGAGGAACGGTTGAATAAACTCGGTTTGTTCTCACTGGAACGACGGAGGTTGAGGGGTGACCTGATAGAGGTCTACAAAATTATGAGGGGCATAGACAGAGTGGATAGTCAGAAGCTTTTTCCCAGGGTAGAGGGGTCAATTACTAGAGCGCATAGGTTTAAGATGCGAGGGGCAAGATTTAGAGGAGATGTACGAGGCAAGTTTTTTAAACAGAGGGTAGTGGGTGCCTGGAATTCGCTGCCGGAGGAGGTGGTGGAAGCAGGGACGATAGTGACATTTAAGGGGCATCTTGACAAATACATGAATAGGATGGGAATAGAGGGATACGGACCCAGGAAGTGTAGAAGATTTGAGTTTAGACGGGCAGCAAGGTCGGCGCAGGCTTGGAGGGCCGAAGGGCCTGTTCCTGTGCTGTACTTTTCTTTGTTCTTTGTTTGTTCTAGACACCGGGAGGTTGTTTCCCTAGGCTGTGGAGTGAAAAACTTAGAGCATTATAAATCGTTGAAATAGATAGATTTTTGGTCATTCAGGGAATCAAAGGATATTGGGAGTGGAAGAAAGTCGAATTGAAGCTGAAGATCAATCACAATTTATTTTGAATGGTCAAATATGCTTGATGAGCCTTTTGGTCTACTCCTGCTCCCAATGCCTATGTTCTTATGTTTTAAGAGGGTCCTGTAAACTTGTCCTTCGAAGACGACCAATATTTTTTATACTCATCTTTTGATCTGACCATGCATGAGCTCTCTTGGTAAGATTGGTGAACTAAAATACATTTGTGTTGAATTGTTATTAGTTTTTTATGGTGGACCAATGCTGATGAAGCTGACCAATACTCCGCTCACGTAAATCCCTCCAGTTGGCAGATAGAAAATATTTTTGTCTTATCCAGTTCAGCCTGGATTGTTGCCAGTTCCCGAAGGCCAAAGGCCCTGTGCCAACCCTTGAAAGAAGACCGTATGTTCGTTGTTATAACCTGAGCGGATCCTATTGTCTGGGGACAATTGGTTGCCCCATGTTCCTTCGGGAATAGGAGCTCTCCCAATGGTGGGAGGTGGGGTGCAATTGTTAGCTTTGCAGCTGTTTAAATAGAGCTGGCCAGTGTGGTACCGGCTAGAGAGGGAACCAGCAGTGAACTACTGGCCCTGTGTACATATTGTAAACACAGTTACTTTCTGTTTCACTCTACAAACTCATGCTGGATTCTTCGTGGCACTCACAAAATTCACAAAGAATGCGAGAAGTGACAACCTTAGTTTTAGCAAAAATTTTAAGGTATGCTGCCGTAGTGGTTATGGTATAAGACTGGTCCCAAGAACTATGAACTTAAATTGCAACATGGCAAGTTACAGAAATGAATTGAATAAATTTTGTGGCTTGTTCCCTGGAAATTTAAAATAGAAATCGCTAGAGCCACACACAGGTCATTCTGCAGTGACGTATACATTTTTGGATTTAGATTTTGAGGATCACCAGAACTTTGAATGTTATCAAAGCTCAACTGGTTTCCTCTTTTTTTCTATTCATTCATGGGATGTGGGCGTCACTGGCTCGGCCAGCATTTATTGCCCATCTCTAATTGCTCTTGAACCAGAGTGTATTTCAGAGTCAACCACATTGCTGTGGTTGTGGGTCTGGAATCACATGTAGACCAAACCAGGTACGAATAGCAGATTTCCTTCCCTAAAGGACATTACTGAAGCAGAAAGGTCTTTACAACAGTGGACAATGGTTTCATCAGACATTTAATTCCAGATTTTTATTGAATTCAAATTTCACCATCTGCTGTGGCGAGATTTGAACTTGGGTGCCCAGAACATTACCCTGGGCCTCTGGACCACTGCCTCCCCTATATCCTTCAAGGAAGGGAATCTCCCACTTTTTACCTGGTCTGCCCTGCATATAGCACTCGGTCACACTGTAGGTTAATTCTTAACGCCCTCTGAAGTGGCCAAACCATCTACAAAAATGTGCAAATATTTGGTAATTAGGGGAAAGGCCCACGATCTTCGCAGGTCAGCTAGGATGGGGAAAAAAATGACCTTGCCATTGTTGCCCATATCCTGAGAACAAAGTAAAAAATATCTATTTCTAAATGGAAAACACAACCTTTATCCAAAATTATGATATCCGAGTCCAGGTTATCCAGCTCTTGGACATTATTCACTATCATATTCACTTATCATTTGTTTGAACTATTTCACTTACACTTAAATGTGTAGAACAACATTGTCTTCAGAGTTAATGTTACCAATCATGTGTACTTATAGTGCAATAGTTATTTTGGCCATCGCTTTGCTGGAGATCAAGTTTACATTTGTCACAATTTATCAAGTGGAATTGTGTAGGCACGTAAATTTTAAAAAGAACAGATTTTAGTGCTTGCATCAGATCATGAAAAAAAATCTCACAATGCTAACACTACCCTTCATTATTTGAGAAGCCACAGAAAGTTGAGACTCTCAGATGTGCTCACATTCTCACTTGCTTCCCTAACCTCCCCCCATCACCCTGTTCCCCGCAGCCCCCAACTCAGGCTTTGTGGTGTTTGAAGGAACTTAGAATTGTTGATTCGATCATGTGTTCTTTCAATTAGGTTATTCATGAAGGTTCTGCATCTCGACTTTGCCCCTCACCTGAGGTGCAGTAATCCTCAGTTTAAATCACCACCAGTCAGCAGGGGAACGCAGCCTATGGTCATCTGGGACTATGGTGACTTTTACCTTACCTTTATTGCAATTAGATGATGCGTCTCATCACATTTTAATTGTGAAAACTGCTTTCCTTTGAAATTTTATTTGAAGTAATGTTCATATTACTAACATTCTAAACACATGGTGGAAAATCGAGTAACTAGCACTTTCCATGCTTCTGCTTACAGTGTAACCAATGTGGAAACGAATATTGTACATTAAACCTACCTTTTCAGCTCTTTACATTTTTCGTTGTCATTCAAATTTTGTATGTAATTCAATCACAATGCAGAGCTAAGACACCAGGGATCTTTAAGGTCAATTCATTCATTTATGAGCCATAAATCCCATCCCAAAGATCATCATTAAGTGCTCTTAATGTCCGGTTCTGTAATTCGTATAAAGTGAGCTTAGTCCTGTCACTTTCAAATGCTGTTTCCGTTTTAGGTTTCTCCCTGCGAAAAGTGCCGCTGTGAGCCCAATGGGGAAGTGCACTGCTCCGTAGCAGAATGTGCTCAGGTTGAATGTGTGGATCCAGTGTATGAACCTGATCAGTGCTGCCCTATCTGCAAGGATGGTATGTGCTTTCCAAAAATAACACGTTCTGTTTTCATTCTTTCTGTGGCAAGCTGGCAATTTACAGATCAAATATTTGATATAAACTAATTGTAAATAAGGTGTTCATTTGACAGAAATTCATTGTTATATTTTAAGCATATATTTTGTCATCTTGTGGTAATATTACTTATTTACTACAATGCAGGCTTTCTCAGAACAGCTTATTCCCATTCTCATCAAAAGATAACATTTGTAGAATGCACACACCTCCTACGATCCAGTACTTATGTTGCAATGCATGGAGTGATCAGGTTAGCATACCAAATGTGGTCCTTTTACCAAGTGACTTTAAGAAGTCTTACAACACCAGGTTAACGTCCAAAAGGTTTGTTTCTAAATCACTAGCTTTCGGGGCGCAGCTCCTTCATCAGGTGAGTGAAGAGGTGGGTTCCACAACCACAAAGTCAATGATACAAGATGATCTTACGAAACAAACCTGTTGGACTTTAACCTGGTGGTGCAAGACTTCTTATTTTGCCCACCCCAGTCCAACGCTTGCATCTTCACATCAAAGTGACTTTACATAGACGTTTCACATGACCTGCCAACTATGCATGCACCCTCTTTGATAGGCAAAAGAATATCAAGCTGTCAGACAGGCTCAACTACAAATTGAATTTATTGCAAGAAGCAACATGCAAGTTCAGCAGAACAAGGTTAAATCTAGGCATAACTGATACGGCGTCTGGAAGAAAAAACGAAACTTCCGAGAATAAAAGTATCTTCAACCTGAATTCTTTGATGAGCTTTTATGTGTGTCAAGTCTCTTTCTCACCAACAAATCATGAAAATATGGTTGAACTGAATGAGCTGGAAGACAGGAGAGTTGGTAACCACAAGAAAAAAAACCCTTTCATTTACTGAAAACCTTTCACAACTTCAAGATGTTTCAAAAGCACTTCACAGCCATTTAAATACTTATTTCTGGAACTGTAGTCACTGTTCCAGTGTACTATGCAGAATCTCTCACATTAGATCAAAGCAGACCTTTTCCAGTTGACAGATTTCTCTCCCAATTATTTCTCAACATGTGCATAGTCAATATTAAGTATCTCCCCAACCCCCTTCCCCTCCTCCCCAACCCCACCCCCAGAGGGATGGTCAGCTGATTTTTGTTTTCTGGAAAGGATTCATTAAGTCAATCTTCAGGCAAAGCTTACTGAAATTTCATATGTAGTATGGTTGCTGCTTTAATAGTCATCATGATCAGAGACAAATCATTCCAGTCTAGCCTTAGCCAGTATTGTAATTTCACTTTATTCACAGTTCCCAAGACAAATAACACAGGAAATCCTGGCAGCTAAAGTTCTCTCTTAAGGCTGCCTTGCAATGACCTAGTTAAACTTCAAATGAAATTAGATGATACAGAAATATTTTAAAACATGGTGCAGGATGGAGTTCACATTCTATACATATATTTTTCCATAAGAAATATATCTTAAAAAAATGAAGAGAGTGACCTGGATTCATTGTTATTATAATTTAAATTTTATTGTATTTTTCCATCTAGAAACATTAATAATACTCAGACTTCAGTAACAATACACAAACAGTTGATTCGCTTGTGATTGAGGTATAGGTGCTAAATTTGGGATGAACATTTTGGGATGATACTTTAGGAATGCATAATCACTGTATCATTCTTGAAATGAGTTTGAAAAAAATAATCATAGACTTTGTTCAGAGGGATTCTTAACACATCTCCAAGTGTAGATATCAATAAATTGCCAAAACATACTGCATGGGCTGAACTATCCCACACTTTCAGCAATAGTGACAATGTGGATTGAAGGTAAGGCAAGGATAAATAGGGAATGACAACAGTGTTCTTTATTTTTTTGTAAGGAAATGCATTGTCGATTGTTAAATTGGAGGATTGAAATGATGATTGGTTTGTTTGTCCTATTTGTTTCATTTCATCTACTCCTCCAGTGCCATGCCTCCTATTCAACATTATTCATCAGCCTAACTTCTTTCCATCACTGTGCTAGGCTCAAGTTCCTTAAAAACAAGTCCATATTCTTCCCTTATGCTTTCCTTGATAATCTCTGCTTTACCTACCTTTCCTGGGCTAGTAACCCAATTTTTCCCCTATTCACCCATTATTAAAAAATAGAACTGAAATGAACTTGTCTTATGGACAGCGATTCTTCCTCTTCAATAAAGCTTCCTCTTCAATATAGTGCTAATATCACTAAACTAGTAATCTAAAGACCCAGTAATCTGGGGACCTGGGTTTAAATCCCACAATGGTAGATAGTGAAATTTGAATTCAATTTTTAAAAAACCTGGCATTAAAAGTCTAACCATGAATCAATTGTTGTAAAAATCCCATCTGGTTCACCAATTTCTTGAAGAAAGAAAATCTTCTGTCCTTACCATGTCTGGGTCCATAGCAATGTTGTTGACTCTTAAACAAGGGCAATTAGGGATGGACATTAAATGCAGGCCTAGCCAGCGATGCCCACATCCCATGAAGTAATTGGAAGAGAGAATAGATATTATCGTTTATTGCAAGGGGAATTGAATCTAAAGGTTGGGAGGTTATGCTTCAGTTATATAGAGTGGCAGGAAGATCGCAGCTGTACCGGATACATATTGGTTTCCTTAATTATGAAAGGCTGTAAATGCATTAGAAGTAGTTCAGGTTTACTAGGCTAATACCTGGAATAGGCAGGTCACCTTATGAGAAAAGATTGGACAGGCTAGGATTATATCTGCTGGAGTTTAGAAGAGTAAGGTGACTTGATTGAAACATAAAAGATCCTGACGGGTGTTGACGGGTTTTGAATGGACCTACCTCGTATTAAGTTGATCTTTTCTCTACACCTTGCTATAACTGTAAAATTATATTCTGCAGTCTCTCCTTCCTTCCCTATGTACGGTATGCATTGTCTGTATAGCATGCAAGAAACAATACTTTTCACGGTATACTAATACATGTGACACTAATAAATCAAATCAAATCAAATCAAAAAACGTGAATGTGGAGAAGATGTTTCCTCTTGTGGGAGCATTTAGAACTATGGGTCACTGTTTAAATGTAAGGGGTTGCCATTTAAACTCGGGACGAGGAGAAATGTTTCCTCTCAGAGGGCCATGACTCTTTGGCACTCTCTTCCTGACAAGGTGGTGGAAACAGAGTCTTTGAATATTTTTTAGGCAAAGGTAGATAGATTCTTGGTAAACCAGGGGAGGAAAGTTACAATCAAATCAGCCATGATCTTACTGGGTGAAGCAGCTCAAGGGGCTGAGTGGTCTACTCCTTCTCCTGATTCATATGTCCACATATATGTTCTCATCCTGCCCATGCTCCTATGAGTGGAAGGGAATGGCAGACCACCACTGACAAAAACTGACAAGAAAATGGCTCAGGATGAAGCATCAGCAGACAATGAGCCAGGGACCTGCCTGGGGCAGAACACCTACTATACAATAGTTCCCAGGTAAGGTGATTAAACATAGCTTACAAAGGACCATTAGCATTTCGCTCCATTAGAAAGAGACAGTTAACTACATATAATTTACGGGTAGCACTCTGCAAGGTGGGGCAAGGTGAGGATGCAGGTCTCCATGAACTACCACCGCTGATGTGGGAATTGAAGCCTTCCATTAGCATCACAATTAAGCCAATCTACCTCCTACAATATCCACTGCATTACCTTATTTGAATAACTGACTCGTTTCCTCTCCACTTCGAAATCACAATCCTTCTGGTGTGCTATCCTTTCAAGCTACAAACCTCACCAAGATCCTCACGACTTCCCCCTCGCTTCGTTTAAGTTTTTTCCACCCTCCCCTGTATATTTTCTGTCCTCCTATCTTTATTCAATTTTAATTTTCCCATGGTACCATGATTACCATTGACCCCATCATGTTTTATCCCTTGTCATCTCTGCCGCCAAAATATTGGGCACTAACATTCTAGCTCACCATTTGCTTATCATTTTGCATTCCACGTCCTCATACTTTCCTCCAACACCAGTATTCTCAACATCCACCTGTGAAACTATGTCCTCACTCAACTCCCTCGCTAATTTTCCTCTCTTCAGCAAAAATTGCCCAACTTAGGATGCTAGAGATTAACTTTAACCTAAGAACACCTTTTACGGCCCCCTTTCCTCAACTCTGTCAACATCATATACCAAGTGGAAAGGGCACATGGATTTATTTGCCTCTACGATTGAGGTCAAGTAGCCACCTCTGCAGTCAACTCTTTTTTTTCCCCTTGCTCCTAAATGTCCATCTAGCCTACGCCACCCAATTTTGTAATATTCTGCAGCTTTCCTTCCACCCCCTTTATCATCTTCAATTGCCATTTCTTCCATGAGACCCATCAGTCCCCTCAAACATTTCCTCACTAAACTCTTGACAGATTTACCAGTCCTGTTAGCCGACACTTTCTCAGATACAGTCTTCCAAAATTTCCATCACCATCCCCTCTTCAACAACAAATCTTCAACCACACTATCACATCTGTAGCCTCCTATTCCTGTCTGAACTGTTTGAGACCTTCAGATATTTTATCACTTAACTCAATGACATTCTCTCAAAATTCCCTAATTCAGTCTTCCCAATTTGGTTTTGTTCTGCTCACAATATCATGAACACTCTGACCAATGTCGTAAATTACATACTCTGTGCCTCGGATATATCACACCTGTTCACTCTGCTTGCTACTCCATCAGTTTGATATAACCATCCTTTTTTAATGTCTCCCCTCGTTGCACAGTTCAATGAGACTATCTTTGTGTAGTTCCACAACTAACTATCCAAACACAGACAGCAGATCTCCAGCAAGCGGCAATCTTCCCACCACACCACACGTCAGCCAGTTCAGTCCAAAATGGCATTTGGGATCACAGGATCCCAATTTCTCTGTTAAATTAATCTAGTGCCCCATTTAGTCACCCCAGCAAAAAAATGTCTTGGCTCTAATAAAGGTAGCAATAATTGACTACCATTTTCAGGGTACTATTATCAATTTTCCACCAAACAGAACGGTTGAAAATTGAGCCTCATAACGCATTGCTTACTTGCTTTCAGCTTATTCCCTCATCTCTTTCCTGAAGGTGAGTCATGGTCAGTGTACTGTTCCATAGGTTCCAATTGACCATTGTTCATGTAAGTGTCAGAATGCATTGGAATCAAATCTCATCTTCTCCTCATTTTATGTTCACCTGTGTACACTTTCCAGCACAAATCAGTGAACAGAGATAGAATTTATAACCAGCTTGGGAACACTGAGGATGTAACATCCCTCGTACAACATCAGCTATAATTGGCTAACTTAGGACAGAAGAGAAACTGAGCTGGAGAGATGGCTGTGGGGAGGGGGAGGGGGAGGGGGGGTGGGGGGGGGGGGGGAGGTAGTGCTGTGGAGTGTGCTGCACAGTACATTTTTGCAGTTTAATGCCTTGAATGGGAAGAGGTAGTGGTTACAGGTAACACCTTATCAAAGGTCTCATGGAATTCCAGACATTAGGCTGAGGCCCAGAGATACTGGTCTTGGCCTAATTTCTGTCCTTCTTGGTCAGTGAAGGGCATTCTAGCCTAATGAGTGGGTTGCGTGAATGGCCCTCCTTTATCTCAGTGGGCCACAAGGTTGAAACCGAGCATGTGCATTAACCATGAGTCCAGGAATAAGATTAAATACATTTAATACACACTAAATATGTCATTATTGTGGTGATATGCATCACTGTAAATACACAAGGTGTTAATGTAAATACACTAAGACTAAGTAAACACTAGAGGCAGCACCAGAGACATCATGACATGCAGGCATACAGCTAATGAACACATAGAATAGGACATGACCAATGGGCAGTCAAGACACCCAGAGGTGACACTACCACAAGGGGGCATACACAACCCATATATAAGGACAGGGCACACATGCTCTGTCTCTTTCCACAGGCGACACTTGGAGAGTAGGACAGGGGCAGATCAGAAGCATCACACCCACCACGTGGCTCAGAGCAGACTGGTTAGTTAGACTGAGTTACTATAGCAAGATTAACAGGAGAGTCGAACTCATAGAGGACTGTGCTAATGGTTCAATAAATCACAATGAACTTACTTCAAAGTCTGGAGTATCTTTTGGTCAAAGCTGCATCGAGTTGCAGCCTGTGTTATCCCAGAGTACATAACACAACATGGTACAGTAGTGCCTGTTGAATCTATATAGTTCAACTCAGCAAGATCCATGACTATCAGCAACAGCACCCAGGCAAGATGATCGACATTCCGGTTCCTCAGCAGCTCAGGTACCACGGCAATCTCAGTGCCAACTGGCGTGCATTCAAGCAGAGATTTGAGATTTACATGGTAGCATCCGACCTAGATGGCGTGGCCGATGCTGAGAAGATAGATCTTCTACTCACCATTGCAGGTGAAAGTGCAACAGAAATCTTCAACTCCTTCAAGTACTCCAAAGGGCAGGACAAGAGAGACTTCCAGATAGTCCTGGACAAGTTTGAAAACTACTGCTAGGTGAACACAACAGAAATCGGTAAAACTGACGCCTATACTCACCACGAGGCAAAGGTAGGCTTGCAGCAGAGGCAAACGGCAATTTTGATTGGCAGCAATCTTGCGCAAGGAGCTGCACATGCACAGTTGCGAAAAGAGCGCACAGTGAAGGAAAAGTGATCTGCGTATGCGCAATCCATTCCTGCGCTCTATGTCACAAGCGTCATGACGTCAAAGGCTCTGGACCACGCCCACCTAAAGGGGAAATGTCCGAAAATAGTGGAAAAAAAATTTAAAGCCAGAAAACACAATTCTTTCACCTGGAACGACAGCACAATGCCTGAACTTCGAGTAGCTGAAAGTAACCTCCACAGAACCCTACAACAAGCAGTTAGCACCGCCCTAAGAGATGATTTAGTCCTTGAAGACTACGACTCAGACCATGATTTCATCATTGGACGTGGTGACCTCAGTACCAAATCTGAACCGCAAAGAGATGTGTTGTACGGTGAAGCATCTGACACAGTCATGGACGAGTTCTTCGGATTTGAGGATCCTCAGCCCAGCATAGACGACATCCCGACCCATGAGTACAGGATTCTGCTGCGGCCTGACGCCAAGAGACAGAGAGCGATACAAGCCTCCACAGCAAGCTCGTTGACAGACTCCACGATGGAAGCAACGCAAGACTCCAGAGAGCAGTCCTTGCATGAACAAGACCATGAAGGTCTAGTAACCTTATCTGAGCAACCAGTAGCAGATGATGCAAGTCTGCCACGCTCAAGTCCACAGCAAGACGACTATGACAGTCTACCACGCTCACGTGAACAACAAAAAGACTATGACAGTCTACCACGCTCACATGGACAACAAAAAGACTATGACAGTCTACCCAGATTATTTGAGCCACCAGAAGAAGACGCTGACAGTCTACCCAGCTCATCTAACCGACAAGAAGACACTGAAGGTCTACCTACTGTATGTGCGACAAGTGACAAAGGCTTCACAATTCCCATGCAAGATGTGCGACATCTCAGCGAGACTGACAGATCTCAGCTAGTATGTACAGAAGCACTCGACAATCAAAGTGAGGCTACTAGTGACTCCAGTGACACCACGTTAATTCAAACCTCATCTACGCGAGCCTCTCCACAAGACCATGAAATGACTCCAGCCGGGGAGCATCAAGAAACCAAAGGTGATTCAGGTGAACCGGAAAGGGCTCCAGACGGGGAGCATCGACAAGCCAAAGATGATTCCAGTGAACCGGACATGACTCCAGACGGGGAGCGCCGAGAAATCAGACTGCATGCTCAATGAAACAGCAGATGCCACAAAGGACACTGACACAAGTAACTTTGTGAAGGACTCGAATTCTCCACTTGATGTGGTCATTGAGCGCAAAAACACGACAACAAAACCTACAAAAACAACAAAGACAACAACAAGAAGCGTACCAGAGGCAACAACACAACAATAAGCATGTCACTGACAACAATGACAACAACAATAGAACAACAACTTGTACGACATGGTACAATGCTGCCCATGAAGGACAATGTTACTGCTCAGCTCAGAACAATGGCAAGAGTGCAAACATACCATGGCATGTCAACGCATCTTACCAATTCACGTTTACTACACTACGGACAAGCAAACCAGCTTTCAGGAAAGATGTCATCAAGAATTGCTACCACAAGCATTAAAAAAAAAGTCCACCTCAGACAATGAAGTGATTTGACCATTTGAACACTTCCTGATGACTTCTTGGTTACGTAAACACCAGGACACTGATGGCGTTCACAAGGGAATGATGACATCAATATCGACACTTCCATAGTAGCACAAGAAAGCCACTCGACCGTGTATATTCATGAACTTTGCACTCATAACTATTATTTGGTATTGTATAATCCTCAATGGCATCATAACTATTCTTAGATCTTGTATCGTCATCACAGTCATCATAACTTGTACATGTCATAACTTATTTACCTGTTTTTGTTCAATTTTTCTTTAACACTGTACAGAAAATATGTAACATGAAAAAAGGGGGGATGTGGTGATATACATCACTGTAAATACACAAGGGGTTAATGTAAATACACTAAGACTAAGTAAACACTAGAGGGAGCACCAGAGACGTCATGACATGCAGACATACAGCAAATGAACACATAGAATAGGACACGACCAATGGGCAGTCAAGACACCCAGAGGTGACACTACCACAAGGGGGCATTACACAACCCATATACAAGGACAGGGCACACATGCTCTGTCTCTTTCCACAGGCGACACTTAGAGAGTAGGACAGGGGCTGATCAGAAGCATCACGCCCACCACGTGGCTTAGAGCAGACTGGTTAGTTAGACTGAGTTACTATAACAAGATTAGCAGGAGAGTCAAACTCATAGGGAATTGTGCTAATGGTTCAATAAATCACATTGAACTTACTTCAAAATCTGGAGTATCTTTTGGTCAAAGCTGCATCGAGTTGCAGCCTGTGTTATCCCAGAGGACATAACTCAACAATTATGAGTTATACAAAATGCCAAATCACTCACATAGAACTGTCATCAACTTCAAATGGTAAAAACAAAATAAATATTTACACATACCTTATGTATATTACAATTTACTGTGCTTATCAAAGCGAATACCAGCTACAACTAAAAGTTATGTAGTTCTTAATTGCACTAATAAGTGCTTCAGGTATTAATTTTATTTCTATTGATGTTCATTTATCGTTATTTATTTGAATTACTAAACCCTACTGCTCCCAATAAGCTTGACCACTGAAGAAAACCTTCCAGTTACCAATAAATTGAAAAATTATTTAACAATAAATGAGGAAAACAAATGAAATACTCACCAAACAATCGCTCCACTCTCAGCCTCTCACTTTCCTGAGCTCTTTTATCCTCCCGGCTCTGCTCTTGGTGTCGCAAACTTCGCTCTTTCTCAGCAAAATACCTTGCGGGCTGCGGTCTGCGGTCTGAACCCTGATGGACTGCATGCGGCCTGGGGGCAGCAGGTTGCCCACCCCTACTCTTTGGTGCACTCCCACTGAGTGGACTGATTGGCTACATGCTTTCAGGATTTCCTAAATTCTGTGTCTTCGAAGCACGATTATTGGTATGTGTTTATTTCCCCGTTCAAGTGGTTGTGTTATATTTTATGAAGAAAACAATACAAGCCTCCAAGGGAATTGTGTATCTTGTCTTTCAAGAAGGTAGAATGTATAAAAAGGGTTTATTTGAAATGTTTTGCAGTTCCAAGCCCCAATGTAATGCAGCATGCACCTCAGGGTAGCTTATTTCTACTTTCACGAATGTCACAAAACATTTACGTTAAATTATATTTTTGATTGCAATTTTCGTAATTTGTAATCCGCATGTTTTCAAAACCAATACATCATGACTTTCACACTTTTCTCTCCAGACAGTGCAAATTACTCGACTGAATATGCGTACAATTACATAATTATTGACTCAATTAGATGCAGGTATTGAGATGAATGTTACAAAATAGCACAAGTGTATTATAAATAATAAAGAATAAATTGCCAATTTTCTGCAGTACAGAAATAAAGTAAAATATTTTGGAAATTATTCCTAATTTCCATTGTGATCTAAGACAGAAAATAATACTTTTTTTTATCTTAGTACAGCTCTGCATTTGAAAAATATTATTACGTTGATTTTGATGCTCCCGAGAGAAGATCAGCTTTATACTGTAAGACTTCTCAAAAAATAAATGTAGAGTACACAATTCTTTTTTTTAATCAATTAAGGAGCAATTTACCGTGGCCAATTCAACTACCCTGCACATCTTTAGGTTGTGGGGATGAAACTCACACACACGGGGAGAATATGCCAACCCGGGGCCGGGATCGAACCTGTGTCCTCAGCGGCATGAGGCAACAGTGCTAACCACTGCGCCACCGTGTCGCCCCTATATTGCAAGACTTAAAGAAACCTGTAACAACATAGCATCCTAGTATGATTGCTGGGTCAGAGCACCAGTTTGTTCGCCTCTGGCCTTTACTATTCCTGCTTTTCTGCCTGTCTGCACACCGCTACTCACCCTTCCCTGGGGACTGGACAGGAAGCTTGAGGTACTCTCAGGTAGGCACTTTCTATTGTTCCGTTGACAAATACAGCAATAACTATCACGTGAATGTGAAATCTGGAAGTCTTTAATAAGTCACCCTCTTGATAGAAGCAATTACATGAAGGAAACCATTAATTATTTACGTGGATATTAGAATTCAGAGTGCAAATAATGTATTTGAAGAAAATAATTGGCCAGCTTTTAACCAAGAACAGATGTTAATGATTTCCTTAATTGCAATAAGATCTCATAACATCGACCATTATTGTACAGTGCATTGCTTTAATCATTATTCATTTTTAAAAGAATCCAGTCCTAATAAGGAGTATTCTGAATTTATGAAAATGCCAAAATTAAAGCCATGTACTATACTCCTGAGATTCAGTCTGGTATGGTTGATATCCATGTTCTCTATTCTTTTGTTCTTGTGAAGACCTCTTCTGTTCCTATCAGATTAACATTTTAAATCAGGAAATTTCTCTTCTCAGATTACATACCAATTTTCAGAAAGTGTTGCTCTTATTATAGGTTCTTTAATGCTATTCTGACTACACAGTTTAAGAAGAAGACGGTCTTTAGTTGAAACAATCCATTATGTGTATGATTTATATTTGATTTACAAGACGAAAATTAATTTATCACCACAGGACTTTGATAAAATGAAAATGAAAAGATATTGAAGCAGATTGCTCGAGCATTTGAAATTGTTTATAGATGTCTAGATAAACATATGAAAATGACGGATAAGAAAAGGCCAACCTTTAGATTGAATAGGTCCCATATACAAAATAGATCTCGAGCAGCCACTTGGACCCATCTCCTGGAAGAAGTGAAAAAAAGGGCAAGTTTTGAAAAATAAGTATGATGGACGTGTATTCATTAGCTAAACTTCTTGTATTATTATAAAAAACAGAATAATGCAGGGCTGATGCAAGTGTATTTGGTGCCCTACCCTAGTCTAGCCTCGCCCTTCAGCCCCAACGATTAATTTACAAAATGAATACAGTAAATTGGCACTAACAACTGCCATCAGTTTCACTCTCACGCAACTGCTAAAAATTATTAAACTCATGGGTACTTGTTATCCACGACCTTCCCCCACTCTGGTCTCAGCCTCTCACTCACTCCCTTTGCTAGGTGACTTAAAATATTAAAGAGTGCCAAAGTGAAACTGGCAAGTTGGCACCAGGTTTGTTACCCAATGCCACCACGCCAGATTTTATGTATGCAGTCCTGATTTGCAAATGTATAATCCCGACCCATGGCATCTTTTGCATCTACCTGAGAAGGCATTTGGAGCTTTAATTTAACATCACACTTGCGGTGATGGCCATGAGCACAAGGTGTTTCCCACCTGGAAACTCAATTTTGGACTTTTTTAACCCGGTAAACAGGCACTGCCACGGAAAACTCTTGAGAAAACTGATCCTCGATAATAGCTCTGCCAGTGTGGAATGTCAACAGGTTACCAAACGAGACTTAAAGGGCACAGCTGAGCAAAACCCCCATTTTGGACCCATTGGCCCTTTGTGGCAGCGCAAAGTTGAATATGGCGGATCTTGCAGAGTTGTCAACGCCATACCAGTCCTCGACGGAGAGGCTGATGGAGTTCATTGCAACAGAACTCCAGAAACACAGAAAGGTGATGAAGGAGGACCTGTCACCAGCAATATGAAATGGCGGTGGACCCCTCCGTGGATCGTTGGAAAGGGTGGAGCTGCGGCTGGAGTTGCAGGCCGTGATGATTGTGGAAATAAAGAGGACTATCACAGATCAGGGTGAATGAATTGCCTCGTTAGAGGCTGAAATCATGATGTTGCCAGTGATCCCAAAAACCTTGACATTCAGAGGTGATGACCAAGAGAACTGGTCCAGGCACAAGAACCTCTGGATCGTCGGGCTACTAGAGAGTACTGAAGGTATGAGACCAACCGAGTAGGTTTTGAAGATATTCAGGAAGTTGGTTGGGGAGGGGGCCTTCACTAAACCCCCCCCCCCCCCCCGCACCGTGCACCGTGCCCACCGGTCACTGCGCCAGAAGCCTCGACCCAGGGAGTCACCGCAATCAATAATTGTTCGACTCCGCAAATTCCAGGATCAGGAATGTGGTAATCACCACTGTTGTATATATTAGGAGATGTGTGGTAAGGCCCTGTACTACAGGCACAGGGATAGTCCCTGCCTGCTGGCTCCGCTCAGTAGGCAGAGTATAAATATGTGTGCTCCCTATACAGCAGCCATTTTGCCAGCTGCTGTAGGAGGCCATACATCTTAGAGTAATAAAGGCTCAGTTGTATTCAACTCTCGTCTCTGTGCAATTGATCGTGCATCAATTTATTGCTCTAAGATGTGTGGCCTCCTACAGCAGCTGGCGAAAGGTCTGTGCGGAGTGCAAACTGCACTTCTACCAGCCGGACCGCGCGTGCCTGGTGAAGGCCTTCCGCCCCTTTGAACGTCTCAGCGTGGATTTCAATGGGCCCCTCCCCTCCACCGACTGTAACACGTATTTCCTCAGTATGATCGATGAATACTCCAGATTCCTCTTCGCCATCCCATGCCCCGATATGACGCCTGCCACCGTCATCAAAGCCCTCAACACAATCTTCGCGCTGTTCGGCTTCCCCGCCTACATCCATAATGACAGGGGATCCTCATTCATGAGCGATGAGCTGCGTCAGTTCCTGCTCAGCAGGGGTATTGCCTCCAGCAGGACGACCAGTTATAACCCCCGGGGAAACGGGCAGGTGGCGAGGGAGAACGGGACGGTCTGGAGGGCCGTCCAACTGGCCCTACGGTCCAGAAATCTCCTGGCCTCCCGCAGGCAGGAGGTACTCCCCGAAGCACTGCACTCCATTCGGTCGCTACTATGCACCGCCATTAACGACACACCCCATGAACGTCTCTTTGCTTTCCCCAGGAAGTCCACATCCTGGGTGTCGCTCCCGACTGGGCTCGCAGCTCCAGGACCCGTACTCCTCTGTAGGCACGTTCGACTCCACAAGGCGGACCCCTTGGTTAAAGGGTGCAGTTACTCCACGCTAACCCCCAGTATGCCTACGTAGCGTACCCTGACTGCCGCCAGGATACTGTCTCCCTCAGGGACCTGGCACCAGCAGGTTCCACACACACACACCCCTCCGGCCAGGCTCCACCCCCCCCTCCCCCGGCGCACCCAGCAGCAACCCCCCCAGGACCATCCGTCCTCACCCTGGATTTCGGCACACTCCCGGAGTCACCGAGGACCTGACCAACACCGGAATCACTGCCACCACTGCGTCACTCCACATCCAGGCCCCAGACCGGCTAAATCTATAATTGGTTCGGGACTATCAAACCACCTTGTACTGGACTTCAGAAAGAAATATTTGTTTTCGCTTCTGTATATTAAACTTGCTCTCTATATCGTTCTCCACCACCCCCGCCAGACTTGATTTTAACAGGGGGTGAATGTGGTAATCACCACTGTTGTAGGAGATGTGTGGTAAGGCCCACCCAGCTTTTCCTTTCCCTCATTTGGTCGTTGGTCCTCAGATGCATTTCTTGCAGAAAGATTACATCAGCCCTCAAGCTTTTCAAACGGGAGAAGACCCAGGACCATTAACCCCCTTCACGTTCCACGTACCAATCCTGACCGGGGATCTCTGAACCCCGCTCTTAGGGGCAGCCATATTGGCCACTGTGTTCATGGTGTTGCTTCCTGCAGCGCTCAGGCACAGTCTCAAGGCATCATGGTCCGATTGAGATGCCAGGCAATAACTGCCACATGCTACATGGCACGCCTCCCACGGGAATCCACTTGGGTATATTTTATATTTTAGAGTATCCAATTAAGGGGCAATCTACCCACCCTGCAAATCGTTTTGAGTTGTGGGGCAAGACTCACCCCGACACAGGGAGAATGTGCAAACTCCACACAGGCAGTGACCCGGGGCCGGGATCGAACCTGGGTCCTCTGCGCCGTGAGGCAGCAGTGCTAACCATTGAGCCACCGTGCCGCTCTTACTGAGGTAGATTTTATTTTAGTACCAATTCCTATTACAAAAAAGCAGGAAATAGTCAATAATGTTGAGCACTAACGGTAATCTCCTGTAAATTCTATGATAAGACGAAACCATATACAATACAACAATGAGATGCGAAGCCACACCCATACAGGAAGGTCTGCAGCAGTCCGCAAGAGCACATTGCCAACAATCTGAAAGAAAACATGCCTTCTGCGCCCTCATCTAGCCACACAGTCCATGCAGGCCTCCTCCAGGGTTGGCAGCAGCTCAGTTCACACTCAGGAAGGTCATGAATGTGGTGATATGCGTATGGGCTATATCATAGATGGATAATGTGCGACCTCCAACCAGCAGGTGGCAGTGCAGGCACACCATGTGGTCTCTAGACTAAGGTCATGTGACCAGTGACTTCCATATAAAAAGAGACACATCAGGCCATCTTCAGAAGAAGATTGAGGTGGTAATAATTCACTTCATACAAGTGAATGGTCGGTGCTAGAAGCAGATTCTAGAGGAGTAATAAGCAGACTCCATGATAATGTGCTCTGTAACAGATTGCTATTTACCACATGAGACTCAATGAAAGATTCTGGTTTGGACAAGTCAAAGTGTTTGGTGGAATGCTTTGTAAGGTATAAAAGACCAAACACAACAATGAGCAGTTCATAAGAGCACATCGCCAGCAATCCGTAGGAGAAAGCCTCCAGTTCCACCATTGATCCGTGCAGTCCAAGTAGACCTTCCCCAGCGCAGACAGCAGGTCGTCCCGCACCCTCTGGATCACCCCGAGGCCCCTCTCCCTCTCCAACCTAAAAGCCATGAGTCATTAGATGCCACAAAGAACACAGCAGAAACTTTGGAAACCAAACTTCTCATGGGAGTGAAGAACTTAAATGTAATTAATATCAGTACAGTAACTGCACTAGAGAAATTAATGGAACAAAAATCTGACAAATCCCCTGACCTGAAGACCGACCTCCCAGGTTTTTTAAAGGGATGACTGCAGAGGTAGTGAATGCATTAGATTTGAACTTCTAGAATTCAATAGATTCTAGAACGATTTTCTTGGATTGGGAGAGAACAAATGTACGCCCACAGTTCAAGAAAGATGGGAGAGAAAAAACGAGAAATTATAGGCCAACTAGCCCAACATTACTAGTAAGGTAAATGTTAGAATTAATTATGAAAGACATGGGGTGGGATTCTCTGCTCTCCGACGCCGAAATTGCATTCGGCGACCGGCCAGAGAATCCCCATTGGCGCTGAAATCGGGGCGGCGCTGCTTTTGTGATGCTCCGCCCCCTCCAAAATGGCGTACTTGCAGAGTATGCTCCACGCCGTCAGGACGGCCTCAGGACGCCACCTGAGGCCCTCCCTCGATGCTCCGCCCCGATGGGCCGAGTTCCCGACAGGATGGGGCGCATGTCCTATTTCCCTTTGGGAACCCAGCGTGGCGGCTGCGGACTGAGTCCAGCGCCGCCACAAGCGGATGGGAGCCGTTCTGTGGGCAGGTGGGACTTTGGAAGGGGCTGGGAGCACTGGTGGGGGTGGTTCGGGTGTGGCGAGCCTGGTCAAAGGAGGCACTATTTGGCAGGCTGGGTCCATGCGCGGCCAGCGCCAGGTTGCACGGCTCGGCCGCTGCAGTCCGCTGCCGTGCGCATGCGCAGCTACAGACCTGGCAACTCTGCGGCCGTATCCGCAGCTAGAGTCTGGGGCTCCACGCTGTGTGCCTGCTAGCCCCCCACCAGACAGTGCAGGTTTAGCGCCGTTTTTTCAGGCGCAAAACATCACTGTTCCCAGGCCGGCGTCAGCACATTGTCTCCCAAACAGATAATCCAGCCCATGGTAACTGGGCACTTGGAAAATCTTAATATGTTTATGCCAAGTCAACATAGTTTTACGAAAGGGAAGTTGTATTTGATAAATCAATTAGAGTTTTTGATGATGTGACCAGCAGTGTTGATAAGGGAGAACCAGTGGATGCATTATAAATGTATGTTCAGAAGGGGTTTGACAGGGTGACACACAAGAGATTCTTATACATGATTAGTGCTCTTGGGATTGAGGATTGTTTTAGCATGTATTGAAGAATGGACAGAGAACAGAGAGTAGGAATAAACAGGTCATTTTTGGATGGCATGTTATAATGAATTGCATTCCTCATGGATTAGTAGTTGGGCCTCAGCTATTTGCAATCCATATCAATGATTTAGATGAGGTGACAGGATATAATCAATTAAAAGTTTGCCGATGATGCAAAGTTAGGTGGGCAAGTAGACTTTGACGAGGATGAGAAGAGGAGAAGAGGCTACAAAGGAATATAGACTGGTTGTGTGATTGGGCATGAACATGGCAGATAGACTACAATATAGGAAGGGTGAAATTATCTGCTTTGAAAGGAAGAATTAGAAAGCACAATATTTTTTGAAAGGTGCAGGGTCCTCCCCAAACAGGCCCAGTGACTCCAGCCTTCATGTGTCTGCAACAACATCCGTGGCCACGTAGATAGCAGGTGTAGCTGGCTGTACTCTGAAATTCATTCTCGGGGGGGGGGGGGGGGGGGCGGCGGGAAGGAGAAGACACGTTAGCAAGACGAGTATTCCATTGCGCAACCAAATCCAATAAGCTGTATGGTGACTCTTGAGTTCACTTCAGCTCCACCCTCCACATGTCCCCCCCCCCCAACACACACATCCACACCCCTCAGCTGTTCTCCCCGTGTGGGCGGCACGGTAGCACAGTGGTTAGCACTGTTGCTTCACAACTCCAGGGTCCATGCTAAATTGTCCCTCGTGTCCAAAAAGGGTAGGTGGGGTTACTGGGTTATGGGGATAGGGTGGAAGTTTGCGTTTGAGTAGCATGCTCTTTCCAAGGGCCGGTGCAGACTCGATGTGCCAAATGGCCTCGTTCTGCACTGTAAATTCTATGATACGTTGCCTTTCATACTTCACCTTTGTCCCCATCAGTGAGTGGCACTGGGGAGTCTCTATCCTCACCACCCATCCCTGTCAATAGGAGTATCGGTGGTTGCTGCAACCCGTGTCAGCGATAGGCTCCGAGGCCTTGTCCTATTTCCCCAGTGGGGTCTAATGTGGGTGTTCTCATTGGGTGAGGCGTGTGTTATCCCATCAGCAGGGTAGCACCCGGCTGTGCAGTGGAGAGGGTCACAGTGTGCCACCAATCACCTCCATGTTAAGAAGCTTGTGTATGGGCAGGTCCTACAGATGGGGGTGAGGCAGGGAATTGTGCATCTGCTGGGAGCGTAGCTGAGGTGTGATGTGGGTCCTGGGTGTGACACACATGTTGTGACAACCTGTCCAGGGGCAGGATGGATGTGAGCAAGAGCGCAGTGGACAGGCAGGGCTTGGTGACAGCTGGTGGTCCTGTGGAGTGGCGAGCTGATAGTGTCACTGGTGAGGCCTGTGTCATGAGTGGTGCAGTGTGCCAGGGAGGGTGCCAAAGGCAAGGAGATGTGTCCTTTGTTTGGGGTGAGCTCTGCAATTCCCCTGCTTCCAGCCATAAATTCCGATAATTCAATGAAAATCTTAGAAACTTCCTTTGCCATAATGAGTCCTACTTTGGAATGTTGATGATCCTCCTTGTATGTAGCAATGATGTAAGTCCATGCTTTGACAAGCCTAATGTTGATATTCCTGTAGAAGGTAAATTTATGGGGCATGAAAATTATTGTAAGTTTATACAATTTGGATAGTATATGCAGGCAATCAAACTCAGAATGAACAAGGTGCTCAAATTGTTGTTTAGGTCAAATATTTGTTATGTCATTGTGTTATTCCCTGAGTACAGACCAAAAACGTAGAAAGAAATGTTTGAAATCCCAGTGACTGAAAGGATCACACAAGATTTCAAGTTTTAAGACTTTTGCTGTAACAGATGAACTAAAAGCAATGACGACTAAATATATTTTACAGTCTGCTCTCAGCTGAATAACAGTTTTCACAAGAACCAGTCCAACATCACTCCCAGCTTCCAATGGTTTTGCTTCTCCAGGGATATCAATAGGTGCTTATCTCAATTCAGAAGAAGTCCCAAACTGCGAACAGGAGTAAGGTCTATTATGGCGATTCTTTTCAATACCTCCCCCACTTCCTCTCTGCTGACCAGAAACCAACTGTAGTCTTTTGTCTCTCTGTGAGACCGCCTTCCTCTCTTCTGCCCAAAACCTGTAGACAAGTGCAAACATCTTCTTGCAACTTCTTGTCAGTAAATCGACCTTGGCCATTATGCTCGCCTTCATGCCTCCAATTTACCTGGAATTGAAGAAGCAGCCTCAAAACATAACAACTTGAGAAACTTCACATTTGTAATAATTGCTTTGTGTGCCGGTAGTGTCATCGAACCATGAGCTATGATATAAGACTGAGGCATAGATCATCCAAAAGACAGATTGTGGAGGCTATCGACATGCTCAGATAAGCTAAGCAAACAAATTTAAGAACTGACAGTCAGAGATTAATTTGGCAATCAAGAAGGAGGTTATTTTCTGGTCACCACAGAGCACATACAAATGGAATGCCTTTACGGTTGACACATGTCATTGGATTGACTAACAATGCCCATATCTCCATACAGTTATATTTAGCAATGGTATTAGATTCATGACAGCAAGTCACTTTTTGCAGTGAAAAGACAAATGCTGTAAATATTCAGCAGGTTAGGCAGTATATGTAGAGTGAGAAAGAGAGTTGATGTTTCAGGTTGGTGAACTTTTGTTAGAATAAAAGGTCATCAACCTGAGATGTTAAGCACAATTCAACTAAAAGGAAAAAAGTCCCATAGCGAGCGCGTTTAGCCGCGTGTTTCCTGGCACTCGCAGCACCGAGAAACACATGGCTATAAAACGCCACCCACGTTAGATAAGGTGCCTAATTGGGGAATACGCTGCCGAGCCCGCACATAGCCCTATTTGTGCACAGTGGAGCTCCTCAGTGCAGCGAGAAATCGGGATGTCATTTTTAAATGGCATCCCGATCTCCGAGGCCCCCAACATGGCCGCTGACCCCCCCCAAGCCCCAATGCACTATGCAAGGGTCTCCAGCCCCCCCCTCCCCAACACCCGAGCAGGGTACCCCTGGCCCAATCACTGGCGCACAAAGAAAATGCCAGCTTGGCACATTGGCAGTGAAACATGCCAGAAGGGACATGCACCTGTTGGGCCTCCAAATTCCTGGGTGAACTCGGCGAATGCTGTTCCATCTGGTCCCCATTTGTGGAAAAGGTGAAGAAGATAGACCCCACTCCTCGGGTAACTCAGGAATCTGCATATTAAAGTGAGGCTAGCTGTCTCGCTCTAATATACAGATTTGCTAAAAAGTGATCCTGCTCACAATGGGCAGGGTTTACATCGCCAAGTTTTGCAAGATCGCGTTAGATCTGGCATTGGGAGCCAGATAGATCTCGGGAGCGGGATCTCTTGGCTTATAAGGTCATGCTGCGCCACGGCGAGCTGCTTTTCAGGTGCAGCGTGGCGGTTGGATCGCGGCCGTTAACTCTGTTTTTCTCTCAACAGAAGACTGCTTTGCATTTTCATTGTTTCCAGTTTATGTATCAACATTCCTTCAAAGTCATCGGGTCAAAATCCTGCCACTCCTTCCCTGACAGCACTGTGTTGTACCCACACCACATGGACTGTAGCAGTTCCAGAAGACAGCTCACCACTAGCTTCTCAAGGGCAATTAGGGAAGAACAATAAATACAGGCTGAGTCACCGACGTCCTCCTCCCATGAATGAATTTTAAAAATATTTTAGATTTCCAGCATCCACAATATTTTGTCTTTGTATTAATGATTCTTGGAATGCATGAAGAAATTAAAGAACTGGCCAGTCTTCCAGAACAATAGATTAATCAATTGCTCAATTTTCATGAACACAGTGCCTTGAACAATGTTAATTCAATTTCCTACTGGTACCTTAAAAAAATAATTGGCTAAAAATAATAGTAACTGCTGTTACTTCAGTATCTGCCTGCTGCTGAAATCACTAGATATTCAGCTAAACCTGGAGCCAGAACTGCAGAGATCTTTGTAATTACCTCCCTGGTGAGCCTGAACTTGATGATGCCTTGCACCTCCATTAAACAAGGTACTTCGTTCAAGATCTTTGCAGTTTTTCTCCTGGGTAGACCTTTCCTCTTTGCTGGCTATTTTCATTCCCCTTGTCTCCCCTCAGACAGCACAATCGCTACAAATGATGTAAATGGTGTTCTACAGTTTGTGCAGTCTTCATCTTCTGTATTGTTACAGCCCAACCAAACTGGCTCTGGGTCATTTACCATTTAAAATTCCAAATGTCCAGTGTTACTTCAGTTAATTAGATCCATCCATATCCCAGTAATTGGCTCGCTTGATGTTTTTATTTCGCTCCGGTAATCGTTTATTACTGTAATAAACTGATACTGACGTGCTAACACGGCAAGTGTCAGAATTTCCACACCATCAATTTCCCTGGGAAGATATTAAACAGTACATTTAAAACACCCAAAAGGGTGGGGGGGGGGGGGGGGGGCGGGGGGACAGGGGAGGATTTCAGCACCTAACAAAAATAGGTAGCAAGTAGGTAGAGTATTTGTTCTGCATTCCAATCTTAAACTTCAGATTAATTCAGCATAACACCTTATTTCATAGAATTTACAGTGCTGAAGGAGACCATTCGGCCCATCGAGTCTGCACCGGCACTTGGAAAGAGCACACTACCCAAGCCCACACCTCCACCCTATCCCCGTAACCCCACTTCACCTTTTTGGACACTAAGGGCAATTTATCATGGTCAATCCACCTAACCTGCACATCTTTGGACTGTGGGAGGAAACCGGAGCACCCGGAGGAAACCCATGCAGACACAGGAAGAATGTGCAGACTCCGCACAGACAGTGACCCAAGCCGGGAATCGAACCTGGGACCCTGGAGCTGTGAAGCAACTGTGCTAACCACTATGCTACCGTGCTGACATATTTGAACATATGTAGTTAGCTCCTAGCAACAAATTACTGTATCAATGAGGATCACTGGTTGCAAATTAGGAATTCCAGCCGGTCTGACAACGAGACAGCCTAGCTAGTTCTTTCTGAGGATGAAGCTTGAGGCTTACAATGACCCACAATAATTTAGTGGAGCCAGGAGGAGCACTAAAATATGACACTGAAATGGATTTGCAGTCATTTTTTGAACAGCCTCCTATCATTTAGACCACAAAAGGGATAGCTGGTTAGATGCTCAAGACCTGATACAACTAAATGGAGCTTGCAGATCACAAACGTTGCACATTCATATCTGAATTTTGCATCAGAGTCTTGTAGATATTGGACCGCATTTGTATAGAATCCTTTTTATTCTTTCATGGGATGGTCCAGCATTTGTTGTTTGTGGTTATTGTTATCCTTCCTGCACCCAGCAGTGCACAAGAGACACTTTCATCTGTTATTACCTGGAAGAGGTCGCTGGTCTATCACCAAAGATCTATAACTTGAGAGAGCACCGTTCCATGGACGGGATTCTCCCCTACCCGGCGGGGCGGGCGGTCCCGGCGGGATGGAGTGGCGTGAACTACTCCGCAATCGGGCTGCCCCAAAGGTGCGGAGGGGCCAAGCCCTCACCATGAGGGGCTAGGCGCGCGCCGGAGTGGTTGTTGCGCCGCCAACTGGCGGGAAAGGGCTTTGGTGCCACGCCAGCCGGGGCCGAAAGGACTGCGCCGGGCGGCGGAAGTCCACGCATGCGCGGGAGCGTCAGCGGCTGCTGATGTCATCCCTGCACATGCGCGCGGGGGGGGTCACTTCCGCATCGGTGAAGACTGTGGTCGAGGCGGAGGGAAAAGAGTGCCCTCACGGCACAGGCCCGCCCGCGGATCGGTGGTCCCCGATCACGGGCCAGGCCACCGTGGGGGCACCCCCCGGGGCCAGATCGCTCCCCCTCCCCCCCCCCCCCCCAGGACCCCGGAGCCCGTCCGCGCCGCCTAGTCCCGCTGGGAAGAGTGGTGGTTTGATTCTCGCCGGCGGGACAGGCACAACCGGCAGGGGCGGGATTCTCGCCAGCCCCCGGAGATTCTCCGACCCGGCGGGGAGTCGGAGAATCCCTCCCCACATCACGCATGGCTGACCAAGAGTTTTTTCCTGCTCTTACCACTTGCCATTGGCATATTGGAAGGACTTGCAGGTTGATACTCAACCTGTGTAGCTGCAAATTCCTTGGCCATCAAGTCCTGGAGTGGGACTCGAACTCGGAGCATCTGGCTCAGAAGCAGGGATGCTACCCATTGCATCACATCCCTAATTGCCACTGGAGGTGGTGGTGAGCTGCCTTCTTCAACTGCTGCAGGCCATGTGGTGTCGGCACACCTACAGTGCTGTTTGTGAGAGAGTTACAGGATTTTAACCCAGTGACAGTGAGGCAATAGCAATGTAGTTCTACGTCCCTCAGGGATCAGTGTTGGGCCCACAACTGTTCACAATTTACATTGATGATTTGGAGTTGGGGACCAAGTGCAATGTGTCCATGTTTGCAGACGACACAGATGTGTGGTAAAGCAAAAAGTGCAGAGGATACCGGAAGTCTGCAGAGGGATTTGGATAGGTTAAGTGAATGGGCTAGGGTCTGGCAGATGGAATACAATGTTGACAAACGTGAGGTTATCTATTTTGGTAGGAGTAACAACAAAAGGGATTATTATCTCAATGATAAAATATTAAAACATGCTGCTGTGCAGAGGGACCTGGGTGTCCTAGTGCATGAGTCGTAAAAAGTCAGTTTACTTGTGAAACAGGTGATTAAGAAGGCAAATGGAATTTTGTCCTTCATTGTTAGAGGGATGGAGTTTAGGTCGAGGGAGGTTATGCTGCAACTGTATAAGGGGTTAGTGAGGCCACACCTGGATTATTGTGTTCAGTTTTGGTCTCCATATCTGAGAAAGGATGTACTGGCACTGGAGGGTGTGCAGAGGAGATTCACTAGGTTAATCCCAGAGTTAAGGGGTTTGGATTACAAGGAGAGGTTGAGTGACTGGGACTGTACTCATTGGAATTTAGAAGGATGCGGGGGGGATCTTCGAGAAACATATAAAATTATGAAGGGAATAGATAGGATAGATGCGCGCAGGTTGCTTCCACTGGCGGGTGAAAGCAGAACTAGGGGACATAGCCTCAAAATAAGGGGAAGTAGATTTAGGACTGAGCTCAGGAGGAACTTCTTCACCCAACGGGTTGTGAATCTATGGAATTCCCTGCCCAGTCAAGCAGTAGAGGCTCCTTCATTGAATGTTTTCAAGATAAAGACAGATAGTTTTTTGAAGAATAACGGGATTAAGGGTTCTGGTGTTCGGGCCGGAAAGTGGAGCTGAGTCCACAAAAGATCAGCCATGATCTCATTGAATGGTGGAGCAGGCTTGAGGGGCCAGGTGGCTACTCCTGCTCCTAGTTATTATGTTCTTATGTTCTAATTCAGGATAGCATATGGCGTGGAGGAGAATTTGCAGGTGGTAGTGCTTATCGAGTAAAGGGTTAACACCAGAAGCACATGATGCCTATGAAATGATTGAAGAACAGAGATCTTGAGGCAGGAGAAATTCCAACCTTGTGCAGTATACAGTAGCTGTAAATAAAAGTGACCAGGGGCACAGACACTGCAATCCACCCCCACACCCCCTTACTCCCCACCCCAGCCACCCCCCTGCCTGCAATCCCTCCATGATACATACCTACCGCACTACAGGGTGGTGGCCCTGGTTGGCAGTAACACTGGGTCTGGTCCATGGGATGGAGGATGATGACAATCTGCTCTGCGAGTTCTGGTGCTCCACATTGTATACCAAGGAATGTCTCCTGCCCACGGTAGCACATGTCACTGTCCACCTGGATGATCCTTGCGTGCCAGTTGGTCATTCCATCACACGGTCCCATCAAATTCCTGGGGCGACGGTGGTGGAGACGGTTGTGGGGCAGGGGGTGGGGAGCCCGTGCCACCCACAACATCTGCCCATTCCCCCCCCCTTCACTCTGGCCAGCCGAGACCAGCCCGCCCCTCACACTCATCTGACAGAGCACTGAGACAGGTTGCAATAGTGGTAACAGGTGTTTAATGTGAATAAATATATACAGATTTGTGCCCCATATATGGGGCAGCACGGTAGCATGGTGGATAGCACAATTGCTTCACAGCTCCAGGGTCACAGGTTCGATTCCAGCTTGGGTCACTGTCTGTGCGGAGTCTGCACATCCTCCTCGTGTATGCGTGGGTTTCCTCCGGGTGCTCCGGTTTCCTCCCACTGTCCAAAGATGTGCAGGTTAGGTGGATTGGCCATGATAAATTGCCCTTAGTGTCCGAATATGCCCTTAGTGTTGGGTGGGGTTACTGGGTTATGGGGATAGGGTGGAGGTGTTGACCTTGGGTAGGTTGCTCTTTCCAAGAGCCGGTGCAGACTCGATGGGCCGAATTGCCTCCCTCTGCACTGTAAATTCTATGATAAATTATATGATATAACTAAACTGTCCCGCACCCATGCCAACATAACTGGGCTTACGGCCCTAACGCCACGTCTAGGTGGTTCGCCAGATGGTACAGCAGGAGTGGAGGCGGAATGCTCTGATTCCCGCCCTGCGACCTGGGTCCCCGTTGAAGGCGTCTTCTCAAACGACCTGACCAGGGAGCCTGGCTGCTGCTCGGGTGTCCCAGGTGGGGTGATGCTGCCCTGTTCCACCCAATGCCCACCAGATGTGCCAAGGACAGGAGTAGGGGAGTCCGAGGTGCTGTGGTGTTCCGGCATCTCCCCTACGGGAGTCACTGGCACGGGCCTCATCACTTGGGGAGTCCGATGGCCTCCGGGCTACTCCATGGGATGAGAGTGCGAGAGGAGCTATCCCCTGAGGCTCCCCACCACCTGGCACTGTCAGTCCCGGAAGCTCTGGTCTCGACCAGGGTCTGCATGTTGGCGGCCATGGAGCACAGGGAGTGGACCATCTTCGTCTGGGACTGCGCCACATCACCCATTGACTATGCCACCATCTTCTGGGTTTGTGTCATACCAGCCAGTGACTGCACCATCACCCTCTGGGACTGGACCACCTCCTCTGTGTCGGCGCCACGTTGGCCAGCGCCTGGGCAATGCCGCTGACGCTCCCAGCCATGGCCTGCTGTAACTGGGCCACCCTCAGGAGCGCTGCTTCGATGTTCAGGTCGCTCTGGCACATGGCTGCCTGTGAGGCGGCAACACTATCCTGGGCCTTGGCCAGTGCCTGCACAGAATGCCCCAGGCTTTGGACATGCTGATCCATAATGAAAACCGCCTCCCCAAAATGCCTCCACCACGGATACCACTTGTGCACTGTTGACCTTGATGACACGCATGGTCGGCATCACCTCTTGCTGCGCCATGCGGTTGGACTTCTCTACCTGTGCCTGCAGGTGCTGGATGCTCGCCGAAAACCCCTCATGCAGTCCCTGGCTCTGCAACTGCATCTCCATGATTGATGGGACTGTCCGTTCCTGAAGCCCGAAACCCATCTGGACGGCAGCTAGCCCCTGGGGTTGGCCCGCTCTGCGACCGCCTGCCCCCGAGGGTGTTCCAACCTCCACCTGCTGTACCGGATCAGACGTGTGGAGCGCACTAGGTAGTATCCCAGGAGCCTCTTCACTAAAGTGCCCAACCGAGGTGAGTGTCTCTGGGATGGTGGAGGGTGTCTCCTGAGGGGTCTCCTGAGTTTCGGGCGGAGGGCTGCCATCCGAGCTGCTCTCATCACTGCTCGGTTCACGGGGGAGCACTGGCTGTGGTACTGGCTGGTGGCGCCAGGTGGACCTTCCCCATCTCCAGCAGCTCCTGCAAGGCATGTGGCATGATTAGACCTTGGGCCGGGGCATGGTGGGGGTGAACGTTTGGGTGGGGGTGGAGGATGGTGAGAGTGGGGTGGTGTGGGGTGATGGGGTGGGGGTGGGATAGGGTGAGGTGGTGTGGGGGTGAGGGTGGTGTAGTGGTGTAGGGTGAGGGTGATGTGGGGGTGAGGGTGGTGTGGGAGTGGTGTATGGTGAGGGTGGGGTTGAGAGTGGTGTGGGGGTGTGAGTGGTGTTGGTGGGGGTTGGCACACGTGTCACGGGAAACCGCAACTAGGCAGGGTCTCAATTCCTCGCTCGCGGCTGATCTCCACCTCGGTGACCTCCCTTTCTTCTGGGTTGCCACCACGTCCACGGCCCTCTGCCCTGCCACTGTGAGGGCCCGCAGATCCGACGGTCCCCCTCCTTTCTTCTTCCGCTGCCGGTGGTTCTGAGCGGCCTTCTGCTAGGAGGGAGGTGAATTGTGACGAGGATACAGGGATCCTACAGCAACCTGGGCAGGTTGGGCGAGTGGCAAACCAATGGCAGATGCAGTATAATTTGGATAAGTCTAAGGTTATTTATTTTGGAAGCAAAAACAGGAAGGCAGCTTACTACCTGAATGGTTATAAATTGTGAGAGGGGAGTGTGCAGCAGGACCTGGGTGTCCTTGTGCACCATTCGCTGAAGGTAAACATGCAGGTGCAGCAGGCGGTAAAGAAGGCTAATGGTATGTTGGCCTTCATTGCGAGAGGTTTCGAGTACAGAAGCAGGGATGTGTGCTGCAATTATACAGGGCCTTGGTGAGGCTACACTTGGAGTATTGTGTGCAGTTTTGGTCTCCTTCTCTGAGGAAGGATGTCCTTGCTCTCGAGCGAATGCAGCGAAGGTTTACCAGACTGATTCCAGGGATGGATGGACTGTCATATAAGGAGCGATTGACTAGGTTGGGATTGTTCTCGCTGGAGTTCAGAAGAATGAGGGGGGTTCTCTGTCTAACAGGACTAGACAGGGTAGATGCAGGGAAGATGTTACCAATGATGGGTGTGTCCAGAACCGGGGTCACAGTCATTACCAGTCATTGCTAAAACTGAATATATTCAAGAGGCGGCTGGATACAGCACTTGAGGAGAATGGGATAAAAGGCTATGGGAAGAAAGCAGGATTAGGCTATTGAGTTGGATGTTTAGCCATGATCGTGATGAATGGCGGAGCAGGCTCAAAGGGCCAAAAGGCCTCCTGCTCCTATCGTCTATGTATCTATGTATCCAGAAAATGACAGCGTTAGACAGTGCAATGCATGCAGCCCAGGGGGTGGGTAGCTGGTGGCCTCAGTGGCTAGGGAACCCAGCATGGCGGCTGGTTTGGGTGCTGGCGTGTGGTGCAGGGTGGGGTTTCGCTCGCCCACCCTCTGGGCGGATGATCATGGGTGCGTGGAATGTGGGTTAGTGCAGGGGCACAGTACTGCCTACTCGCTCTGACTCCCCTGAGGATGTTATGCAGTTTTTTTCGGCATTGTTCTCTGGCCCGGACGATGTTGCCCACGGCACGACCGCCTCTGCCACCTGCGCCCAGGCACGGCAAACGGCGGCAGCTGGCAGCCTCCTTCCCGGGCCGGGGTACAGGGTCATTCTCCGCTCCTCCACCGCACCCAGGAGGATCTTCAGCTTACTATTCGTGATGCTTGGAGCTGCTCTCCTTTCTGCCACCTTGTTGGCTGGGATGGTGTGTGTGGGGAGTGAAGTGTGTATATGCGGCTGCAGCTTGTCAGCCTTCTGAGTGTCAATCGTGAAATCTGTGAACCTCGCACCGTTTCTCATTGGAATCGATTGTGTTCCACATGACGCCGGTGCTAGCCCCTCAACAGCAGTGGAATCGGTCCTGGTGCGACACTTGTTTTGCTGTCATGGAACTCCATGAATTCTACATCGGCGTCACCACTTCGTCGCAAAAACGGAGAATCCAGCCCCTTGTCTTCATGTCGAAACAAAGGATGAAATATGGTGACACCTGAAAGCAAGTAAAAGACCCAGGAAAACGTTTAAGAAGCAGCTGCATATCTGGCAAGCCAGAAGAGCCTTGAAGGATGGAAGAAACAAGACTCACCAAAAAGTCAGAGCCTCACGTGTGCGGCAGATGCAAGCTGATATACAGTAATAATAATCTTTATTATTGTCACAAGTAGGCTTACATTAACACTGCAATTAAGTTAGTCTGAAAAGTCCCTAGTCGACACACTTCGGCGCCTGTTCGGGTACACTGAGGGAGAATTCAGAATGAGCAATTCACCTAACAAGCACATCTTTTGGGATTTGTGGGAGGAATCCGGAGCATCCGGAGGAAACCCACACAGACATGGTGAGAACGTGCAGACTCTGCACAGACAGTGACCCAAGCCGGGAATCGAATCTCGGTTCATGGTGCTGTGAAACAAAAGTGCTAACCACTGTGTTACCACCCTGGAGTTTAGACAGCAGGGAGCTGCACTAGTGAAGCAGCAACAATTCCAGGGCTCAGTAGAAACATGGAATCCCCACTACCACTCCCAGAACCACTTCAGAGAGCTGGATTCTTACAACAGGTCCAGAACTGGGACAGCCAGAGAAAAAGGTTTGCAAGATATAGAATTGCTTCTGGCATACATTAAAAAAGGCAAAAAGAAGGTCAGTACACTACTTTATGCAGCTCGATCTATAGCTGATGACATGATAGCAAGGCAGGGAATTGATGAATCTTCAACTTATTATGAGATCCTGCAAGCATTTGATTCATATTTCAGCATCTGCAAAATTTTAATAGTAGAAAGGGCATAATTTCACAAGAGAAAACAAAGATAATGCAAAAATATGGAATTGCTCATTAACGATCAATAAAGGTTGGCAGGATTCTGCAATTATGGAATCATAAGGAATGAATTGATTCATGGCAGAATCGTAGTATGGGTCCAAGACAAAGCATTATAGAATCGTCAACGGGAACCTAAGGTGGCTGCATTTAAATGCATCTGCTGCACTTGTAGTTCTAGGTAGTAGAGGTCATGGGTTTAGAATATGTTGTTGAAGAAATTTGCCAAGTGTTTGCAGTGCATCTTGCAGATGGTACAGGTTGCTTCCACAGTTCACCAGTGGTGGAGGGTTTGAACGTTTAGGGTGATGGATAGGATGACAATGAAGTGGGCTGTCTTGTCTTGGATGGTGTTGTGCTTCTTGAGTATTGTTGATGCTGCATTCATCTAGAGAAGTGGAGAGTATTCCATCACAGTCCTGACTTTTGCCTTGGGGATGGTGGACTCTCAGCATTGGATTTGGATTTGTTTGTTTATTGTCACATGTACCGAGGTACAGTGAAAAACATTTTTCTGCGAACAGCTCAATAGATCATTTCTTACATGAAAATAAAATAAAATAAAAAGAAAATACATAAGAGGGCAACATAAGGTACACAATGTTAATACATAGACACCGGCATCGGGTGAAGCATACAGGAGTGTAGCACAAATCAGGTCAGTCCATAAGGGGGTCGTTTAGGAGTCTGGTAACAGCGGGGAAGAAGCTGTTTTTGAATCTGTTGATGCGTGTTCTCAGACTTCTGTATTGCCTGCCCGATGGAAGAAGTTGAAAGAGTGAGTAAGCCGGGTGGGAGGGATCTTTGATTATGCTGCCCGCTTTCTCCAGGCAGTGGGAGGTGTAGATAGAGTCAATGGATGGGAGGCAGGTTCGTGTGATGGACTGGACTGTGTTCATGATTCTCTGAGGTTTCTTGCGGTCGTGAGCCGAGCAATTGCCATACCAGGCTGTGAGGCAGCCAGATAGGATGCTTTCCATGGTGCATCTGTAAAAGTTGGTAAGAGTCAGTGTGGACATGCCGAATTTCCTTTATGTCCTGAGGAAGTATAAGCGCTGTTGTGCTTTCTTGGTGGTAGTGTCAACATGGGTGGACCAGGACAGATTTTTGGTGATGTGCACCCCTAGGAATTTGAAGCTGTTAATCATCTCCACCTCAGCTCCATTGATGTAGCCAGGGGTATGTACAGTACTTTGCTTCCTGAAGTCAGTGACCAACTCTTTAGTTTTGCTGGCATTTAGGGATAGATTGTTGTCGTTGCAGCACTCCACTAGGTTGTCTATCTCGCTCCTGTGTCTCAACTCATTGTTATTCGAGATCCGACCCACTAGTCGTGTCATCAACAAACTTATGGATGGAGTTGGAACCACATTTTGCCATGCAGTCGTGTGTGTACAGGGAGTATAGTAGGGAGCTAAGTATGCAGCCTTGCGGGGCCCCGGTATTGAGGACTATCGTGGAGGATGTGTTGTTTATCCTTACAGATTGTGGTCTGTGAGTCAGAAAGTCGAGGATCCAGTTGCAGAGTGAGGAGCCCAAATCCTAGGTTTTGGAGCTTTGATATGAGCTTGTCTGGGATTATGGTGATGCAGGCGGAGCGTAGTCAATAAATAGGAGTCTACTCTACCCTGTCTAGCCCTCTGAGACTCTTGTATGCTTAATAATGTTACTTCTCATTCTTCTAAATTTCAATGAGTATAGGTCCAATCTGCTCAACCTTTCCTCATAAGACAACCCTTCATCCCAGGAATCAAAAATAGTGAATATTCTTGGAACTGCCTCAAGTGAAGCTATATCCCTTTTTAAATGAGACAAAACCTGTACGCAGTCCTCTGAGTATAGTCTAACCAGTGCCTTGTACAGTTGTTCCCTATGTATCAGCCTGCACAGTGAGTGTTGTAAATCTGTTCAACCATTGTATTAAAATTTGTCCTTTCCTCACCAAAGATCTCACCATATTCGTTGGTAGTTACTGAATAATGGGCAAGAGGAGAAGACTCTTATTAGTTTTTCCCTTCACAAACCCATATTACTGAGTCAAGTTGTACCTTCCCTCATGAGTCCAACTAAGATAATTAAAGTCAGCGCAGGCTGAAGAACCATTGGATTGAATTATTCATGGTTACAGAAAATTGTGAACTTTCAGTGTAAGGGATAGGAGCATTTAACTGAATGTATGTGACTTGCTAAATATTCATTTGCCCCTGTTTTCTGCTGGGAGATGGGCCACATTTCACTATCGCCCCGTGACCAGTTGCATTGAGGTAGGCAACTCAAAAGCTTTGAACTTCCTCCTCATTTCCATGATTCTAGCACTCAGATGAGCATGACCGCTGACTGAATGCTCAACAGAGGTCCCAGCAACATGTAAAGCTAGCACTTGTCCCAGTTAGCCTCCAGCTCTTTAAGGCAGTCTGTCACACTTCAAAGAAAACTGCACCAACAGGAAAGAAGCTACTGTTGGCTACTGGGATTATCTGCAAATAGCAAAGAAATAACTGGAGTATCGGGAAAGAGAAAGGCTCCAAAGTTCATGGATGCAGTTTTGGAGGCCTCAGTGCTGGCGGTCGACAGGAAGAGAAAAGCCAATAATTCCACAGGAGACAAGGAAGCCATCAAGATTCCTACTCCAAAGGGAATGGGAGCAAATGGCCAGGAGTGTAAACTGCCGGACTCTGGCCCTGAGAACCTGGCAACAGTGCTGCAGTAAGTTAAAGGATCTCACACAGATAATCAAGGTCAGTGAATGCATCTTCAAAGTACATCTTATAGCTACTTCAACACCAACCTCTCACACTACTCAATGCACCACACGCCCATTACTCACCCTCAACAGCCTCTAGCAATCAGGACAAAGGCTATGTTGCAGCCACTAGGGGAGTACTGTATTGAAGCAATAGGCCATGCAAAGACACCCACAAGACAAGCACCGAAGGAGTGGTTAAAGTTGAATAACTCATTGTTGTCAGTACAAATGGATGCTGTTCAATAAAGGTGTTATAGAAAAGCTTTTAATGGTGGCCCTTTTTGCAGGGTCCTGACCAAAAGGACACTAAGAAGGGGTGACCCAGGTGAATGGCAAGGTGGGGAATCATGGAACTCTGGTGGTAAAGAGATGTTCCCCTAAGGGTAGTCAAGACTGAGTAAGTGCTCATGGGCAGCTTGTCCAGAATGAACATACCCAGATGCCACCTCTATCCCCGACTGTTCCTCATTACCTTCCTCTTCTTCCTCTTTCTCCTCCTCCTTCTATGATAGCTTTCAGTTTCCTGATGGCAGTGGCTACACCCTCGTGCTAGCGATGTTCTGGAGGATGCAGCAGATCTCATGATGTTTAATATGTGCTTGAGAGAGTATTGTGATTCTCCCTTGAGTGGTTCTGGCATAAGACCCCTTGCCTAAGCAGGCTGATAGCTTGCTGCACAAGGTTTCTGGTGGCAACATGGCATTGATAGTAGGAGGGAAGTCTTCAGTCAATTGTGGAGTGCCTCTGAATAATGGTGTGGTAGTCACTGATGTGTTAGGCAGGTCGGTTCGGTGTGGACTGCACTTGATGCCAATGATGCAAGAAACATACCTCTAACTGCAGAAGATCCAACACAGTTTTATTGAACGATAGAACTAACATACATCTTTAACTGTGGGTTGACACTATACTGAACTGACTGGAGACCTAGTACTAGCCTGACCAGACTTACTAGCTACCGCATGGTGTTTGCACTGTGCTAGCTCGTGGACTCTGACTGTCTCAGTGGCTGGGTCCAGAGAGAGCGGGAAACCTATAATTTATATAACCTCTGGTTTTATAGTGGCAGTGTCCTGTCCGGTGATTGGCTGCACCGTGCTGTGTGCTCACTGGTCCTCCAGTGTGTCAATCACTGCCTGTCTGCACTTCACTATATACATGCGTGGATATTATGACATCTCCCCCCTTTTAAAAAAAATAAATACTAAGGTGTGGATGCTTATAAATATATATACATGTGCCTGACTATGTACAGAAAGATGTCTAAACAAACGGATTTACATCGGAAGGTTGCGATAGTGCAGACACATGGCAAACAAAACAATATTTACACAGGTTAAATCGATGAAGTCACAAAATGTACAAAAGTTCAGTCTATCGATTCAGTCTTTGTGGTGGTCGACGAATTCTTGTTGATCGCCGCAGAGGCGGATTAGGAGCAATCTGCGCTTGGAGAGGCGGGATCGCTGGCATCGCGGTGGGCACGTGGACCGGCAGGATTGCGGGTAGATCGGTGGCTTCGTGGTCGGGTACGTCCGGAGGAGGCATCGTAGATGGCGGGGCACACCGGTCAGGTAGCGGGCGTGGAATTCTTCGCAGTGCCCGTCTGTTGCGCCGTAGCAGGGAGCCATCAGCCATGCGGACAAGGAATGATCTTGGGGCCACTTGTTTGAGCACAACAGCTGTGGCTGACCAGCCGCCCTCAGGCAACTGTGCACGAACATGATCAGTTGGGGCCAGCTCGGGCAGATCTGTGGCATGGGCATCGTACATGGCTTTCTGTTGGGCCCGTGACTGCTGCATTTTCTGTAGGACCGTGAGGTGGTCAAGGTCGGGAACGTGGATGGCTGGAACTGTGGTCCTCAGAGTGTGATTCATGAGCATCTGGGCTGGAGAGAATCCAGTGGACAGTGGGGTTGCCCTGTATGCCAACATCGGCAGGTTAAAATCGGAGCCTGAGTCTGCAGCTTTGCACAGCAGCCACTTTACCATGTGGACCCCTTTTTCGGCCTTCCCGTTTGACTGCGGGTAGTGGGGACTGGAGGTAACGTGACGGAAGTTGTAGGACTGTGCGAAGTCAGACCATTCCTGGCTGTAAAAGCAAGGACCGTTGTCGCTCAGGTAGGGCAGTTGAGGACTGTGTCGGCAATGTCCTGGCTGATGCCCGGCCAATAGACCGCCTCCTGAGCTCTGCGTCGGCATTCCTCGACCCCAAGGTGACCCTCATGGAGTTGGCCCAGCACCATAGCACGCATACTCTGAGGAATTACGATTCTGTCGAGTTTGAGAAGGATTCCCTCCACCACCGTCAGGTCGTCTTTTAGTTATAGAACTGGGGACATTGTCCCTTCTGCCAGCCATTGCTGAGGGACTGCATCACCCGCTGCAGCAGAGGATCCTTGGCTGTCTCCTCACGAATTTGGACCACCTGTTCGTCGGAGGCCGGAAGGTTGGTGGCACACAACTGCACTTGGGCTTATATGTGGCAGATGAAGTCACTTTGTTCACACGGTGTGGTAATGGACCTGGACAGGGCATCTGCAACGATCAGCTCTTTGCCTGGCATGTAGACCAGTTCGAAGTCGTAGCGGCGTAGCTTTAGAAGAATACGCTGTAACCGAGGTGTCTTATCGTTTAAATCCTTCTGGATTATGTGGACAAGAAGCCTGTGGTCCGTCTCTACCGTGAATTTCGGCAGGCCATAAAAATAGTCGTGGAACTTGACTATCCCTGTTAGGAGGCCCAGGCACTCCTCCTCAATCTGAGCGTACCGTTGCTCAGTGGGCGTCATAGCCCTGGAGGTATACGCCACTGGAGCCCAGGACGCGGAGTCATTCCGCTGCAGGCCACTGCCCCAATGCCGTCCTGGCTTGCATCAGTTGATATCTTGGTTTCCTTGGTTGGATCGAAGAACGCTGGGACCGGGGCTGTTGTGAGTTTCGCTTTCAGCTCGCGCCATTCCTCTTCATGTGTGGGCAGCCACTGGAATTCCATCGACTCTTTGACGAGGTGGCGGAGGGCCGTGGTGTGGGATGCCATATTGGGAATGAATTTCCCGAGGAAGTTGACCATCCCGAGGAAGTGGAGGACCGCCTTCTTGTCCTCCGGGGTCTTCACGGCGTTAATCGCCGAGACCTTGTCTGCGTCTGGCCGTACGCCCTGCTGCGAGATGTGGTCACCTAGGAATTTGATCTCCGATTGACCAAAGGAGCACTTGGCCCTGTTGAGCTGAAACCATGTTCATGAATTCTCTGGAATACTTGCTTGAGGCGAGCGATGTGTTCCTGGGGCGTTGTGGACCAGATAATGACATCGTCAACGTACACTCGCACCCCCTCGATGCCCTCCATCATCTGTTCCATGATGCAATGAAATCCTTTGGAGGCAGATATGATGCCAAAAGGCATCCGGTTGTAGCAGTAATGACCAAACGGGGTGTTGAACATGCACAACTTGCGACTGGACGCATCCAGTTGTATTTGCCAAAAACCCTTGGAGGCGACGAGCTGAGTAAAGAATTTGGCATGAGCCATCTCAGTGGTCAACTCTTCTCGTTTTGGTATCGGGTAATGCTCCCTCATGATGTTTCGAGTTAGGTCCTTAGGGTCAATGCAAATGCGAAGCTCCCCTGACGGCTTCTTGACGCAGACCATGGAGCTGACCCAGTCTGTGGGCTCTGTGACCTTTGATATGATGCCCTGGTCTTGGAGGTCCTTTAATTGCTTCTTCAGATGAACCTTGAGGGGCGCCGGCACCCGGTGAGGTGCATGAATTACAGGGGTGGCGTTTGGCTTGAGCAGGATCTTGTATCGGTATGGGAGCATGCCCATTCCGTCGAACACGCTGTGGTACTGCGTGATGATATCATCTATGTTGGCTTGCAAGTTTCCATCGGGCGAGGCCGTCGCCGGCGATGATGACATGGTGTGGACGTGTTGAACAAGGTTCAGGAGCTTGCAGGCACGAGCACCGAGCAGGGATGCCCTGTCAGTCCCGACGATTTCAAACCGCAGCATCGCCTTGATCGTCTTATTGGATACCCCCAGTTGACACGAGCCACTGGCAGCGATGGTGTTGCCACTATAGTCAATGAGCTGGCAGGCCGGTGGAAGAATGCTTGGTTTGGCGCGGATGGTGTCGAGCTCGGATTTCGAGATGAGGTTCGCCGATGCGCCGGTGTCCAGTTTGAACCGGATGCGGGCCGCGTTCACTGTGAGGACAGCAGACCACTCGTCGTCAGGATCCACACTGAGGATTGAGAGGCATTGCGTACGTGTGGTGGAAGGCAGCGCATGTGTAGTCCTGATGCCCACCCGGTATGGGGACTTGAGGCGCTCAGCATCAGGGTCTGTTGGGCTGTCGGGATCGTAATCTGGCATGCATTGTTGTATTGAGCGGACACTTCTGCGCCGCAGCTGGGATCGCTGGCTGCTGAGCGGTGGAGCAGATCTGCAAAGGGCTGCGTAGTGGCCAAGCTTACCACACTAGACACCGGCTTTAAATGGGCTGAGCCACAATTCGGACACGTCATGACGTCGACGTCAGTGCGTTCCGTGCGCCATCGCGCATGCGCAGTGCGGTCGGTCGACTCATCGTCCACTCGGTCGTGGCGCGCATATGTGCAATGGCCTGCATCCATTCCACCTCGTGGGAGGCCAGCTTCGCAGTTTCTGCCGCCCTGATGTGGGAGTAACGATTCTTAGCATGCTCATGGACAACGCACGTCTCGATAGCGACAGAGAGGGTAAACTGTTTGACTTTCAGGAGCTGCTGCCGAAGGGAGTCGGAGTGAACCCCGAAGATGATCTGATCCTGGATTATGGAATCAGCCGTCGAGTCATAGTTACATGACAGCGCTAGGATGCGGAGATAGGTGACAAAGGACTGAAAAGGTTCATCCTTACCCTGAAGCCTCTGCTGGAAAACGTACCGTTCAAAGCTCTCATTCACCTCAATGTCGCAGTGGCTGTCAAACTTCAGCAGGACTGTTTTGAATTTTGTTTTGTCGTCGCTGTCAGCGAACGTGAGGGAGCTTTAGATGTGGATGGTGTGGTCCCCTGCAGTGGAGAGAAATAGCGCGATCTTCCTGGCATCCGATGCTGCTTCGAGGTCGGAGGCCTCGATGTACAAGAGGAACTTTTGCTTGAAGAGCTTCCAATTTGTGCCGAGGTTGCCGGAGATGCGGAGCTGTGGAGGAGGCTGGCGGCAGGATTCTCTGACCCCCCGCCGGGTCGGAGAATCGCCGGGGTCTGGCGTGAATCCCGCCCCCACCGGTTCCTGAATTCTCCGGCACCGGACATTCGGCGGGGGCGGGAATCCGCAGCCCGGTTGGCAAGCCCCCCCCCCCCCCCCCCCCGGCGATTCTCCGGCCCGCGATGGGCCGAAGTCCCGCTGCTGGAATGCCTGTCCCGCCGGCGAGGATCAAACCACCTCTCTTCCCGGCGGGACAAGGCGGCGCGGGCGGGCTCCGGGGTCCAGGGGGGTGGCGCAGGGCAGTCTGGCCCCCCACGGTGGCCTGGCCCGCGATCGGGCCCCACCGATCCGCGGAGGGGCCTCTGCCATGGGGGCACTCTTTTCCCTCCGCCTCGGCCACAGTCTTCACCATGGCCGACGCGGAAGAGACACCCCCCCCTGCGCTCCCGCACATGCGCGGACTTCCGCCGCCCGGCGATGTCCTTTCGGCCCCGACTGGCGTGGCGCCAAAGACCTTTCCCGCCGGCTGGCGGCGCGCTAACCACTCCGGCGCGGGGCTAGCCCCTCAAGGTGAGGGTTTGGCCACTCTCCGCACCTTTGGGGCGGCCCGACGCCAGAGTTGTTCATGCCACTCCATCCCGCCGGGACCCCCCGCCCCGCCGGGTAGGGGAGAATCCCGCCCTGGATGTTTTCCATGTCACCGGATGGCTGCTTGCTGGTCAATGCTGATTCACTCGAGGTTGGTCCTTCAATTTTCAATATCACTCTGTGGTACCATGATGTGTTAGGCAGGTCGGTTCGGTGTGGACTGCACTTGATGCCAATGATGCGAGAAACAGACCTGTAACACTGTGGAAGATCCAACACAGTTTTATTGAACGATAGATCTAACATACATCTTTAAGTGTGGGTTGACACTATACCGAACTGACTGGAGACCTAGTACTAGCCTGACCAGACTTACTAGCTACCGCATGGTGTTTGAACTTGCTAGCTCGTGGACTCTGACTGTCTCAGTTGCTGGGTCCCAAGAGAGAGGGAAACCTAGTGCCCTCTGGCTTTATAGTGGTGGTGTCCTGGCTGGTGATTGGCTGCACCGTGCCGTGTGCTAACTGGTCCTCCTGTGTGTCAATCACTGCCTGTCTGCGCTTCATTATATACATGCGTGGATATTATGACAGTCACCATTGTTGTATTATGTTGTATATATGGGTATTACGGTAAGGCCCCTGTACTACAGGTACGGGGGTAGATCCCTGCCTGCTGGCTCCTCCCAGGAGGCGGAGTATAAATGTATGTGCTCTCCGAACAGCAGCCATTTCGTAAGCTGTTGTAGGAGGCCACACCTCTCTGTGTAATAAAGCCTCGATTACATTCTACTCTCGTCTCGTCGTAATTGACAGTGCATCAAAAGGCATAATGGCTGCTGCCATAATAGCGGGCATGTAACGCCATGATGGTTTCTGCATGGTTGTGAACAGCGACACATTGAAGAAATGGCAGCCCTTGCAGTTCCTTTATCTTTCCTTGTTGACATGGAAATTGCAGAGCCACGTGCATGGAATCCATGTACCATGGGGCATTCCAATGTTCTGGTAAATCCATGTGCTGGCCGATCTTGTTTTAGTATACTGTAGCCACGTAAAATGGCTGCGTTCCGATTAATCTGGCCAAAACCCAGTTTGAAATGGCTAACCCGAAAGACTGCTGGGAAAAGCAGCTAACAAGACACAAGCAGGCAGCTGGAGACAGTATTGCATATTCGGCTCTGGGGAAGTTAGCCCAGATCGATACTCAGGGCTATCAACAGCCCATCAACCCAGGTATTTGCAGTTACATTCAGGACTGTTTGCAGCCCATTTATCCAGACATCTGCAGTTAAAACGGCTATCCCCGGGAACAATTGCAACATATTAGCAATTGAATACCGGGCCAGACCTGTCGGCGCCTGCAGTGGCCGAAACAAAGACAGGTGAACGACCACCCCCCGATCGAGGAATCGCCTCACCATTGGACACATCGACCCCAGGGATTGGGGACAAATCCAATCACTTGGGACTCAGGGTCAAGGGCCGACCCGGGAGGCGGGAAGCCCCTGGGCCCTATATAAGTGAGGGGCCAAGTTCAGATCTCGCTCTCTCTCTCCTCTTCGCCTGCTCGAGGCCTTCGCAAGAACAGCAACCGGCAACAGTAAGTTTGAATCCAGCGATCGCTATCCGGTAGAGACACCTAGCCACCGACCTGTAGCAGCCTTTTGAATCCCGCGGGCCAGATCTAATTGGACAAGCCATTCGTTTCCCTGACCTGGTGGGCTCTTCCTAAGTTACGTATTGGCCAGTAATGATAGGTTTATTACACAGAAAGTAGTATTAGGGTATAAATATTGCTTGTTGTATATAATAAATGACCGTTTTAATCCTTACTAAGCGGTGGGCTGTATTATTAATCATAACCTGAACTTGAACCATGTGGAGGTATCATAAAGATACCTGGCGACTCGTGAGCAAAGGTGACGTAATCAGAGCAAATAGACTAAGGTTAAAAAGAGCAACAATACTAAGAGAAAATAAATGAAATCACCTCGCCATACATCTCTGTCCCTGAAATGATGGGTGGCATACTGAGAGATATTGCTATGTTGCCACCTACCAATTGGAAGGATCCAAATGAAAAGTGATAGTAACCTAGACAGCGGTGCGCAGGGGCCTTCTGGGAGGTGAGTAGTTAGTTTAAAAGCACTTACCTTTACAGGAGCAGCCCTTTGGATTTCGGCGGGAACCGGAAGTTCGACCTCTGGCAAGTGCCCCCCCCCCATAAATTCTGGTGGAGAGGAAACCCGAGACACTACACGTGTAGTGTCTCCCACCCGCCCTCCTCCTCTAACCTAATAATAAGACCCATTGGTGTAAGGTAAGTGCCATATTATATTATTATATTATTAGCATTGTGCAGGTCAAGGATTGGAGGTGGAGGAGCAGTCTCTGTCAGCGAGGGAACCTGAGAACATCTCAGAAGGTAAGCAAGTGATTTTTACTTTTATACCTGTTTTTCAAATTGTGTGTGTCGGGGGGAAACTGAAGTGACATCACAGAAAAGCTGTGACCTGAGTGGCTGGTTGGGATTCTAACCTAAATTTTTTTGAGTATTTGGGATCTAATTAAACATAATAACTTAATTATAATTTAGAGGATATCTAAGCCAGAGATCGGAGAATATTATAGTTAGCTATCGCATTTCTATTAGAAATCTAGTGCTAGGAAACAGATAGTTGACAGTAACTTTGAAATTTAAAAAAAGTATTAAAAAAAAAAAAAAAAGACAAATTTTAATTTTAATTAATTGACGCAATGTCAGTTAGAGGGGTGCTGTGCTCTGACTGTGAGATGTGGCAGGTCCGGGAGGCTTCCAGTGTCCCGGATGGCTTCATCTGCAGAAAGTGCACCCAACTGCAGCTCCTCACAGACCGCATGGTTCGGTTGGAGCAGCAATTGGATGCACTTAGGAGCATGCAGGTGGCGGAAAGCGTCATAGATCGCAGTTATGTAAGTGTGGTCACACCCAAGGTGCAGGCAGAGAAATGGGTGACCACCAGAAAGGGCAGGCAGTCAGTGCAGGAATCCCCTGTGGTTGTCCCCCTCTCGAACAGATATACCCCTTTGGATACTGTCGGGGGGGATAGCCTATCAGGGGAAAACAGCAGCAGCCAGAGCAGTGGCACCACGGCTGGCTCTGATGTTCAGAAGGGAGGGTCAAAGCGCAGAAGAGTAATAGTTATAGGGGACTCTATAGTCAGGGGCACAGATAGGCGCTTCTGTGGACGTGAAAGAGACTCCAGGATGGTATGTTGCCTCCCTGGTGCCAGGGTCCAGGATGTCTCCGAACGGGTAGAGGGAATCCTGAAGGGGGAGGGCAAACAGGCAGAGGTCGTTGTACATATTGGTACTAACGACATAGGCAGGAAGGGGCATGAGGTCCTGCAGCAGGAGTTCAGGGAGCTAGGCAGAAAGTTAAAAGACAGGACCTCGAGGGTTGTAATCTCGGGATTACTCCCTGTGCCACGTGCCAGTGAGGCTAGAAATAGGAAGATAGAGCAGACAAACACGTGGCTAAACAGCTGGTGTAGGAGGGAGGGTTTCTGTTATCTGGACCACTGGGAGCTCTTCCGGGGCAGGTGTGACCTGTATAAGATGGACGGGTTGCATCTAAACCGGAGAGGCATAAATATCCTGGCCGCGAGGTTTGCTAGTGTCACACGGGAGGGTTTAAACTAGTATGGCAGGGGGGTGGGCACGGGAGCAATAGGTCAGAAGGTGAGAGCATTGAGGGAGAACTAGGGAATAGGGACAGTGTGGCTCTGAGGCAGCGCAGACGGGGAGAAGTTGCTGAACACAGCGGGTCTGGTGGCCTGAAGTGCATATGTTTTAATGCAAGGAGCATTACGGGTAAGGCAGATGAACTTAGAGCTTGGATTACTACTTGGAACTATGATGTTGTTGCCATTACAGAGACCTGGTTGAGGGAAGGGCAGGATTGGCAGCTAAACGTTCCAGGATTTAGATGTTTCAGGCGGGATAGAGGGGGATGTAAAAGGGGAGGCGGAGTTGCGCTACTTGTTCAGGAGAGTATCACAGCTATACAGCGAGAGGACACCTCAGAGGGCAGTGAGGCTATATGGGTAGAGATCAGGAATAAGAAGGGTGCAGTCACAATGTTGGGGGTATACTACAGGCCTCCCAACAGCCAGCGGGAGATAGAGGAGCAGATAGGTAGACAGATTTTGGAAAAGAGTAAAAACAACAGGGTTGTGGTGATGGGAGACTTCAACTTCCCCAATATTGACTGGGACTCACTTAGTGCCAGGGGCTTAGACGGGGCAGAGTTTGTAAGGAGCATCCAGGAGGGCTTCTTAAAACAATATGTAAACAGTCCAACTAGGGAAGGGGCGGTACTGGACCTGGTATTGGGGAATGAGCCCGGCCAGGTGGTAGATGTTTCAGTAGGGGAGCATTTCGGTAACAGTGACCACAATTCAGTAAGTTTTAAAGTACTGGTGGACAAGGATAAGAGTGGTCCGAGGATGAATGTGCTAAATTGGGGGAAGGCTAATTATAACAATATTAGGCGGGAACTGAAGAACATAGATTGGGGGCGGATGTTTGAGGGCAAATCAACATCTGACATGTGGGAGGCTTTCAAGTGTCAGTTGAAAGGAATACAGGACAGGCATGTTCCTGTGAGGAAGAAAGATAAATACGGCAATTTTCGGGAACCTTGGATGACGAGTGATATTGTAGGCCTCGTCAAAAAGAAAAAGGAGGCATTTGTCAGGGCTAAAAGGCTGGGAACAGACGAAGCCTGTGTGGCATATAAGGAAAGTAGGAAGGAACTTAAGCAAGGAGTCAGGAGGGCTAGAAGGGGTCATGAAAAGGCATTGGCAAATAGGGTTAAGGAAAATCCCAAGGCTTTTTACACTTACATAAAAAGTAAGAGGGTAGCCAGGGAAAGGGTTGGCCCACTGAAGGATAGGCAAGGGAATCTATGTGTGGAGCCAGAGGAAATGGGCGAGGTACTAAATGAATACTTTGCATCAGTATTCACCAAAGAGAAGGAATTGGTAGATGTTGAGTCTGGAGAAGGGGGTGTAGATAGCCTGGGTCACATTGTGATCCAAAAAGACGAGGTGTTGGGTGTCTTAAAAAATATTAAGGTAGATAAGTCCCCAGGGCCGGATGGGATCTACCCCAGAATACTGAAGGAGGCTGGAGAGGAAATTGCTGAGGCCTTGACAGAAATCTTTGGATCCTCGCTGTCTTCAGGGGATGTCCCGGAGGACTGGAGAATAGCCAATGTTGTTCCTCTGTTTAAGAAGGGTGGCAGGGATAATCCCGGGAACTACAGGCCGGTGAGCCTTACTTCAGTGGTAGGGAAATTACTGGAGAGAATTCTTCGAGACAGGATCTACTCCCATTTGGAAGCAAATGGACGTATTAGTGAGAGGCAGCACGGTTTTGTGAAGGGAAGGTCGTGTCTCACTAACTTGATAGAGTTTTTCGAGGAGGTCACTAAGATGATTGATGCAGGTAGGGCAGTAGATGTTGTCTATATGGACTTCAGTAAGGCCTTTGACAAGGTCCCTCATGGTAGACTAGTACAAAAGGTGAAGTCACACGGGATCAGGGGTGAACTGGCAAGGTGGATACAGAACTGGCTAGGCCATAGAAGGCAGAGGGTAGCAATGGAGGGATGCTTTTCTAATTGGAGGGCTGTGACCAGTGGTGTTCCACAGGGATCAGTGCTGGGACCTTTGCTCTTTGTAGTATATATAAATGATTTGGAGGAAAATGTAACTGGTCTGATTAGTAAGTTTGCAGACGACACAAAGGTTGGTGGAATTGCGGATAGCGATGAGGACTGTCTGAGGATACAGCAGGATTTAGATTGTCTGGAGACTTGGGCGGAGAGATGGCAGATGGAGTTTAACCTGGACAAATGTGAGGTAATGCATTTTGGAAGGGCTAATGCAGGTAGGGAATATACAGTGAATGGTAGAACCCTCAAGAGTATTGAAAGTCAAAGAGATCTAGGAGTACAGGTCCACAGATCACTGAAAGGGGCTACACAGGTGGAGAAGGTAGTCAAGAAGGCATACGGCATGCTTGCCTTCATTGGCCGGGGCATTGAGTATAAGAATTGGCAAGTCATGTTGCAGCTGTATAGAACCTTAGTTAGGCCACACTTGGAGTATAGTGTTCAATTCTGGTCGCCACACTACCAGAAGGATGTGGAGGCTTTAGAGAGGGTGCAGAAGAGATTTACCAGAATGTTGCCTGGTATGGAGGGCATAAGCTATGAGGAGCGATTGAATAAACTCGGTTTGTTCTCACTGGAACGAAGGAGGTTGAGGGGCGACCTGATAGAGGTATACAAAATTATGAGGGGCATAGACAGAGTGGATAGTCAGAGGCTTTTCCCCAGGGTAGAGGGGTCAATTACTAGGGGGCATAGGTTTAAGGTGAGAGGGGCAAAGTTTAGAGTAGATGTACGAGGCAAGTTTTTTACGCAGAGGGTAGTGGGTGCCTGGAACTCACTACCGGAGGAGGTAGTGGAGGCAGGGACGATAGGGACATTTAAGGGGCATCTTGACAAATATATGAATAGGATGGGAATAGAAGGATACGGACCCAGGAAGTGTAGAAGATTGTAGTTTAGTCGGGCAGTATGGTCGGCACGGGCTTGGAGGGCCGAAGGGCCTGTTCCTGTGCTGTACATTTCTTTGTTCTTTGTTCTTTGTTCTATAGCCATGCCATACGTGGCCTGATGTGAGTTTGCAGTTTCTGTTGAAAGAGGTGGCACAATTCCGTGACCATCTCCTTGGTGAACCACAAGTGCATCAGATATTGCTCCTGGGTCAGGTGAGGTTGGAGAAGAAGTCCCTAAAAACAGGAAGCAGGGCCTTCTGTGGAGAGGTCTCCTCATCCCCACCTTGCACAGTTTCTCCTCTCTGCAGGCTCTGCACCATTTAAAAAATATATATTTTTTGTGAGAAGTGGGCTTCAGCGGCTAGGCCAACATTTGTTGCCCATCCCTAATTGCCCTTGAGAATGTAGTGGTGAGCGGCTTTCTTGAATTGCTGCAGTCCATGTGGTGTATGCATACCCACTGCGCTGTAAGGGAGGGAGTTCCAGAATTTTAGCAGAGCGACAGTGAAGGAATGGCAATATATTTCCAAGTCAGGGTGGTGAGTGACTTGGAGGGGAACGTCCAGATGGTGGGGTTCCCAGGTATTTGCTGCCCATGTCCTTCTAGATGGTAGTGGTCGGGGTTTGGAAGGTGGTGCCTAAGGAGCCTTGGTGAGTTCCTGTAGTGCATCTTGTAGATGGTACACATTACTGCTACTGTGCGACGGGGGTTGAGGGAGTGAAAGTTTGTGGAAGAGATGCCAATCTAGAGGGCTGCATTGTCCTGGATAGTGTCAAGTGCTTGGGTGTTATTGGAGCTGCACACATCCAGGCTGATGTGAGCCTGACTTGTGCCTTCTAGGTGGTGGATAGGTTTTGGGGAGTCAGGAGGTGAGTTACTTGCCATAGGATTCCTAGCCTCTGATCTGTTCTTGTAGCCGCAGTATTTAAATAGCTATTCTAGTTCAGTTTCTGGTCAATTTAAAAAATAAATAAATTTAAGTACCCAATTCATTTTTTCCAATTAAGGGGCAATTTAGCGTGGCCAATCCACCTACCCTGCACATCTTTGGGTTGTGGGGGCGAAACCCATGCAGACACGGGCAGAATGTGCAAACTCCACACAGACAGTAACCCAGCGTCAGGCCAAGATCGAACCTGGGACCTTGGTGCCATGAGGCAGCAGTGTTAACCATTGCACAACCGTGCTGTCCCCTGGTCAGTGTTAACCCCAGGATGTTGATAGTGGGGGAATTCAGTGATGGTAATGCTATTGAATGTCAAAGGGTGTGGTTAGATCCTCTCTTATTGGAGATGGTCATTGCCCGGCACTTGTGTGGCGTGAATGTAATTTTCCACTTGTCAGCCCAAACCTGGATATTGTCTAGGTCTTGTTGCATTTGTACATGTACTGCTTCAGTGTTTGAGGAGTCACAAATGGTGCTGAACATTGGGCAGTCATCCGCAAACATCCCCACATCTGACCTTATGTTGGAAGGAAGGTCGCTGTTGAAGCGGCTGAAGATGGTTTGGCCTAGAACACTACACTGAGCATTCCGTTAGTGATGTCCCAGGACTGAGATGACTGAGCTCCAACAACACAATCATCCTTTGTGCTGAGTATGACTCCGACCAGTGGAAATTTTTCCCTCGATTCCCATTGCCCAGGTGCGGTCTGTGAGGAGCTGCCATTGGGTACGCTTCCTACAGATGTAGTCATCCAGAACGCTGGAAGCGTCACGGACATCCCACACCTCACAGTTAGAGTTCTGCACCCTGCTGACTGACATATCTAGCACTAATTAATTAAGTCAAAATAAATAATTATTAAATTTGGGACTAATTCATTACTTACATTCAAATAATTACTTAATATATTTAAGTTAAAATTAACTATATGGTCACTTGCGCTAGACTTCTCCATTAAATATTAAATGCTAAATACACTAATCTCCAAGTTACTCCTCTACTTAGTTAATTACTGTAGATTTTCAAATTTAGAACAGATTGCCAACCAGCCAATCAGGTCACAGCTTTACTATGACATCACTTTCCTGTTTTTTTTCCCGGTCCCCGATACCCAACAGGTAAATGATTAATAATTACTGTTCAGAAGCTCCTCCTCCCCGAGTTCCCGCCAACTCTGTTTCCTGCCGACTAGGCCACAAATCCCCAAGGTAAGTTATTAATAATTACTGTTCAGAAGCTCCTCCTCCCCAAGTTCCCGCCAACTCCATTCCCTGCCGACTAGGCCGCAAATCCCCAAAGTAAGTTATTTATAATTACTGTTCAGAAGCTCCTCCTCCCTGAGTTCCTGCCAACTCCGCTCCCAGCTGACTAGTTAGATTAACTCCAATTTTCTATGGCCCTTCTTTGCTTGTCCTTGTTACTACCAATTAGAGCCCTTACAGATTATAAACCGCAAAATTTATTTTCAAACTATGATTGATGAAAGTTGTAAAGACTTATCGACCTTGTCCACGACTGAGCAATCAAGGTGCCTTGGGCACCTTAAGTGCTCTAATCGACAGGGCCATGGATTGGGTGCAGGGAGGATGTCCTCAGGCTGGCATGGACAAGATGGGCCAAATGGCTTCCTTTTGTGCTGTAACTTCTCCAAGATTCTATGAAGAGCAGTCACTCTCACCTCACCTCTGGAGTTCAGCTGCTGGATTCTCCATTTTTGGAACTATGTTCCCACGCCAGAAAAACTGGTGTCAAAAGGCCACAGATTCACCGTCCTGCTGGGGGCTAGCAGGTAGCTGTCGTGGAGCTCGCAGCACTAGCTGCTGATACGGTCCCCCCCACGTCCGGGTCAGAGGCTGCGCATGCGCACGGCGGCGGAGAATCGTGGGGCGGGCCTCAGGCAATGGTGGATACTTGGCGCAGCGTAGTCCACGAGTACACCGATTTTTAGGGGGCGGAGAATTGCGAAGCCGGCGCTGGTCCCGATTTCGTGCGCGAAAACGGATTATCCGGCTGTCGCCGTATGGGATTTCGGCATCGGGGTGCAAGAATCCAGCCCCAGCTCTTTTGTCCATGTTTGATCCAAGGCTGTAATGAGGTCAGGAGCTGAGTGATCCTGGCAGAACTCAAACTGAGCGTCAGTGAGCAGGTTATTGCTCGGCAAATGCCGATTGATAGCACTGTTGATGACCCCATCCATCACTTTACTGATGATTGAGAGTCGACTGAGAGGGTAATTGGCCAGGTTAGACTTGTCCTGCTTTTTGTGTACAGGACTTAACTGGGCAATTTTCCACATTGCTGGGTAGATGCCAGTATAGTAGCTGTACTGGAACAACTTGGCTAGGGATGCAACAAGTTCTGGAGCACAGGTCTCCAGTACTATTGTCGGAATATTGTCAGACCCAAAGTCTTTGCAGTGTCCAGTGCCTTCAGCCATTTCTTTATATCACGTAGGGTGAATTGAATTGGCTGAAGACTGAAATCTGTGATGCTGGGAACCTTTGGAGGAGACCAAGATGGATCATCTACTTGGCACTTCTGGCTTAAGATTATCACAAATGCTTCAGGTTGTCTATTGCACAGATGTGCTGGGCTCCTCCATCATTGAGGATGAGGACATTGGTGGAGCCTCCTTCTCCAGTGAGCTGTTTAATTGTCCACCACCATTAATGACTGGATGTGGCAGGACAGCAGACCATAGATCTGATCCGTTGGTTGTGGGATCGCTTAGCTTTGTCTATCATTTGCTGTTTATGTTGTTGGCATGCAAGTAGTCCTGTGTTGTAGGTTAACCAGGTTGACACCTCATTTTTCATTATGTCCGGTGCTTTTCCAGGCATGCCTTCCTTCACCCTTCATTGAAACAGGGTTGACCCCTGGCTTGGTGTTAATGGCCGAGTGGGGGGATATGCTGGGCTATGAGGTTACATATTGCGGTTGAGTACAATTCTGTACAAAACAGCGCCTCACAGATGCCCAGTCTTGAGTTGCTATATCTGTTCTAAATCTATCCCATTTAGCACAGTGATAGTGCCACACAACACGATGCATAGTACCTTCAATGTGGACAGGATTTTGTCTCCACAAGGACTGTGCAGTAGTCACACCTACTGATGCTGTCATGGGAAGATGCATCTGTGGCAGGCAGGTTGGTGTGGATGAGGTTTGTATGTTTTTCCTTTTTGGTTCCCCATCACCTGTCACAGACGCAGTCTAGCAGTTATGTCCTTTAGGACTCAACCAGCTCGGTCATCACTCTTAGTGATGGACATGAAGTCCCCTACCCAGAGTACATTCTGTACATTTGCCACCCTCAGTGCTTCCTCCAAGTGATGTTCAACATGGAGGAGTACTAATTGATCAGCTGAGGGTGGACAATATGTGGTAATCAGCAGGAGGTTTCCTTGCCCATGTTTGACCTGAAACCATGAGCCTTCATGGGGTCCAGATTCAACATTAAGGACTCCCAAAGAAACTCCCTCCTGACTGTACACCAGTGTGCCGCCACCTCTGCCAATGGTACAGGACATACTCAAGGATGGTGACAGTGGTGTAAGGTATGTGAGTATGACAGGCTGTTGCCTGATTTGTCTGTGAGACAACTCGCCTAATTTTGGGACAAGCCCCCAGATATTAGTGAGGAGAACTTTGCAGGGTCGACAGGGCTGGGTTTGCAGTTGTCATTTCCAGTGCATAGGTCGATGCCGGATGGTCCATCTGGTTTCATTCCTTTTTATTTATTTTGATACAACTGAGTGACTCACTAGGCCATTTAAGAATGCCTTACCAGTTTCCTTCCCAAAAGTGCATTACTGAACAAGCTGGGTTTTTACAACAATTGACAATGATTTCATGGTCACCTTTAAACTTTTTCATATTTATTGGATTCAATTTCCACCACCTGCCATGGTGAGATTCGGACAGAGTTCCCAGAGTATTGCCTTGGGCCGCTGGATCATCAGTCCAGTGACAATACCACTAAGCCACTGGCTCCCCGCAGTGTTGAAGGACACTGCAGCTTATCTGTTATAGTCTTGATGTTGACAGGTGACCAAATCCTCTGTCTTCCATTATATTTGTAACAACTCACCAAAATATGACTAAGACCACACCACACTATTTTTAGTACCATTGCAAGAGCAGAAGTCAGTCAAAAGAATCTCACCTGCAAGTTGACTGTCCCACCCCTTAAATAGTGCAGGTGTGCAATAACTTGTGCAGTTGAATCAGTGTGAGTGATTAGCACAGACATACACTAGACCTGCATGATCCCAGTTTTAAACATGTGCCTCAAATCAGCCTGATGAGTGTCGATTGACGTGAAGATCTGCCCATTCTGGCACACATGTGCTTGATGGTGCAAGTAACCTTCGCAGTATGGAGCACCACACAGGCCATGCTGGAAGTAGTAAGAATCACTACACGCCTCATGGTCTGCCTTTGGGGCTTTTATAGTGCTGGCACAGCAGCCTTACTGAGCCCAATTTCATAGCCAATGCCTCTCAAAGCAAATAAACTGTTGTAAAAAATCACAGAGCTCTTACACTGGGCTGAATGCTTTTTATCAGCCAGGTTTCAATTATTTACTTCTATTCATAGTGAAGTGTGATGTAACAGGGAGGCCAGATGGCTCATACAGTCAACACAGGTGAATTATTGCTTAGAGTGAAATCTGGTTATGTTGGAATTGCTCCAAAAATGACTTGGAATACCTCATGTTAGGATTCACCTCAATATTGTATGTGTGATGTGTGTGTATGCACATTGGCTGGAATTCTTCGGCTGTTGGGATTCTCTATCCTGCTGGTAGTGCACTCCCACCCACGAGTTCCCCTGCGGCATGGGGTGGCTTCAATGGAAAATCCTATTGACAAGTGGTGGGAGTGAATCCCGCCGTCAGCGAACAGCACACCGCCGGGACACTCTCGGCTGGGGGACTGGAGAATTCAGCCCATTATATGTGTGTGTATATGTGCATTTTGTATGTTCAAATATAGTTCCCATCATGCTACTAAAATAGTCTCCTGTCTTCAGTACGATTGTGATTTTTGACTCCTCCCTACTATATATTTTTTTGGCCACTACACAAATATTTCCTAAATAATTTAACCCAGATAATTCCAGCTGTTTGCAAACAACGAGAGGACAATTAAAGCAGCTTAAATTTTCAGATAAAGCCAATTAGCAAATAACTTTAAAGAAATATCTCAGCCACAGTTTTGAGCTTTGTTTTGTGTCTTTTGTACCGCACAGGCTTTATGAAGATTTGTAGACACAAAATGTTGTGGAATACGCAGCAAACCAAGTTCATAGTTGTCTGCTGCATCTTCCATGACACCGTCATGAGTCACGTTAATTGCCACCAGGAATCTGGAGGATTCTTAGGAGGAGGAAAATGAGGCAGGAAGGATGCACCTTGACCTTTGCACTCTGAATCGGCTGTCCGAGAATGCAAGCTCAACTCCCACAGTTCAACTGCCAGGAATCCACCATTTATTATCATAACATCCACCTGAGACGCCCCATGACAGCATCCCCTTAGCCAACACCCTGCAATAAAAGCAACAACATGAACCTTTTGATTGATTGATTGATTGATATTTATTGTCACATGTACCAAAATACAGTGAAAAGTATTTTTCTGCGGCCAAGGGAACGTACACAGTATGTACATGTTGACTGGTTTAGCTCAGTGGGCTATACAGCTGGTTTGTGATGCAGAACAAGGCCAGCAGCGTGGGTTCAATTCCTGTACCAGCTTACGCAAACAGGCGCCGGAATGTGGCAATGAGGGGCTTTTCAAAGTAACTTCATACTTGTGACAGTAAATGGTTATTATTATTAGTAGACAAAAGAATAATCGACAGAGTACATTGACAAATAGTACATCAACAAATAGTGATTGGTTATAGTGCGGAACAAGACCAAATAAGAGCAACATAGGGCGTCATGAGTAGTGTTCTTACAGGGAACAGATCAGTTCAAGGGAGAGTTGTTGAGGAGTCCAGTAACTGTGGGGAAGAAGCTGTTCCTATGTCTGGATGTGCGGTCTTCAGACTTCTGTATCTTCTGCCTGATGGAAGGGTCTAGAAGAGGGCAAAGCCTGGGTGTGAGGGGTCTCTGACAATGCTGTCTGCCTTTCTGAGGCAGCTGGAGGTGTATACAGAATCAATGGGAGTATGGCAAGCTTGTGTGATGTGTTGGGCTGAGTTCACCGCACCCTGTAGTTTCTTGCGATCTTGGGCCGAGCAGTTGCCATACCAAACTGTAATGCAGCCGGATAGGATACTCTCTATGGCACATCTGTAGAGGTTTGTGAGAGTCGATGCAGATATGCCGAATTTCTTTAGCTTCCGTAGGAAGTAGAGACGTTGTTGGGCTTTCTTGACTGTTGCATCAGCGTGAGTGGACCAGGACAGACTGTTGGTGATTGTAACCCCCAGGAACCTAACTTTTAATTAATGTCCTTTGCCAACAACAAATCTAATTATGTAAACAAAACTAGATTATTCCCCTTAATTCATTCCTTTCATGTGTGTTTTCTGGGTGCCTGCCTATCCTAATCCTCCTATGCCGTGCTACCCAGTGGCTACAGCATGACTGCCGGAAGGAGGCTGACTTTCCCTGGAGGAGACGGCAGAAGACCTTGGAGGACGTCACCCTGGAGGATGCCATTCAGCAGCCCGGGGTCTTGAAGATCCAGCTTCAGACTGCACCAACTGGCTGAGTAGCGGCAGTGTGGGCTGGCTGACCAAGAGGCAATAGCAATGATGCTGATAGGGTGTCAGTGGTGGGGGTTGGAATGCTGTTATGCTGAGAAGAACAACAGGTTCATGCTCTAAGGAGCCACTTCCAAAGGGTGACAGCTTCTGTGCTGGAAATGTGAAACTGAGGTTTGGATTAACACCTTCATTGAGTTAATTTGGGATGAAGCTCAAGAAGAGACACAGAAGTAAATATTTTTGATTTATTTCTGGAATATCAATACCACCATTAAGGCAACCACTCCATGTTTTCCACTAAAGGGGGTAATTTTAACCACTCAGGATATCTGGAAGCGATTAAAATTTCAAAAATGGGAAAGCCAACCCCAATCTGATTCTAACATGTCCATTTCCAGTTTTAATGGACAAATTAGGGTGCAGGCAACTCAATATTTTATCATGACTGCATCTGACAATTTTAGCTGAATTTCAGATTGTGGTCTGGATTTTACAGGCCTGAGAAAACATGGCAGCAGAGGGATGATAATAATAATAATAATCGCTTATTGTCACAAGTAGGCTTCAATGAAGTGACTGTGAAAAGCCCCTAATCACCAAATTCCGGCGTCTGTTCGGGGAGGCCTGTACGGGTATGGGATGTGAGAACAGTTACATCCAACAGATAACTGCCTTTTCAGCACGTCTTGTGGGGCCGGTATTATTTGTGATGTTTGATTTTTCTGCTGTTGAAAACTTATTCCAAGGATCAGATTTTTGTGGTACCACGTGAGGCAACATTTATTTGACCGGATGGTGAAGCGAGTGATACTACATCAGCAGCACACATTGTGGAACTGGATTTTCTTTTCCATTGACTTCAACAGGTGGGACATAGATTGCCATTTTCACACAGCCCAACTTCACCTCAGTGGTACTTGATATCTTTGATAATTCTGCCGCAGTTTAATTTTTCATTGAGAAGTCTTTTAAAGTTGTCCACACAACTTTCAGTCTATGGCCTGGAGGATTTTATGTTTTATTCTACCAGCAGAATTAGCCTACTCTGAGACTAATGAGAGGGTTTTGAGCATTCTCGGAACTGAATCTACCTGGAAATACATCAAATGGTTTTCAAAAGATTCTATGTATTTGCTAATTTGTTGATTTTTCATTCCATATGCAACAGCACATTGAAGCTCATAATATCTACCTGGAGGTTTCCTAAATCTATAATCATGGCTATTAGTTCACTGCTTCTGGATTCTTACACTGAGACATCTAACTTTCTTGGCAAGTTTAAATGGTTGAATCCCATCCGCTCTTTCAGTTTTTTTTTTACAATGCGAAGTAATTGAACTCTGAAGGCTTCCTTTCAAAGCTCAATAATCAAAGCTCCAGCTTTTCTAGTATCTCTTGCAACTGAAATTATTTTAAGCTACCAACATTATGGCACGTAAAGTAAACACAATGCAAAAATGATCAAAAGCTAAAAGTTCTAGGGCACAATTGGGCAAAAGGCTGAAGTCACGGCTCACCATTTTGAGCTCCACGTGACCCAGGGATAGGGTCATTAACGTTATAGGGTAGATTCCTATGCCAGAGAATGTTTACCGATAGATTAAACTGCCTGAGAAAACCTGGTCAGCCAGATATTTCTCTCATAACTAAATAATAATAATAGCTTATTGTCACAAGTAGGCTTCAATTAAGTTACTGTGAAAAGCCTCTAGTTGCCACGTTCCGGCGCCTGTTCTGGGAGGCCGGTACAGGAATTGAACCCGCGCTGCTGGCATTGTTCTGCATTACAAGCCAGCTATTTAGCCCACTTTGCTAAACCAGCCCCGACATGGCTACATGACTGGTAAACTCTTAATCCAATAACAGTTGATTCCATATGGTAAGTGATGTCCCTGTGATTAAATATCTTTTGCCTATGTCACCATGAGGTTTATATTTGACCCAAAACATTATCTGTCTCTGCTTTCAGTAGACATAGGTACCTCTGGAGTTAACAGAAGTATTTATTTTAAGATTCTCAGGGAAGCCGAGGAATGCCTGAGAAAGAGTTCCAATTGTGGCCATGGAGTGAGTGGTCACATGCAGTAACAGCCAGTTTAAGCAAGGTGGCGGGGGAAGGGTTGATGCAAGCTGGAAGGCCCCAGATGGAGGAGCTGATGGCGTTTATTAAAGAGGAATTCCGCCGACAGTGGAAGGAAATGCATGAGGATCGCTCGAAGGCCATCGACAGAGCTGTTGCACCCCTGAAGAGTTCTCTGGGTGGAGAAGTGTTTGGAGGTGCAGGGGTCGCAGATTTGGGAGATCGAAGGGGTGATCTCGGACCACAGCGATCATGTGGTGGCTCTAGAGGCGGAGGTGCCTCTCCTCGGGAACCTGTGTAAAATGTTGAGGGTAAAGATGGAGGAGCAGGAGAATGCCTCGAGAAGGCAGAACCTGCGAATAGTGGGCCTGTCTGAAGGAGTGGAAGGTGTGAATGCCACCAGGTACGTCTCGAAGATGCTGGTGGGGCTGGTAGCAGAAGGGGTGCTAGATAAGGCGCCTGAAGTGGACCGAGTGCATAGGTCCCTGAGGCAGAAGCCTAGAGATGGGGAGCCGCCGCGGGCGGCAATCGTGAGACTCCACAAATTTCTGGAAAAAGAAAAAATTCTGCGATGGGCCAGGGAGAAGCATACCTGCGACTGGGAGGGGAATAACGTCCGAATTTATCAGGACATCAGAGCCGAGTTGGCAAAGTGATGGGCAGGCTTCAACAAGGCCAAGGCGGTGCTGTACCAGCAGCAGATCAGGTTTGGGGTGCTCTACCCGCAAAATTATGGGTGACGTTCAGAGGCCGGGAATATTATATTGAGATCCCAGAAGCAACCAAAGACTTCATTAAGGAGCATAAACTGGGGGAGAACTGAGCGGACAATGCTTGGAAACTGGGGTGTTGGCACTTTGTATGGTTGAGAGCATGTTTGAAGAGGGGGTAGGGATTGGGAGATTTTTGTTTTTTGAGGGGGGAGGTTTGCTGTTTACTGTTGAGATTGTAAAGGATTTTAGGGGTGAAGAGTTTATGTGAGGATGGATGTTCCCATCCCCCTCCTGTTTTATGGGACTGTTTGTGTTTAACATTTGTTTGTTGGCTTTTGGAGAAGGCTACCTGGAGTTCAGGAGAAGTTCTTGTTTGGGTGAGGGAGGGTAAGGTCAGCAGGGAGCCATCCTCCCTGAGTAGTGGGTGGAGATGGGGGGGCGGGGGGGGAGGTAATTGGGAGGTGCCTTTGGGCAAGGGCGGCCGCGCTAGCAGGTTATGCTGGTGAATTGTAGTGAGGTGGTGGGGGAGAAGATCGAGAGGGGTGGCCGGGGGGGGGGGGGGGGGGGGGGGAGAAGGTGGGGGAGGGGGAGAGGGGGAAGGAGGTTGTTACGATGTGGCAGGGGGTAAGAGATGACATGGTCAGGGGTGAAGAAAGGGGCCACCTGGGATGGGCTAGGTATAGGGTGGAATTAAGGGGGTGGGAGTTAAGTGGGGAAGATGGTGGACGGTAGAGGGGATTTGAGGCGTAAGCCTCCGGTAAGGCTGGTAACGTGGAACGTACGGGGACTGAATGGGCCGGTTAAAAGGTCACAGGTGTTCGAGCACCTCAGGAGCTTGAAAGCGGGGGTTGTCTTTCTGCAGGAGACGCACCTCCGTGTGAAGGACCAGATTAGGTTAAAGAAGGGGTGGGTCGGCAGGTTTTTCACTCGGGGTTTGATTTGAAATCGAGCGGAGTGGTGATTTTAATGAATGCAAAGGAATTTTGTGAGTGTGAAGGAGGTGAGGGATCCGGGTGGGAGATATGTAATTGTGAGTGGGGTATTAGGAGGGGCACCGGTATTGTTGGTAAATGTGTATGCCCCAAATTGGGATGATGTGGGTTTTATGAGGGGGTTGCTGACAGCGATCCCGGATTTGGCCACGCACCAGTTGATCATAGGAGGAGATTGTAACTGTGTCCTGGAGCCGAGGGTGGATAGGTCAAGCCCCAGGTCGATGAGTAGGGTGCGACTGGCAAGGGAGCTGGGGGTGTTTATGGATGGGTATAATGAATCCAGGGTGCTTTCAGAACCCACAGGGAACGGAGTATTCCTTTTTTTCACACGTCAATAAGGTTTATTCGAGGATTGATTACTTTGTGGTGAGTTGGGAGATTGTGGTTGGGGTGGAGGGGGCAGAGTATGCGGGGATAGTTCCCTCGGACCATGCACCCCATTGTCTGGAGATTCGGTTTAGAGCGGGACGAGAGCAGAGGGTGGGGTGGTGGTTTGACTCGGAGTTGTTGGCGGAGGGAGGTTTTTGTGATAAGGTGCGGGTGGTGATTAAGGAGTATGTGAAGCTGAATCAGAATGGGGAGGTGTCGGCGGCCATTTTTTGGGAAGCACTGAAGGCAGTGATCCGGGGGGGAAATTATTTCGTTTAAGGCTCGTGCGGATAAGGAAAGGAGGGAGGAACAGTACTGTCTAGTGAGCGAGAAAGTGGAGGAGGACAGGGTATATTTGTGGAGGTGCCCACCGTGGAGGGAGTGGTGAGGAGGAAAATGTTGCAGGGGCAATTTGACAGGCTGACAATGGGGAGGGTGGTTGGGCAACTGCATAGAGCAAGAGAGGTGCAATATGAGTATGGGGAGAAGTCGAGCCGCATGCTGGCACACCAGCTGCGTAAGCAGGCTGAGTCCAGGGAAATGCTGAAGATACGGACTGGGGCTGGGGATGTGGTGTTGGAGCCAGGGAGAATAAACGAGGCATTTAGGACCCATATCACTATTGAACAGGGATGTGAAGTATTGGCTAAGATGTTGGCGGGGAGGATAGTGGACTGTGTCCTGGGGGTGGTTGCAGAAGATCAAACAGGCTTTGTGAAGGGCAGGCAACTCGTGAGTAATATAAGACGGCTGTTGAATGTGGTGATGAATCCGTCAGGGACTCTGGTACCGGAGGTGGCGGTGTCTATGAACGTGTAGAAGCCATTTGATCGGGTGGACTGGTGGTACTGGTTCGAGGTTTTGAGAAGGTTTGGGTTTGAGCCAAGATTTGTGGCATGGGTGCAGTTGCAGTATGTGGCACGAAGGGCGAGGGTGAGAACAAATTATATGAGCTAACGAAGCTTTGAATTACACAGGGGTACGAGGCAGGGGTGCCCGCTGTCGCTGTTGCTGTTTGCGCTGGCCATAGAGCCATTGGCGATGGCTCTCAGGGGGTCCGTGGAGTGGCGGGGGAGAGGCCAGGGAGGTGCTTTGGAGGTGGGATACACTGCACTTAACTGCACTCTACTTAACATTGGCGGGGAGGGTCCAAGTGGTGAAAATGAATATTCTGCCGAGGTTATTGTTTATCTTTCAGGCTCTCCCGATCTTTGTACCAAAGGCCATTTTTTGGAAAGTGGACATGGTCGTCTCAAACTTTGTATGGGCGGGGAAGGTGCCGAGGGTGGGGATGACTCTGCTACAGAGGCAGAGGCAGCAGGGGGGATGTTGCGTTGCCGAACTTGCTTCATTATTATTGGGCGTCGAATGTAGAAAAGGTGTGGCGGTGGTGGGAAGGAGAAGGGGTAGAGTGGGTTAGGATGGAGGAGGAATCTTGTAAGGGGTCTAGCTTGAGGGCTATGGTGACGGCAGCGTTGCCAATGGCTCTGAGTAGGTATTCAGGGAACCGAATGGTACAGTCCATGGCGAAGTTATGGAATCAGCTGAGGAGGCAATTTAAGGTGTAAGGGATGTCGGTGCTAACCCCGCTGTGCGAGAATCATGGGTTTGAGCCGGGGGAGAAGGATAGAGTATACAGGAGGTGGAGGGATGTGGACCTGGTCAAGGTGAGGAATTTGTATTTTGAGAAAGGGTTCGCCTTCAAAATTTAGGAGGGATGCCATTTACATAATTAGGTTCCATCATAACTTTCACAAACATCAATGAGATAGATAATCAGTTAATTTTTCTTTGGTGCTATGAGTTGAGGGATAAATGCTGACTGGAACAGATCCTTGCTCTTCTTCAACGAGTGACAGAGAGTATTTTACATTCAGTTGGATTCTTGATTTAACTCACTATCCAAAATTTGACACCTCTAGCAGTCCCTCAGTAATGTTGTCTTACACATCAACATTCTGTCATCAACGGCATTTGAGGGCCACAGAGCTATATGAGCGGGTTGTTGGTCTTAGTTGCTGGTTTTCCAATATGCTCGCCAATAATGGGTGACAGGTTGAAGCTAGTGCCAGCAGATATTTTGACAGCACCTTTCTGCAGGTGGTTACAGATGTGAGCAGAGGAAGGGGCAAAAATGAACCTGTGGAGAAATGGCTGGAGTGAGGGGAAAGGTGGCTCCACATTTCAGCATTCAACTGAAGATTCTCCTGCAGGCAACAAGGAAATAGAGAGAGATTCCGTGAACACAGGAATCACCGATCAAGGATTAACAGGAGGATGTGGTTGGATGCAATGCTGTTAACATCATTCTTGTCTCTCCTATGGAGCAGCAGTGAATAAGGTGCTGCTGATGGCATCTGAAACACTTGCGAACTCAAAGGAGGAGTTGCTATGTGGCAGAGACTGCACCACAACATTAGCACACAGGGCTAAATCGCTGGCTTTTAAAGCAGACCAAGGCAGGCCAGCAGCACGGTTCAATTCCCGTACCAGCCTCCCCGAACAGGCGCCGGAATGTGGCGACTAGGGGCTTTTCACAGTAACTTAATTGAAGCCCACCCGTGACAATAAGCGATTTTCATTTCATGATCAAATCATTTCTGCTGCTGGTACCATGTTCCCTGAAATTAAGTTCACTGACCATATGCCCAGGTCATCCTCCCACTGTTTGCGTTGGAGCAAACTCGGACCAGTTCTGAGCGTTGATTACCCCTTTGCTATCAGCTTCAAGGCAAATAAAGATTTCCTGTTCTGCAAGACAGATTTTCTACCTTTGCTATTTTCCAATCAGCACTGAATTTTCTCTGATAACATACCAATTAACTGGCTTAATTCTTGTTAATTTAGGTGCTTCACTAAGATATGATTGATTGAGATGGTTGGTTCCAAAATTTGCTCTTGTCTGGGTTGAATTGGAAGATTATTTACACACCTAATTGTCTGAAGTGACTGAACACCCAAAAGGCTGTAAATTGCACCCCAGAGTACTTATTAATGAATATCAGCTGAACCCTTACTGAATAGATTTACATAATCAAGTAAATTAATACACATGTTAACTGTTACTTAATAAAACACGGTGTTTAAAAGAAAAAAAAAACAGAAATAGCAAATTTACCTTATGAGGAACAACAAGTCAAAATAGTTTACAGGTTTTACAAACTTGAGCAGGTCATTTTTGACACATAGAACATTACAACTCCCATTCAAAGCCTTTGTGGAGCATTAGTTGTGAGACACCAGAGGACAATAAAAATGTTATCCTGTTACTTGTTATCAACTAATCGCAGCAAACTGTAGTCTGAAACAAGAAAAAGGAACAGCATTGTCATTTTTGAATACTTAACTGTAACTTGTTGATTTATTCAGAATAACAGCCTTAGCATTCCACTTTATTCTCATTGTTAATTTTCATTGCGATCAGTGACGTTGCAGGGGTGCATGATTTTGAAACAAGTACGCCCTGAAAATAATTTTGTGACTGGTAATTGGAAAAACTAGCAACCAATTACAATGGGAGGAATTCTCCATTTTTGAGTCGAAGGGCGCGATTCTCCTGAAAAATCTCGAGGTGTGGTAGCGAGTGGGAATTGTCACGGGCTTCCCGGCGCTCGGCCCAGCGAGGCCAGCAACACAATTCAACGTTAATTGGTCCACTTAATGAAGCCTCACAGGCTTCTTGCCGCATATGAACGCTCAACAACTGAGCCAAACTTGCCAAACCTCGCTAACAAGGTCGAGCAGCACTTAAACTGCACTTGCTCAGTCAACCCCAGCAAGCTCGCAACAATGATGCCGAGGAAATCAGCCCCAAGATTTGGGGATGCAGATCTGTGGAGGCTGCTAGGTGCCATGGAGGCCAGGAGGGATGTCCTTGTAGTTATCTGTACATCTGTACATACATCTGCACATACACCAGGGACTACAGACACATGTAACAGCCACAGCATCACTAGGGGGCAGCATCAGAGACGGGTATAAAGGGTCGAGCCCAAGGCAGGATCTGCCTCTTTTAGAAGCACAGGGCTAGTGAGCAGCAGCAGACAGAGACAGCTCAGCATAGGCAGTTTACCTTAGCTTCACTGGTGATACCTCTTGACTGTTTTACATCTAGTTGAGCTCTGGAAGCAGAACGAACCCTTTGAATAAAGTGTTTGTGTTAACTGTAAGTCTACAGTCTTTATTCAGACTTAGAGAATAACATAGTCCTGTTCACCCGAGGGTCCCGGAGGGTGAGTTATAGGGCAGCCAGTGCTGCCTGGGATGAGGTGGCAGCAGCTGTGAGCTTGGGGAGCATGACCAGAAAGACTGGCCTTCATTGCCAAAAAAGGGTCAACAACCAACACTGGGCAGCATGGTTGAGTAGACACCAACCCCCCCCCCACTGCCGGCACCCCCCTCCCAAAGGGGGCATCCACCCCCCAACTCTCCATGCGACCCCCAACCGTCCCTCCACCCCACTCCCCCTTCAACCCCCCCCACCCCAACCTTCCTTTCACACCCCCCCTCCCATCACTATGAATCACGCGTGTAGCTAATGATACCCTCTCTGTGTCTCCTCAGGAAAAGTTCTCCCATAATCGTCAGGAGAAGGCTCAGACTGGAGGAGGGGTGCCGAACTTAAGAATCCTCACCTCCTTTGAGGAGCGTGCCCTGGAGGTGACTGGGTTGGCCGAGGATAGACCGGTTGCCCACGCAGAGGTTGGTGGACGCCACAGAGGTGAGGAATCATCGGGCTCCACCCAAAGGACCTGTCAAACGTGAGTTGTTATTGCCTTGTTGACTGACCCATCCCTCACACTGACCATGTGTCCATTCTCCCGCAGGTCCTCCTACTGATGGCACGGCCCATCCCAGGCAGCACTCTCTCCTGCCTCCCAGGAGACCACCTCGGAGAAGAGCTCCGAGGATGAAACAGTAGTCACGGCACAGCTGCCATTCCCACCCTCCACCAGCGCAGATACACACACCTCAATGGGACATGTTAGTGCACAGGTTTCGGGGGCACAATCAGGTGAGCCTCACACTACTGATGATGCACATCAGGTGGAGACAGGGACCCCCAGGTGACACAACAGTGGGAGGGCTGCTGACTCCCAGGATCCAGCTGGGTTCCAACCTGATGCTGAGCCTGTGATACAGAGGTATTCGGAGCTGATGGAGATGATAGGGAGCAACCTGGACATTCAGAGGGAGATGTCAGCGTCACTCCAGCAGATCCATAGCTGCTTGGAGGAGTCCCAGAGGCTACAGGTGCAGGAGATGGTGTGCATGTGCTGCCGACAAGTGAGCCGGGGCCCTCCGGCCCCAGAGCCCCAGAGGACACTCGCCAGTGGCATTGAAGGCCACGAGACGCTTGGAACCTCATTAATTATGCAGAGGCGAGTTCCCCTCCAACTGGGAGAGTTGATTCATCTGCCTGCCCTCAACTGGCAGATTCAAAAGTTCCGGTTCCATATTTTGAACGTCAGTCGAGCACACCCATATGACTCGTTCCAGCCCACCTGGGGCTCTTTAGCACAGGGCTAAATCGCTGGCTTTGGAAGCAGACCAAGGCAGGCCAGCAGCACGGTTCAATTCTCGGAACAGCCTCCCCGAACAGGCGCCGGAATGTGGCGACTAGGGGCTTTTCACAGTAACTTCATTTGAAGCCTACTTGTGACAATAAGCGATTTTCATTTCATTTTCATTTCACCAGACTGCAGGGTGTTTTCAACTCAAAGGAGAAAGGCTAGCAATCTCACAAAAAAGGCAAGCACCACCTTCCACTGCCAGGGTCCTCGAGGCCCTTATTCCAGGATTTTGAGCTCTTCGGCATGCTCTCTACCCCAGGGATGGCTCAAAGAGGCATAACAATCTCACCTCTCTGGCCTGGGAGGTCATTGCCCAGGAGGTCAGCGTGGCTGTCACCCATCGTCGAAGCACCACTCAGTGGACAAAGCAGGTGAATGATCTCATGCTTTCCACCAAGATAAGTCATCTCTCAGCTCTCTGCACTATCTAACTCTCAGCACGACATCATGTACTCAAACAGCTACTCACTTAGATCGGACACATTCACTCTCTCAGCAAGACTTTCACACCACCATCCCATCTGTCTTGTTGCAGCAACTCCAATCTTTAGCCCTTCTACAATAATATTTATTAGTATCACAAGCAGGCTACCATTAACATTGCAATGAAGTTCCTGTGAAAATCCCCTAGTCGCCACACTCCAACGCCTGTTCAGGTACACAGAGGGAGAATTCAGAATGTCCAAATTACATAACAGCACGTCTTTCGGGACTTGTGGGAGGAAACCGGAGAGCACGGAGGAAACCCACGCAGACTCAGGGAGAAGGTGCAGACTCCCCACAGACAGTGATCCAAGCCAGGAATCGAACCTGGGACCCTGGCGCTGTGAAGCAGCAATGCTAATAGGGTCTTCAGCCGCTCACAGTCCCCTCTGTCTGTGCCCACGCAACTCCAGCAGCACAAGCCAACAAGAGTGATTCTGTCCCTGAGCAGGAGACACTAATGAGGCTGGAGCCCTCCCGGGCTCGGGCCTCCAGAGGACATCTGCCAAGTTCATCACAGGCATCAGGACGGAGCAGTCAATAGGCTGTCTCCGCCCCTGCTGCGGATTCAGGGCTGCTCCAAGTGTCATGTGAGAGTACCTTTAAGAAATGGGTGTTTATAAATGGGTGTGTATATAAGTATCTGTAGTGAGAGTACCTTTAAGAAATGGGTGTTTATAAATGGGTGTGTATATAAGTATCTGTAGTGAGAGTACCTTTAAGAAATGGGTGTTTATTACTGCAGTGATGTCAGAGAGTGGGTGGAGCTGGGCTGTCTCAGCTTTTTAGTTTCGTTTTAGGCTGTTTGCTGCAGGATGTATTTTAGTTTTGTTTTCAGAGCTGGATAGCTGCAGTCACAGCCAGAAGGTGTATTAGAGTGTCTCTCTGTAACCCAAAGACTGTAAATCGATCCTGGTGATTTAAAACTAATAACAGTAGTGACTTTAACCTGATGTGCTTCTGGTAAAAGGTGTTTTAAGTCTTTTGGATGTTAAAAGGAAAGCTTAAAGGATTACTTAGTGTTGTATTCTTTGGGGGTTGTATTTGAATTAATGGTTGCTAAGATGTTCACTGTATGTTTTAAAAAGGTTAACTTGAGTTCATAGAATAAACATTGTTTTGCTTTAAAAAATACTTTTGCATTTCTGCTGTACCACACCTGTAGAGTGGGCCGTGTGCTCCCCATACCACAATCTATTAAAAGTTGTGGGTCAGGTGAACTCCATGATACAGTTGGTGGGAATTGTGCTCAAACGTGCACGATGTGCTTTTGATGGTCGCACATCAACTGCACGTTGACAAATGAAAACCCTTGTGGTTGATGAACCTCAAGTGCTGCTGCCAGGGGGGCTGTAATGCCATATGGGTGTAGTCTGTTGCTCTCTGCACCCTTGGAAACCCAGAGATAGCTGCAAAACCCATAAATCTATGAGCCTGGCTATCTTTATTCAGAGCAAAGTTCACAAATGTTGGGCCCACCTGTAAACAGAATTGTCACTTCCTGGATGAGTCAATGTGTTGCTGACTGTGAAATGTCCCCACTTGCTCCCTGTCAAGAGCAAGAGGCAACAAAATTGAGTGCCACAATCTGGCAGGGGAAAGCCTCCAAACCCACCTGGTGTCAGGTCTTTTCAGAGCATGTGAAATATGTTGCGGACCAAACCTTTGAGCAATCACAGCCTTGCCTTACACTGCCTCACACTCATTTGTAGAAAGGAGACTTGTGGACAATAGACCCTTGGTGTTGCCAATCATCTCTGCTGTCTGGGTCTCTGCTCCTCAGCCTCCTGTTGTTCACATGCTCCCTGGCCTTGTCCCACATGTAGCGCCTCCTCCTGGAGTTGCACGTGCAGACGCCTTTCCCTCCTTCACCTCCTGTCTTGAATGAGGATTTGTAGAAACCCTCCCTGGACCATTAGATCCATTCTCACTTTTGGCTCCTCTCAGAAAATATATATTGAAGACCATAATGGGTAAAGGATGATGAACACAAAGGTATGAACAAGAGAGCTATGGGAGAATGTGGGGAGCTATGCTTTTCACCTTAGATGGCATTGTTTCTCATGCTACCTTACCCCTGGGACTCTAGCACACACAGAGGTGAGTAGCATTCCACGGGTGTTATATCTGGAGCCCTCTGGGGGGGTGGGGGGAGGTGGAGTTGGTGGGAACTTGTGAATTTCACCATTGAATTCACCATTGGCTCTGACCTCCACTCATGGTGACTGAATGGAATCCATTTGACCACTGATGAATGGCATTAATTGTTAACCCGTGACTCCCCTTCACTGAATGGGTCAATTGATGCAGATGTGTCTCCTTGACTATAGCCTTCACTCCCCAAGGCTGCATTTCTGTCTTTCACTATGTAGCTTTTCCAAATTTAACACAAGACTTGTGCTGATCCCTTTCAAATCACAAATTAGAAACCTGGCTTGCTCTTGCTTCTTGGGCAATGGGCTCTGAGTCCTGTGTAATTCCTCTGGACCCTGTCCACTTAGTGGCACCGACAAGTAAGCATACGTCCCATGAATGAGCTCCAGAGCCAAGCTTAGCAGTCCTCCCACACTTCACCATACCCCTCCCGGAAAGAACTGATCTTACTTTAGACTTTGGAAGATGCCATTTTACCTGAATGTCGAGATGGTGGTTCTACATCTCTATCATAGCATGGGGTTCAACTGTCCCTCCTTCACTGCCCACGTGACTCCAATATACCTGGAGCCTCATGATGTGCAGGTAGAGATGCCACCTGGTATTCTCCAGCCTCCCTCACTAATACTTGATCCTGTCATTGTGGTGGTGGACATTGACTCACTCCCCACTGCACCCATCACATGCGAGCTGCCCATGCCTCATGTGAACCTGTACCTATCCCATAGCACATCTGGAAGCCATGTGTCACCTACATGGGTTTCAGACCCATGAGAACTTTTTAAAAATTAATTTACGGGATATGGGCATCGCTAGTTAGACCACCATTTAATGCCCATCCCTAGTTGCCCTTCAGAAGGCGGTGGTGAGTTGCATTCTTGAGCCGCTGCAGTCCTAAGGTGTAGGTACACCCACAGTGCTGTTAGGGAGGGAGTTCCAGGATTTTGATCCAGCAACAGTGAAGGAACACCCATATATTTCCAAGTCAGATTGGTGAGTGACTTGGGGGGGAACTTCCAGGTGGTGGAGTTCCCAGGTATCTGCTGCTCTTGTCCTTCTCGATGGTAGTGGTTGTGGGTTTGGAAGGTGCTGTCTAAGGAACCTTGGCGAGTTCCTGCAGTGCATCTTGTAGATGGTACACATGGCTGGCACTGTTTGTCGGTGGTGGAGGGTTCGAATGTTGTGGAGGGGGAGCAATCAAGTAAGCTGCTTTGTCCTGGATGGTGTCGAGCTTCTTGAGTGTTGTTGGAGCTGCACTCATCCAGGCAAATGGAAATGATTCCATTACACTCATGACTTGTGCCTTGTGGATGGTGGACAGGCTTTGGGGGTTCAGGAGGTGAGTTACTCGCCATATAATTCCTAGCCTGTTATCTGTCCTGGTAACCACAGTATTAATGTGGCTGGTCCAGTTCAATTTGTGATCAATGGTAACCCCAGGATGTTGATTGTGGGGGATTCAGCAATGGTAATGCCATTGAATGTCAAGGTAAGGTGGTTAGATCCTCTCTAGTAGGAGATGGTCATTGCCTGGCACTTGTGTGGCATGAATGTAACTTGCCACTTGTCAGCCCAAGCCTGGATATTGCCTAGGTCTTGCTGTATTTGGACATGGACTGCTTCAGTATCAGAGAAGTCGCGAATGATGCTGAACATTGTGCAGTCATCCGCAGACATTCCCACTTCTGACCTTTTGATGGAAGGCAGGTCATTGATGAAGCAGCTGAAGATGGTTGGGCCTAGGACACGACCCTGAGGAACTCCTGCAATGATGTTCTGGAGTTGAGATGATTGATCTCCAACCACCACAACCATCGTCCTTTGTGCGAGGTATGACTCCAACCAGCGGGGCATTTTCCCCCTGATCCCCATTGACTCCAGGTTAGCTAGGGCTCCTTGATGTCATACTTGGTTAAATGCTGTCTCACCTCTGGCATTTAGTTATTTTGTCCATGTTTGAAAAAATGCTGTAATGAGGTCAGGAGCTGAGTGACCCTGGCGGAACACAAATTGAGCGTCCGTGAGCAGGCTATTGCTGAGTAAGTGCCACTTGATAGCACTGTTGATGCCTCCTTCCATCATTTGGCTAACAGGCACCCAATCCACAACCTGCAGTCTGTGTGCATCCCCTTCCAGTAGTATATGTGCCTTTATACCCTTTTTGTCTGGATATCATGCAGCCTTGTTGGGGTCCAGCTTCATTCCCCTGGTCTTCCCACTGCCTTCCATTTTTTGTGTTCTTTATCCACCTCCTTGTCCCTCTGCCTGCCATAATGAGCCCTTGCCCCTCCTTGCACAGCCCTCCTTCCAAATAGTCCCGTATCTTCTGCCTACCACCACCCCCCATCTTCACCTCACAACCCACCCCTGGACCTTTGCTGTGGTGACTACATGAATCCCGTAGCACACTACTGTCCAGATAGAAACTGGTGTGTGGCAAAGTGGGAAGGAGACCCCTGTGCTCCCCACCCCATGTGTTGGAGTTGTTACGTTCTAGTGCATTGCAATGATTGAGTCAATGGACCAAAGAACGTCTAGTTCGAGATGAGTTAAGATTTATTAAATTACAATAACTTGGGTAGAAAACAATACTAATACTACTCACGAACTATAAACTGTTAACAACTAGAATACGAGAGGTAATACTAAACACCACTATCCACTACGAGTCCTCACTCAGACTCCCCGTGCTGGACTGTTACGTGGTGTAGTTCTACTGCCACCTGCTGGTTGGAGGTCTAATATATTAACATACAAAATTGCTTATGCATATCATTTCATTCCCTTTCCTTTAGATTTTAACACAAATATAACATACATCATTTCAACCAATTATACATATAGGGCTGAATTCTCCAAACATGGGGCTATGTCCCCACGCTGGTGTAAAAACGCTGGTGTTTCACTCCCCAGTTTCTTAGAAAAAATAGAGAGCTATTCACATACCTGCAGGAAACCCCCCTGGAGCTGGATCCCCTGCCCCCATCCAGGGCGGCCGTGGACTGAGACTGCAGCCGCCGCACAAGAGTCCCGACTGGCCATACCTGGTTAGAACCACGCCGTCGGGAAATCGGCCGGTCGGGATCGGAGATTCGCCGGAGCGGCGACGGTCGTAATCCGGTCGGGAACCCCGAGAATCCCGCCCCCGATATACATAACATAACAATTCAGATTATTTACACTTACAGTGTCCACTACAGATTCAGTCTGTCAGGCTTCTTTCGATGTCTCGTTGACCTTCTAAGCTTTTGTTGATCCACTGAATCTGCTTGACATTCTAATGGCTCTGAAGATGCCTCTGTTGGAACTGCATTACTCTGCACCTTCAGGTTGCACACTTGATTCTTGTTCAGGTTGCATTGGTTTGGATAGACAGAAGTTTTCACACACATCATCTGCTGACGGTGAAGTAACATGTGCTGAATTTTTAACAAAGCTCTTCTGTTTCTCCTGAGTACCTGTCCTTGCTTTGAGATCTCTGTGTAGGATCTCAGATCTCGCTTCTGTATTACTTTTGCACACTTTGACCAGCCATCAGGGTCCTCCACCCTTACGATATCATTGTGTTCTAAAGGTTGTAGAGACCTGGTTGACCTGTCATAGTACCTCTTGTGCTTCCTCTTTGAGACTGCAGTTGATGTTTTATTTTGTGACTTGCTTGTTGATTTGAAAGACATGGCACCTTTGTCATAATCTTCCTGTTCATCAGTAGTTGTGATAGTGATAAACCATTGCTCAAAGATGATGCTCGATAACTGAGTGATGCTAGATATGGGTCATCCTGGCTGTCCATCAATTTTTTAAAGTAATTGCTTTACTATTTGCACACCTTTCTCTGCCTTTCCATTTGAATGTGGTTATAAAGGACTGGAAGTGACATGCTTGAAGTTGTACTTCTGCGCAAACTTCCCCCATTCCGGACAATGAAAACATGGACTATTGTCACACGCCAACCTGTGGAATGCCATGACGAGCAAAGGTAGCTTTAGTATGCAATATAACACACCTGGATAACTGTGCCACTTCAGAAAAATTGGGAAATTAATCTACGATCAGTAAATACTCTTTCCCTTCGAGATAAAACAAGTCTATCCCTACTTTCTGTCATGGAAGTATCACTATGTCGCCCATCTGCAAGGTTCTTTCATTTGTCTACGTTGGGATTTTTGACATGTCACGCATTCCTCCACCTTTGAATGTCCTTGTTGATCCCTGGCCAGTACACCGTGTCTCGTGCTCGCCTTTACACTTTCAATTCCGAGGTGGCCCTCATGGATCTTTTGTAAAAGTTCTGCTCACAGAGGCTGTGGTATTATTATTCTTTTTGCCTTAGTAGGTATCCATTGGCTATACTTAGTTCTGCACTGATGCTGAAGTAATTTGAACATGACCTTTTTGGCCATCCCTCGTTGAGATTCTTTTTTAAAAAAATACTTTTTATTGGGGTTTTCACAAAATATCAACAACAGAATAAAAAAGGAACCCAATAGAATTAAATACAGAACAAAGTAAAACAACCCCCGTGCCCCCCTCCCCACTATACATAAATAATAAATTAACACCCCAAATTAACACAAAGCAAACATAGCAAATATATACACCCCCTCAGATCCCCCAGGGTAAATAAACAAATCAAATAGAACCCCCCCCCCCCCCCCCCCCGGTTGCTGCTGCTGCTGACCATTGTCTACCGTTCTGCCAGGAAGTCCAAGAACGGTTGCCACCGCCTAAAGAACCCTTGTACCGATCCCCTGAAGGCGAATTTCACCCTCTCCAATTTAATAAACCCTGCCATATCGTTGATCCAGGTTTCCACGCTTGGGGGCCTCGCATCCCTCCACTGAAGAAGAATCCTTCGCGGGGCTACCAGGGACGCAAAGGCCAGAATACCGGCCTCTTTCGCCTCCTGCACTCCCGGCTCCCTGCAACCCCAAATATTGTGAGCCCCAAGCCCGGTTTGACCCTGGATCCTACCACCCCCGACACCGTCTTCGCTACGCCCTTCCAAAATTCCTCCAGCGCTGGGCATGCCCAGAACATATGGGTGTGATTTGCTGGGCTCCCTGAGCACCTAACACACCTGTCCTCTTCCCCCAAAGAACCGGCTCATCCTTGTCCCGGTCATGTGTGCCCTGTGCAGCACCTGAAACTGTATGAGGCTGAGCCTCGTGCACGAAGACGAAGAGTTCACCCTCCCTAGGGCATCTGCCCACGTCCCCTCTTCGCTCTCTCCCAACTCCTCCTCCCACTTACCTTTCAACTCCACCACCAAGCCCTCCTCCTCCTCCTGCATCACCTGGTAAGTTTCCGAGATCTTCCCCACTGCAACCCACCCCCCCCCGAGAGCACCCTGTCCTGTACTGTGCGTGGCAGCAGCCACGGGAATTCCACCACTTGCCACCTGGCAAACGCCCTTACCTGTAAATATCTAAAGGTGATCCCCGGGGGGAGCCCATACTTCTCCTCCAGTTCACCCAGGCTCGCGAACGTCCCGTCCACAAACAGGTTCCCCAACCTTCTTATCCCTGTCCTGTGCCACCCCGAAAACCCTCCGTCTATTCTCCCTGGGACAAACCGGTGGTTCCCCCGTATTGGTGTCCACACCGAGGCCCCAACTTCCCCCCTGTGCCGCCTCCACTGCCCCCAGATTTTGAGGGTAGCCGCCACTACCGGGCTCGTGGTATACCTCATTGGAGGGAGCGGCAGCGGCGCCATTGCCAGCGCCTCCAGACTCGTATCCTCACAAGACGCCGTCTCCAGCCTCTTCCATGCAACCCCTCCCCCTCCATCACCCACTTGCACACCATTGCCGCACTGGCGGCCTAGTAGTACCCACAGAGGTTGGGCAGAGCCAGCCCCCCCCCCATCCCTACTCCGCTCCAAGAACGCCCTTCTCACCCTCGGAGTCCCACGCGCTCACACAAACCCCGTTATGCTCCTGTTGACCCGCCTAAAGAAGGCCTTCGGGATAAACATGGGGAGGCACTGGAACAGAAAAGAAAACCTTGGGAGCACCGTCATCTTAACTGACTGCACCCTACCTGCCAGGGACAGCAGCAACGCGTCCCACCTCTTGAACCCCTCCTCCATTTGCTTCACCAGCTTCGTGAAATTAAGTCTATGCAGGGCCCCCCAGCTCCTGACCACCTGGACCCCCAAATACCTGAAGCTCCTCTCCGCCCTTTTTAGTGGGAGCTCGCCAATCCCCCTCTCCTGGTCCCCTGGGTGAACCACGAACAACTCGCTCTTCCCCATGTTGAGCTTGTACCCTGAGAAACTCCCGAACTCCCTGAGGATCCTCATTACCTCCGGCATTTCCCCCACCGGGTCCGCCACATAAAGCAGCAAGTCATCCACATAGAGCGACACCCTATGCTCCTCCCCACCCCGCAACAACCTCCTCCAGTTCCTCGACTCCCTCAGTGCCATAGCCAGGGGTTTAATCGCCAGTGCGAAGAGCAGGGGGGACACGGGACACCCCTGCCTCGTCCCTCGATGCAACCAAAAGTACTCAGACCTCCTCTTGTTCGTGGCCACACTCGCCATCGGGACCTCGTACAACAGCCTAACCCACCTGACGAACCCCTCCCCAAACCCGAACCTCTTTAGCACCTCCCACAAGTACCCCCACTCTACCCTATCGAAGGCCTTCTCGGCGTCCATCGCCACCACTATCTCTGCCTCCCCCTCCCTCGCCGGCATCATAATAACGTTCAGGAGCCTCCGCACATTCACGTTCAACTGCCTCTCCTTCACGAATCCCGTCTGGTCTTTGTGGATCACCTGCGGCACACAATCCTCAATTCTCGTGGCTAAGACCTTTGCCAGCACCTTGGCATCTACATTTAACAACCAAATCGGCCTGTAAGACCCTCACCTCAGGGGATCCTTGTCCCGCTTCAGGATCAAGGAGATCAGTGCCCGGGACATCGTTGGGCAAAGCCCCCCCCCCCCCTCATCCCCCCACCCCCCTCATTGAAGGTCCTGACTAGCAACGGGCCCAACAGGTCCACATATTTCTTGTAGAATTCGACCGGGAAACCGTCCGGCCCCGGTGTCTCGTTGAGATTCTTGATTACCATCTTTTTGGGGTCTGCCACTATCAATTTTGATTTCTCATCAGACACCGGTGGTGTCTCTGTTATCAGATTGGCATGCACTTGCACATCATCTTCAATAATGTCTTCCAGCACAGCTGTAGCTCTTGATAGAGCATCTGCAACTACAGTGTGCATGCCTGGAGTGTAAATTAGATCAAAATCATATCGATGGAGCTTCATCATCATTCTCTGGATGCGTGGTGACATCTCACTGAGGTTCTTTTTTGACAATGGCTACCAATGGTCTGTGATCCATTTCTACCAGAGAAAATGCACAAAGCTATGAAACATTGCCATGCCATCAGCTAGTCCAAGACATTCCTTCTCAATTTGAGCGTATCAACACTTTTAGTCGGTCATGGACCTAGATCCATCAGAATCCATTCAGAAATATCTCCGAAAATGCTTGTACTGTTGAATCCACCGATCCACTGTGCACATTCAAAGCATATTTAGCTTCCAATCTTCTCCATCTTCCTGCTGCAACAAAACTGCACCTAATCCATCCTTCGACGCATCAGTCAAGATTTTTGTTTTCTTGGTCGAGTGGGAAAATGCCAGCACTGGAGCTGTGTCAAAGCTGCCTGGAGAGTAAGCCATTCTTGCTCATGCTTATCTGTCCATTCAAAAGTACTCATCTTCTTCATAACCTCTCTCAGACACGTTGTCTTGGATGACAATTTCAGAATAAATTTGCCTTTTAAGTTGATCGTTCCTAATATCCGAAGAACTCTTTTCTTGCCTGACGGTCATGACATATTTATTATTGCCTGTATTTTCATTTGATCGGGTTGTACGCCGTGATCCGACAACTTGTCCCCCAGAAACATGATTTCTTTAACGCCAAATTGATACTTGGCTTTGTTCAACCTTAGCCCATACGTCTTAACACTCTGTAGTACTTTGATGAGTCAGTCGTTGTGATATTTCTTCATAGAACCCCCTACTATTATATCATCAACATATACATGCACTCCTTGAATACCTTCCACAATGTGCTCCATTGCCCTGTGAAAGATTTCAGATGTGGATGTTATCCCAAAAGGCATTGGAAGAAAGCTGAAGCGCCCAAATGGAGTGTTAAACATACAATACTTTGTACTCACTTCATCAAATTTGAATTGCCAAAATCCCTGCGATGCAACCAGTTTACTAAAGCACATCGCACGTGACATTTCGCTCGATATTTCTTCGAGCTTTGATATTGGATAGTGTTCTCGCTTGATGTTGGCAGTGAGGTCTTTAGGATCCATGCATATTTTTAAATCGTTATTGCGTCTCTTAACACTCACCATTGAATTTACACACTCTGTTGGTTCTTTGATTTTCTTAATAACCCCCAAACTCGTCATTCTACCAAGTTCAGCTTTCAGCCGATCTCTGAATGGTGCTGGTGCTCTCCTCGGAGCATGTATTATGGGGTGTGCATTATGCTTTAGTTGAATTTGGTAAGTAAATGACAAGACACCTAAACCTTGAAATATCTCCGAAAATGCTTGTACTATTGAATCCACCGATCCACTGTACGCATTCAAAGCATATTTAGCACTATATACTCTCTTGACTAACTAAGTTTTTCACAAGCTTCCACATGTTGTAACGATTCATGATCTGTGGCTACAATTGAAAATTTCACTTTATGGATTCTATCTGAATGAAATGAAAAATGAAAATCACTTATTGCCACAAGTAGGCTTCAAATTAAGTTACTGTGAAAAGCCCCTAGTCGCCACATTCCGGAGCCTGTTCGGGGAGACTGGTACGGGATCTTTGCCTTGAACTTCATGCTCACATACGCCTAAAGAATTAATCTTTTGACCATTGTGGTGGCCAGTTAAGGGTCTCTTCCTACCACTGCTGGCATTTTGTCAGAGGCAGGGTCCTACTAGTTGGACATTCTTTGTCCCACAGAACTGTCCCCTGGTGATCATGACACCCCCAAAGCACCCTCCACCCTCATAAACCCCCCTTTCCCCCATCACTGGAGCCTGCAAGACTGGCCTTGACACCCTCAGGCTCCACTTACCATAGAATCCCTAGAGTGCAGAAGGAGGCTACTTGGCCCACTGCACTGGCCTTCCAAAAGAACACCCTTCCTAGGCCCATTCCCCCGTCATATCCCTCTGAATTTTAATCGATCATGGCCAATCCACCATCGTTGGGAGCATGGCATTCTTCAGAGGTGCATTGTTCCTCGTACAGCTCCAGAAGGAGCCATCTCCTTTAGTGGTGCTGCTGAGCTGCTGGTCCTCCATTGGCCAGCAGCTCCTGGGGGTGGGTGTCCATCCTTTAAAGGAACGGCAGCCCCGATCACAACTAATGCAGCTGGGGCCACGCAAATGGGCAGAATGGGAGTGTCACTTCCAGTTTTCCGGCCCCACCACAATGATAAAACCATTCCCAATAGCAAGAGTTTAATTTAGTGGGCTTTGCTTCAGTAGGGACGAAATGACTGCTGGAATTTGGCCAGTGGATTTTGTTGACTGGAGGTACAGTATTGTTAATGACAATGAAAGTCAACAGAGCTGTAAATGTTTATATATCTGGCTGCTGCCAGACTGCCTCATGGACATCAGTCAATCTGCAGTGCATCTATCCATTGAACACGGCGTTGATGTATCAACCACCAGGGCTAACACCATTATTGGTTTCCCCATTGAGGACCAGCAACAGAAAGAGAGCAAATTGTAATTATTTTACATTGAGGTATTCACCAAACTCCAATTCAATATTAATGAATTGATGTCAACGTCTTCAGTTTAATGTGTGTGAATAAATTAATAAATCAGGCAACTATAACTTCATGAAAATGATTTTAGTGTATACTTTTATAAATTTAATTGTAACAGCTGTTGCAATTTAAAGTTACAGCTGAAAATTGTGCCCTCCTGATGGTAGGGGGATAATATGAAAAGGTAATAATGTTGTCTGAGTGTCTTAGATGCGATAGAGGGAAACATACTTTGTCATTCTATTTGGCATGGAGAAATATTTAGTATCATTATTGTGGGAGATTCCCTTCAGCTGCCAAACCTTTTTTATCTGTACTCAATTCGTAGTAAACACACAGGGCAGGTTTTTCCAGTCACGTACACCCCGAGATTGGAAATTCCTGGCTGATATCAGAAGCTCGTCGTCGGAGTCTGAGGCCTCATTAGAGCTCACAGGGAAAATGACAGTCAGTTTCTTGTGCTCCATCCACTCTACTAACGGCCGAGGTGCTTTCTACCTTGGCAAAAGAATTTGAATAGCACCAACGAAATGTGTCGGAAGACCTCCGGAAATCAATTGAAGAGGCTTTGGCCCCCATTCGAGCGGGTCTGGGGAAAACCAATCAGACCGTGGAAGCCCAGGGAGCCACGATCAAAGGTATAGACGTGGCCCTTGGGTCTAAGCCATTGTACTGTCTCGCTGGAATCGGAGCTGTCTTCAGCAATCAAAGCAAATAAATCCTTGAGGGCCAAGACGAATGACCTAGAAAAGATCCAGCAGGCACAATATTCAGATTGTGGGGCTGCCGGAGGGGATGAAAGGCCCAAGGCTCACTGAAGACCTCTCAGGCATGTTCGGTAAGATGGTGGGTGAGGGTGGATTCACATCCCCGCCTGAATTGGACCGAACCCATCGTACACTCTGAACGGGTCTGAATAGATCAGTGAAAAAAATCAAGGGAATTTGCTCACTCCAAATTGTTTTTTTTACAAGAGACCCATTTATGGGTCAGAGTTCAAAGTAGGCTCCCCAAGAGGTGGGCAGAGCAGGTCTTTCATTGTGTTTTCAATGGTCGAGGCAGGGGTGCGGCGATTTTAATTAATAAGATGGTTCAGTTCTCTGCTTCAAAGATTTTGGCTGCCCCCAATGGTAGGTAGGTTATTGTCTGTGTCTCCATGGTGAGCACTCCGGTTGTTATGGTTAATATTTACAACCGGAACTGAGACAATACGAATTTTATTAATACCTTTCTGGCCTCCCTCCCCAATTTATACTTGCATCAGCTCATTTAAGGTGGGGACTTGAACTGTGTCTCGGACTCTAGATTGGATGAAGCCAAGCCTAAATCTGTTGCACGAAGTGGCAGGGCTTTGTCGTCATTCGTGATGCAGATGTGGGGATAGATCCTTGGCACTTCTTGCGCACAGGCAATAAAGATTTTTCGTTTTTTTCGCATTTTCATCAGATATACTCGCCGATTGATTTTTTTGTTGTTGTACATAGGTCTCTCCTCCCTTCAGTGGTGGCGGCTGAGCAATCAGTGATTGTTATTTCGGACCATGCCCCGTACTTCGTTTACTTGGTGCTAGAGTCTGACCCCACCCAACGTCCACCATGGAGGTTAGACACAACACTATTAGCCGATAAGAAATTTTGTGAGTGCATTTCCACTGCGATAGAGGACAAAATTTAACAAAACCAAGTCAATCGCGCCTTCCACACTGTGGGAAGCCCTTAAGGTGGTCCTTAGAGGGGAAATTATCTCCGATAAGGCACATTTGGTGAGGACAGCATGGGTGGAGCAGCTGAGGCAGTTGGACTCCATTTTTGAGGTGGACCATCAGTACTTGCTTGATCCTACCCCAGAGTTGCTGACCAGTAGGAAAAGGTTACAAACATAGTTCAAATTAATGTCGACTGGCAGGGTGGTAAACGAGTTGCGATGCTCAAGGGGCACATTTTACAATACGGGAAGAAGGCTAGTCATATTTTGGTTCACTATCTTAAATGGCAGGCAGCCTCCCCGGAGATCACACAGATACGTAATTCGAGTAGTAACCTCGTTTCCACCCTTCCTCCTGTTAATGTGGCTTTTGAATGTTTTTACCACAATCTTTGTGGATCGGAGCCTCCTGCAGGTGGATTGGCCATGTCTGATGTTTTGGATGGCCTACACATTCCAACTGTTCAGGTGGATAGGAGCATTGAGTTGGAATCCCTGTTACACCCTGATGAAACTTTAAAATGTATTCGATTGATGCAGTCTGGCAAAGCCCCTGGCCCAGATGGCTTTCTGGTTGAAGCCTATAAGACATTCTCGCAGCAGCTTGTGCCTTTAATTCTGGACATGTTCAATGACTCCTTATCTCAGGTATTGTTGCCCTCTACCCTCACATAGGCCTCCATCTCTTTCATTCATAAGAAGGACAAAGACCTTTTTCAGAGTGTGGGTCGTACCATCCTTTTTCACTTTTGAATGGGGATGTCAAGCTACTTGCCAAGGTGCTGGTACTCCAGCTTGTACAATTGCTTCACAGCTCCAGGGTCCCAGGTTCGATTCCGGCTTGGGTCATTGTCTGTGCGGAGTCTGCACATCCTCCCCGTGTGTGCGTGGGTTTCCTCCCACAGTCCAAAGATGTGCGGGTTAGGTGGATTGGCCATGCTAAATTGCCCATAGTGTCCAAAATTGCCCTTAGTGTTGGATGGGGTTACTGGGTTATGGGGATAGGGTGGAGGTGTTGACTTTGGGTCGGGTGCTCTTTCCAAGAGCCGGTGCAGTATTGATGGGCCGAATGGCCTCCTTCTGCACTGTAAACTCTATGATAATGATCTTATTGAATGGCGGAGCAGGCTCGAGGGGGCCAGATGGCCTACTCCTGCGCCTAGTTCTTATGTTATTATGTGCTGCAGGATTCAAAGTCTTTGATCTGCCCTGGTAGCCACAGTATTGATATAGCTAGTCCAGTTCAGTTTCTGATCAATAGAAATCCCCAGGGTCGGGGGATTCAGCGATGGTAATGTCATTGAATGTCAAGAGACAATGGTTAGATTCTCTCTTGTAGAAGATAGTCATTGCCTGGATCTTGTGTGGCGCGAATGTAACTTGCCACTTGAAAGCCCAAGCCTGGATATTGTCCACGTCTTAGTGCATTTGGACATGGACTGCTTCATTATCTGAGGAATCGTGAATGATGCTGAACATTGTGAAGTCATTGCAAACATCCCCACCTCTGACCTTTTGATGGAAGGGAGATCATTGATAAAGCAGCTGAAGATGGTTGGGCCTAGGACACTACCCTGAGGAACTCCTGCAGTGATGTCCTGGAGCTGAGATAATTGAACTCCAACCATCACAACTATCTTCCTTTGTGCTAGGTATGACTCCAACCAGAAGAGAGTTTCCCCCCTGATTCCACTGACTCCAGTTTAGCTAGGGCCCCTTGATGCCATACTCAGTCAAATGCTGCATTGATGTCAAGGGCAGTCACTCTCACCTCATCTCTGCCATTCAGCTCTTTTGGCCATGATTGAACCAAGGCTGTAATAAGATCAGGAGCTGAGTGACCCTGGCGGAGCGCAAACTGAGCACCGCGAGCAGGTTACTGCTGAGTAAGTGCCACTTGATAGCACTGTTGGTGATAGTCCTGTGTTGTAGCTTCACCAGGTTGTCACCTCACGTTTTGGTTTGCCTGAGGTTGCTCCTGGCATGCTCTCCTGCACTCCTCATTGAACCAGGGTTGAACTCCTGCATTGGTGGTAATGGTAGAGTTGGGGTTATGCTGGGCCATGATGTTGCAGATTGTGGTTGAATACAATTCTGCTGCTGTTGATGGCCCAACAACATCTCATGGATGCCACTTGAGTTGCTAGATCTGTTCAAAGTCTAACTCATTTCGAACAGTGGTAGTGCCACACCACACGATGCAGGGTATCCTCAATGTGAAGACGGGACTTTGTCTCCACACGGACTATGCAGTGGTCACTTCTACCGATACCGTCATGGACAGGTGCATCTGCAGCAGGGAGATTGGGGAGGATTAGGTCAAGTATGTTTTTCCCTTTTGTTGGTTCCCTCACTACCTGCCGCAGTCCCAATCTAGCAATTATGGCCTTTAGGACACAACCAGCTTGCTCTGTGGTGGTATTACCCAGCTACTCTTGGCCCCAAAACCAGAGCATATTCTGCTCCCTTGCCACCCTCATTGCTTGCTCCAAGTGATGTTCAACATGGTGGAGTACTGATTCATCAGCTGATGGTGGTCGGTACGTGGTAATCAGCAGGAGGTTTCCTTGCCCATGTTTAACCTGAAGCAATGAGGCTTCATGGGGTCCAGAGTCAATGTTGAGGACTCCTGAGGGACGCCCACTGTGCCTCCACCTCTGCTGGTTTATCGTGCCGGTGACACAGAACACACCCAGGAATGGTGATAGTGCTGTCTGGGATATTGTCTGTAATGTATGATTCTGACAGTATGACTATGTCAGGCTGTTGCTTGATTAGTCTTTGAGATATCTCTCCCAACTTTGGTACAAGCCCCCAGATGTTAGTAAGAAGACATTGCATGATCAACAGGGCTGGGTTTGCTGTTGTCGTTTCCGGTGTCTGGGTTGATGTCAGGTGGTCCGTCCAGTTTCATTCCATTTTTGTGTTTTCATAGCAGTTGAATGCAACTGGGTGACTTGCTCGGCCACTTCAGAGGGCATTTAAGAGTCAGCCACATTGCTGTGGGTCTGGAGTCGCATGTAGGCCAGATCAGATAAGGATGCCCTAAAGGACATTACGTTTGTTGGCATGTGCTGCAGTGTGGGGTGCGAAGGGGCTGCTGGCGAGTGAGGTGCAACACACTCTGGGGGTGGGGGAGGAGCAGAGGGGTGTGGGGTGGGGGGTGCAGAATGGCGGTTGTGCCTGGGCATGGAGATGGTGACACAACCCACCCTAACCCAGCACTGCCTGCCGGTCCACCTGGTGGGGGCCGCATGGGGATGGGGGGTTGCGTGGTGAGAGGTATGGTGTGGGGGATTGTGGGACGGGGGTGGTGCCATGGGCTTGGAGGTGGTGTTTCACTCTTGTCGCCCTGAGAAGGTCATACAGTTTTTTTCCGACACTGCTGCCCGGTCCTTGCAGTCATGATCTGTGCCATCTGCGCCCAGGCCCGGTTGATGGCAGGGGTCAGCCACTTCCCATCCTGGGGAATAAGGTGTCCTGCCTCTCACCCATGCTATCCAGCAGTATCTCCAGCTCTGCATCAGTGAATCACGCCGCTGCTCTCTGGGGTGGCATTTTCTTGGCTGGATTGAGAGTGTCTCGGGAGTGAAGTGCTTATTTGCAGCTGCAGTTTGTCAGGCTCTCTGGTGCCAATCCCAACCGCAGCAAATCCGACACCGGCGTGAGTTGGAATTTCACTAGTTCCACCTGGCGTGAGTGCTGGTCCATTAACGTGTTCTGAATTGCTCCGAGATTAGCGCCCCCATCAGGACTGTGGAACACCCGCCATTCAGTTCCGGCATCAGCACTTAGTTTCTCAAAAGGAGAACCCGCCCAATGAGTACAGTCATGCATAGGCACAAAACCAAAAAGATAAGTAATGGGAAATCATTCTCTATATCAATGCCTCTTCTTTAACACTCCTGCAGTGTTTCCTTTATGTTCCTCTTGAAACACAGACAATTGTTTGTTCAGTGTTTGCTCTATTGCTTTATACTGTGCTACAAAGTTTCCTTCCTTTTCTCTTTTTGTCTCCTTTTCCTTCTCATGTCCTCCTCCTTTTGATGTGTCTCTAAAGGCTGTTGTTGTAACCCTTTATTTTAACTGCCAAAATGTACACGTATTTTCTAACCCAACAAATTTCCCTTTTCTCTTTCACTTCTGATATGTTGTTTGGTTGCCATTCCTGTTACTAGCCTTTGAGCAACTTTCCATTCTATGATGCTATTTACCCTATGCCAATTTTCCCATGGCTCAGATAGTAACCCATAGATTATTACATTTGTGGTTCAGCTTTTTAGTTTAAACCCTTGCTTCTCATATTCCATCAGCAGAATCTCTTTCTTCGTTTTATTTATCTTGTTGAACCCACACCAGTGCACCTAATGCACAGTTAAGATGCTTTTATGACTTTGTCGCAATCCTTTTAGTTCTGGTTGAAATATTGTGTATCTGAAGCTAATTTGTACTTAAACATTATCTAATTCTTGTCTGCAACTTTATTTGCCAGCTATTTCAAGCAGTTAATCGAGGTTTAGTGCTCTGTTATCCTAATAACATTTGCTCTTTTCTAGACCAAGACTTGTTTTAATTCAATTTTTCTTTATCTACATTGGGACTAAATCTAATTATGTTATGCTAATTGGCCTTAACTGTTTGTCCGCCCTTAGATCACCTACTTTTCCCTCTTATATAAATTAAGTATTTAACCCTGCTTTATCAACCCCTAATTCTCAAAACCTATGCCGATTTCCAAGGGCAGTAACTGAGAAAACGGAGCAGATACAAATTGCCAGGTCTCCAATCCCTTTAACATTGCCCATTTGGCCGGGATTCTCCCCTACCCAGCGGGGCGGGGGGTCCCAGCAGGATGGAGTGGCGGGAGCCACTCCGGCGTGGGGCCGCCCCAAAGGTGTGGAGAACCGCACCTTTAGGAGCCAAGCCCTCACCTTGAGGGGCTAGGCCCACGGCGGAGCGGTTGGCGCACCGCCAGCCGGCGGGAAAGGCCTTTGGCGCCATGCCAGCCGGGGCCGAAGGGACTTCGCCGGCCGGCGGAAGTCTGCGCATGCGCGGGAGCGTCAGCGGCTGCTGACGTCATCTCCGCGCATGCGCGGGGGGGGGGGGTCACTTCCATCGCGGAGGCTATGGCCGACGCGGGAGGAAAAGAGTGCCCCCACGGCACAGGCCAGCCCGCGGATCGGTGGGCCCCGATCACGGGCCAGGCCACCGCGGGGGCACCCCCTGGGGCCAGATCGCCCCCCCTCCTCCCCCCCCCCCCCACCCCCGGACCCCGGAGCCCACCCGTGCCGGTAAGGGAGGTGGTTTGATTCATGCCGGCGGGACCGGCATTACAGCAGCGGGACTTTGACCCCCCCAGCGGGGGGTCGGAGAATCCCGCCCAAGATCCGTTCTCCAACCCACCAGAGAAGCAAAGCACACAGGGGCAGGTCTGATATATCCATTTAAATGAGGCAGAAATTCCCAGTCTTCTGCCTCATATGCTGGCAGTGTGTTCAAGGCTGGAGAGGTTTGTACCGGAATATCCTGAGACTGCAGGGTTGAAAAAGGCATAACATTGAGACACAGCAGGCCCTTTTCCTGAACCTAAATACTGAATTTCTTAATTATACTTTGATCCCAACTTGAAGGGACTGATGACACTAGGAACAGGACACATTTTACTGCGCAAATTTGACGGATTTGTGCTCCCGGCACAGAGCTTCACTTGCCAGGATTGCAAATTGAGAGATGAAACTCATACAATCAAACAAGCAGTGTTATAATGATCTGTCCAACCCAAGCTATTTGTGAGTATGGCTTTCCCACTGGAAGCACGGATCGTGGAATTATCCAGCTGTAAAACATAGGAGCAGAATAGGCTATTAGGCCCATCAAGCCTGCTGCTCCATTCAGTGAGATTATTACTGATCTGATGTCATCAACCTCAACGTTATTTTCCTGCCTTATCCCCAATAACCTTTGATTCCCATACTGATTAAAAATCTGTCTATCTCAGCCTTGAATATACCTAACGACCCATATCTTCATTATGAATCCTAATGTGAATGGCACAGGGCGTTACAGAATGTTCCCGTACATTCACCGTGAATCCCTTAAATAAGCCCCGACATTGCAGTGCTCCGATCCCCAGCCGCTACAAGCAGCAAGTTACCCGCCCCGCGCCACAGCACCATGCTAAACCGCGATTTGCATGTGTTTAAATCTGATTAATGGGTTGGCCCGATTCTCCACTCCATGTTATGCCCCACCGCTTTCAGCCAGGAATCACGCGGGTGTGATTTGGTGCAAGTATTTGCAAGCGGGGCCATGGCCTTTGAGGGGGAGCAAGGAGGAAAGCAAACCTTTGCAGCAGGATTTTCCATCCCGCCGCACGCGTTTTCTGGGGCGGAGCACACCCGCAGGCAGCGGGATCCTCCGTCCCACCAGCTGGCCAATAGGGTTTCCCATTGTGGGCACCCCCACGCTTTCGGGAAAACCACAGGCGTGTGTGCGCTGCCAGTGAAGTGTAGGATCCTACCAACGGAGAATCCAGCCCTTGAAATTTTTCGGGCTTGCAGGGGAGTAAGCCTGGACCTCAGGGAGTAACGGGAATGACTTGGTAGCATATACGTGGACTGGGGGTGCCCCCCTCAGGATCGGGGTGTCCTAGCTGAAACCCCCATTGTTACATAAATTAATTTAAACCCAACCCCTAGCTGCAACTTACAGGCTGTTGAGACTGCTGAACACTCACAGAAGACTGCAAAAGCTCTAAGGACTACAGGTCATGAGGCAACCCACCCTGCCCACCCAGCTGGACACCCTCATACCCCAGAAGTATCATCAAGGGAATGGGCAGGTCATGTTCAATCACTGGCCCACCAGATGTTTTCGCTCCTCAGTGCACTTCTTGGAAGCCGACCCCACAGCACATGAAGCAAGGGATTAGCAAAGCTCACCCCAAACAAAGGACTTATGCACCGGTGCCGCTGAAACAGTCCCAGTTACACAGCCCCTCTCAGAGTAAAAGCCCCACGTGACACTCTCAGCTAGCCCACCTCTGAGGATTACGACCTGTCTCTAAGCCTTGCCAGTCCACCGTGCTCTTGATCCCATTCATTCCACCCCAGCCAGGAGACGTGACCACCTCCTTGTTACAACCTGTGTGCAACACCCAGGCTCCACATCACACTGCGGCTAACATCCCAGCAAACGCACACATCCCGTGCTCATAGCCATCTGTGTGACTGTCCGCACACCTATCTCTTAGCTTAGAGTTGCATGCCTGCACAGTATGAACATCTGTGGCCCTGGATGGTCAAGGGAATCTTAATCTTGCTAATATTCTTTGTCTCTCTTGCCCCCTCCACCCACAGAGACATGGATTTCAGACTACAGCCAGGAATGCTAGCTATTTATTTGGCTGCTGCTGCCATTGCGGATGCATGGTGGCGAGAGGCCCATCCGAACCCAGGGCAGATCCTACACGAGAGGAGTCTGCCCCAGAACAGCAGGGGCCAGCTGGTGAGACTCAAGTGCCAGCTGCCCATCAGACAAGGAGGAGGTGCCACATCACCATATTAGGCCAGATGTATACCATCGCCGCCTGTCCTTAGAGGAGCTGCTAGACCACGTGTTCCGACGATGACTCAGGCTCACTGGGGAAAAAATGCGCCATCTGTGCCACCCTTTCCTCACTTGTACACCTACCCACCCCCCTGCAAAATCCACCTTTCTCAACCCTTCCCACCTCCCTTAGCCACTCCACCTCTTATCTCCCCCTAGCCTTCCACTTCCTCCTACTACTACACCTCCTTTCCCCCTCCCCCCCTTCTTAGGGTCAAACCAGCATCCCAACAGGGTGTTGGCCCTGGATTAGCAGGGTCAGTTGCCTTGTCTGCGGGACAGGGGATGATGACGACTTACTGTGAGATGAGCTCTGGTGCTCCTCATTGTCTGACAAAGTCTGACTTCTGATTTAAGATACCAGTGTTCCCCCGAGTCATCCCTGCTTGTATGTTGGCAATTCCATCTCATGGACCCAAATATGTTGGGGCGGGGTGGGGGGTTGTTGCAGGATATGATGAGCAGTTAGGGCTCACTCACTGGGGATGCTGTCATACAAGGCGGGCTCACACTGCTGCCCTCATGCCCTACCACTTCATAGAATTTACAGTGCAGCAGGAGGCCATTCGGCCCATCGGGTCTGCACCGGCCCTTGGAAAGAGCACCCTACTTAAGCCCCACGCCTCCACCCTATATCCCCATAACCCAGTAACCCCACCTAACCTTTTTGGACACTAAGGGCAATTTAGAATGGTCAATCCACCTAAACTGCACATCTTTGGACTGGGTGGAAACCGGAGCACCCGTAGGAAACCCACGCAGACACGGGGAGAAGGTGCAGACTTCGCACAGACAGTGACCCAAGCCGGGAATCAAACCTGGGACCCTGGAGATGTGAAGCAACTGTGCTAACCACTATGCAGCAGTGCTGTCCTTCTCGGTGAGGGTGTCAGCATGTGGGACGTTCATGTGTCATGGGCACCCTGTCCCACCAAGCCCCAGCCAATCCTTCATTGAGATAGATGTTAGAGGCACATCGGACTGGTGGAGAAAATGCTTAATGGTGACTATTTACAACATGTTTGCCCTTCCCCTTACTATCTGCTGCTTACTACACATGTGCCAATTTAAGTGTCATCTATATTTTTTATCTTTCATGGCCTACTGCTTCTTCTACGTGTTTCCCCAGACAACTGATCAGGAGTGGAGGTGGTCTGCTTCTTGTCTCAGCCTCTGCCCTGTGATGCCCTTGCCGTTCATCCTCTGGAGGGCCTGAGTCTGGATGGGCCCAGCCGACTGACTGGTGTAACAGGTGACATAGTTTCACCCTGTTCTGCCCACTACCATGAGAAACGCCAGTGTCAGTTCGGGGGGATTCGGAACGGCTGAGGTGTTCTAGCTCATCTCCTGTGGGACATGCTGGGATGGGCCCCATCACTTTCTCCTCCCTCAGGGTGTTCACTTGCCCCCGGGCTACTCAATGGGACAGAGGGGAGGCCAGAGTGAGCACCAGAGGCCCTACCGTCACGTGGCACTGCCAGCCCTGGAGGACCCCCTCGTCTGAACCATGTGTTTATACCCTCAGCCATGGCGCACTGTGACTGGGTAACTGGATAATGTGCTTCAGTGAGTGAGGCATGTTCCTCATTGCCTCTGTCATGTCCCACTGTGCCTCTGAGATGCCCCTCTGTGACTGGCTAAGGTCAGTTATGTCCAGCCATTGCGCTTGACGCCCTCAGCCATGACCCTTTGTGAATGGGTCAAGCTTTGGAGCACCGTTGCAATGTCCATCTGCACCCAGGACAAGTCCGCCTGTGACTGAGCTCTCCTGTCATGGACATCAGTGATGGACAGCACAGTGTGCCCAAGCCTTGGATGTCCTCACACATGGCCCTCAGGTCTTGCATCAGGCCTTCCACTATGGCCATCACCCTTTCAGTGTTGGCCTGGAAGCCGTACATTGTCTGCACCATCTCCTGCACCTGAAGGTGGCTGGACTCCTGCAGCTGTCCTTGCAGGTGCCGGAATGCTGCTGACACTCCCTCCTGTAAATTCTGACTCTGCCTCTACAACTGCGTCAGTGATGAGATCATCTTTTCCAGAAGTGCAACATCTGTTCCCTGGGATCGGCCAGTCCTCTGACAGTAGAAGAGTACCTGCCTCCACCTGATGTGCTGTAGCATGTGTGTGGTGCTCATAAATGGGTGACCCATTTGTGAGCCTGTTCGCTAACATTACACATCGAGGTGATAGTCTCTGCGATGGTGGATTGTGGGGGTGAAAGCAGTGCCAAAATGCTGGTGTTTTCCCCAGAGTCATGCTCCGGGGTGCTTTGAGGGTCTGGATGGGGTGCAGTGACCCCAGATGGCCCAACCTCATCTGATTGGGATCCAGCAAGACAATGCACATGGGATCTTGCGAAGGACTGGTCTGTGGCAGAGTGATGACTCAATTGCTACCTGGACATCTGCATTACATTGGACTCTCACTTGATTGGTGCATGCCGAACTCCATTGCAGCCACTGCTCTCTTTTCGACCTCCTCAGCAAGTTGCAGGATACTTTCCTCAGAGTGGCTGTGGACCTGAATACCTGGGATGCCCCTTCCCATCTTCTGTGCTCCCTGCGATTATGGCCCTTTTTTTCCTTGGGGACACAGAAAGGACATAGTGAGATGCTGGGATGTGAGTTTTATGAGGTGTTTGTAGCTGGTGGCATGTGTGTGCAAGGCTCCTGACCAAAGAAGACAATACTTGTGTTGGAGGCTCGTGGAGGGTGGGTTGTAAAGTAGATGCAGGCAGGTGGGGTGTTGTGGCCTCTCTGGGATTGTGGGCATGTGTGAAGGACGGGAGTGATGCCAGGGGCACAGAGGTGTTTACACACCCGAGCTGCTCGAAAGAGGGTGTTCATCTTATGGCATTGGATATTGGTACTCTTGATGAGACAGCCTCTGCCACCTCATCCCAAGCCTCATTCAGGAGCAGGGGCTTGAGTTTCCCTCCACCCTGGGAAGAGGCTGTCCCTCCTCTCTTCAACAGTGTCCAGGAACCTTGGTGTTGGTCTTTGTGCAGCTATCTTCGTGGCTGGCATGACAGTCTGTGTTGGGTGGAGTGCTTAATAGCTGCTCCAGCTTGTCAGGCTCTGAACGCGAATGCTGACCCCAGCGGGGCCACAGGCAGGATGCACAGTAGCTGCGTGCTGGCCTATTTGCATGACAGGAATCGCTCCTTGCCGGCGCTTCCCACGGCAACACATAGTTACAACAACTCCCCACCAGTAACAGCACTTAGTCTCCAGAAGGGTAGAATCCCGCCAAAGCTTGATCACTTTTGTATCATTTCTTACATAAACAACAATAATAAACATTGCATGAGAAAATATCACATTATAACAGCTTGTAATGATAGGCTGCATAAATTCTATTTTAAACAGCGTGAAAATGGAGGGGTTTGTCTGGCCATCTTCCAGCTTTGCTCATGACTAATGTTAATTACATCTAGAATTTGCAGTAGCATACAAATGTGTCATATACCATTGTTAGTTTTCTTTATTTATATTTGTGCTTTGTCCTTGCAAAAATATCAAAAACATCAAAATAGAATAAGGGTCATATTGCCATTCACAGAGCATTAATTAGATCTAAGAACCCTGATGTTTTGAGAAGGTTGTTTATCTTTTTGACAAGATTCCAGGTCAAGAGCAGTATTTTGAAAATAAATTCATGTTCAGTTGTATGAATAATTTGTGATAGAAATTCCAAATTAATGTCCCATGCATAACATTTATGTTCAAATATTATTTTTGTCTGTATTCCTCATTCATATTATAAGATATTTCAATTACTAATTGGCAGAGTGTGAGGAATATTAAAGGTGAATCTGCCATTTCTTATTGCTTGAGATCTTGGCAGGTGCGCATTAAGAAAACATTGATTGAGCAAACACTACACCAAAGAGAAAATCTAAATGCTGCTCTTGTTTATCTTAGTCGGCATTGCTATCTTCAGAAGTACTGTTTCAGTGCTTACTCATAGTTTCATTTCACCTGATTGTTAATGAGCATTTGTGTGTGGAAGAAACTGTCCTAGGAACTGATGTTGATACATGAAACAATTCCAGCTCTGCAACCGCTGTGCAGAATCTGTTTTCAGGGTTGTTTGCAAGACCTTTTAAGAATTTCATGTACAATGGAGCTTCCATCACTTCTTCTCCAATTGTTGATCTTGGAGAAATTATTTGTCTGGTGAGAATCTTTGTGCAATTTAGCCTTGTACATGATATTGTCTCATTGCAAAGGCCTCTCTTGTCTGACTTAAATGCCCAAAAAAAGACAGCTGCATGTAGTGACATGATTATTGCCAGCTAGAATCGGGTTGGTTGGGTAATTCCCCTGTCAATCACACCTGGAGAATCGTGACGTGGAATGTCCGGGGGCTGAATGGACCGGTTAATAGGTCCCCGTTTTTTGTGCACCTGAGGGGTTTGACAGCAGAGGTGATTTTTCAACAGGAGACGCATCTCCAGGTGAAGGATCAGGTTAGGCTGAGGAAGGGATGGGTGGGGTAAGTATTTCACTCCAGGTTTGATTCGAGGTCGAGGGGAGTGGCCATTTTGTTGAACAAGAGGACGGGGTTTGTGGGGGTCAGGGAAGTGCATGACCTGGGGGGAAGGTAGATAGTGAGTGTGGTGCTGGAGGGGATGCCAGTAGTGTTAGTCAACATACATGCGCCTAACTGGGATGATGCAGGGTTTATAAAGAGGTTACTGGGAGTGATCCCTGACTTGGATATGCACCAACTGTTTATAGGCAGAGATTTAAACTGTGTAATGGAGCCGAAGGTGGACAGGTCAAGCCCCAAGTTGATGGGGAGGTCGAGGATGGTGAAGGAGCTGGGAGGGTTTATGGAGCTTATGGGGAAGGTGGATCTGTGGAGTTTCAGGAATCCGGGAGGGAGGAAGTACTCCCTCTTCTTGCACGTGTGAAAGGTGTATTCTGGAATCGATTTCTTTCTGGTGAGTCGGGCAGTTCTAATGGGGGTGGTGGGGACAGAGTATGCGGGAATTGTGATTTTGGCTCAGCCGCCACATTGGCTGGAGGTTTTGCTTAGTTTGGGGCAGGTACAGAGACTGGAGTGGAGATTGGTTTCAGGTCTTTTGGCGGATAAGCATTTTGTGAAAAGGTGAGTCTAGCAAATGGGTATTATATGGAATTTAAACAGAACGAGGAGGTGTTGACGGCCATGTTTGGGAAGCATTGATTGTGGTGGTTTGAGGGGAGATTATTTCATTCAAGGCTCACAGGGATAGAAGGAGGAGGGAGAAGCACAGGCAACTGCTGGATGAGGAGGTGGATAGGAGATACTCAGGAGGCCTCATGAAGGAGTTGTTGACAGCGAGGAAATGGCTGTAAGGGCAGTGTGGTGATCTTTGAGAGGGGTTTCCAGGATAGAAAGCGTAGTGATCACAAAGATACAGAAAGCTCTTTTGAAGAACTAAACTAATTTTATTAGCACTACTAAATTTGATTTCAACATTTATTCTGAATATCAAACATACATGTAAGAATTAAACTACACTCACTAACACTACTACTAATTATAACTATTATATCTTAACTAACTCTGCAATACACTGTGAATCTTATCTTCTTCAGCTCCAGTCTAACTTCCTCCCCTTAGCTTAACAGCCAGTGTAATTTATAGCACTGTTCCTTAGCTCCCTCTAGTGGCTAGGCTTAACATAACATTAACTCTTCATTATACTATTTGTATAATGTCACATCCCCCTTTGAGAAAAACATTGTCTATACATTTTCTTGTTTACAGTATTCTACAGCATGTCAACAATGATAGAACTAATTATAGATTCACAGATTTAATCTATTTGGAATACATCTTGTAAACCTTCTCAATGTTACAACGGTGTTATATGAATTAGCTGGTACATTTGACAACATAGCTTTTGGAAAGTCATTTGTAGGAAATATGAGTTGTTGACTCGTGGTAGATGATTCTGCGAATGTAACAGGTTGTTTTAGTTTCAAGAGGTCTCTTCTGTTTCTATGAAAAATCTTTCCAGATTCTGTTCTGATCACATATGATCTTGGTGGGAGCTCATTTAGTATTTTTGCAATATCCATCCATCCACTTTCAGGATTATGAATACGTACAATGTCACCTTCTGTGAGTGTAGATAGTTGTTTGGAGTTTTTATCATCATACTTCTTTTGCTTACTCTTCAGCTGCTGCATTTTTTTATGCACGACTTGTTCATCTTTCTTTGGAACTATTTGAGTTGGTAACGTAGTACGTATACTTTGTCCCATCCATAGTTGCGCTGGAGAAAGCCCCAATGACAGTGGTGTAGCCCGGTATTCTAACAGTGCTAAGTCAAAGTCCTTTCTGTCTTCCATAACGTTTTTGAGAAGCTACTTCACAATTCCCACTCCTTTCTCAGCTTTCCCGTTTGCCTGCGAGTATAGTGAGCTGGAAGTTACATGTGTGAAGTTATAGTAATTGGCAAATTGTAACCACTCCAAGCTGCTAAAACACAGTCCAGTAACTGGTATGCCATGTCTGGAAAATACATTTTTCTTCGCCCTGACAACTGAATGTGGTGTAGAGTCGGATAATTTGATAACCTCCAGAAAATTTGAGTAATAGTCAATAATTATCAAATAATCACAGCCTTGAAAGTAAAATTTGTCCATGGCAATGTTTGTCCATGGTTAAGTAACTAGTTCGCTTTCCACCAAGGTTTGCTTACATTGTGCTGGTTGGTGCATTTGGCATGTCCGGCACTGTTGAGTGTAGTTGTCTATGTCCTTGTTGATTCCTGGCCAATACACAGATTGCTGTGCTCTTCTTCTACATTTCTCAATGTCTTGATGTCCTTCGTGGATTCGTGCGAGAATGTCTTGTCTGAGACATGATGGAATTACAATGCAGTCCCCTTTCAATAGAAAGTCATCTATTGTTGTCAAGTCTTCTCTGATGTTGCGAAAGTTTGCACATTTCCCTTTAGGCCAGTCAGTATGTAGATATTGTATCACTTGCCGAAGTGTCGTATCTCATAGAGTTTCTGCCTTGATTATTTGCAACCTTGACTATTTGTAATTTAGCATCTGTGACAGGTAGCTTTGCTGTGATGAAGTTGGCTTGTGCTTCAATACTGAGTACAATGTCAACATCTTTGTTAACCTCGTGCATTGTGGCTCTGGATAGCGTATCCGCAAGTACTAAATCTTTCGAACCAGGGAAAGAGTTGGCAATATGAATTCTCTGCATCAGGTTTAGCTGGAGACACGCATCTACTCCAATAAGTGAGGATTTTGTGTCATCCACAATTTAAAAATCAAGTGGCATTTTAATGTCACCATTCTGAACTATGAGGCAGCATGAACCTTTTGTTGCTATTTCATTTCCATTGTAGTCTGTTAATCTACAATGTGTCTTTTTGTATTTTGGACGGGTTGCTACTTTGCCCATATCCGATTTTGTTATCAGATTAGCATGTGCACCAGTGTCCAATTTAAATTGTACCTCTGATCCATTTATGATCAATGTTTCTATCCAATCTTTATTTCTATCAGATAGTTGCCTGATTAGTTTGTCAGCAGTATAGTTTCCATTTGTTTCAGTGATTGCTTTTATTATGAAGTTGTTCAGTGAAGTAGGCATAGTAAGATCAATCTTTGATTTTAACATTTTTTCTTCTTCTTCCTTGTTTTGTATGGTGTTTTTATGCTGTTGAAATGCTTTTTAAAATTGAGTTGTGTTTTAATTGTGTTGTGTTAAATATGCATTGTGTCGCAAAATGATTGAGTTTGTTACATGTTGTACACCTTTTTCCAAATGCAGGATAGTGTTGCTTTAAGTGGGAGTGTCCACAGCAGGTAGATGTCATCACGTTGGTGACATCATGTGTAAACCTCTCGTGCGCATGCGCAAATCGGTCAACTTCCGGTTCGCGCCTTTTTCAAAGTGAATGTGCGAACGAATCTTGCACATGTGCAGAATGTCAAATGTCTGTTTCGCGTTTTCTTTCTTACCCACGCCTGCACAAAACGGCTACCTGCTGCAGCACGATTTGTTTTAAATTACACCCCAGAGCAATGGCGCCGACCACGTTGCTGAAGTTCGCGCCTGTTTCATGGGATCTGAATTCAGCATATTCATTGGTGGCTTGCTCACTTGCTTTACAGAGGTTGATGGCTTCTTCTAAAGTTACGTTTGGTTTTCTTCGTAAACGTTCCTGCATTTGCTCTTCAAATATGCCAAACACAATTTGGTAATGCAGGGTTGATTCAGTAATTGAGGAAAAATTGCAGGATTCCGCTCACCGCCTCCCCCCCCCCCCGAGCCTCAAATCAGTTAGAAAATAGTCAAAAGATTCCCCTTTTAGCTGCACCCTTTTTTTAAACATGTATCTCCCATACACCTCATTGTCCTGTTTTTTGCAACGAGAGTCAATTTTTTCCATTACTTTCTCACACTTATGTTTAACTTGATTTTCTGAGAAATCAAATGAGTTAAACATTTCCAAATCCTGCGACGTGCCAGATTTTGTAGGAGAGCTATTTTCTTAGTTTCAGGAGCTGATACAGGTGCAGAGGCAGAGAGAAAGACTTCAAACTGCTGCTTGAAGTTTTTCCAATTTAAACTTAGTTTGCCAGACATCTTGAAGTTATCTGGCTTTTGCACAGCATCCATTTTGGTCTCAGTTTTTCTTTGTTCTTTGCAGATTTTCAGATGTGCAGCGATGCGCTAATTTATTTTCTTTCTTCTTTCTTACTGCTTGCTTTTCTGGAATACACCCTTGGTACCATGTGGTGATCTTTGTGTGGGGTTTCCAGGATGGAAGGCATAGTGATCACAAAGATACACAAAGCTCTTTTGAAGAACTAAACTCATTTGATTAACACTACTAAATTTGAGTTTAACACTTATTCTGAATATCAAACATATATGTAAGAATTAAACAACACTCATTAACACTATCTCTATCTACTAATTATAACTATTATATCTTAACTAACTCTGCAATACGCTATGAATCTTTATCTTCTTCGGCTCTAGTCTAAACTCCTCCCCTTAGCTTAAGAGACAGTGCAATTTCTAGTACTGTCCCTTAGCTCCCTCTAGTGACTCTGCTTAACATAATATTAACTCTTCACATGCTGTACATTTGTATAACTTCACAGGAACTGCTGAACTATCTGACACTGCAGCTTGCGTTGATTCTGATGTAGGTTCGTCATCTATCACATTGTTATGAAAGTCTTTTCTGGTTTTCCAGAGTGGTATGATAGGTTGACGACAGCCAAAGCGGTGAGAGAGCTGTGGAGGACGAGGGGGGTGCAGTATGAGTATGGAGAGAAGGTGAGCCAAATGTTGGCCCATTAGTTGCGGCGGCAGGCAGCATCTAGGAAGATTTTAAGGGTGCAAGTGGAGATTAGGAACATAGTGCCGGAGCCGGGGAGGATAAATTAGGTGTTCAGGGGATATTATGGGAAGTTGTATAAGGCCGAGCCAGGTGGAGGAAATGGGGATATGGGACGATTCTTGGTCAAGTTGGAGTTCACAGAGTCGGAGGGAGAGGACAGCTTTCCGGCGGAATTTTATAAGCTGTTTGCAACAGAGTTGGCCCCCACATGTTGGGGATGTTTAGAGGCGGTGGAGAGGGGCACAGTTGCCAGCAACCCTGCGTAGGTGTCAATTACACTGATCCCGAAGAACGGGAAGGATCCGCTGGATTGTGAATCATACAGGCCCATCTTGTTATTAAATACGGACGTGAAAGTCCTGGCAAAGGTGTTGGCAGGTCGGTTGGAGTGGTGTGTGCCTGGGGTGGTCTCTGAGGATCAGACGGATTTTGTGAAGCGTAGGCAGCTCTCCAGTAACACCAGGAGGCTATTAAATGAAGTTATGACTCCATCAGGGGGGCGGACGCCGGAGGTTATTGTATCTATGGATGTGGAGAAGGCCTTTGACCGTGTAGAGTGGAGATACTGGTTTGAAATTCTGTGAAGGTTTGGGTTTGGGCCGAAGTTTGTGGCATGGGCGTGTCTTTTGTATGCATCCCCAGTGGCAAGCGTGTGGACGAACGAGGTGAGTTCAGCGGGCTTTGGGTTGCACAGTGGAATGAAGCAGTGGTGCTTCTTGTCGCCATTGTTATTCACGCTGGGGATTGAACCCTTGGCAATGGCCCTTTGGGGGTCTGCTGAGTGGCGAGGGATTGTGAGGGGGAACAGGGAGCACCAGGTGTCTTTGTACGCAGACGACGTGTTGTTGTTTGCATCCGACCCACTGGAGAGTATAGGAATGGAGTGGGTCAGGTTGAAAGAGGACTCCTGCAGGGGATCCAGTCTGAGGGCCATGGTGACGGCCATTAGCTCCGGGGAAATATGCAGGGAGCCCGGTGCAATCGACGATCAGGGTATGGAACCAGTTGAGCAGGCATTTTAAGTTGGAAAGAATGTCGGTGCTGACGCCAATGTGTGGAAACCACAATTTCAAGCTGGGGAGATATGCCTCCTCAAGCTAATGGAGTACACACTGTTGGAGCAACAGTTGGACAACTTAACAACATAACATAACATTCTGCAGTCTCTCCTTCCTTCCCTGTGTACAATATGCATTGTTTGTACGGCATGCAAGAAACAATACTTTTCACTGTATACTAATACATGTGACAATAATAAATCAAATCAAAAACTTGGGGGAGGGTAGGATTAGAGATATATACGGGTGGTTGGAGCAGGGCGGGGCAGGTAGTGAGGATCAAAAGTACATGGGAGGAGGAGCTGTGGACGGAAATAGGTTGGGTGCTATGGTGCGAGGCAATGCGGAGGGTGAACTCAATTTCCTCCTGCACAAGGATGAGCTTGATTCGGTTCAAGTTGGTGCATAGGGCATACATGACTCAGGCGAGGATGAGTGAGTTCTTCCAGAGGGTGGCTGACTGGAGCGAGAAGTATGGCCGGGGGCCGGCGAATCATGCTCACATATGCCTCACTGTTAAGTTGAAAGATTTTTTTTGTAAATAAATTTAGAGTACCCAATTATTTATTTTCCAATTAAGAGGCAACTTAGCGTGGCCAATCCACCTAACCTGCACATTTTTGGGTTGTGGGGGTGAGACCAACATAGACACAGGGAGAATGTGCAATCTCCACATGGACAGTGACCCCGGGCCGGGATTGACCATGGCCGGGATCGAACCCGGGTCCTCAGCGATATGAGGCAACCGTGCTAACCATTGCACCACAGTGCCATCCAGGAATATTCTAAAGAAACATGTCAATACAGTGTGCCATGTTTTACATTGCGCCCAATGAACATACCAGGGTGATCAGGATGATGAAGAGCCATTAACCTGAAACGTTAACTCTGTTTTTCTCCACAGATGCTGCCTGACCTGTTAAGTATTCCACCATTTTCTGTTTTCATTTATTTTGAACAGTCAGCATCAAATCTTTGGCTGTATCAGTCAAGATGCCAAATACTTCCATGGGCACAAGAAAGGTTGACGGTGACAATTGAGGGGACTGGCTGTCTCAGAGCCTGTTAGTCGAGCGGCGAGTAGTGAGCAGTTTTATTTGCTCAAAGGACAGCTGCAGTGATCATGCATCATTGAATTTGCACATGTGTAAGGATATTAATGGACAGCTGTAACCTAAAACTTGGCTTCCTATTCTTACAGGAATGCTGCCATGTTGGTCTATTTGGTGATGCTGATGAATACAAGCGAAAAAACCTCCTCACATGCATCTCTACAGCAGCATCTGGACTGCAGCAGCTATAACACAGGGGTTGGGTGCTGGCATGTACCATCACTTGCTTTTAGACTCTTACCCGCAATTAGATGTTGCTCTTGGCATGATAAATTCTTAATTTCTGGTCCTTTCACCTCAAGCAAAGATTGTTGATAATCTGAGACGGCTTTTAACATTCTTCAGAAATGTTCTGAATTTTTGTAGGTTTCAATTGACCGCCTTTAAATTTGACTTAGGTACAGTTTTCCTCTCCTACCAGGAATTCTGCAGAGTTGTGAATAATTATGCGGATGAGCATTGAGTGCTGTTTTCACTAGAGAGTCAGGCAGCTCTTAAAGTGATGCTAACCAAATTACCAGTGAATTGTATCCGAAGGAGAAAATCAGTTCTGGTTGTCTGTACTTGCACGTAAATATGAACCCTTATCTCCAATACTATCCCAAGCATCCGTTGCCAATCGAGGAATGTACATCTGGTATGCAACCATCAGTTCAGAATTATGAAATCAAAACAAAAAGTGCTGGAAACCTCAGCCAGGCAACCTCTATGGAGAGAAAAACAGTGAACATTTTGAGTCCAATATGACTCCTCATCTGAACTGAGAAGGTAGAAATGTGGTGGGTTTTATGCTGTTGAGAAAGGGGAGTGGGCAGTGGGGCTAAAGAGAAGGTCATGAATAGGCTAGAGGCCAGGGAGATTAGATGATATAGATGTCATGCAACACAAGGTAAAGTGATGGATAATGATAGTATTAAAACAAAAAGCATTGGTAGGTTTTAATAGCAGCATAAAGGTCAACATTGTCTAAAAGCAAAAGCATGAGAATAAAATATAGACGGGCACTTGGGGGGACAAAATGAAATTCAAAATGGAGGACAGAGTTCAGGTCTGAAAGTTTTGAACTCAATATTGAGTTCAGAAGGTTATAAAGTGCATAATCAAATTATGAGGTGCTGTTCCTCCAGTGTGCATTGTCTTTACTGGAACATTGTAGCAGCAAATCTCCAGCATATCTCCGTGGGCAGCACGATGAAATAATAATAATAATCTTTATTGTCACAAGTAGGCTTACATTAACACGGCAATGAGGTTACTGTGTAAATCCCCCAGTCGCCACATTCCGGAGCCTGTTCGGGTACACGGAGGGAGAATTCAGAATGTTCAAAATACCTAACAGCATGTCTTTCGGGACTTGTGGGAGGAAACCGTAGTACCCAGAAGAAACCCATGAAGAAACAGGGAGAACGTGCAGACTCCACGCAGACAGAGATCCAGCCGGGAATCGAACCTGGGATCCTGGCACTGTGAAGCAACATTGTTAACCACTGTGCTACCGTGCCGCCCGTAATGGCTTTAACGGTTAAAAATAATGGCTAGCACTGCTGCCTCACAGAGCCAGGGACACAAGTTCAATTGCAGCCTTGGGTGACTGTCTGTGTGGAGTTTGTATATTCTCCCCATATCTGCGTGGGTTTCCTTTGGATGCTCAGGTTTTCTCCCACAGTCCAAAAATGTGTAGGTTAGGTGGATTAGCCTCGCTAAATTGCCCCTTCATGTCAAAATATGTGTAGGTTAAATGGGGTCACAGGGATAAGGCGGGAGAGTGGGCTTAGGTAGGATGCTCTTTCATAGGGCCGGTGCTGACCTGATAGGCTGAATGGCCTCCTTCTGCCCAGTAGGGATTCTTTGGAATATTTTGTCTCTATATTAAAGCAGAATTATGCCTGTGAATACCTTTTTCCCTGCTAGCTCTTTTAATTCCTTTACAGTCATCAATAATGCCAACTTTATTTGAAGGGTCACAAATGCTGGAGTGTTTTGTTATGCTCATGTCATAGCATAAGCTGCTTCCTTGTGTGCACTCTGACAAAGGAAGGTTCAGACTTGGAGATAGCTTTAACACGTTTATTAAAGTATTAACAATTCTCCTACTTGGATTCGACTCTACTGTTAATCCTTTTATAGCTACTCAGACTGATGAACCAGTCTGCTACAATCCACGTGGTGGGAGTGATGTTCAATCAACCCTGTGTCTCTACTCACTGAGTGTCTCCTCTGGAAAGAGACTGAGCATGTGTGCTGTGTCCTTTTATATGGGTTGGTGTAATGCCCTCCTGTGGAGGTGTCACCTCTGTGTGTATCGTGACTGCCCATTGGTCGTGTCCTATCTTACCGACCTATTGGTTGACTGCCTGTGTGTCATGTCTCTGGTGTTCCCTCTAGTGTCTAGCTAGGTGTAGTGTATGTACATTAACCCTTTGTGTACTTACAGTGATGTGTATCACCACAGGATGGTTATTGGGAATTTGAAGTCATGGCTGATGACATCAGTGTATAACCCAAAGATAAGGGTCTAAAAATTGGTCTGCAACCTGTCTTTGGTACACGGGGGATCATGATTCACAAGCTGTCCATATCTGGACCTGTTGAAAAAGGCCATGCGCAAGATTTGTTTTGCCTCATTTACCTGATTGTCAGATTCAGCTGAGTACAAGCTGCATCGCTGACTGGCTGCACACTTAACAGGAGCCTAACCTTTCTGTGTAGCCCCTTGGGGTGGAGGATGATTTGCTTCCACTCCAGTTTGATGAGTACTGAGACGGCTGATAAGTCCAATGTGCGATCTTCAGATTCTGCCACACGAGCAGTTGGTGTTTCAAAGGTGTGGTAAATGAATTGTTTGGAGGTTGGTGCGCTCCCTCCAATGCATTGACCCTGCACATTCGGAATGCAGCCTCTGATGTGGTCACTGCCTTTCCGGCTGCAGCTTCTCTGTTTTGGTTGGTCACAAACCAGGAATTTCCACAATTTGGCTGATGCGACCATAAATTCACACAAGACGATTAGTAGACGTGAACAGTGGTTTTAATAAGCTAGATCTGCCTGCCTGCGACTGCTCTGTACTGAGTGCCGCCTGCAGGCTGCAGATCTATATACCACCACCGAGGGGGCGGAGCCACAGGAGGAGCCCACAAGGGCATCAACATAATACAATACAATACAGTGGTGAATTGTAGCAGCAATACATTCACTACATTGGCAAGGATGTTTTATCTCTTCAGGGCTGCTTTGAGGACATCCCTGAAACATTTCCTCTGTCCTGTGATCAAGTTGAACAGTTATTTTGGGAATCTGGTGTCAGGTAAACAAACTAAATGCCCCAAAAAGCAGGGCTGATTTTGGATAATTAGCACTTTAATGCTGGGTAGGTTAGATTGGGAGAGGAAGCTTCAGTTGGACTTCCTTTCTTGGCACAGGATTTGGAATATCTTGTAAGGGCAAACTTGGTAGTACTTCTCCAGTGCATTGAACCCAACAGCCTGTGAGGTGAATATGTGTTCCAGCTAGCCTCCAGTTCTTAAAGACAGTCTGCTCATCTTAAAGGGAAGCAGCACTTCAGAAAGGAAGCTGCTGCTGCCTGCCGGTATTCCCATTGGAATAAAAGAAAATGGAGCAAAAACACAGAGGGAGGGTTTGCAGTTTCACAGATGAAGTGTTGAAGAAATTAGTCATGGACATCAACAGGAAGGGAGAGGCTGCATTTCATGAGGGGCCAGGATACCCTAAAGGAACACCCTCAAAGTGCATGGGAACAAATAGCAAAGGGAAGCCATTGCGAGGAGAACTGCAGTAAGGGGATGTCAATGCAAGGAGTCCTGTGCTAAAGGCATGACAGAAGTGCCGTAAAACATTCAGTGACCCCAGGCAGGTGCTCAAGGTCAGTAAATGCATCTTCTAAGACATTTCCTACCCACCAGTCCACCAACCTCTGAGTTTGTTAGTGCTTTGACAAGACTGCCAGACAACTTTCTGCCACTGTGAAGGAGCATAAAGTCCAACACGGTATCGTGCGGAGTTTGGAGCTCATTCTTTCTCGCGTGGAATTGGTGGTTAACTCCATTTCAGCACTTGTGGAGCCAACCCTCATCCAGCAGTTTATGGCCACTGTCTCAGCTTCCATTGCAGCACAGGCAGAATTCACTCAGCATCTCAGAAGCTCAGATGGGGGTCATGAGCTCCATGCTTGGTGCCTTGCAGACTCAGACTGCTGTCGTCATGGTTGCTGATGTCAGTGCTCAAAGGGGAATGCAGGCTCTTGCAGCAGGACAGCAATTTGTCCTCCCAATAGGTTTGTAGGATTGGTGAGGTTCTGCTCCATAAGGATGGTAGGGACACATCCATCACAAACCTGCTATTCTGCATTTTTGGGGGGGCAAAAATATACTTTATTCATAAAATATCTGAAAGAAACATTCCAAAACATTTCAAACTGTCATAACAAGAAGATGCAATGATATTCACATTTCTCCAGAGATCAAGATGCACTCTGAGATGCTTCAATTCAGTAATGAGAACATTACAAACATTTCAATATAAACAGAGTGCAATTCTGTTTGAACTATATACATCGGCCATGTTGCATTCTTGAGGGGTTTCAAAACAGTTACATATGGTTAGGATTAAGCACACATGGCTGAGGAGCTGTTTCCAGCCTTTCAGTGTACATTGGTTGAAAGGGCTCACACAAAAAATATATAATGCTTCATGAATTTGCATGTCTTCCGGTCAGCATTCATACTCACGCTTCTGCCAGCCATGGCATTTTTGCTGCTGTCTGTCAGCCAGTCCAGACTGTTACTGCCCATGCCAAAATGTTGCATTTCAAAGTCTGACGTTCAGGATCCAGAGCTCCCTGAGGATGTCCTACAAGGCCATCTGCCATCTCCCCCAGTGAAAGTCACCAACCGTACATGAGCCATGCTGCAGTCAGTGGGGCAGAACCTGATAGGAACATTCAGCCCAGCAAAGGAATGTGCAATGAGCTCAGGTCAGTCCGCACTTAATGCCCACCAGCTGAATACTATTAAACATACAATGGCTATACAACTCGCATTCATTCTTCCATGGTCATGTGGCAGAAAGAGTTTAATCAATCAGGTGTGGGAGGAGTTATTCATTGTCTCTTAACTGCCAATTTCTGGTCCTTCTTGAAGTCCCAAAGATAGTGGACTGGCAAAATATCTCAGGATGCAAACATTGTGGCTGCTGCCATGATTATGGGCATTCACTGACCTTATGATTTGTACATGGTCGCACAGCAGTTGCATATTGATGGAGTGATTGTGCTTGCCGTTTCTGTACCACTCCTTTTAACATGAAGGAGCCAGAGAACCACATGCAAGCAGTCCTGTACCATTCAAAATTATCTTATCCCAGCAAACCACACGCCCTCTCATCCTGCTTCACCCTGCTAGGCGAGAACACAATGTAATTAGCTCTCTTTAATTACATAGCTTCTGTCACCTCGCAAAATCAGCAATGAGGATTGTACCAGGGGATGTTTGATATGTTGCCCACTCCCTCCTGGAAGGATCCTGCCGCATAGATATTTAATACAACTGTGATCCTTATGACCACTGGTGGGTCATCGGTGTCCTGGTGTGAGTCTGCAGGAGCTCTTCAGGAGATGGCACAGTTCCATGAGCACCTCATTTTTAAAATTTGCTGATGGGATGTGGGTGTAGCTGGCAGTTATTGTCCAGTCCTAATTTCCCTTGAGAAAATGGTGGTGATTTGCCATCTTGAACAGCAACAGTCCCATGGTGCTGTTAGGTATGCCATTCCAGGATTTTGATGCAGTAATTATGAATGAACAAAGTAAATTCCCCTCGTCTGAATGTTGCATGATTTTGAGGAAAATCTTCAGGTAATGGTCTAAGAACCATAGAGCCCTAGAGGTCTACAGTACAGAAAAGTCCTTATGGTCCATCATGTCTGCACTGGTCAAAACCAACAACGTAGCTATTGTGATCCCATTTTCCAGTACTTGGTCCATAGCCTTGTATGCCCTGGCATCCCAGGTGCACATCTAATGTTGGGGAAGTTGAAATCTCCGACTATCACTACCCTATTCCTTTTAGTTCTCTGAAATTTGCCTGCATATCTGCTCTTCTATTTCTTTTGGACTGTTAGGGGTCCTATAGAACACTCCCAGCAATGTGATTGCTCTTTTTTGGTTTTTAAATTCTACCCATATGGCTTCATTTGAAGAACCTTCTAAGATGTTGTCCCTCCTTACTGTTGTAATTGATTCCCTGATCAAAATTGCGACAACCCCGCCTGTTTTACCTCCTTCCCTGTCGTGCCTGAAGATCCTATATTCTGGAATTTGAGCTGCCAATCCTCATGTCCCAGTGATAGCAATGACATAATTCCCCCATGTTTTACTTTGCGCCCTCAATTCATCTGCCTTGTTCGTCAGATTCCTTGTATTAAAATAAATACCATCCAATCTTGCCAAACTCTTTTGTGACTTAACTGGTCTAGAAATTCTATGCTTTCCTGGCTTACTTGATGTCTTAGAATTTTGGCTGTGCATCTATCCCTGCTGAACCTTCTCTCAGGATCCCAGCCCCCTGCTAAGTTAGTTTAAAATCTCCCCTCTGGTGTTCGTATGCCGTTGCAGCCCTTGTCCTTCTAGGTGATAGAGGTCACCAGGTTTGTTAAGTTGGTATGGTGCATCTTTTAGATGTTTGTTATGTCCAGCAAAGACATATATTAGCGGGGAGCAGTGGTTTTGTCGCTGGAATAGTAATCTAGAGTCCCAGCACCATACTCTGGAGACCCGGGTTCGAATCCCACCACAGCAAATTTAAATTCAATTTTTAAAAATCTGGAATTAAAAGTCTAAAGATGACCATGAAACTATTGTCCTTAAAACCCCACCTGGTTAACTAATGGGAATTTGTTGTCTTTGGTCTAGCCTACATGTGACTCCAGATCCACAGAAATATGGTTGACTCTTAAATGCCCTCAGGGATGGGCAATAAATGTTGGCCCAACCAGCGATGCCCACATCCCCTAAACAAATAAAATATATATAGAACATAGAAAAATACAGCACAGAACAGGCCCTTCGGCCCACAATGTTGTGCCGAACCTTTGTCCTAGATTAATCATAGATTATCATTGAATTTACAGTGCAGAAGGAGGCCATTCGGCCCATTGAGTCTGCATCAGCCCTACCCAAGGTCAACACCTCCACCCAACACTAAGGGCAATTTGGACACTAAGGGCAATTTATCATGGCCAAACCACCTAACCTGCACATCTTTGGACTGTGGGAGGAAACCGGAGCACCCGGAGGAAACCCACGCACACACGGGGAGGATGTGCAGACTCCGCACAGACAGTGACCCAAGCCGGAATCGAACCTGGGACCCTGGAGCTGTGAAGCAATTGTGCTATCCACAATGCTACCGTGCTGCCCTTAAGAACAAATTAATCTACACTATATCATTCTACCGTAATCCATGTACCTATCCAATAGCTGCTTGAAGGTCCCTAATGTATATATTCCCAAACTTCAAAATACAAACTTTAACCAAAGTGGACTCGTTGAAATTGGCAATTTTTAAAAGCAGGCCAATGTAATGCAAAGATGCGTTGGGTAACTTGGCTTGTGTATTCAAGAACTGCCCACTATCTAACAGAGACAAAGAGGCACATCCCACACAAAACGGTGTTAACTACATATATTCTGAGACCATCAAGAGACATTCCTGAATTAAATGGGCCTTTAATGAAACAACTGCTAGATAACCTCTACTCAGATAACTGTCCAAAAACAATAAACCAGGGTGTGGTTAATCAACCCAAGACCACCACCAACATTGGAAGAGGAATGGCCATTGTGAAAAGTCACATGGTTATGCATCCAGTTTGTTCCTTTATAATGTGTATGTGTTGTCTGCAGAAATACAGCAGCAGCAGAAAAAGCAATAACTGCTCTGCCCTAAAAGTTAACTGTAAGCTATAACATCTTAAGGTCCACAAGCTTGGTCCTTTTCAAGTCCACCAAGACAACAAACTGGTAATGAGTGAAGTGTTGGGTACTCTGAGACACAGACGAACCAACACGGTTGCGAATGGTACAACACAGTTTTATTTCATTTAACTATTGACATAGTAAACTCTGGTACGCAGCACAGGTTGATTGTCTGAGTGGCTGGCAATGAGGTCTGTGCCATGAGCCGTCTCCTGATGGGCTGCTCAGGAAGTGTCGTCTTCCTTGTTTTGTACTGTGTATGCTCTTGTCTGTGATTGGCTGTCGTGTTGTGTGCGCTAATTGGTCCGTTGATCTGTCCATCATTATGTATGTGTGTATGTGTTGTGATGTTCACTTGAATATCATGACAATGAGAATACAGGCAATGCACTTTGTGACCTTCAGAAAATCCATCCCTTCGAAAAATCCTCTAACAACTTTGGTTGCCGAATTCAGCTCAGCCACCCTTCAGGAGTGATGATGTCTATTTTTTCAGGCTTGCAATGCATGTTTCCAAAACTAGACAATCACATGAAATTTTTGCTTGTTACCTGTAAAAGTGCAGTGTTTCCTTCAGCTGTACTTGCCTTGAGTGTATTTATGTGTGACTCTGTGATTGAGTGCCAGGGTTAGTACATAAATTACAATCCTCTTTATTGAAACTCATGCTTGCTGCGAGTTATTCAAATTATCCAAATATTAAGGATTCAAAAACACATATAATTTCCCCTCAAACATTTACTTATTATGTCCAGTTAGGAAGGGAACAAGGATCTCAGCAATTCTCTCTTCTCTTGTCCATAATATCTTACACATTGCAGCTGACATATACCAGCAGTGGAGGAAGTGAGTGTTTAAAGTGCAATAAAGTAGCATGTTTTGTCCTGAATGGCGTCAGGCTTGTTAAGTGCTTTTAGAGATTAACTCATCCAGGAAAGTGGAAAGTATTCCATCACACTCCTGACTTTTTAAAAATGTGTTCATGGGATATGGATGTCACTGTCAAGGCCAGCACTTTTTTTTATTCGTTCATGGGATGCGGACGTCACCTGTTATGAATCTGGGAATATATTCTTGCTGGTTATGCATCACGAGATGTGTCGAGATGTCAGTAGAGTGTTTGCATGGGCTTTGAGCAGATCACCATCTTTATTGTATGAGCAACACCCTTAATAAACCTCTCGTCATGTTTTACAAGAATCCAGAGTGTGGGCACCTACCTCCATACCTTTTCTCTTTGCGTCAACAAAGACATATAACAGGAGAGAAAACTGGCGATGAGGATTGTGGCAGAAAAATCACTGGAAAGAAGATTTTCAACTAAATGTGGGACTTCATCGGGAAGCATTGGAAGATTCTCGGAACCAGGCTCACACACCACAAGCACACTCAGACATCAGGCAAAGTGCTGGCACAAAGGTTGAACACATTTTTTGAAAGCATAAGTGAGGAAGAAGACCGTCAGTCATGGAAGACTTGCTTGCATTGAAGTGAGAGGTCCAGACAGCAGGCACTATGCACGTGGCAAAGCTTCACAGGCTGCGGGGAACAGGGGGCGGGATTCTCCCCTAGCCGGCAGGGCGGGGGGTCCCGGCCGCCAAGGACTGGTGTGAACCACTCCGGCGTCGGGCCGCCCCAAAGGTGCAGAAACCTCCGCACCTTCAGGGGCTAGGCCGGCCCCGGAGTGGGTTGCGCTGCGCAGGCCAGCAGGGAAGGGGCTTGGCACCACGCCAACCGGCGCTGAAGGGCCCACGCCGGCCGGCGCGAGTTGGCGTATGCGCGGGAGCGCCAGCGTGTGCTGGGGTCGTCCCAGCGCATGCGCAGGGGGGGTTCACTCCGCGTCGGCTATTGCAGAGGAACACAGCGGCCGATGCGGAACAATAGAGTGCCCCCATGGCACAGGCCCGCCCGCGGATCGGTGGGCCCCGATCGTGGGCCAGTCAGATCCCCCCGAGGACCCCGGAGGCTGCCCGCACCGCTAGGTCCTGCCGGTAAAGACCTACTCTAATTTACGCCGGCGGGACCGGCAAAAAACGGGCGGACACTCGGCCCATCGCGGGCCGGAGAATCGCCGGGGGGCGCTGCCAGCGGCCGCCAACCGGCATGGCGCGATTCCTGCCCCCGCCAAATCCTTGGCGCCAGAGAATTCGGCAGCCGGCGGGGGCGGGATTCACCCCCAGGGATTTTAAAGTCTGCTGACTCTGCATAGGCCACTACTCGGGTGAAAAAATATTCAGACAGAAAGAGGAAATATTTCCAAGTTGTTCCAGGGTTTGTTTGTGTCAAACTTTCCAACATGGTCGGAAGGGAGGAAGTATAAAACCTAGTAGTTGGAATCCAGAAAATGGCAGTACAAATGGTGCCGTTGACTCTTTGATAAGGATTATGAACCATCGAATTCCTATGAAGAAAGATTCCAATAGTTCCTCACAGCTAATCAGACACCGGAGGACCTAAAGGTCACAACATTTGTCAGCTTTGTTGGTCATAAAACACTTAGGCTGCTACAGAGTCATGTTCACCAGGAGATAAATCCAACAGTGAATTAATGAAAATCTTAGAAGGACATTTCTCTCCTGATTGCAGAATGATTTTGGTTCCACCCGCATTGTCAGGAAGAAGGTGAAACCATTTTACAGTTGTAGCATCTTTAAAAACGATTAGCCAGAGATTGTGAATTTTATACAAACTTTGAAGAGACAGACTAGTTTGTGGACTCCGCAGTGAAGCTATGCAGAAGAAGCTGCTTACTTTAAATGATTAACGCTAAAAGCTGCTGTGGAAGTTGCCACATCAATGGAGCTTGCAATGAGGGAAGCTTTGCAGATAAGAGCTGGAGCGAAGATTCACAAAATGGACACCTCAAGGAACAAAGCTGCAAAGGTGCAACCATGTGACTGTTGTACACAGGTTTGACACTCCGCAGGAGAAAGCTGGAGTAAATCAAATACAAGCAAGAACTGTGACAATAAGGACTACATTGCCAAAGCATGTTGGGCTCAGAAAACTTATCCTCCGCCAAGAAGATGCAAGAAGAACAATGCAGTTAAACAATCTAATCACGTCTACAAATTAATGGATGAAACTCAAGATCACTCAAAAAACAGTAAACCTGAACGACTGCAAGAGCGTAAGCTAGGTATTTTGTCAGTGGAGGGCAATCAACAATGTTTTCAGGGGTATACAAAACTTTAAAGTCATTAAATTAAAATGGAAGTGAACATAAGTGCAACAGTATCGCTAATACGTGAGACAATGTATCACCAAAAGCTAAAGCATCTTCCTTTAAAACCGTCAAATGTGATCCTAAGGATGTACACTGAAGAGGTTGTACCATTAAAAAAATGCATTATGGTGAAAGTAGATGCAAATGGACAAGCAGCAAAGTTGACTCTTCATGTTGTATGTGGAAACTTTCCTGCTCTGTTTGGCAGAACATGGTTGGCTAAGATTAGGCTAAACTGGGAAACAGTTAATCAATTAGTGGATTAATAGAGCAACTTGCAACAACTTCTGAAAAGGACGATGAGGTGTTAGAAGATTCACTTGGCTATATGACTGCAGTTGAGGTGCACCTAAAAATCAACCCATACAGCACACCCAAATGTCTCAAAGCTAGAACCATACCATACACCATCAGGCCGAAAGTCGAAGAAGAACTAGAAAAATTGGTAAGGACAGGAGACATTGAGCCCTTTGCTGTAAGGGATTGGGCAAAACCAATCATTCCAGCATTAAAATGGGATAGCTCAGTGAGAATTGGTGGAGATTTTGAAACGACTATTAACCCAGTTTTGTGCGTAGATCACTATCCACTTCAGCTATTTGAAGAATTGTTTGCTGGACTTTCTGGAGGTCAAAAATTCTGTAAAATTTATCTTTCACGGGCATATCTGCAGATAAATGTATCTGCCGAATCACAGCCACTACTCACCATCTACACATAAAGGTGTGTTTTGTTACAGAAGACTTTTGGAATAACATCTGCACCTGCTGTTTTTCAAAGATCCATGGATCAAATTTTAAGTACTTTGAATGGAGTGCAATGTTATTTAGCTGATATACTCATCACTAGTTTGAGTGAACAGGAACACTTGGAGAATTTGGAAGCTACCTGAAGCAGTAACAGAGCATAACCCAAGAGTTAAGAAGGAAAAGTGTGACTTTTTCAAGCCATCCATAAATTACCATGAACATATCATCGACAAAGAAAATATCAGCAATCAGAGAATTTACAGTGCAGAAGGAGGTCATTCGGCCCATTGAGCCTGCACCGGCCCTTGGAAAGAGCACCCTACTTAACCCTACTTAAAAGCATCATATCCTCAAAATGTGACACAACTTAGGATTGATCAATAATTATGGTAAACTTGTGCCAAATTTAGCTACATAATAGAAGCCTTTACACATGTTACTTTGTGTCAAACAGGCATGGCACTGGTTAGAAGGATGTGCAAATGCATACAGTTAAGTGAAATAAACTTTACAGAAGTCAAAGCTGTTGGTTCAGTATAATCCCAAGATGAAATTGCAGCTTGCTTGCGATGCCTCACCCTATGGGGTTGATGCAATTGTCTCGCATATTATACCTTCAGGAGAGGAACAACCAATAGCATTTGCTTCACACACTCCTACTAGCTCAGAAATGAATTACACTCAGCTAGAAAAATAAGCTTTAAGTATCATTTTAGATGTAAGAAGATTTGACCATTACCTTCATTTTACCCTTTTGAGAGATCATTGAACCTCGGCTACAATCGTTGGGCCGTATAAAGGTATACCTTCTTTGCAGCTTGTAGGTTGCAAAGATGGTCATTGATATTGTCAGCACACACTTACAATGTCCGGTATCACAAATCAGAGCAGCATGCAAATGCTGATGCTTTGTAGCGTTTGGCGTTACAAGTCAAACATGACCCTGAAGAACATTGCGTCAATATTTAGTATTTCTCACATGTGGATAGTGTACCAGTGACTTCATCTCAAGTTCAAAGATCCAGTGATGGGAAAGGTGATGGACTTGGTCCAAAAAAAACACTGTCAGACATTCATAGGAAAGATCGAGACTCAAGCCCTACATCACACGAAGACTTGAGTTGACAGTGCAGAATGGAGTTCTATTGTGGGGAATTTGTGTGATTATTCCTTCCTGCTTGCATAGGAGAGTCCTTGGCCAAGTGCATGTGGGACATCCTGGTGTGGTAATGATGAAGGATGAAGAAAAGGCAGAGCAGATTCAGAGTGAGAAACAGCCTGGGTAGAGGCAAACTCAGCCAGTTAAAACAGAACGGAAGGGAGAGGAGCTTCAGAGTGAGAAATAGCATGGAGAGAAGCAGACCCAGAGAGTTAAAACAGCGGGGAAAGGGAGAGAAGCTTCAGAGCGAGGAACAGTGTGGAGAGAGGCGGACCCGGCCAGTTAAAACTGGAGGGGGGGTGGTTTGTTGGGAGGGAGCTGACCATAAACAGAGCGGGAAAAACAAAGAGTGACCTCATGGGAAAACGGTATATTGATTGGCTGGTAAGTAGATGCTAATATGCATTACCTATTCTAATTTGCTTTGAGATTATCGGTAAAAAGGGGAAATATTTTAATAATCATTTTTTATTGTCACAAGTAGGCTTACATTAACACTGCAATGAAGTTACTGTGAAAAGCCCCTAGTCGCCACATTCCAGCGCTTGCTCGGGTACACAGAGGGAGAATTCAGAATGTCCAAATTATCTAACAGCATGTCTTTCGGGACTTGTGGGAGGAAACCGGAGCACCCGGAGGAAACCTACGCAGACACAGGGAGAACGTGCAGACTCCGCACAGACAGTGACCCAAGCTGGGAATCGAACCTGGGACCCTGGAGCTGTGAAGCAACAGTGCTAACCACTGTGCTACCATGCCAGCCAGATTTTACAGATTTGAAAAAACAACTGGATATAGATTACAAAATCTAAAGCCCAGTCAGAAATTTTTAAAAACTGCTTTAAAAAACCCGAGATGCAGGGCTAGGCAATGTGTATGATGTGGGAACTGCAATCGGGGATAGTATAGTTAGGGCCATAGACACTGTTTTCTGTGACCAGGATCAAGAGTCCCGAAGGTTCTGTTGCCTGCCTGATGCTCGGGTTGGGAATATCTCATCTGGGCTGGAGAGGAACTTGGAGTGGGAAGATAAAGATCCAGTTGTCATTGTCCACGTAGGTACCAACGACATTGGTAGAACTAGGATAGAGGTTTTGCTAAGGGAATATGAGCAGCTTGGGGCTCGATTAAAAAACAGTACCAAAAAGGTAATATTCTCTGGATTACTACCTGAGCCACGAGTTAATTAGCACAAGGTCAATAAGATTAAAGATGTAAAGGCGTGGCTTAAAGATTGGTGTGGGAGAACTGGGTTCGAATTTATGGGACATTGGCACCCGGAGGGAGCTGTTCCGATGGGACGGTCGTCACCTGAATCAAGCTGACCAGAGTCCTGGCGAATCACATAACTAGGGTTGTAGATAGGGCTTTAAACTAGAAGATTGTAGGAGTGTAGGTTAATGATGAGGACTTTAAACTAATTAAGGGGGGAGGGCTCAGAAGAGATTAGTAAAGTTTCCAGAACAATTAATAGAACAGAGTATGAAAAGCAGCAGGAATCTAACTTCAGATACAGCAGATAAGGGGACAACTATGAGAAGGGGCGCGGTTATCACAGGACTGAGCGTGTTGTACCTAAATGCACGCAGTATACGAAACAATGCAAATGAGCTGTAGCGCACATTGAAATTGGCGGATACAATGTTGTGGGCATCACAAGGCGTGGCTATAAGGGGAACAGGGCTGGCATCTAAATATCCAACGGTATGTGTCCTATCAAAAGGACAGGCAGTTGGGCAGAGGGAGCAGGTTGCCTTGCTAGGAAGAAATTAAATTAAATCAACAGCAAGAAGCAATAGAGGGTTGGAAAGCTTTGAATCTGGGTAGTATTGCATAGGACAAAAGACCTAATGGGAGTTATGTACAGGCTCCCAAGCAGTAGTCAGTGTGGGGTGGAAACTAAATCAGGAGACAGAAAAGGCAGATAACAGTAATTTTCAAAGTCAGGGTCACGACCTGTGGGTGCATCGTGCGAGGGTGTCGGAAGGGTCAACATTGGTTGCAGGGTTCCCAATCGCGAGAAGTAGTGCCTAACACCCGCAACCGGCTTTTTTAAATGCCGACCGCGACCGGCTTTCAGAATGCCGGCCATCCCGCGCAGACGTGCCCACTCAGCAGTGCGCAGGCCTCCCGGAGCCCAGCAAGGCAGACCGCCTCCTCCAGGCGCAGATTACTTTTAAAAATCGATATAGTCTTCCTGATTGGAGTGGCGGCAGAGAGAAGGACACGCGCCCCGTACACTGACATCACGTACTCGAGCCGCGAGAAAGATTCCTCCATTTTGTAGCTGTTAGTGGCCCTGGTGTGGGCTTTAGGGTCTCTGGTGAACAACCCATGAAGAAGAAGAAGCTGAAAACAGGAACCTAGCAGGATAAAGATGATTTCTTGAGGTATGGGTTTAATAATTATGCCACTGCAAATCAAAATGCAAAGTGTGTGTGTGTTATATGCAGGGAAATACTGGCAAATGAAAGATTAAAACTCACAAAACTTCAAAGGCTTATGAAGACTAAGCATGGCGGGTTCGAGGACAAACCTCTTGGATTTTTTTTCAACGGATGCAGTGAGATCTTAAATCATCAGCTGAACTCCTTAGCAGAAATGCAACATTTAACAACAAAGCAAGTGAGATTGTGAGGACCAAGCAGGCTCACCTGTCACATTAAAGTTAAGTGAAAATGGTGGGTCGTGATATTCAGGTGACGTGGGTTTCAAAGGACAGCCAGATTGGGTCACGAACGCCGGCCAGCATGGGTCCCAAGGATGGCTGATTGCTAAAAATGGGATCCACAATAGCCATATAAGAAAGTCAATGTTACAATATGCAGGTGGACTGGGAAAATCAGCTTGGTGGTGAATCGCAAGAAAAGGAATTTGTGGAATGTCTACGAGATGGTTTTTGGAGCAGCTTGTGGTAGAGGGAACAGGCAATTCTGGATTTGGTGATGTGTAATGAGGTAGACTAGATTAGCGAACTTAAGGTGAAGAAACCCTTGAGGGCAGTGACCACAATATGATAGAATTTACCCTGCAGTTTGAGAGGGAGAAGCTGGAATCAGATGTAACAGAATTACAATTGAGTAAATATAACTACAAAGACATGAGGGAGGAGCTGAAGATGGGAAATTATAGGCTGGTTAGCCTGATTTCAGTCGTTGAAAAGATTTTAGAATCCATTAATAAGGGTGAAGTTGCGGAGTACTTGGAAGTGCATGATTAAATAGGACTGAGTCAGCATGGCTTCATCAAGGGGAGGTCATGTCTGACAAATCTGTTGAATTCTTTGAGGAGGTAATGAGGAAGTTGGACAAAGGAGGACATGATCTCTTTGGATTTCCAAAAGGCCTTTGACGAGATTCCATATAGGAGCCTGCGAAATAAGATAAGAGCCCATGGTATTGGGTCAAGGTAATGGCATGGATAGAGGATTGGCTATGGGCAAAAGATAGAGAGTTGGAATAAAGAGGTTGTTTTCAAAATGGCAGACGGTGACTAGTGGTGTTCCGCAGGGGTCAGTGTTGGGACCACAACTATTCACGATATACATTAACGATCTAAAAGAAGGAACTGAGGGCAATGTTGCTAAGTTTGCAGATGGTTCAAAGATATGTAGAGGGACAGATAGTGTTGAGGAAGCAGGGAGGCTGCAGAAGGTCTTGGACAGGCTAGGAGAATGGGAAACGAACTGACAGATGGAATACAATGTGGAAAAGTGTGAGGTTATGCACTTTGGTGGGAAGAATAAAGAAATGGGGAAAGGCATCGCAGATCTGAAGCACAAAGAGACTTGGGAGTCCTAGTTCAGGATTATCTTAAGGTTAGCTTGCAGGTTCAGTCGGCAGTTAGGAAGACAAATGAAATGTTCGCATTCATTTCAAGAGTGTTAGAATACAAGAGCAAGGATGTACTGCTGAGGCTGTATGAGGCTCTGTTCAGACCCCATTTGGAATAGTCTTGAGCATTTTGGGTCCCATATCTAACGGTGGATGTGCTGTGTTAGGAGACATGTGGGTGATGACTCTGGATCTGTACTTGATGGAGTTCAGCAGGATGAAGGGGGATCTCATTGAAACTTACAGAATACTGAGACCGGGGTAAAGTGGATGTGGAGAAGATGTTTCCGCTGGTAGGAGTGACTAGAACCCGAGGGCACAACCTCAGACTGAAGGGACGATCCTTTAAAACTGAGATGTGGAGGAATTTCTTCAGCCTGAGGGTGGTGAATCTGTGGAACTCATTGCCACAGAAGGGTGTGGAGGCCAAGTCACCAAGTGTCTTTAAGACAGCGATAGATAGGTTCTTGATTAATAAGGGGATCAGGGGAGAAGGTAGGAGAATGGGGATGAGAAACGTATCAGCCATGATTGAATCGATGGCCCGAATGGCCTAATTCTGCTTCTATTTCCAATGGTCCTACGGTCTTATGGAATGTCAAGGGGAGATAGTTAGATTCTCTCTTTTTAAGAGGTGGTCATTGCCTGGCATTTGTGTGGCACAAATTTTACTTGCCACTTATTACCACAAGCCGAAATATTGTTCAGGTGTTGATGTGTTTGGGAAGGAACTGTTTCATTATCTGAGGAGCCATAAATGAAACTGAACACTGCAATCATCAGTGAACATCCTCACTTCTGACCTTAGGATCGAGGAAACATTATTGATGAAGTAGCTGAAGATAATTGGGCTGAGGATTCTATCCTGAGAAATTCCTGCAGCATTGCCAAGTTTGAGTTGCCTCAAGTGTTACGCTACCTAAAATGGATACACGTGCATTCTGAAAACATGTGGTGGGTAGGACCAATTGTCACAGCCATCCTCCTCCTCCCTCAGTTCAGAGTTTCCCTTTTTTGCAGCATTTGTTCAATTTCTCGGTCATTTTGCAGACCCAGAAGTTTTTTAAAAATTCAATTGTGGGATGTGGGCATGCTGGTTAGGTCTGCATTTATTTCCCATCCCTAATTGTCCTTGAGAAGATGTTGGTGAGCTGTCTTCTTGAACCACTGTGGTGCCTTTGGTGTCCAGAGTGCTGTTAGGGAGGGAGCTCCAGGAATTTGACCCAATGACTGTGAAGGAACGGGGATATTTTTTCAAGTCAGCATAATGAGTGGCTAGGAAGGGAACATCCAGGTGGTAGTGTTTACATGCAGAAACATAGAAAATAGGAGGAGAAGTAGGCCATTCTGCCCTTCGAATCTGCTCCATCATTCAGTGTGATCAGGTTGATCCCCTATCTCAATGCCGTGCTCTCGCTCTTCCTATATCTCTTGTCCCCTTTAGTGCCTAGAAATCGATCTATTTATTTCTTAGATACATGCAGTGACTTACCGTCTACAGCCTTATGTGGTAGAGTATTCCACAGGTTCACCATCTCTTGAGTGAAGAGATTTCTCCTCATCTCGTCCTAAAAGGCCTATCCCTGACACAGTGACCCCTTGTTCTAGATCCCACAGCCGAGGCAAACATCATCCCTGCAACCAGTCTGTCCAGCCCTGCATGAACTGTAAATGTTTCAATGAGATCCCCATTCATTCTTATAAACTCCAGTGAATAAAGGCCTAGAAGACCCAATATCTCTTCATACAACAACTCTGCCATCCCAGGAATCAGACTGGTGAACCTGCTCTGCATTCCCTCTATGGCAAGTATATCTTTTCTTCAGTAAGTCGACCAAAACTGCATGTAATTCTCCAGGTGCGATCTTACCAAGGGCCCTTTACATCTGTACGGGAGTACATTTTAAAAGAAAAAGAAAGGGTGGCACGGTAGCACAGTGGTTAGCACAGTTGTTTCACAGCTCCCGGGTCCCAGGTTCGATTCCCCAGCTTGGGTCATTGTCTGTGAGGAGTCTGCACGTTCTCCCCATGTCTGCGTGGGTTTCCTCCGGATGCTCCGGTTTCCTCCCACAGTCCAAAGATGTGTAGGTTAGGTGGATTGGCCATGTGAAATTGCCCTTGGGTTAGGTGGGGTACTGGGTTACGGGGATGGGGTGGACGTGTGGGCTTAAGTGGGTGCTCTTTCCAAGAGCCGGTGCAGACCTGATGGGCCGAATGGCCTCCTTCTGCGCTGTAAATTCTATGATCTGCAGTGAGACATTCTTGCTCCTGTACTCAAGTCCTCTTGCTGTGATGGCCAACATACCATTTGCCTTCCAAACTGCACACTTGCTTTCAATGACTAGTGTACAAGGACACCCAGGTCCCTTTGCACACCAATATTTCCCAAAGTATCGCAATTTAAATAATACTCTACCGTTCTGTTTTTACTGCCAAAGTGGCCAACTTCACATTTATCCACATTATACTGCTCCTGCCATATATTTGCCCATTCACCCAACTTATCTAAATCACCTTGAAGGCATCTAGTTTTGTGTCGTCAGCAAACTTGGAAACATTACATTTGATTTCTTTATTCAAATAATTTATTGTGAATACCTGGGGCCCAACCACTGATCCTAATCATGCCCCATTAATCACCACCTTCCACTCCTGGGGCGGGATTCTCCAACCCCCTGCCGGGTCGGAGAATCGCCGGAGGGGGGGGGGGGGGGGGGAGGCGGCGTGAATCCTGCCCCCGCCGGCCGCTGAATTCTCCGGCACCGGAGATTCGGCGGGGGCGGGATTCGCGTCGCGCCGGTCGGCGGGCCACCCCCCGGCGATTCTCCGGCCCATGATGGGCAGAAGTCCCGCTGCTGTAATGCCGGTCCCACCGGCGTGAATTAAACCACCTCCCTTACCGGCGGGACCAGGCGGGGCGAGTGGGCTCCGGGGTCCTGGGGGGGGCGCGGAGCAATCTGGCCCCGGGGGGGTGCCCCCACGGTGGCCTGGCCCGCGATTGGGGCCAACCGATCCGCGGGCGGGCCTGTTCCGTGGGGGCACTCTTTTACTACGCGTCGGCCATGTAGGTCTCCGCGATGGCCGACGCGGAGGTGACCCCCCCGCGCCTGCACGGGGATGACGTCAGCAGCTGCTGAAGCTCCCGCGCATGCGCGGACTTCTGCCAGCCGGCGGCGTCCCTTCGGCGCCGTCTGGCGTGGCGCCAAAGGCCTTCCACGCCAGCCGGCGGGACAGCAACCATTCCGGTGCGGGCCTAGCCCCTAAAGGTGAGGGCTTGGCCCCTAAAGGAGCGGAGAAATCCGCACCTTTGGGGCGGCCCGACACCGGAATGGTTCACGCCACTCCATCCTGCCGGGATCCCCCGCCCCACCGGGTAGGGGAGAATCCCGCCCCTGATCTCTGTTTCCTTTCTGCTAACAAATTCTCAATCCATGCCAGTATGTTATCCACAATTCAATGCACTTACAGTTTGCACACTAAACTCTTATGTGAGACTTTATCAAAAGCTTTCTGAAAATCCAAAAACACCAAATCCACTGGTTCTCCCTTCTCTATCTTACTAGTTACATCCTCAAAAATCTGCAGTAACTTTGTCAAACTGTAATTCTCCGGTCCGCCAGCCATAGGTTTCTCGGCCACAAGCCGTTCGCTGACGTTGGAATTCTATCTCCCCGGCGATTGTCAATGTGATTTACCATTGTAACCATCCCATGCTGCCGCGAAACCCACTAGTGGGGTGCGTTGCCAGTGGGAAAAGTGAGTCATAATGACCAGAGAATTCCGGCCATGATTTCCCTTTCACAAACCCCTGTTGACTTTGTCTAACTCTGTTAATATTTACTCAGTGTCCTGTAACCACATCCTTGACAATAAATCAGCATTTTCCCTACTACTGATATTAGGCCAACGGGTCTGTAATTCTGACTTTTCTCCCTCCCTCCTATTTCCAATAGTGGGGTTGCATTTGTCCCCTCCATTCAGCTGGGACTGTTCCAGAATCTACAGAATGTTGGGAGATGACAACCAACACATCCACTGCCTCCATTGCCACCCCCTTTAGTGCCCTGGGATGCAGATTATTAGGTCCTGGGAATGTATCAGCTTTCAGTCTCATTCATTTCTCCAGCGCTATTGTTTTACAAATACTAATTTTCTTCAATTCCTCCTTCTCACCATACTTCTGCTTCCCTCACGTTTCTTTGAAGTTATTCGTGTCTTTATCTGTGAAGACAGGAATAAAGTTGTTATTTAATTACTACACAATTTTCTTGTCCATTATCAATTCTTCCATTTCGAACACGGAGACCTTCATTTGTCTTCACTAATCTTTTTCTTTTTACATACTGTGAGAAGATTTTACAGTCCGCTTTTATGTTCCTTGCAAGTTTACCCTCATGCTCTAGTTTTCCCTACTTAATCCATCTCTTGGTCCTTCGCTGCTGATTTCTGAACTTTTCCCAATCCTGAGGCTTGCTACTTTTTCGAGCAACTTTATATAACTCTTCTTTGGATCTAATAGTAGCCTTAAATTTATTTTGTTAGCCATGGTTGGGCCATTTTGCCTGTTGTGATTTTGCGCCAGAAAGGAATGTACCACTGCAATGCAGGCATTTATTTGTTCCTTAAGTATTAACCATTGCTTATCCAACATCAGGCCTTTCAATGAAGTTTCATGGTCAACCGCAGCCAACCCACCCCTCATACCTCCACAGTTTTCTTTTAGATTTAGGGCCCCAGTTTTGGATGGTGTCTGCTGCCCTTATCTTTCTAGATGATAATGGTTGTGAGTTTGTAAATTGCTGCCTCAGAAGACTTGGTGAGTTCCCATAACCAATGTTAAGCTGACCAGTTCCTAAATCCCTGGACATGTTCTGTCTCCCTTCTCAAATATAGGAATTACATTAGCTGGTACTCAGAAGGCTGACAAGCTGCAGCCGCATACACACACTTCAATTCCCATACACGCCATCCTAGCCAACAAGATGGCACTAGTTGCGCTGGGACGTGCCCATCATGCTGATGGGTAGCTGGGGGCCCTATGTTCACAGTGGGCAGTCAGCGGCGAGCGCAGCTGCATGGCTGCCTGGCAGGCTGTGGCAATGGTGTTTTATGCCCTGATCCCCAGTCGTGCCACTGGCCGGGGAGACCTTGCCACCCACTCCTACTCACCCGGGCCTGCCAGAAGCCCCCGGCCAGCGGCACAACTGTTAGAAAACTATGGCGATATTGGACACTTTCCGAACCCCCTCTCTCTCCTTCAGCCGCCATGGCACCTGTTTCACGATTTTTAAAAGCACAGTTGAACCTCGCCATCTGGAATTCGCCCCAGTGGAGCCGATAAATCGCGGAGGCCCGGGAGAATACTGGGTCAGGCCCGCTAATGATCTGTCAACGGTGTTTACCTTACATGTGTTCTGGAACGCCTTTGTCGAGGCAACGGAAAATTGTGATTTGGCATGAAACCGGCGCTCGCCACAATTTCAGCATTAGAACCGATTCTCCGCCCAATCGCGTTTCCCGATTCTGCCGTCGGCAAGTCCCGCCCTAAATATGTGTAGGAATGCCTCTGCTAACTCTTGGCTAGATTATTTTAAAATGCTTGGCTGCAGACCAGGCGCTTCATGTTGATCGAGTTTGTTTAGTTTATTCAATACATCTTTTTCTATTTTCAATGCACTTAACTTATTGCTCATCTCATCCTTCAATGTCATGTCTACATGTTCTATCTCCCTGGAAAGTACTGAAGGAAAATAATCATTTCACATTTCTGCCATCTCTCTATCATTGCCTTTGGCATTATCCTGATTATCCCTTAATAGTCCTATCCTCATCGCAGCCTCCATTTTAAAATCCATTTTCCTGCAAAATATTTTACTATTTTGTTTATGTTCTTTGTTAATTTTATTAATTAACAGCCACATGCTGGAGCTTTGACACATCACCTGTCCTGCCATCCTGAATGTGTTTTAAATAGTTACTTAATTACATTATTCACTTTGTTATGTTATTAGTTTATCACCATTTGTATACGATTTTGAACCTTAGGGATAGAATAGAACTTACCAGGTACTCGCCAATCAGATAATTCCTTTCCCTGTAGTAAAATAAAGAACCAACTTGTGAGAAATGTCGTAAAATTAAAAGAACAGCCCCTTCCTATCCCTCCCCCTTTCTCACTCTGCTCACTCCTCCTCCCTCTCATCCCTCTTCCCCCTCACCCCTACCTTCTAATCCAGCCCACCCACTCTCCTTCCCTCCCCTCCCCTCACCGTCCCCTCCCCTCCACTCACCCCTCTTCATCTCTCATCACCACACACCTCCTCATCCCATTCCCCTTCTTCCCACCTCCACACCACTTACCCCTCCCTTTCCATCACCCCCGCAACCCCTTCCCTCCCCTTCCCATCATCCCCTCAACCCCCTCCCTCCCTCTGCCCTCCCCTAGCCCTCCCCCTCACCCCTACTCACTCCCCTCAACCCCTTCTCTCCCCTTCCCCTCATGCAAGCTACTTTGCCCTGAATGGTATCAAACTTCTTGTCCGGGCAAGAGGGGAAGAGTATTCCATTACACTCCTGACTGGTGCCTTATAGATTGTGGACAAGCCTTGGGGAGTCAGGAGGTGAGATATTCACTCCAGGATTAGCCTCTGGGCTGCTCTTATAGCCATAGTATTTATTTGGCTAGTATAGTTCATTTCCTAGTAAATGATAACTCCCAGGATTTTGACAGTCGGGGATTCAGTTATAGTAATTTCATTGAATGTCAAGGAGTAATGATTAGACTCTTTTTTGTTCGAGATGGTCTTATCCTCGCACTTGTGTGCCACTTGTCAGCCTAAGCCTGGATATTGTCCATGTTTTGTTGCATTTGGACATTCTGCAATGATGAGCGAAAATCCCCAATTTTGACCACATAATGGAAGAAAGATCATTGATGAAGCAACAGAAGATGGTTGATCCTGAGACATTCCCCTGAGAAACTTCGCTGTGATGTCCTGAAGCTGAAATGACTGAACTCCAACCACCACAACCATCTTTCTTTGTGCTAAGTATGACTCCAACCAATGGCGAGTTTTCCTCCAATTTCCATTGATTGCAGTTTTGCTAGGGCTCCTTGATGCCGCACTCAGTCAACCGCTGCCTTGATATCTGTGGCAATCACTCTCACCTCACCTCCAGAGTTCAACTTTATTAATTATTTTTGAATCTAGGCTGTAATGAGGTCAGGAGCTGAGTGAATCTGGCAGAACCCAAACTGAGCGTCATTTAGTAGTTTATTGCTAAGCAAATGCCGTTTGATTGTACTGTGGATGATCCCTTCAATCATTTTACCGATTATCAAGAGTAAACTTGTGGGGCAGTAATTGGCCAGTTCAGATTTGTCCTGCTTTGCCCTGCTTTCAGTCTTCAAGACATACCTGGGCAATTTTCCACATTGCTATGTAGATGTGAGTGTTGTAGCTGTACTGGGACAGCTTGGCTAGGGTCGTGGGAAGTTCTGGAGCAAAGGTCTTGAGGACTTTTGCTGGAATATTGTCAGGGTGCATAGCCTTTGCAGTATCCAGTGTCTTTAGTCTTTTCTTGATATCACATGGAGTGAATCGAATTGGTTGAAGACTGACTTCTGTGGTATTGGGGAGTTCCGAAGGAGGCCAAGTTGAATTATCCACTTGACACTTCTGGCTGAAGATTGTGGCAAAGGCTTCAGCCTTATCTTTTGCACTGATTTGCTAGGTCCCCCATCATTAAGGATGGTAATATTTGTGGAGCCTCCTCTTCCAGTGAGTTGTTTAATTGTCTACCGCCATTCATTTGTTTTTCATTAAAAAGAAAAGGGGCAATTTAGTGTGGCCAATCCACCTAACCAGCACATCTTTGGCTTGTGGGGGTGAAACACACGCAAACACGGGGAGAATGTGCGACCTCCACACGGACAGTGACGCAGAGCAGGGATCGAACCCAGGTCCTCAGCGCCGCAGTCCCAGTGCTAACCACTGCGCCACGTGCTGCCTCCAGTCTACCACCATTCATGAGAGTTGTGACCTTGTGGAATTACACAGAGGGTAGTGGGTGCCTGGAACCCGCTGCCGGAGGAGGTGGTGGAAGCAGGGACGATAGTGACATTTAAGGGGCATCTTGACAAATACATGAATAGGATGGGAATAGAGGGATACGGACCCAGGAAGTGTAGAAGATTGTAGTTTAGTCGGGCAGCATGGTCGGCACGGGCTTGGAGGGCCGAAGGGCCTGTTCCTGTGCTGTACATTTCTTTGTTCTTTGTTTGTTCTTTGTTCTCTGCCACAGAAAGCTGTTGGGGCCAGTTTGTTGGATATATTCAAGAGGGAGCTGGGTGTGGCCCTTGCGGCTAAAGGGATCAAGGGGTATGGAGAGAAAGTGGGAGTGGGATACTGAATTTGCATGATCAGCCATGATCATATTGAATGATGGTGTAGGCTCAAAAGGCCAAATACCTACTCTTGCACTGATTTTCTATGTTTAGGCTGGATGTGACAGGACTGCAGAGCTTAGGAGTGTGATTGGTGGGGGTTTTCTCAGCAGCTGCATCGCTATCCAACAGCACTTTGCCCATTTTTCTGGCCTCAGGGAGTTTCTCCCTGCCGAGGCCACACTTAGAGGCATTTTCTCTCCCCCCTCACCTTCAGGCTCTGCCCATCTTTTGACCCAACTCCTCACTTCCCCAAACTTGGAGAGGCCTCCGGGAACCCCCTCCCCCCCTCTACCTGACAAGGTATACCCCCTGGGCCTGACCCCTGACAGTGCCATCCTGGCACATGGGCACCTTGGCACTGCCAGTCTTGCTCCCTGGCAGTGCTTCTGGCACCCTGGCAGTTCGACCCAGGCACCCTGGCAGTGTTATATTGTGTCATATTGAGGAACTGTTGTCAGGTACTACTTAAATAAAAAATGTTAAAAAGGCTCATATTAAGGTCTTTCTCTCCAAAATAAGTGGCTTTTTTTAAAAGCCAAAAGACCTGGAAAGGAGTGCAATTATCAGGACCTCCTAATGATGATTAATTCAACCAGGGGCATGGTCAGTTTTGTAGCTTGGACCTGCTTCTAGTGCAATGTTTTTTAAACTAGTGCAGAAGATCATTGAAACAACTAGAATTGTGCTGAATGCAAATTGTGCTTAAAATTCTGTACTCTTTTGGACTTATTGGATAATTTTGGGAGAACTGCACTCAAAAGATCAGCATTACTGAGCAGAAAGACATTAATTATCCATGGAGCTGTAGCTCTGAATGTCCTTCCATTCCCCCTCTTGGAAACGTGTCTCGACTCTCTGAACAATCTTCTGTTTGAAGGCTTCCCATTTATTTACTGTTTTACCTGCCGATCTTTAATTACAATCCACCTGGGCCATATCACTTTCAACTCACTGAAATTAGCCTTCATCGCAAGTTAAGTATTTTCACATTTGATTTTTCCTTGCCCTTTTCCTAATTAGCCTAAACTTTCTTTATATATAAATTTAAAGTACCCAGTTTTTTTTTTCCCATTAAGGGGCAGTTTAGCATGGCCAATCCACCTATCAGGCACATCTTTGGGTTGTGGGGCTTAGATCCATGCAGACACAGGGAGAATGTTCAAACTCCACATGGACAGTGACATGGGGCAGGGATTGAACCCGGATCCTCGGCACCATGGGGCAGCAGTGCTAACCACTGCGCCACCATTCTGCCACTGCCTCAACGTAATGATATTATGATCACTGTCTCTCGAATGCAGTGAAACGTGCCCCGCTTCATTCCCTAGAAGTAGATCCAGCACTGCTTTTTTCCTCATTGGCAGGGTCATTCAGGGTCACCAACTCTCAGGGAGAATATTAAAGACACTTAAAGCATGGGGAATGCACAAGTGGGCAGGGATGAACCTGCGAGAAGGGTGGTGGGAGGAGAGATGCTGGCGAACCTTTTGATCAGAGATGGTGGGCTGGCAAACCTGTGAGAGTTGGAGTGTTTCTCAGAAAGCCAGAAGCAGTGTGCTGCAGATGTGCGACAGTCAAATGTCTGAAATAAGTGGAAAGAAACTCATTCTGGAAATTTACGGGGTATAGATGCTTAAATCTGGGATGGTTTGTCACCTTGCTCACTGGACTCAAAACACACTAATGAAGAAAATTCTCTTGTATATTTTTCACAAATTCCTCACCCACCTTGCTCTTGAACACTGTTATTTTCCCAGGCTACATTAGAATCATTAAAGTTTCCCATTATCACGACTCAAATGTTCTTGATCCTTTCCATGGTTTGACTGAATATTTGCTCCTCTAACACCTTTCGATTAGTTAGTGACCCTTTGTGTGCATCCAGTAACATATCAGCTCCTCTATTTTTCCTTATAGTTCTAAGCAAATAGATTTGGCTGGGATTTTCCACTCTCATTCGCATGGGATTCTCCCCTACCCGGCAGTCGGGGATCCCGGCGGGATGGAGTGTCGTGAACCACTCCTGCGTCGGGCCGCCCCATTTCTCCGCACCTTTAGGGGCCAAGCCCTCACCGTGAGGGGCTAGGCGCGCGTTGGAGTGGTTGGTGCGCCGCTAACCGCGTGGAAGGCCTTTGGTGCCACGCCAGCCGGCTGCTGACGTCATCCCCGCGCATGCGCGGGGTGGGGGGGGGGGGTGTCTCTTCCGCGTCGGCCATGGTGATGACTGTGGCCGAGACGGAGGGAAAAGAGTGCCCCCACGGCACAGGCCCACCCGCGGATCGGTGGGCCCCGATTGCAGGCCAGGCCACCGTGGGGGCACCTCCCGGGGCCAGATCGCCCCGCGCTCCCCCCAGGACCCCGGAGCACGCCCGCGCCGCCTAGTCCTACCGGTAAGGTAGGTGGTTTGATTCTCGCCGGCGGGACAGGCATTCCAGCATCAGGACTTCGGCCCATCGTGGGCCGGAGAATCGCCGGGGAAGGGCTCGCAGACTGGCGTGGCGCAATTCCCACCCCTGCTGAATATCCGGTGCCGGAGAATTTGGCAACCGGCGGGGGCGGAATTCACGCCAGCCCCCGGCAATTCTCCGACCTGGCAGGGGGTCAGAGAATCCCGCCCCCCAGGTGTCATGGTGGCCGAGAGTGGGAAATATCATGAGAAGCCAAGAACCTGTTAGGTCATTGTGAATCCAGGTCGAGATTGTGCACTCCAGCCATCAATGGAGGGTCATGTTTCTCCCTGCAGCATGTCAGGATATAATTTCAATGTATTTGCATCTCATTATAAAGATTCTTCATTGAAATTAACCCCCACGCTGGACCATAAGGGCACATCGGTGTGCAAATAGAATGATGTGTTTCACAATGAAAAATAAGTGACATGCATCTGGTGACCTGCACTTATCTCATGGATTCTAGGTTAGTTCACCTGCCTTGCATCACGCAGCGTAGCAGTAATCAGTGCCAGGCTTCACAGGCAGCACAATATCGCTTTCAGGGGGTTGTCACAGGCAGGTCTTAATTTACTAGACCAGCAGTAAGGCTGGGATGGTAGGGTGTGGGCTGCACTGGGGAACGGGAGCAGCTGGTCTCAGGCAGGCGAGGGGATGCAGGGCGGGAGATCCACTGGGGGAGGTATCCGTGGGGAAGGCTGCACTCACGCACATGACTTTGGGGGACGGTGCAGTGGTTAGCATCCTCAGAGCCAGGATGTGGAGAGAAAATGTTGCAGATTGACATACTTGGAGCAGAATGGAAGGATCACTGGGTAAATAGGAGCTTCAGTTCACATTGTTAAGCTTGCATTGACTGCCCTTGCCCCAGTCCAGGAAGGTGAGGGCAGGTCCGACCAGTCTCGGACATGCCCAGGATGCTGTGCGCAGTTCGTGGTCATAGCATCATGCACCTTGGTGTGTGGTGTCATAATGGGGCTCAATTGGCACATTCAGTCAGGGGAGGCATTTGCAACCGACAGATAGGGAAAAATGTTGGGTTATATGTTTAATGGCTTCAGGATGGCGAGGGGTGAAGTCCAAACATACACCCACATCCACTTGATCACATTCAGAGTTTAAAAAACAGCAACGCACCTCAAACATGGCAGGATCAAGGAATACAGAGGGAAGATTGAGTAGTCTGTCAGGGAGGGAAACCTGGGGCGGGATTCTCCAATAATGGGGCTATGTCCCCACGCCTGCGTAAAAACACACGCGAATCACTCTGGACTTACCTGGAGTAAGTCCAGGGCGATTTTGCGGTTTGCAAGGGGCTAGCAGGGCCCCGGAGTGCTCCTCGCAGCTCTGGCTGCCGATACGGGGCCCTGCACTTCCAGTCGGGGGTCTGCCCATGCGCATGGAGGCGGCCTGTGTCGGCCACCCTGCGCGACTTGGCCGGCCCACACCGTGGAGCGACAGCCAAAAGATAGGCTCCCTCCAGATCGCGCGCACCCGCGGATCGGTGGCCCTCAATCAATAGCCTGGCCATCCTGGAGACATCCCTCCCCCCCCCCCCCCCACAGTGAATGATCCCCCTACCCCCACCAGGGCGGCCGCGGACTGAGTCCGCAGCCGCCTCGCCGAGTTCCCGCCGGGTGGAACCATGAGAGAACCACGCTGGCGGGGTCTCGGTCACCTGCACCTGGAGAATCACTGCAGGGGCCTCTTTCAATGGCCCCCGACCGGCACCACGTCGTTCGCACATGCCCGATTGGTGGCGATTCCCCGGGGACCGAAGAATCGCAGGAGTGATGTCGGACCCGATCGCAGGTCTGATGCCCATTCTCCACCCCCATGCCGAGCACGATTTCGGCGCGAAGGTCCGGAGAATTCCGCCCCTGAACTTTAAGCTCCTATGAGATGATGGGACTGGTTTCCATACTCACGGAGTGTCTAAGCTGGTCTGGCAGTGAGAATTCAGCACCACCATCTTCCAACCTGCAATGATGACGCAGTACCAGAAATTAAAAAGAGAATCCCTGCTGGTGAGGGCTTTGTGGGTAGATTGGAGGGCTGCTGCATGCACTGGGTGTTGGAGGGGGGCAGGAGGGGGGCACAGCTGAGACATGTTAGGAGCTTTTCAATGACAATGCAGGGAATTGGGAAAGTGAAACAATGATAACCATTCATGCAAGACTAATCCTGCAGATTGGCACTCATCAGTATCCTTGTTTTAACCCCATGTTCGCAGTATAGAAATCATCAAACCAGGCAATAGCTTCTTTAGTGACTAAATTGAGCTCTCTGAACCCTCCGTTGAATTTTGTCAGGAGGGCAGTCTTCAATGTTGTGAGTCATTGATTGGGGTGCACCACAGCTGCAGTCTGGCTTCCCTGCAAGGCCAGTTTGCTGCACAAGGGAATTGAGGTGTGCCCAATGTTGGCGTGGCAGGTTGAAGCCGGGTCAGCAGGCCGTGGGATCTGTGACGAGGAAGTGTTTTGTAATGGTGGTATTTCGGTTCCATTCCTGCTGCCACAGGACCTCTGCTGTTATTCTTTGACATGGTGGTCATACAAGCTGGCGTGATGGGAGATAAGCAGCAGGTGGATTTGTAAGGCACTTGTGTCGTGACAGGTTTGAGTTGATGTAAGACTTCACCAGGGGCTTCTTGTTGCAATCTCTCTCGCTATGTGAAGGGTGAGATGTTGCTCAGGTCTGAGAGCCAGGAGAGTCAAGTTGATCGGAGGATGGCGGAGAGGATTGCATTGTTGTGCTGAGCTAGGTATCTACAAAGCGGGTATGGGATGGGTTATACCACACTGGCGCACTGTGTTCTGCAGTTGAGTAGACAATGGCAAGAGCTGAAGTGCCTAAGATTTGAGCATCTGCACCCCATGAAGAGCCAACAGGTTTGCTGAGGAAGTTGTTTCCCATTTTGATCTTTGCTGCTGTCTTGCTCGGATGCTTTTTGTATGTCAGTGTTCGGTCAAGTGATAAACAAGATGTTGTTTGTGGTTCAGTCTCTTGCCATTCAAGGAGATGTAGGGTTCCCTTTTGGTGCTGGCATTGAGGACATGAAATATATTTGAGGCTGCTTTGTTGCTGAAGACACCGGGCGGAATTCCCTGTTTCTGAGACTAAGTGCTGATGCCAACGGAGAATCTGTGGACTTTTACGACAGAAAAATCGGCGTGGCACCTGGACCGATTCCGCTACCGTTGAGGCGCTCACACTGGCGCAGTGTGGAACACAGTCGATTCCCATGCAAAACGGTGCGGGATTGGCCGGGTCTGTGATCGACACTCAGGAGGTTGACAAACTGTAGCTGCACATGCCCCACACACACACTTATCAAAGCCAAAAAGATAGCACTGGTTGTGCTGGAACGTGGCCATATTGCTGACGGGTTGGTTGCGGCCAGAGGGCACCCAGGGGGGTATCCTGGGGGGCACACCTATACGACTCCTGGCACTAGGTTTAAAGTGGGCAGTTAGCGGTGTGCGCAACTGTCTGGCTGCCTTGCTGGCTGCGGCCGTGGTGCTCCATGTCCGTGCACCCCGACCCCACAGCCCACCTCCTGGCCACCCCCCACTACTCTCCCTGATTTGGCAGAAGGCCCCCAGCCAGTGGCACAACTGTGAGCAAACTATGGCGATGTTGGATACTGACCGTACCCCCTCTCTCTCATCAACCACCACGTCATGTTCATGATTTGTGAAAGCACAAGTCAACCACACCGTCGGGAACTCGGCCTATCGGAGGCGGAGAATCACGGATGGGCCCACTAAAGATATGCAAGCGGTGTTTAAAATACGCACAAAGTGAAACGCAATGACACCGTTTTCGAGGTGACAGAGAATCGCGATTTGGCGTCAAACCGGCGCCTGCCACGATTTTAGCGTTGGAAGCTACCTGATCGCCCTCCCCGATTTCGCCGTTGGCTAACGGAGAATCCCCCCACCATGTCTGACATTAATTGGCCAGCTTTGCAACATTGTTGTTTAGTGCTGCTCCTAGTTTAGAAAATGCCTGAGCCTGAGAGGCACAGCAGATATCATCAGCAGAGATCAACTTCCGAGACAGGGTTAGAGGCAGATTGTTGATATAGAGATTGAAAAGAGTTGGGATTAGAACAGATCTCTGGGGAAGCCCATTGGGCTGGTTCCTCCAGGTTCCCATGTGCACCCTGAGCCGCCTATCCTGGAGTAATAGTTCAATGGTGTCAGTAATCCATGGAGGGAAGACTTGAGATTTTGACAAGAAGACTAATGTGCCAGACTGTGTGGTATGCTGCAATGAGAACATTGATATGCACCCTGCACTGGCTATCATTTCAGGGGCATGTACTTTTTGACACAGGAAAGCCCTTGAACCCACAATCACTGATGGGTCTCTGACAGAAAGCGAACCTTTGGAGACTAATACTGACTTTTGTCTGTTTCGCATTCGCACTGCAGAAAGGAATCCATCACAAGATGGACGCTGGTTTTAACACTGCCTGCATTATCACAGAATGCCGGGGAGAAGAAGGAGACAATTACGATGAAGGATCTGGCTCGCCAAAAGAGCACAACCTTCAGAACCCAGGGTGTGGGTGAGCAATGTGACAGGTTTTCTGCTGTGGTGTCCTCTGGTTCCTCATTCATGGTGTCATTGGGGCTGGAGCTGAGGGCCATGTGGATGCCCTTGTGAGCTTCCAGGGGTACCTATGAAAAAAAGGAGAGATAATTAATGCATAGCAGATGACTCTAAAACAGGACAAAGCACTCACAGTGTGGTTGTCTGAGGGATGAGCTGATGCATGATCCTCACTTGGGTGTGCACTGCCCAACCCACAATTTGCATAGGCATGGTCGATGTTTTTTCCACCAAGCTCTATGGTTCAGTTTTTGAAATGAGAGCACCTTAATTTCTCACTCTCCACCCCCAGTCTGGGAACACGCTCTGTGCTTGTGTGCAATTTTGCCCTGCCTAAAGAGAGATGGAGAGACTGCGAGCAAGACACATGACAGTGCAGATGACAAGTTGCCTGACATGTGTGGATAGTGAGTGGAGCCCTGGATGGGAAGAGGGCACAAGCTCCAGAGCAGATCAGGCCATATGGAGATGTGAAGATTTGTGTGAGAGAGTGAGGATGATGTCACTTGAGCGGGCACTATGTGAGATTTAAAAAAAAAAAAAAATTTAAAGTGCCCAATTTTGTTTTTCCAATTAAGGGTCAATTTAGCGTGGCCAATCCACCTACCCTGCACACCTTTGGGTTGTGGGGGTGAGACCCACGCAGACACTGGGAGGATGTGCAAACTCCACATGGACAGTGACCCAGGCCCAGAATTGAGCAGGGTCCTCGGCGCTGTGAGGCAGCAGTGCCAACCACTGTGCCACCGTGTTGCCCCGAGAGGGGCATTGTGTGAGATGATGTGAATGTGTGATGGGCTGGTCAGTGTGAGTTGAGAGTGATGAGATGGTTGAGATCATTCATCCTCTTCCTGCACTTGGTGGTTGACCTCTCCTGTAACGCATTGGCATTGAACACCACTGCCACTATTTCCCAAGCCAGATTGGTCACTTTTCTGGACCTCCTGCGGCCAGAGTGGGGGTAGAGGACATTGCAACAGACCTCAACTGCATCCAGCATGAACTTTGGTGAAGCGTCACTGAATTTGGGGACTGCTGTGTTCTTGTGTTCCAGTGCCATGTCTTCAGTGGAACTGTTCTGGTTTGCCACATTCAGAAGGCTGTGCGCAGCTGCACTTTAAATATGGCACCCGTAATGAGGAAGCCGATGATGTGACCGGTAAGTCAAAGGGAATCCGCCTGTTTCCCATGGATGAATAACTAATGCGGTGGGGAGCAGACAAAACGGTGGGAAAAACCCACCATTGCGGTCGGCAGGTAGAACACCCTTTCTCACGCCTGCCCCCGCACTGAATGTGATGCGGGAAAATCCCGCCCTCTGCCTTTGAACTGTCAAGCACATCATCCCATTCTCGTGCTGCAACAGTGTTATTGGTCAGGGGCTTCCACCCTTGCCTTTTGTTTTTACCTTCCCTATCTTTCCTGAGCACATTGTGGCCAGAAGTATTACAAGAAGTAGAAGAGCACAAAAGAAGAGAAGAGGTGAGAAGTGAAGAAAATATGTAGGAGAAGAGGAAAGAAAATATAAACAGCAGAAAGCAGCAGAAGTAAAAGACAAGATGGAAGAACAGAAGAGAAAGCAGAAACAGCAGCACAAAAGATGACAGGGAAAGGTAAAATAATAATTCCCTCACTCTCAGTGTGCATCACACTGGGAGATTTTAATTAATATATATTAAAGTTAATTAACATTATCAATAAATCTTGAAATAAAACATATTAAATTGATAGCTCAATCCATTCCGAGCAGGTGCACAATATTAACAGAGATTTAGATTTAATTTTGAACTCATCTAAAATCTACTCCCTAATAAAGCAAAATAACATGCAAGGCAATGCATTTTCTAATCTACCTAATTGACTATAAATTAAAAGTAATGTGATATCTTATTGAATGCTGTGATAGTCTTGCTGTATTTGAACTGATTTTGTTTTGACTAAACTTGCAATGCAACTTTGCTACAGCAAATCTGTAATTTCTAAATTCGAACAACATATGTCATTGGATGTAAATGTCTCCCTAGAAATAAATTTATTATATTTATATTTCTTTAACACGGTCCTCAAAAATATCTATATCTTTTGCTGCATTGAGACTTTAGGAGGCAATTCATGTGACACTCAAGGTACTTTGATAGCTCTTATAGTATGCTTCATCTCTTTAGGGAGTTGTTAATGTCCTTGGTGGAAGATTTATTTTTCTCGACATACTGTGAGAAATGAAATTGCAAATGTGTTCTGTAAAGAACAGGTTTATGATATTGGTACACACAGTGCTTAGAGGAAACTTTCAGCCCATCTTTCTTGAAAGCATTGCCTGAAACATTGGCATCATCTCGCTGGGCAAATCAGGGGCAGGTGGTGGGGAGGAGCGCTTCCACCCATGAGAATTTTAATCATCGTGCTAACTGATGACGTTTTTTTTAAATGCTTTGCCTATTTATGATGCACCGAAGATCTTCCAGTTTGTTAATTACTATAAGTAATAACTGTTTCTGGGAGATGTGGTAAATCACGGTATCAATGTTATTCCCGCTTTGTCTAATCTGAGCCTGCAATTCTGTTTGTAATGACAGTAATTGTTCAGCATTCACTGAGATGCCAAAAATCGCCGACTAATAATTGTGACAAAATGGAACACTTTGACTCTGATAGTTTTTTCTCTCCATCAGCTATCTTGATACACTAATATGTTAATGTGTTAATGATAACACTGATAAGTGACTATATCAGACAAAGACATTTCTTGCTTTTGCACGGATTTTGATATTTAAGCTGAGTGACTCATTACTTTGTTGGATTATTGCTCAAATGTATATTTGCTTTTTAAGTCCAATCAGGAAGACAATCTGGTTGATGCAGGTCTGAAAGGCCAATACTGTCATACTTTTGTGTTTGTAAGTTGGAGCTTGTTGCTGTTCTTGTGTAGATTGCCAGTACCACAGTGACTTAACTTCAAAGCAGAAACTATTTTTCAAAGTGTTTTATGTGTCAGCATTTTGGTTTGGTTTTGTGATAGAACATGCAAAACAATCACCAGACTGTCAGTATATAAATCCTGCAAAAGCTCTTACTTGATGGTTCAATTTGGAATCTTGTTATTATCTCTGAAAATATTCAATTTATCTCAAGTTCTGCAAGAAAATTCTCTGAGGACCTTGTCTGGTGGCTCTATTGTCTGTCAGATCCTTAATGAGTACCTTAAATTATATCAAGCGTCTTCTGAAAGGATGTGAAATATGATGGAAGAACTGTGTGTTGTTCACTAACAATAAAAGTGTTCATTGTTCACCCAACACATACCCTGACAGGTTAGTTCACACATAAAATAATAACACTAATTTTAAACCCAGGCAAACGGCAGACTTGAGGTGGGTGTTGAGGAGGGACGTGAATGTGAAGTCTGCCCCAAATCATTGATGTGAGGTCCAGGCTATCTTAACTTATGGACCTCATTTAAAAACATTCTGTGGTACCCTCAATAATGACGCTTACAGTGTGAACAGTAAAGAAGGCTTTAATAAACTAAGAACTAGACTAGAGCTGAGACGTGTGCTAACTGCTGCACTGCCCACAAGGCGGCTCCTTATATACGGCTCCCAGATGGGCGGAGGTGGAGTTCCCCAGGGTTCCAAGCCCGGTCTTAAAGGGGACATCAGCTCACATGATGACAAGGGTACAGTGTAACAGTAACCGTTCATCACATTCACCCCCTGTTTAAAAAAGAATCCGGTGGGGGTGAAGTGCCATCATAGGTCCATCCGTCTCGGTGGCCGGATCGTCTTCATCGACCTCCTCTGTTCAGGCAGTGGTGCGGCAGCCGGTGGTGCGACGGACACGGACGTCCTGGTTCAGGGTACGTCCGGGAGCACGGCGGTCGGAGTTTCAAACAAAGAACAAAGAACAAAGAAATGTACAGCACAGGAACAGGCCCTTCGGCCCTCCAAGCCCGTGCCGACCATGCTGCCCGACTAAACTACAATCTTCTACACTTCCTGGGTCCGTATCCCTCTATTCCCATCCTATTCATGTATTTGTCAAGATGCCCCTTAAATGTCACTATCGTCCCTGCTTCTACCACCTCCTCCGGTAGCGGGTTCCAGGCACCCACTACCCTCTGCGTAAAAAACTTGCCTCGTACATCTACTCTAAACCTTGCCCCTCTCACCTTAAACCTATGCCCCCTAGTAATTGGCCCCTCTACCCTGGGGAAAATCCTCTGACTATCCACTCTGTCTATGCCCCTCATAATTTTGTATACCTCTATCAGGTCTCCCCTCAACCTCCTTCGTTCCAGTGAGAACAAACCGAGTTTATTCAACCGCTCCTCATAGCTAATGCCCTCCATACCAGGCAACATTCTGGTAAATCTCTTCTGCACCCTCTCTAAAGCCTCCACATCCTTCTGGTAGTGTGGCGACCAGAATTGAACACTATACTCCAAGTGTGGCCTAACTAAGGTTCTATACAGCTGCAACATGACTTGCCAATTCTTATACTCAATGCCCCGGCCAATGAAGGCAAGCATACCGTATGCCTTCTTGACTACCTTCTCCACCTGTGTTGCCCCTTTCAGTGACCTGTGGACCTGTACTCCTAGATCTCTTTGACTTTCAATACTCTTGAGGGTTCTACCATTCACCGTATATTCCCTACCTGCATTAGACCTTCCAAAATGCATTACCTCACATTTGTCTGGATTAAACTCCATCTGCCATCTCTCCACCCAAGTCTCCAAACAATCTAAATCCTGCTGTATCCTCCGACAGTCCTCATCGCTATCTGCAATTCCACCAATCTTTGTGTTGTCTGCAAACTTACTAATCAGACCAGTTACATTTTCCTCCAAATCATTTATATATACTACAAAGAGCAAAGGCCCCAGCACTGATCCCTGTGGAACACCACTGGTCACAGCCCTCCAATTAGAAAAGCATCCTTCCATTGCTACTCTCTGCCTTCTATGGCCTAGCCAGTTCTGTATCCACCTTGCCAGCTCACCCCTGATCCCGTGTGACTTCACCTTTTGTACTAGTCTACCATGAGGGACCTTGTCAAAGGCCTTACTGAAGTCCATATAGACAACATCCACTGCCCTACCTGCATCAATCATCTTAGTGACCTCCTCGAAAAACTCTATCAAGTTAGTGAGACACGACCTCCCCTTCACAAAACCGTGCTGCCTCTCACTAATACGTCCATTTGCTTCCAAATGGGAGTAGATCCTGTCTCGAAGAATTCTCTCCAGTAATTTCCCTACCACTGAAGTAAGGCTCACCGGCCTGTAGTTCCCGGGATTATCCTTGCTACCCTTCTTAAACAGAAGAACAACATTGGCTATTCTCCAGTCCTCCGGGACATCCCCCAAAGACAGCGAGGATCCAAAGATTTCCGTCAAGGCCTCAGCAATTTCCTCTCCAGCCTCCTACAGTATTCTGGGGTAGATCCCATCAGGCCCTGGGGACTTATCTACCTTAATATTTTTTAAGACACCCAACACCTCTTCTTTTTGGATCTCAATGTGACCCAGGCTATCTACACACCCTTCTCCAGACTCAACATCTACCAATTCCTTCACTTTGGTGAATACTGATGCAAAGTATTCATTTAGTACCTCGCCCATTTCCTCTGGCTCCACACATAGATTCCCTTGCCTATCCTTCAGTGGGCCAACCCTTTCCCTGGCTACCCGTTTGCTTTTTATGTACGTGTAAAAAGCCTTGGGATTTTCCTTAACCCTATTTGCCAATGACTTTTCATGACCCCTTCTAGCCCTCCTGACTCCTTGCTTAAGTTCCTTCCTACTTTCCTTATATTCCACACAGGCTTCGTCTGTTCCCAGCCCTTTAGCCCTGATAAATGCCTCCTTTTTCTTTTTGACGAGGCCTACAATATCTCTCGTCATCCAAGGTTCCCGAAAATTGCCGTATTTATCCTTCTTCCTCACAGGAACATGCCGGTCCTGAATTCCTTTCAACTGCCACTTGAAAGCCTCCCACATGTCAGATGTTGATTTGCCCTCAAACATCCGCCCCCAATCTATGTTCTTCAGTTCCCGCCTAATATTGTTATAATTAGCCTTCCCCCAATTTAGCACATTCATCCTAGGACCACTCTTATCCTTGTCCCCCAGTACTTTAAAACTTACTGAATTGTGGTCACTGTTACCGAAATGCTCCCCTACTGAAACATCTACCGCCTGGCCGGGCTCATTCCCCAATACCAGGTCCAGTACCGCCCCTTCCCTAGTTGGACTGTCTACATATTGTTTTAAGAAGCCCTCCTGGATGCTCCTTACAAACTCCACCCCGTCTAAGCCCCTGGCACTAAGTGAGTCCCAGTCAATATTGGGGAAGTTGAAGTCTCCCATCACCACAACCCTGTTGTTTTTACTCTTTTCCAAAATCTGTCTACCTATCTGCTCCTCTATCTCCCGCTGGCTGTTGGGAGGCCTGTAGTAAACCCCCAACATTGTGACTGCACCCTTCTTATTCCTGATCTCTACCCATATAGCCTCACTGCCCTCTGAGGTGTCCTCTCGCAGTACAGCTGTGATATTCTCCCGAACCAGTAGCGCAACTCCGCCTCCCCTTTTACATCCCCCTCTATCCCGCCTGAAACATCTAAATCCTGGAACGTTTAGCTGCCAATCCTGCCCTTCGCTCCCGCGCATGCGCCGCATTTCCGCGCCAGCTGGCGGGGCAACAAACGCCATTTCCGCCAGCTGGCGGGGCGGAAATCCCTCCGGCGTCAGCCTAGCCCCTCAATGTTGGGGCTAGGCCGCCAAAGATGCGGAGACTTCCGCACCTTTTTGCCGGCGCGATGCCCGTCTGATTGGCGCCGGCTTTGGCGCCAGTCGGCGGGCATCCCGCCGTTGGGGGAGAATTTCGCCCCAGATTAGAGCTGAGACGTGTGCTAACTGCTGCACTGCCCACAAGGCGGCTCCTTATATGCGGCTCCCAGATGGGCGGAGCCGGAGGCGGAGTTCCCCAGGGTTCCAAGCCTGGTCTTAAAGGTGACATCACCTCACATGATGACAAGGGTACAGTGTAACAGTAACCGTTCATCACACCTTCGAAACGTTCCTGCCTTAAGCACAGCCTTGCACCGTTGGGCAGGCCATATTACTTGCATGCCTGACACAAGACTCCCTAAACAAGTGTTCGACTTGGAGTTTAGACATGGCAAGCGAACCCCAGGAATGCAGAGGAAACACTTCAAGGAGACCCTCAAAGCCTCCCTGAAAAAGTGCAACATCCCCATCGACACCTGGGAATCCCTGGTCCATGACTACCTGATGTGGATAAAAAGTATCTTGTTTCATTACCTAAAGCAAGCTGAAGCCAAACATCAACAGCGAAAGCAACGCCTAGCATTCCGGACACCCCACCCACCCGCTCCTGCAACCACCGTCTACTCCACCTGTGACAGAGATTTTAGGTCACACATTGGACGCCTCGGTCACCTAAGAACTTATTTTTAGTGTGGAAACAAGTCATCCTCGACTCCGAGGGACTGCCTCAGAGAAAAGAATGATGTGAGGCCTTTCAGCAGGATTTGAACAAGATCGGCAGGAGGCCACCATTGCCGACACACAGCTGTAGTCTCCGTAAGTCAGTTGTGGGTCTGGAGGATGCTTTTTGACTACGGTTGTGGAAGGTCCAGGTACAAAATCCAGGACACGGAAGGTCAAAGATTTCCTTTTTGAACCAGTGGAATGAAACTCCTCCTAGGCCCCAAGGATGCAGTACCTTGTGGCCTACTTTCTCATCTTGATCCTCTGCTGTTCATTGATGCCAAGTATTATAACCCTTGTGGAGGTCACTGCACCAGGACTAGCAGATTCCCTGTGACCTCCACTGAATACCAGCTTCCCCGGTAACAAGGGCACATGGCTTACCCTTAACAGGGGGTTAGATCACTAGTATAAAAACCCCAACCTGGGTGCAGGTCGAAGAGAGAGACCCTTCAGGGAATGGAGATCTTGTATATCGTAAATAAACCTAACCTTTATTTTCTACCTGCTTGGTGATTGCATGCTACTTTACCGGATTCTACACTGGCGATGAGGATGTGATTGCCGGGATGTCCTTGGTCCTGCCATCACATAAATGTTTCAGGACCATTCAGGGAGCAATGTTCCTCATCGTCATAGACTCCCACTCAAAATGGATGGTAGCCAATAAAATGCAAAGTATGGCAGTTCGAGCCACCATCGACTGGCTGTGGCAATCTTTTAGCACACAGGGGATACCGGAGGTGCTGGTCTCGGACAATGGGTCAGCTTTTACGAGTCTGGAGTTTGGTGCTTTCATGACCGCAAATGGCATACGGCACGTACATACCGCCTCATACCACACAGTGTCGAATGGATTAGTGGAGTGCGCAGTCCAGACGTTCAAAAGCGGGATAAGAAAGCAGACCTCGGGGCCCTAGGAGACTCAACTGATGAAATTTCTTTTTTGCTACTGGACAATGCCGCACGCCACGATGGGGGTTGCTCCAGCTGAATTGCTGATGGGCCTTCGTGTGGCCTTTGTACGCGTTTGAGTTTGGTTCTCCCGGACATTGGTGGGTTAATCTGTCAGCGTCAGGATAGAACCAAGGCTGACGCAGGCTGGCTTAGGACTTTGCGCACCTTTGTGTAGGAGATATATGGTGTACGACTGCAATTTTGGGGAAGGTCGCACATGGATCCCGGGACATGAATCAAATTGGCATGTCGATCATCTCTGTGGGCGCATCCCTGAGACGTCAGATCTGATTTCAGCAGTTCCGGACTGAAACCGCCCCCAGCTCGAGTTACCGCATCCGTCCCAGCTGCCGCTGTTGGCCCGGCCACACCTTCTGTGGAGAAGTCGATTTCAGACATCGAGGACGGCGAGATGCTGGACGAGGTCCCGCTGAACTCCAATTCCGAGACTGACGTGGATGTATTGCCATCATTGGAGCCCTTTATGTTTGCATCCAAAGCTGCCTCCGTTCCGACGATGCCGCCAAGGCACACCATGCAGAAACGCTACTCCCCCTTCTGAGCACACCTCCAGATGCCATGCGATTGGTCCCCGATGGCTGTTCCCGGGCTAAGATGACTGGAGGTTCCTTGGACCTGCCCGCGGACGTGGACATAAACATATCTCCGGATTTCGTCGGGGGGGGTGGGGGGTAGTGTTATAACTCTTGTAGAGGGCAGTGCATCAGGACTATCAGAATAGCCACGACTTTCACAGAATACAAGCTTCCTCAGTCACAAGGGGGTGGGGCTTCCCCATAACCAGGGATTAGATCACTTGTATAAAAACCCCGATCTCGGTGCAGGTTGGGGAGAGGGACCCTTCGGGAAGTGGAGATCTTGTATATCGTAAAAAAAACTAATGTTTGTGTTTTGATATGCACATATACATATCTGTATATAGCTGTATATAATTGCAGCAATGTAGAAACTGCTATAAACTGGCGTATATAGCAGTACCAATGTATATAGCTGATCATCAATACATGTAATGACAGTTATGACCTCCTGCCAGTAGGTGGAACCAGACACACATGGAGCCAGTTATAAATATCGGATGACGGATGAGATGCAGGCACTGGGTAGCAGGACGGATAACAGGACAGTCGCAGGACAGTAACTTAGATATAATTGTCTGTACATAGAATGGTTGGTTACCTCCCCACGTGTTAAGAACAAATACTTGTTATAACCAAACACACATGTTCTGTGCATGTCTTCATGATCAGGGAAGCCATAGAAAATGCCAATTTGGTCATCTGCTTGGTCAATGCGTGCTACTTTAGCAGATTCTACACCAGGCCTCCCATGAGGCCAGTACTAAGTCAACTTTATGTCACAAGGTTAAAATGGTGTGGAGCTGACTGACTTCATCAGATCCGGAATTTTGAATTGGAATGAAGCCCTTGCTTGACTGGAGGGGAGGCATCAAACACTCACTGAAATTTAGTTGCTGTAATGAGAGGTCAGGGAATGGTATGCTGGCACCATCTTAAATATCCACCTGCCCAGTACTCACCGGGAGCAGTTTAAAATCATGGTTAACTCTTAGTTCACAGGTAGGAAGAGCTCATTTACCCGTTGAACTATAGAATTCTATAATGCAGAATGAGGCCATGAGGCCCATCACGTCTGCACCGACGTTCTGAAAGAGCACCTCACCTAGGTCCATTCCCCCGTCATATTTCTGTAACCCATAACCCCACCTAACCTGCACATCTTTGGACTAAGGGAGGAAACCGGAGCTCCCGGAGGAAACCTACACAGACATGGGGAGAAAATGCAAACTCCACACAGACAGTCTCCCAAGGCCGGAATTGAATGTGGGTCCCTGGCGTTATCAGGCAGCAGTGCTAACCACTGTGCCACTGTGCAACCCCATGTATTACAGACATGTGTACTTTTGTGCTGAGCAGGTGTAAAGTATTTTGTGTTATTTCAAATCATGACAATATTTCATAATTGCGGGGCAGCATGGTGGCACAGTGGTTAGCATTGCTGCCTCACGGCATATTCTCCCATGTTTTTGTGGGTTTTACCCCCACAACCCAAAGATGTGCAGGCTAGGTGGGTTGACCACGCTAAAATTGCCCTTTAATTGGCTAAAACAGAAATGGGTTCACTAAATTTATAAAATTTATAATTGTAAACTTTTACCACTTGCAGTAACATTCGAGCTCAAGATGCAAATAATCACTGGGTCAAACATTCAGCTGAAAGTCAGGGACATTTTATTGCTATTAACACCAGATCAGAAGACATAGCATTTTATAATTAAATATTCTGTGCACAGTCAGAAGATTTTTCAGTCAGTTAGGTTTCTAATGGTCTGAAGAATGATGTAAAGATGTATCACCACTTTTATGTTGTTGTGAAGTGGGCTCCTCTCGGGAGCAATATGAAGATTATAGTTCAAGGCCTGAGAGAGCCTCTTTGTCGTTATGAAAAAGGCTGCAGTGCCTTGATCCACAGGTCCAGGCTCCAAACAAACATGGCACCTCCATTTTTGTAGGGGGAGAGGGAATGGGAACGGGTTCTAAGTTGCCTCCTGCCATGTCAGATTTCTGACAGCTAGGAATAGGATACACGATGCAAGTCGATCGGACCACATAGGGGATATGGCAGGGTTGTGGGTGGGCAGCCCTTTGGAAAGGTAAGGTACCATTTTGGATCTGTTCCAGGGACTCCTTTGGGAGAATTCAAGTACCCTTTGGGAGAAGAAAGTTGCCTATTAGGAAAGATAAGAGGCTGGATTCTCTATTTTAGAAACAATAGTTGATGCCCGGAGCAATTCATGAGTCATTAATGGGCTAGCACCGGCGCCACGTGGAATTCGAGCAACTTCAATGAAAAATGGTGTCCAATTCATCGGGGTCGGGATTAACACTCGTGAGGCTGACAAGCTGCAACCGCATATCAGCACTCCACTCCCCATACACATTCATTCCAGCCACGAAGATGGCAGCATGAGAGCGGCACCCCAGTTTGCGGGTGCGGAGCTGGAGACCTTGCTGGACGCTGTGGAGGAGAGGTGAGCCACCCTGTTCCCCGGGATGGAGAGGAGGACATCAGCCACCACCATACACCGGGGCTGGGCGCAGGAAGCAGAGACCATTAGCACCATGGGCCCCACTGCCAGGACCAGTCAGCAGTGTAGGAGGAAACTGCACGGCTTCCTCAGGGCGGCCAGAGTGAGTAGGCAGCACCGTTGCACTAGCACCAACTCCCATCCGAGACACCGATAACCACGCTCCCCATCCCACATGGAGGGCAACTGAACTGGAGGGGGAGCGGTCTCTGAACCCGCGGCCTCTCACTGCAATGGAGCGGTGGGCACTGGCCCTGGATGGTGGGCCCGGAAAGAGAGGGCAGTTGCAGAAGCAGGGGTTGGCATCGAGCAACCAAATGAGACACCGCTGTGTTGCGGTTTCCATTGGCACATGCGGCACTGCCACATGTGCGCGTTTAGAAGGGTGTGAGGGATGGGTTGAACTGAGCTGGGCTGGCTTCAGAGGAGCCGCTGGGGGGCGGTGAGTGGACAGTGGAGGTGGCCGCAGAGGGGGCACTTAGGGGTGGGTGGTGGTGGGGGGAGGAGATGGGCGGATGATGGATGTGGTCATGGGCCAGGGCCCCCAGGTCGAACACTGCACATCACCCGTACTCTGTCCCTCCCTCTCACCCAACGCCACCCCCCAAACACTGTCTGCACCCCAAGTGTCCGGTGAGATTGTGTGATGGAATGACCAGCTCGCGTGCAGGCTTCACCCAGGTGGACAGTGGAAAGTTCTACCGTGGGCAGGAGTCAGACATTGTCAAACGATGCGGAACACCAGAGCTCATTGACCTGGGGCATTCCGAAGATTGCAGTGAACCCCGCTGCCCGGGCATCCTGGTCGGCTCGGTCTACATTGAACTTGATATATTGTGCCAAGTGGGCATATAGGGCCTCCTTGACAGCATGGATGTATTTGTGCACCAAGCTCTGCGAGATCTTGGACAGGTCCCACTCAGCACCTGGAAGGACCTCACGTCATAAAGGTTCAGGGCGACTGTCTCCTTGGCGGCCACCAGGAGTGGGTGTCCTCCCATTCTCCCATGGTGCCAGGTGCGCCATGATCCGGCAGATATGCTCAGCCGGAGTTTTCAGCAGCTTGCCCGGTCCGGCAGGTCCTCGAATGGCAGGTGCTGCTGGTACCCATGAGGCCTCATGCGGTGCCTCCGTCCCACTGGCTCCTCCTCGGCCTGCTGGGCGGCTGGTTTTACATCTGGGACAGACTCCGCCGGTACAGGGTCCTCCTCGAGCAGCTCCTCTCGTACAGCCTTAGTGCATCCCCAAGGGCTGCGGCGACCAGGATGAACGCCGCCATTGCTGGCTGAATTCCGAAGGCCATTGTCTGTAGGGGGTGGAACGTAGACATGTCAGCATGGTGCGTACCCCCGTGCCCAACCAGGTCCACCCGCCTTTCCCCCACCCTCTCGCCTCCCATCCCCACACCCACACACGGCCATTCCTCCTGGCAATCTGCCCTCCTCACCGGCGCCTGTATCTGCCGGCAGGGGTACACGTGGCTGGCCCTACCTATTAGGTAGAACGCTCTGTGATCCCTGTCTGGCGCCAAAATATAGGGGCTACTGTGGACATTGGGCGGGCTGCGTGCTGCCCCGGTTGTGAGGAGGGGGGTGCGGGCGGTGGTGGGGAGGAGGGGGGGTCACTCTGTGCAGCCATGGGCCAAGATGGGTGGTCAGTGGGGGGTGCAGCAATGTGGCTACTGTGCCGTGCAGGCTGCGGCAGTGGTGGTCCGTGCCTGGACACCCTGGTCCCGGGGGGAGTCACCCAGACCCCATGGCCCACCCCCCTGTCACCCCGTACTAGCCCCCATCCCTGGCGGACGCCCCCAACCCCCCAGCCAGCCCTGCCAGCCAAAGGGCCGGCAGCCCACTGTCACTTCTCTTCGAACATGTCCTACCTCCTCTCCTACCCTCAGCAGCCACGGCGCCTGTTTCCCGAATTTTAAAACCACAAGTGAAGCTCGCCATCGGTAATTCCTCTTGGTGGTGCGGAGCATCGTAGCTGCCCTGGAGAATACTGGATCAGACCCGTTAATGATGTTCCAACGGCGTTTACTCTACGTGTGGAGTAGAACGCATTGATGCTGTCAATGCATTCTGTCAGGCGCCCAATGCCAACCACGATTTTCACCTCACAGGCGATTCTTCGCCCAATCGCGTTTCGCATTTTCGGTGTTACTGGACGGAGAATCCCGCCCAAGGTGCCTTTGGGTTTTCTAAAATTATACATGAATGTTTGTAAAAAGTGTATTAGCTCATTGGAACTGTGAAACGGAACTGTCAACTTATCAGGTTGAAAGTCCTTTTTTTAAAATAAAGTTAGAGTACCAAATTATTTTTTTACAATTAAGGGGCAATTTAGCGTGGCCCATCCACCAATCCTGCACATTTTTTTGGGTTGTGCTGGTGAGGCCCATGCAGACACATGGAGGGTGTGCAAACTCCACACAGACAGTGACCCAGGGCCGGGATCAAACCCGGATCCTCAGCGCCGTAGGCAGCACTGCTAACCACTGGGCCATCGTGCTGTCCAAAATTCCTGCCCTTTTAACATCTGAGAAAAAAACAGTCTGCAGTTGGTATAACTGTATGGGACTCACCCAACTGGGGATGATGGTTCCCTGGTGCTGTTTTGGCTGTGTGTTAACTGGTACTAGTATAACAGGTCAGCTGCAGTAGCAGCTGACAGAACCCTGAGATGTGTAGCCGGGTCCTGTGTAAATACTGCTGTGATGCTGAATAAATGTCTTTCTTATGAAATCTTCAGACTCCCCCTTTGCAATTTATTGCAACAGTGTTTTAAAAAAAACATTGCTTTCTGCTTTGCTCTGTTTGTTGACATAGGCCTAAGAGTTCTCATTACTGGATTAGTGCTGCATGTCTGATTTCCCAACCTTTCATTATCACAGTAGGGTGCCTTTCATTTACTGTTTGACAGCTCCTCGTAGTTATATAATCTTTTAAATGGGACTATGAATTCCCAATGTTTGTTTTTATAAGGGATTAAAGGAAGTTAAATGTACTGAATAGGTTCTATCTAGGAGAGTACATTATTGAAATGTGATATCTTCAGCAGACACATATTTGATTTGATTTATAGTCACGAACACCGAGGTACAGTGAAAAGTATTGTTCTGCGTATAGTCAAGGCAAATCGTTCCATATATGGAAAAATATAGGACACACATAAATACACAATGTAAATGCAGAGACACAGGCATCGGATGAAGCATACGAGAGTAGTACTACCCATTAGAAAACAAAGAACAATACAGCACAGGCACAGGCCCTTCGGCCCTCCAAGCCTGTACCAGTCATGATACTAACCTAGGCCAAAACCTCAGCACTTCCTTGTGCCGTATTTTTCTATACCCATTCTATCCATGTATTTGTCAAGATGCTTTTTGAATGCCGTTAATGTATCTGCTTCCACAACCTCCCCTGTCAATGCGTTCCAGGCACTCACCGCCCTCTGTAATAAACCTGCCTCGCACATCTCCTCTAAACTTTGCCCCACGGACCTTAAACCTATGCCCCCTGGTGACTGACCCCTCCAACTTGGGAACAGTGCCTGCCCATCCACTCTCTCCATGCCGCTCATAATCTTGTAGACCTCTATCAAGTTACCCCGCAACCTCCAGCGTTCTAATGAAAACAGTCCGAGTCTATTTAGCCTCTCTTTATAGCTAACACCCTCCAGACCAGGCAACATCGTAGTAAACCTCCTCTGCACCCTCTCCAAAGCCTCCACATTCTTCTGGTAGTGTGGCGACCAGAATTGTGCGCAATATTCCAAGTGCAGCCTTACCAAGGTTCTATACAACTGTAGCATGATTTGCCAGTTTTTATTATTTTTAAAAAAAATTTAGAGTACCCAATTAATTTTTTTCCAATTAAGGGGCAATTTAGCTTGGCCAATCCACCCACTCTGCACATATTTGGGTTGTGGGGGCGAAACCCACGCAGACACGGGGAGAATGTGCAAACTCCACACAGACAGTGACCCAGAGCCAGGATCGAACCTGGGACCTCGGCGCCATGATGCAGCAGGGCTAACCCACTGCGCCACTGTGCTGCCCTATTTGCCGGTTTTTATACTCGATGCCCCGTCCAATGAAGGTAAGCATTCCGTATGCTTTCTTGACTACCTTGTCCACTTGTGTTGCCACTTTCAAACATCTGTGGACCTGCACGCCCAGATCTCTTTGCCTTTCTATATTCCTAAGAGTTTTGGCATTTACAGTATATTTCCCCTCTCTGTTTGACCTACCAAAATGCATTACCTCACATTTTTCTGGATTAAACTCCATTTGCCATTTCTCTGCCTAAGTCTCCAACCTATCAATGTCCTGCTGCATCCTCTGACAATCCTCAACACTATCTGCCACTCCACCAATCATGGTGTCATCTGCGAACTTACTAATCAGACCAGCTACATTTTACTCCAAATCGTTTATGTATATTACAAACAACAGAGGCTCCAGCACAGATCCCTGTGAAACATCACTAGTCACAACCTTCTATTCAGAAAAACAGCCTTCTACTGCTACCCTTTGCCTTCTGTGACCAAGCCAGTTCTGTATCCATCTTACCACCTTACCTCTGATCCCATGGGACTTCACCTTTTGTCCCAGTCTGCCATGAGGCACCTTGTCAAAGGCATCCACCGCCCTCCCCTCATCAATCATCTTTGTCACCTCCTCAAAAAACCTGATCAAGTTAGTGAGGCACGACCTCCCCTTCACAAAACTAAGCTGTCTATCGCTAATGAGTCCATTTGTTTCCAAGTGGGTATAAATCCTATCCATTTTTAAATAAATTAAGAGTATCCAATTCATTTTTTCCAATTAAGAGGCAATTTAGCGTGGCCAATCCACCTAACCAGCACATCTTTGGGTTGTGGGGGCGAAACCCACGCAAACACAGGGAGAATGTGCAAACTCCACACGGACAGTGACCCAGAGCCGGGATCGAACCTGGGACCTTGTTAAATCCTATCCCTGAGAATACTCCAATAATTTACCTACTGCCGAAGTGAGGCTCACTGGCCTATAGTTTTGAGGATTATCCCTGCTACCTTTTCTTAACAGCAGTACCACATTAGCTATTCTCCAGTCCTCTGGGATCTCACCTATAGCCAATGAGGATACAAAGATATCAGTCAAGGCCCCAGCAATTTCTTCCCTTGCTTTCCTCAGTATTCTGGGGTAACTGGCCCCCCATGTCGACACAAAGCCCACAAATGACTCTACTTTCTCAGAAGACTAAGGAAATTTGGCATGTCAGCTACGACTCTCACCAACCTTTACAGATGCACCATAGAAAAGATTATTTCTGGTTGTATCACAGCTTGGTATGGTTCCTGCTCTGTCCAAGACCGCAGGAAAGTACAAAAATGTACTTTTGTGAATGTAGCCCAGTCCATTACGCAAACCAGCCTCCCATCCATTGATTCTGTCGACAATTCCCGCTGCCTCGGAAAGGCAACCAGCATAAATAAGGATCCCACGCACCCCGGTCATACTCTCTTCCACCTTCTTCCGTCAGGAAAAAGATACCAAAGTTTGAGGTCATGTACCAACCGGCTCAAGAACCGTTTCTTCCCTGCTGCCAGCAGATTTTTGAATGGACCTACCTCGTATTAAGTTGATCTTTTCTCTGCACCCTAGCTATGACTGTAACATTACATTCTGTAGTCTCTCCTTCCTTCCCTATGTACGTTATGCGTTGTCTGCATAGTATGCAAGAAACAATACTTTTCACTGTATACTAATACATGTGACAATAATAAATCAAATCAAATCAAAAATCCTATCCAGCCCAAGATACCTTAATATTTTTGAGAGACCCAATACCTTCTACATTTCGATGTCAACATGACTCAGAGTGTCCACACACCCTGCCCAAGAATCATCTTCCACAAAGTCCTTTGCTTTGGTGAACACTGAAACAAAGTACTCATTTAGTACCTCGCCCATTCCCTCTGGCTCAACACATAGATTCCCCCCACTGTCCTTAAGTGGTCCAATCCTTTCCCTGGCCACGCTCTTGCTTTTTACATGTGTGAAGATGTGTGAAGAGATCAGTTCAGTCCATGAGAGGGTAATTCAGGAGTCTGGAAACAGTGGGGAAGAAGCTGTTTTTGAACCTGTTAGTGCATTTTCTCACACTTTTATATTTCCTGTCGGATGAAAGAGGTTGTAAGAGAGAATAACCCAGGTGGGAGGGGTCTTTGATTATGCTGTCTACTTTCCCAAAGCAGAGGGAGGTGTGGACAGAGTCGATGGATGGGAGCCGGTTTCATGTGTTGGACTGAGCTGTGTTTTTTTACTGTCTTGGGCCGAGCAGTTGCCATACCAGGCTGTGATGCAGCCAGATAGGATGTTTCCTGTGGTACATCTGCAAAAATTGGCAAGACTCAATGTGGACATGCCGAATTTCCTTAGTTTCCTGAGGACGTATAGGCGCTGTTGTGCTTTCTTGGTCATCGCATCAATGTGGGTGGGCCAGGACAGATTGTTGGTGATATGCACACCTAGGAATTTGAAGCTGTCAACCATCTCCACTCGGAAGTCAATGATCAACTCATTAGTTTTGTTGACATTGAGGGAGAGATTGTTGTCACTACACCACGTCCTCGGTTCTCTATCTCCCTCCTGTATTCTGACTCATCATTGTTCGAGATCCGACCCACTCTGGTTGTGTCATGTGCAAACTTGTAGATGGAGTTGGATCCAAATTTTGCCACACAATCATGTGTGTATATGGATTACAGTAGGGGGCTAAGTACGCAGCCTTGTGGGGCTGCGTATTGAGGACTATCGTGGAGGAGGCGTTGTTGTTTATCCTTACTGATTGTGGTCTATGGGTCAGGAAGTTGAGGATCCAGGTGCAGAGGGAGGAGCCAAGTCCTAGGTTTTGGAGTTTGGATATGAGCTTGGCTGGGATTATGGTGGGAAAGGCGGAGCTGTAATCAATGATTAGTAGTCTGATGTAGGAGTGTTGTTGTCGAGAAGCTCCAGGGATGAGTGTAGGGCCAAGGAGCTGTCGTCTGCTGTGGACCAGTTGGGAGGTATGAGAATTGCAGTAGATCAAGGCACTCTGGGAGTATGGAGTTGATGTGTCTCATGACCAACCTCTCGAAGCACTTCATAATGATTGATGTCAAGGCCACCGGATAGACGGTAGTCGTTGAGGCACATTGCCTGGTTCTTCTTTGGCACTGGTGTGATGATGGCCATCTTGAAGCAGGTGAGAAGCTCGGAATGGAGTAGGGACATGTTGAAGATGTCCGCGAATACATCTGGCAGTTGGTCCGCGCAGGATCTGAGTGCACGACCAGGGACTCCATCAGGACCCATTGCTTTCCGAGGGTTTACTATCAAGAAGGCCGATCTGACTACGGAAGCTGTGACGGTAGGTATGGGTGTGTCTGAGGCTACTGGGGCAGTTGACAACGGTTTGATGGTCAAAATGTATTGAGTTCGTCAGGGAAGGGTGCGCCGCTGCTGGAGATTCTTTGCTTTGTAGCCCGTTATGGTGTTGAAGCCTTGCCACAACTGACGAGAGTCCGTGTCGATAGTGACTTTAAAATGAAAGTAAAATGCTTTGGATATAGAAAATCAAAAAAAAATCAGAAAATAATTTAAAATCTCAGGATGACTGGTAGCATCTGAGGAGAGAGGAACAGAATTAAATTGTCAAATCCAATGTGACGCTTCTTTGGAACCTGAGAGGGGTAGAGATGTTGTTACAACCTTAGATCATGAATTCTCTCCTCAGTTTTGAAAAATTTGCAGTGTCAGTCTCTATCTTGTTCTCATGTTTTTGTTTTCAGACAGTGCTGACTCTTTTCCTGCTATTAACACATACACTGGACCAAAGCAATGCTATCACAACTACTCCCTCTGTCTTGTGTTCCACGACACCTTTGTTATTTAATCTCCCAAACCCGCTAATACACCCCAACCTTCTCTTTTGCTCCACCTGTCCATCCCCCCTGTTGAATAGCACAAGAGGAGGCGGTGGCGTAGTGGTATTGTCACTGGACTAGTAATCCAGACACCCAGGTTATACTCAGGGGACCCAGAATCGAACCCCGCCATGGCAGATGGTGACATTTGAATTCAATAAAAAATCTGGAATTAAAAGTCTAATGATGACCATGAAACCATTGTCGATTGTCATAAAAACCCATCTGGTTCACTAATGTCCTTCAGGGAAGGATATCTGCTCTCCTTACCTGGTCAGGCCTACATGTGACTCCAGATCCATAGCAATGTGGTTGACTCTTAAAAATGCCACTCTGTTCGAGGGCAATTAGGGATGGGCAACAAATGCTGGCCTTGCCTGCGACGCCCGCATCTCATTGAAGAATAAAAAAGACCCAGCAAATTTCTACCTCTTCCAGTTCCAAAGACGAGTCATATTGGACTTGTTGTTAATTATAGAATCCATACAGTGCGAAAGGAGGCCATTTAGCCCACCAGGTCTGCCCGGCCCTCCAAAGGAGCATCCACCTAGACCCACTCCCCCGCCCACCCAGCCCTGTAACCCCATACCCTAACCTGCACAGCCCTGGACACTAAAGGGAAATTTAGCATGGCTAATCCACCTAACATGCATGCCTTTGGACTGTGGGATAAAATCAGAGCACCCAGAGGAAACCCATGCAGGCACTGGGAGAAAGTGCAAACTGCACAAAGACAGTCACCCAAGACCGCAATTGAATGCGGGATCCTGGCACTGTAATGCAGCAGTGCTAACCACTGTGTCACCATGCCGCTCCATGTATTACAGATATGTATATTTTTACATATATATTTACCACTTGCAGTAACATTTGAGATCAAGATGCAGATAATCACTGCGTTACACATTCAGCTGAAAGTCAGTGACATTTACTGCTATTAACACCAGATCAGAAGACATAGCATTTTACAATTAAATATTCTGTGCGCAGTCAGAAGATCTTTCAGTCAGTTAGGTTTCGAATGGTCTGAAAAATGATGTAAAGATGTATCACCACTTTTATGTTGTTGTGAAGTGGGCTCCTCTTGGGAGCAATATGAAGATTATAGTTCAAGGCCTGAAAGAGGGAGAGCCTATTTGTCGTTATTAAAAAGGCTGCGGTGCCTTGATCCAAAAGTCCGGGCCCCAAACAAACATGGTACCTCCATTTTTGTAGGGGAGGGGGAATGGAGATGGGTCCTAAGTTGTTACCCGCCATGTCAGATTTCCGACAGCTAGGAGTAGGAAACACTCTGCCTGTCAATCAGGCCACGTAGGGGCAGGTCCAAATTTGACAGGGTTGTGGGTGGGCAGCCCTTCTGGAAAGGTAAGGTACCATTTTGGATCTCCTTTGGGAGAAGTCAAGTGCCCTTTGGGAGAAGAAAACTACGAATTAGGAAAGATGAGGGGCTGGATTCTCCGTTTCAGCGGCTAAGTGCCGGCTCGAAAGGAGAATTCGCAGGAGGTTTACGATGAAAAAATCGGCGCCGACCCATCACCGATTTTGGGACGGGTCAAGCCCCAGCTCTCCATGGCCGCGAATGCACACGGCTGACGACCTGCAGCGGTCTCGCCGTACAACATGGCGCCGGCCATGCGCAGATCTGATCCACCATCCGTGGCCCCACAGGCCACCCCCCACCAGTCCACCCAGCTCTCACGGATGTCCCCCTGTCAGCAGCATGGATTCCAAGTGTGACCACACGTGTCCCTCACCATCAGGAAGTCGGCCCATTGGGGGCAGAGCATCGCAGGAAGGCCGGCCAATGACGCGCCAGCAGCGTTCCAACGGTGCACGCTGCTGACACGATTATGCCATTTCTGAGGTGGCGGAGCATGGCTGACTGGTGTCAAACCGGCCCCGGCCCTGATTTGGCGTCAGAGTCGATTCTCCGCCCGATCGCCAATTACTATATAGACGTCGGGCAGCGGAGAATCCCGCCCAAGGTGCCTTTGAGATTGATAAAATTGGACGTGAATCTGTGTAAAAATTGCAGAAACTTATTGGAACTGTCAAAAGGGATTGTCAGCTTGTCAAGACATTTGAAAGTCATGCCCTTTTAATATTTGAAAAAAAAACAGTCTGCAGTGTTTTTTTAAAAAATGTTTGCTACTTTGCTCAGTCTGTTGACATAGGCCAAAGAGTTATCATTATTGGATTAGTGCTGCAGGACTGATTTCATGACCTTTCATTGACACAATACGGTGCTATTCATTTCTCAATTTGATTGACAGTTTCGAGTGGGGTTGGTCTCTTTGAAGTGGGACTTTGAATTCTAATTTTTTTTAATAAGGGATCAAAGGAAGTTAAATGTAATGAATGGGTTCTATCTAGGAGAGTATGTTTTTGAAATAATGAATTATTCAATAGACACTTATTGACTTTGGAATGAAAGTAAAATTCTTTACATGCTGAAAATATGAAATAAAAACAGAAAATGCTTTAGATCTCAGTAGGTCTGGCAGCATCTGGGGAGAGAGAAACATAATTCACTTTTCAAATCCAATATAACACTTCTTTGGAACTGGAGAGGGGTAGAAATGTTTTAGGTCTCATGGTGAAGATGTTACAACTTCAGATTATGAATCTGACCTCCATTTTGAATTTTTTTCCAGTGTCAGTCTTTGTCTTCTTTTACTATTTTTGCTTTCAGACCGTGCTGACACTTTTTCTGCTGTTAGCTCATTCTGTTATTTTGTTTTCAGACAGTGCTAACATTTATTCTGCTATTAACACCTCCTCTGGACCAAAGCTTTGGTATTCCTACTATCATTACCACTCCTTCAGTCTTGTGTTTTCTAAAACCTTTGTCATTTACTTTCCCCAACCCTCTAATATACCACAACCTTCTCTTTTGTTCCATCTGTCCCTCCTCCATTTGAACTGCATAAGGCCCATCACATTTCTACCTGTGTTCAGTTCCAAAGAAGAGTCATATTGGACTCGTTAATCATAGACTCCTTACAATCACCCAAGGCAGGCATTGAACCTGGATCCCTGGCATTATGAGGCAGCAGTGCTAACCACTGTGCCACCGTGCCACATTCAAAACATTAACTCTGCTTCTCTCTCCACAGATGCTGCCAGGCCTGTTGAGATTTTCACGCATTTTTGTCTACCTCAGATTGTCCTGAAGGGCAATTTCAAAGATTTGAACAACAGGTGAAGCTACTTGTTGCAACACAAGTGGTCTTCACCACTACCAGGTAATGGTAGTGGTGGGGGCGAGGGATAATGCTGCTGATGATTTTCGGAGGTGGGAGGGGGTGGGGGGGGGGGGGGGGGGGTGGAATGCCGGCATTCATTTCATTTCATTTCACTGTCTGAGTATTATCTATGAGGGATAGTTGTTTGAGGAAATAAGTGACTGGTAAGACATCAAGCATGAGTGATTGAAGTATAACTTTAGTGGCTGGTGTCATAAACATGGGTAGAGGGATCCTTTAACGATAGTACAGAAAGATTGTGTTTATTAAAGCCTGTTCTTCACCGGAGTCAAGAACAGTTCGGTGAGGAAATCATGTTTGGGAGAAGTCGACCTTGAGTAAACAACTGCAACAGTTTATATGAATAGATTGTATCCAAGGGATTCAGGAACAGATATATCATGGGGTCTGAACTTTGGCATGTATATTTAATGTTATGCAAAACACAGTGTATGAAGGAGCATGGTGTACCAAAGTACTTCAGAGGGCTGTAAAGATAGAACTGGAAACTGAAAGCCAAGCTCTGTGTCTAGATGGGCAGCATACCTGTATTAAATATCAAAAGGTCTATTACATATACTCCACCATCAAGTGTCATGTGCTTATTTGAAATGTGCCATTGTGAATCATAGGAAGAAGATATTCCTGAGTATATCTCTCTCTGCTTTCCGACTAAATTGTACAATCTTGAAATTCCAGTTGATTTTTGCTAAATTGCATTCACAAGTTCTTCACAGCAAAACTAATTCAAGTTGAACAATGTAGTTATAACACTATATCATGAATTATTAGATGCCATTACTTTTAAAACAATGGAACCAGTTTTCAGCCTGCACTAGCCATGCATGGGATTGGCAATATGGGGGGAAACTCTGGAGAAAATCTGAGCATGTGATTCTCTCTGGAGAGATCATGAGCTGGATTCTCCATAGCCCGACATCAAAATTGTGATCGGCGATCGGACAGAGAATGGATTCCGACGCCGCATTGGGGCCGTCGCCGGTCTGACACCGGTTTGCTATGCTTCGCCCCCTCCAAACCGGCATTTAGATGCTGTTTCAACGCTGTTAGCGCGTTATCGGCCAGCCCACCCGCGATGTTCTGCTCCCGATGCGCCGAGTTCCCGACCGCACGGGCCACATATGGTCTCAAGCGTGCGGGAACCCTGCGTGTCAGCTGCCACACTCGGCTGGGGTCTGTGCCGCTGGCCGGGGAGGTGTGGGGGGCACGGGTGTCTGCTAGGGCTGGGGTGACTGGTGGAGGGTGGCCAGGGGGTGAGCTGTAGGGTCGCGATTGGCAGGTTGGGGTTGCGCATGGCTGCGCCATGTTGTACGGCGCTACCAGTGCAGGTCGCCAGCTGTGCGCATGCGCGGCCCGGGACCCGGCCATTCTTCAGTCGTTTTTGGCGCGATCCATGGGTGTTTTACTCGGCAATGGTGCTAGCCCCGCACCGATACCAGAATCAGTGAGGGTTTTACGCCGATTTTTCTGTCATAAAAGTCCACACATGCTCCACTGGCGTTAACACTTAGTCTCTCAAATCAGCTCCATGTTTACTGATTTTCCCCGCCCCTCCCTGGCGATGTCACAAAGTTCACACCCACAAAGGGCGAAAAGCTCATTTGAATAGATTTTAATACATTTCAATATTATTACCAGGCCCTCTGTCACATGATCACTCCCTCAATAAATATTCATAACTCACCGACATGACGTCATGTCAACGAGCAGGCTTGGTCAAATGACAATGAATCTAGGGGATTCTTCTCTCAAAGGGGAGAGGGACATGTCTTGTTCAAGGTTGGCCCTGCCTAATTGGCAGAGTTACAAACCTAGCAGTGCCAACCTGGCAGTGCCATCGTGGGCCAGGTGAATTGCCAGAATCGGGCCTAGTGGGAGCCCCATGAGGTGGGATTCATTTATATGTGGTGGGGAAGAGGGTGTGGGCACTGTGAGGGCCGGGACTGCCATTGATACCGCCGAGGTAGTGGTAGTGATGGGGGCGAGGGATAATGCTGCTGCTGATTTTCGGAGAGCGGGGGGGGTGGAATGCCGGCGATGATTGTCTGGGGCGGGGACATGGAATGGAATTCCCCAATGTGATATTGGGCCCTGGACTTCTTTATCGTTGAGTTGGCAATCTGCAGGCAACTAATATGCATCCCTGCACTGAGTGAAGTGATGGCATCACAGCAATGTCACTGGTCTAATTATGTTGAAGCCCAGGGATATAGCCTGGGGGCAGGGATTCAAATTGCATTACGGCAGCTGGTGGAATTGAAAAACAATTAATAAATCTGGAATTAAAAGCTGGTCTCAGTAATAAAGAAACAATGCCATTGTGATGTCACACAACTCTATTATTGGTAATAATAATCTTTATTGGTATCACAAGTAGGCTTACATTAACACTGCAATGAAGTTACTGTGAAATGAGATGCCCATTGTCTAATCAAGGAAAGCTAACATGGATTCATTAATGGAAAATTATGCTGATCTAAATTGCTGGAGTTTTTTTGATGAGGCAATGGAGAAGGTTGATAAGGGCAATGTAGTTGATGTGGTGTAAATGGATTTTCAAAAGGCATTTGATACAGTGCCACACAACAGAACTGTGAGCAAAATTCTTGCTCATGGAATAAAAGGGAAAGTATGTATTTGGATATGAAATTGACAGGAAACAGAGGGTAGTAATAAGTAGTTGTTTTTCAGTTTGGAGGAAGATTTGTAGTGGAGTACCCCGGAGTCAGTTTTGGGACCTTTTCTCTTCCTAATATGTGGTGCTTAGGGCATGATTTCAAATTTGCAGATGATATGAAGATTGGAAGTGATGAGGAGAGCCTTGAAATAAAAAAGGACATTAACATGTTGCTGGATTGGGAAGATAAGTGGCAAATGATGTTCAATGCAGAGAAGAGTGAGGTGATTCATTTTGGCAGGAAGAATATGGAGAGTTAATATAAAAGAGGGAGAAACTCTAAAGGAAGTGCAGGAACAAATGGACCTCAGTGTATATGTAGGGGAGGTGGTGGCGTAGTGGCATTGTTATTAGACTTGTAATCCAGAGACCCAGAGTAATGCTCTGGGGATCCTGGTTCAAATCCCACCACGGCAAATTTGAATTCAATAAAATTCTGGAATTAAAAGTCGAATGATGACCATGAAACTATTGTTGCAAAGTCCAACTGGGAAGTTCTTTAGGGAAGGAAATCTGATATATTTACCTCATCCTGCCTATATTTGACTCCAATGGCCGAGCAAACTGCTCAGTTTAAGGGAATTTCAGGATGAGCAACACCCACATCCCCTGAACGAATAAAATAAAATATGCACATAAGTTATTGAAGATTGCAGGACATGTTGAGAGAGCAATTAATAAAGCATATAGTACCCTCAGTTTCCTTAGTAGGGGCATTGAGTACAAGAGTAAGTAGGTCATGTTGAACTTGTATCATACACTAATTAGGCCTAATATGGAGTACAGTGAACAGTTCTGGGCATCATATTTAATGTGAAGGCATTGGCAAGAGTACAAAGGAAATTCACAAGAATAATTCAAGGGATAAACTGTAGCTCTGAGGATAGACTGGAGAGCTTGGGCCTGTTTTCCTTGGAAAAAATAAGTCTGAGACTTGATAGAGATATTGAAGTTCCTGAGGGGTATGCTCAGGGTAAACAGCGAGAAACTGTTCCCTCTCAAGACTACATCAAGAACTAAAAGGCATAGGTTCAAAATACTGGAAAAAAGGAATAGAAGTGATGTGAGGAAAGGTTTTTTCACCCAGAGTGTGGTTGGAATCTGGAACAAACTTCCTGTAAAGGGCGGCGGAGGCAGGTTCAATCGAGTTATTCAAAAGGGAATTGGATTGCTATCTGAAAAGAAAGAACATGCAAGGTTACAGGGATAAGGCAAATGAGTAAGGCTAGGTAGTATGTTCTTTCGCAGAATCAGTGCAGATTTGATGGGCTGAATGGCCTTCTTCCGCACTGTAAAGGTTCTATGATTCTGAGTAGGAGATCTGGCTTGCACAAATGTTTCAACAACTATGGGGAGCTGCAGTTGCAGTACCTCAGGATCCACAGCAAGGCTGAGATTATAGAACACAAGCTGTGGGAAGGGCAAACTCTGTGCAATTCCCTCTGTCAAGTTGGAGCCGGACTCCTCCACGTTCCTTGGCAGTGACAGGATGCTGTATGGCATAACAGCCAATGCACTATTGATGTGCATGCTCACGGTACTCTCCTGTATATAATCTCATGGAGGTACTCATCTGAGTTCCCTGTAGCAGAACTTCTCTGTGACTTGCCTTCCAACCATTAAGCTAACAGATGAGCATATTTATCCCCGGCTGACTGACCATATGCTTGTCCCAACCCTACACTAATCTCCCAGCTACATGCAGTACCAATAACTGAGCTGGTGGATGTCAGTGTCATGTGGCCTCTTAATTAGTGCTGCTCACTCTCTTCTTCCTGGGGCTCCTGCAGCTGGGCAGGTGGCAGTTGTTGTGTGTCTGTAAGCAGAAATTCAGAAAGGGAAGGATAGAGCGAGGCAAAGGAGGTTGGCCTGGAAAGCAAGAGGGCCATGGTCACAGCATCTACAACTTGCGCATCAGGCCAACTAGCAGGAAGAGGGTGTGCTGGGAATTGAGAAGGATCGTAAGACAGGATCAAACAGTCAACCTCAATGTTCTCAGCATTGCTGAATAACATGGACTGGAATCTTCCATTCTGGAGTCTGTGTGCGATAGTGGGCGTGGAAGTGGGAGTGATTTCCATTGTCCAGGGGTGGGGGATGGATGCAGGATGAGTGACCATAAGTTCTGGGTGCCATATTTAAAGGCACCCCACAGCTAGCACTATCTCTTCCACCCATACCTGGCCGTTGCTCTAACTTTCCTGCTAACCCTTCTTCCGTTTCTTGGCCATCTTCCACACAACTTGCACTGCCACCACTCAAGTATAGTCTGGCATTTACAAATGACCCCTGAAGAGGACAATGCAGCGGCAACTCACCATTATTCATAGAAAATGTCTACCTTGCCAGGTACATACCACTTTAGTGTCGTCATGAATGTGAATGTTCTAATTTCTCACTGGTGGGGAACGTCATTATAAAGGGATTTGACTGCGATGAGGTGGCCTTTTAAAGAGCATGCATGGCATATTAGTGAATGCAAAAGGGCTTACTGACATTGTTTGTCAGGAAGCTTGACCCATCCTTAAAGTCCCATGAACTTAATTGTTAAAATCCATCTTGCTGTTGGAAAACAAATTTTAGGCCTCCTGCGAAATTAAGTTCCAAGCTTTCCACTACTGGAAGGATAGCTTCTGCTAATGGGCTCGGTCACTGCCACATGTTGCTGAAAGCCATCTCTTTCACAAGGTCCAGGAGATGTAAGAATTATTTCCCTTTTCCATCTGCTCTCTCTCTCTCTCGATCTTCAGGTACCATGGCCTGAAAGAGCATTGGCAACTACGGACCCACGTGTTGATCCATGGTCATGCTTCGCAAAGTACTGCAGTGTTTTGTCATTGCTTTCTTCAGATAGATGACCAAGAAACTCTCCCGCTCGCCATGAGCATATAGGAAGGACTCACCGGTTGATTCTCAACCTGCTTGGCTGCATTGTGAGTGAACCTTCTTTCGTCAGCAAGTCCTGCTATGGGTCGCAAACCCAATTTTCCTGGCTTGAATGTACCACTACACCACAAGACATGCATAGCTCCAGCTTCTTTGTTTCCTTTAATAATGTGCTCTCTTGACCTGCAGGAAAGAGGAATGAATGCCACTAAGTTATGTAGTACTTTGGGTGATGTGCCTGCTGTGGCTGTACAACTGAAGCTTTGTTGAGGCAACAAATGATGGGTATGATGCTGGCAGTATTGAAAGGTGTGTCATGGTGAGGGTATGGATCTTAGGCCTGAGTGCTGACTGCAAGGGGTTGCTAATGGGTGAGTGAAGGGTGTGTGGCACATTGAACAGCAAGATAAGTTGTGATTTGGTGGGTAGACATGAAGTGAAAATACATTCACTGATCTTGGGCACCAATGTTGAGTCTTGTGGCATGGCTGCCAGGTCCTCGAGGCCAGTCTCTAGGAATTGACCTCTTTGACCAATTGCTCCTAATCCCTCTGAAGTTGGCCCCTGAGGGCTTCCTAGCCCCATCAAACCATGGCATAATTCCTTCTGTCCACCTCCATCACTAAGGCCTCCAGTAGGGAATCTTCATGCCCTGTCCCTACCCTAGTGTTTAATTTACCTTGACTAGAATTTCAGCGATCCTATGCAGCATCCATCGCCTGTCATTTAGTACAGCTTCCCCTTAGGAAGACAGTCTGTCTTTAAGAATGGAAGGCTGGCTGCATCACATGCTATCAGTGCATGACTGTTCAGCCTCATGGGTGAACAGAGGGGCAGTCATGATGTGTGAGCCACTTGGACTAACGTGACTATCAGGTAGCTGCCTTCTTCCATCAGAACAGGCATGGGCAGGCCAGGGATTGTGTCCCCCATGCCCAAAATATATGACACATAACTGTTTTGCCTTGATAATACTATAAAGGCTATAATGTTGAAAATATAAAGATTGTCAAAATGCAGCAGAAATTATATACCCAGAGGAAAGAAATTAAATAATTCTGACAAATTACATTTATTTATTTGATAAACAAATGTTAGCTGTAAGGAGACTAACATTTTAAATCTACCTATGGGAGGACTTGTTGCTTTTACAGTAGGAAACTGTAATTATTACTTGAGCTTGAAGAAGGGAGACTCATTTTGTTCCTTTGAGGTTTTTGTTCTCAGGATGCTTTACTGAGATGTAAATGCCATCACTGAGTAACTACTACATAATTGCCTTTTGTTTTGAATGCCTACTCTAGGTTTCTGAAGCAAAGGACATATAAAAGCCTGATTTTAATACCTGAGGAGAGGTTTGGACATATATTTTTAATAGCAGTGTTCTTGGACAATCTTGTGATTTAACCATCATCCAAAATTGCTGCTGGAGATCACTGTGGTAAAATAATTTACAGTTCCTGGAAATGAATTCTGAGCAGTCTAATTTATGTTCAGTAATAATAATTGCAACAATAATTTACCTTTCATTTTTGTCACTCGTTGATTCTATTCATTGCTTCCTCCCAACATTTTCAACAGTTTAAAGACAAGATAAATATGGCAGGGAGAAGGACATTTAGCCCAAATTAACTGATCAAACAAATGGTCAAGAGATGCGGGGAGAAAAAAATCAAATCTGACAGAACCACCTCATGGTTTTTGCAGTTCTTGCTGATGCTTTCTAATCATTTCCGAAACACAATGCTCAGTTAACTAAGACATCAATATTTTATGATTTGGAACATTTAAACTCTCACAATACATTACTGAATCGATGTTAGGATTAGTTTCAGTGTCACAATGGGAGGTTAGATTACCCAAGAGATAGTAGCAATCTAAGAGTTAAACTTGTGATACAAAATAATGTTTAATATTAGCCAATGCGATTCCAGGGATCTATGTACATGGACACCGAGATCTCTCTGCTCCACCACACTGCCAAGAATCTTACCATTAGCCCAGTACTCTGTTTTCCTGTTATTCCTTCCAAAATGAATCACCTCACACTTTTCTGCATTAAACTCCATTTGCCACCTCTATGCCCAGCGCTGCAGCTTATCTATGTCCCTCTGGAACTTGAAACATCCTTCCGCACTGTCCACAACTCCACCGACTTTAGTGTCGTCTGCAAATTTACTCACCCATCCTTCTACGCCCTCCTCCAGGTCATTTATAAAAATGACAAACAGCAGTGGCCCCAAAACAGATCCTTGTGGTACACCACTAATAACTGGACTCCAGTCTGAACATTTCCCATCACCCACCACCCTTTGTCTTCTTCCAGCTAGCCAATTTCTGATCCAAACTGCTAAATCACCCTGAATCCCATGCCTCCGTATTTTCAGCAGTAGCCTACCGTGGGGAACCTTATCAAACGCTTTACTGAAATCCATATACACCACATCAACTGCTTTACCCACATCCACCTGTTTGGTCACCTTCTCAAAGAACTAAATAAGGCTTGTGAGGTATGACCTACCCTTCACAAAACGATGTTGACTATCTCTAATCAAATTATTCCTTTCCAGGTGATTATACATCCTATCTCTTATAAACCTTTCCAAGACTTTGCCCACAACACAAGTAAGGCTCACTGGTCTATAGTTACCGGGGTTGTCTCTACTCCCCTTCTTGAACAAGGGGACAACATTTGCTATCCTCCAGTCTTCTGGCACTATTCCTGTAGATAAAGATGACTTAATGATCAAAGCCAAAGGCTCAGCAATCTCCTCCCTACCTTCCCAGAGAATCCTAGGATAAATCCCATCATGCCCAGGGGACTTATCTATTTTCACATTTTCCAGAATTGCTAACACCTCCTCCTTATGAACCTCAAGCCCTTCTAGTCTAGTAGCCTGAATCTCAGTATTCTCCTCGACAACATTGTCTTTTTCCTGTGTGAATACTGACAAAAAATATTCATTTCGCACCACTCCTATCTCCTCGGACTCCACGCACAACTTCCCACTACTGTCCTTGACTGGCCCTACTCTTACCCTCGTCATTCTTTTATTCCTGACATATCTATAGAAAGCTTTAGGGTTATCCTTGATCCTACCTGCCAAAGACTTCTCATGTTCCCCCCTGGCTCTTCTTAGCTCTCTCTTTAAATCCTTCCTTCATGTCTCATCTTTACATAAGCCTCCTTCCTCTTGACAAGTGTTTCGACTGCTTTCGTAAACCACGGTTCCCTCGCGCAACCACTTCCTCCCTGCCTGACAGGTACATACTTATCAAGGACACGCAGTAGCTGTTCCTTGAACAAGCTCCACATTTCCATTGTGCCCATCCCCTGCAGTTTTCCTCTCCATCCAATGCATCCAACGTCTTGCCTCATCGCATCATAATTGCCTTTCCCCCAGATATAACTCTTACCCTGCGGTATATACCTATCCCTTTCCATCACTAAAGTAAACGTAATCGAATTGTGGTCACTATCACCAAAGTGCTCACCTACCTCCAAATCTAAGACCTGTCCTGGTTCATTACCCAGTACCAAATCCAAAATGGCCTTGCCTCTCGTTGGTCTATCTACATACTGTGACAGGAAACCCTTTTTGGACAAAAACGGACCCATCAAAAGTACTCTAACTGTAGCGTTTCCCGTCAATATTTGGAAAGTTAAAGACCCCCATAATAAGTACCCTGTTGCTTTCGCTCCTATCCAGAATCATCTTTGCAATCCTTTCCTCTACATCTCTGGAACTTTTCGGAGGCCTATAGAAAACCCCTAACAGGGTGACATCTCCTTTCCTGTTTCTAACCTCAGCCCATAATACCTCAGTAGACGAGTCCTCATCAAACGTCCTTTCTGCCACCGTAATACTGTCCTTGACTAGCAATGTCACCCCTCCCCCTCTTTTACCACCTTCCCTGAGCTTACTGAAATATCTAAACCCCGGCACCTGCAACAACCATTCCTGTCCCTGCTCTATCCATGTCTCCGAAATGGCCATAACATCGAAGTCCCAGGTACCAACCCATGCCGCAAGTTTACCCACCTTATTCCGGATGCTCCTGGCATTGAAGAAGACACACTTTAAACCACCTTCCTGCCTGCCGGTACATTCCTGCAACTTTGAAATCTTACTCAAGACCTCACTACTCTCAACCTCCTGCATACTGGGGCTACAATTCAGGTTCCCAATCCCCTGCTGAACTAGTTTAAACCCTCCCGAAGAGCATTAGCAAATTAACCCCCCCGGGATATTGATACCCCTCTGGTCCAAGTTTCTCATCATTCTGTACATCAAAAAAGATTTTTAAAATTCTTCACTTCCATAAAATGGTTCAAATTTTAAGTTTAAATCAATTTAGCCTCTTTACCAACTGCTGTTCCCTTCATTCAAGCATGACGTGAAAACCAATCATGATTATAAAACCAGAGAGGGCTGGCTGTGTCTAGATCTGGTGTAGAGGTGTTATTAAAGTCAACAGGATGCTCTTCATGTCCACTGAGCTGCTAACGCAAGAGTATACAATCCATCATTAACTTATGTCAGCGATGAATTGCGACTTAATCATAGGACATTAGTGATAATAAAAGTTAATGAGCAGAAGGAACTCAGGCGTGCTATGAGCAATCATTTGTAATTCTGACAGCAGAGTTGAATAACTGGCAGTACAAACATCCCAGATGCTGGGCTTACTGGAGGGGTGGATCTTGTGATGATCAGAGGGAGGAAGGAGGCAGTGAGCAGGGTGATCTTAATGACTAAAAATTCTGAATCCACCAAATCCTCACACAAGGAGGGTTGCCTGGCGGCAAGTTGGAAGTTGAATCTGGGCAGCACGGTAGCATTGTGGATAGCACAATTGCTTCACAGCTCCAGGGTCCCAGGTTCGATTCCGGCTTGGGTCACTGTCTGTGCGGAGTCTGCACATCCTCCCCGTGTGTGCATGGGTTTCCTCCGGGTGCTCCGGTTTCCGCCCACAGTCCAAAGATGTGCAGGTTAGGTGGATTGGCCATGATAAATTGCCCTTAGTGTCCAAAATTGCCCTTCGTGTTGGGTGGGGTTACTGGGTTATGGGGATAGGGTGGGGTGTTGACCTTGGGTAGGGTGCTCTTTCCAAGAGCCGGTGCAGACTCGATGGGCCGAACAGCCTCCTTCTGCACTGTAAATTCTATAATATTCTATCATAATCTATGATAATCTAGTAGGCCGGAATAAAGTTGGCACAATGAGTCAAAAGGTAGCAATGATAAAGGAAAATAGCCGCAGAAAATTGCATTCTGTCAGCAGCAAAACGAAGGAAGCTGAGAATAAGCCTCAGAGGAGAAAGGCCTGGCAGCAGATGAGAAGTGCATCTTCCAGCTGTTTTCAAGGGAACGTATGAACTCATTTAACAGATTTGAAGGGAAAAGCAGGTCAGCTGAATTTAGGAAATGTCTATGCCAGGAATGCACTTGTAGAAAATATATATATCAAATTCATCTGGTTGTTTTACTTTCAGCAGAAAATCAATTAAACACAGAATCCAGATTCTGTTTATGTTTTGAAATAGTGGGTGTGATTCAGGGACCACGTTGCACCCAGCGGTAATCGGGTGCACCGGGTGAATAGCAGGAGAGGGCAAAATCAAGATTTGCGCCAGGCACAAACCATTTTGCAATTCACCTCGCCCGCTCCCGGTAGCGAGTTCTGGATCTCACCCAAAACTGACAAGAATATCATCAACCCTAATTTGCATGCATTTAAATCTCATTAATGAGGCCCAGCTGCCCATCAGGGTGAGGAAGGAGCTAGAGGAGAGGCCAGCGATACAGCAAAGTGTACGGGGGGGGGGAGGGGCGGGGGGGGCTTTGCATCTGTGTGGCCTCCAAGCAATCTTTAAATATTGGGGAGACCCATTACAGGGGCAATGACAACTGCTGCCTGTCTGTCCTACCAACTCCTCCAGCACAGAGCAGTGCTGAAACCTCTCTCCTTTCACTCCCTTTGACTGTGAGCGGCCTCTAGCCCACCTTCCCCACCGATCACCCATAACCCCCACCGACGGCTGAAGCCTCTGGCTGCGCGGCTGAAGGCAATCGCTAATAGGGAATTGGTAATTGTGGTTAAGTGAGCACTTGACAAATGCCAAATGGGTTCCCATGGGTGGGCAGGCCCTGTGGCATGTGAGAGTCATTGCCACGCATTCTGATCGCAGCTTGATGCCTGGAGACTGTGGCAGGCAACACCACACACGGAGCAGCCAAGATCTGAACACTCGGAATGGGACACAGCTCTGAGGACATCACCACGCCCAGAGGGTGGGTGTGTGCCACAAGGAGGGGGGGTGCCTGGAAAGATGGGCAAACGGTCCGGGGGTCAGTCCGCATTGTGGGCGAAAGTGACAGGCGTATCATAATGGTTGTGCAAAAAACTGTTCCTGGTGCTGTACAATACCCTTTTCCCGATAGTGCCGCCCCCCCACTCACTCCTCCCTACCCCAGTCCCCTCAGTGATGCCAACGTGCCTGGCCCTCCTAGCTCTACCACTACGCCTTGCTGTTTCCCCAGGTTGCACATCTGAGGTGGGGGCAAACAGCTGCTTATCTCATCCCTTGGTCTTCAATACCCCTGGCGGGCGTCCTCTGGGGCCAGAGGGCCTCAGCTCATTTGTCAGCGGCACATGCACAGCCATGCCGCCCTGTCCCGTGTGTTGCCTGCGAGACGAGGGCACATCAGAGGGGTGGAACTCGGGTGAGCTGATGGCCATCGTCGCCATTCCATGGGATGGATCCAGGTTGGCACCCAGCACCCCCTCCTCTCAATCGGTGCTGATAGGGTCCTCGGGTTCACCTTGGGACGGAGGGGCAGCTTGTTTGAGCTCCGGCAGTGCATGTGCCACTGACAAGTGGCTCTGCCAGCCCTGGCGGGTCCCCATGGTCCGCACCATGGTGTCGACGCCTTCGGCGATGCTCCTCAGTGACTGGGACATGCTCTGCAGCACCTCGGCCATGCCCATCTGAGAGCGGGACATGTGCCGGAGAACCTCATCAAGTTTAGGCTGGTTCTGGATGACATCCCCGAGCGAGGCAGGCATACTGCCGAGACCCTCAGCCACTGCGCGACGCCTTGGACATCTTCACTCATGGTTCTGACATCATGCACCAGGCTCGCCACTGCGGTCACCAACCTAGCAGTGTTTGCCTCGGTGCCACTCATTGCCGGCGCCAAGTCCTGCATCCATAGCTTCTGGAACTCCTCCAAGCAGCTGTGGACCTGCTGACATCTCCCTCTGATTCCGGCCACTCCCTATCATCTCCATCAGCTCCGGGTAACCCATTTCCAGAGGCTCAGCATCAGCAGCAGTGTGGTGTTCACCAGATTGTGCCCCAGCAGCCTGTCCACTAACATGTCCCACCAAGTTGTGTGTATCTGCGCTGGTGGAGGATGGGGATGACAGCTGTGCCGCGACTATAACGGTTGCACCCTCGGAGTTCTCCTCCGAGGCCTTCTCCTCGGAGTCTGGAGAGGGGGCCATCCAGAATGGGCCGGCGCCGTCAGCTGGAGAACCTGCCGGAGAATAGATATGTGGTCAGTGGGAGGGATGGGTCAGTCAGTAAAGCAATAAATACTCACGTTTGACAGGTCCTCCGGGTAGATCTCGGTGTCTCCTAACCTCTGCAACTTCCACCAGCCTCCGTGTTGGTGACCGACCTGTCCTCGGCCATACCGGTCACCTCCAGAGTCCGCTCCTCAAAGGTGGTGAGTATTCTGAAGTCCGGTACCCCTCCGCCAGTCTGGGCCCTCTCCCGCCAATTGTGGGAGAGCTTTTCCTGAGGAGACACAGAGAAAGCATTGTTAGACACACGCGTGGTTCAGTGGTGGGAGAGGGGGTGTGAAGGCAGGGTTGGGGGGGAAGGGGGAGGGAGGGCTGAGGGTCACTTGGAGAGTTGGGGGGGTGGATGCTCCCTGCAAGGGTGAGGGGGGAGTTGGGCAGCATTGGTGTTGTCTACTCACTCGTGCAGGCCATTGACCTTAGAATATATACATAGAACATACAGAAGGAGGCCATTCGGACCTTCAAGTCTGCACTGACCCACTTAAGTCCTCACTTCCACCCTATCCCCGTTACCCAATAACTCCTAACCTTTTTGGACACTAAAGGCAATTTAGCATGGCCAATCCACCTAACCTGCACGTCTTTGGACTGTGGGAGGAAACCGGAGCACCCGGAGGAAACCCACGCAGACACGGGAGAACGTGCAGACTCCGCACAGACAGTGACCCAAGCCGGGAATTGAACCTGGGACCTCGGCGCTGTGAAGCCACAGTGCTAGCCACACTGTTGGAGGTGACTGCTGCCACCACCGCATTCCAGGAAGTGCTGGGACTCACCCTCCGGGACCCCTGGGGGAAAAGGACATCACTCCTGGTCTCCACTGCGTCCAGGAGCCTCCCCAGGTCAGCGTCCCCGAATCTTGGGGCCGGTCTCCACGACGCCATTATTGCGAGCTGGCTGGGGTTGGCCGAGCAAGTGCTGTTTAAGTGCTGCTTGACCTTGGTAGAAGGGGGGCTGGCGAGCGTGGTCCTGGATAATCACCTGGTGAGGCGTTATTGGCGGCAAGAAGCCCGGGAGGCCTCCTTAGGTGGACTAATAAATGTTGGATTGTGTTGCTGGTTTCAATGGGCCGAGCACCAGGAAACTTGCAGCAATTCCCGTTCGCTGCAACTCTTTTTCTGGAAGATCGCACCCGGAATATCACATTCTAAACAGTGGACAGATCAGTGCACAAGTAGCATTTATCACCTCAAAACCACAATGAGGTAGATATTCACGTTGTCATCAGTAACACATCAACAGAAATGACAGATGTGATTCTCCTGTCATTTTGGCTGGGTTTGTCAGGATGGTTCCCGCAGGGTGTTTAGGCATGGTGTAGATCGGTATTCACCACACTTCGCATTTTCTTGGAGCTTGGGGGGTTTCTCACTGGAATATCCCACACTTAGAATTTTTTTCTTCCGGAGGGTAACTAAAGTCACCGGCAAGACCATCTTCTCAGTGCTCGGGCGCGATTTTTAAAGGGTGCCCAGATCTCAAAAAGAGGCTGAGAGTCCACCACACACACACGGACATTACAGTTCCCCACAGACATGGGTGAGGTTGCCCCTTGACCTTGGAGGGGCAACCTCACCCAATCACTAAAAGTCCACTTGACAGCCCCCTTGCCCCTGCCAAAATACCCAGGCATGAGGGTGACCCGGCCCCACACACATCCATCCCTATGGGCGTCAGGGCAACCTCTCTCCCCCCCCCCCCCCCCACACCACCACAAGCCCCGCAAGTGAGCACACCCCGCTATGAAGTCGCTGAGGGCTCCCTCCCCTTTCAGACCCCCCATTCATGCCCCCCTCTTCATACGTTCAGCCTTAATAACCTCCGTTTCCCAACCTTCATCCCACCTTTCATCGACCAGGCCCCCCTCAGGCCCCACCCCTTAGCTGTACCAACCTGCCATCCAGGCACTACCCATGGCACCCTGGCATTTCCAGGGCACTGCCCTGCCTGTTTCCGACCACCCAGTGGCTCCAATGGCCTCCGAGGCCCCCACCCCCAGCATGGCAATCGCATCTGGTCTCCATTTTCTCTCCGGCATGAGGCCTGGCCAGTGTGGCTGGTGACTATCGGAAGCCGAGACACTGCGGCCTAGAATGGGCTGCACATATTTAGATGAGCCTAATGGCTCATTTCAATACGATTATCTGGATAACGGCCAGCGAAGGCATGATCCAGATCACGCCAGGCAGAGGGAGCCAGGTGCATTGTGCTCGGCTTGGCACTTGCCACAAAACCTGTTTTGGGCCTCTCCCGCTATGCACCCGGCAGAACAGGATCAGTGCCGGGCGCAAGAGTGGGAAAATCAAGCCCAACATTCTGGTGCTTGTTATGATCAACTTTGTTTCATGTGACTGGATATTATGACAACACTATTCTCGGCCACAATTAGACGATTGGGTAAGTTCGCTTTTAATCACAGCACAGCAGTACATGTGACTGAGATTGATTTAATAGTACAAATAATTTGTATAATTTAACTCTGCTCCACTCATTGCTTTTCACTGGAGAAATCACCATGCTTTTATCGGGAAAAGCTGCTGCTATTTCCTGCTGTTGTCTTGCTTTCTTTGCTGTAAAGTGTCCTTTTGTTTGGGTGGGGGTAGTAACCTTACAGATGCAAAATAGTGCCGACAGTATGTGGGCACATCTTTGGGGGTGAAGGGTGTGATGAATCAAATTGATATGTAAGGATTCAGAGTTGGGGAGAAAAGGACAGCAAGGAGAATAAGAAAAGTGATAGGCAGAGAAATCAAGAGACTGGATCAGACCTTGACATTGTAAAAAATAGTAGGGACAGGACAAGGAACGTTAACAGGACTTGCCTTAAAGTTTTGTGCCTGAATGCTCGGACCATTCAAAATAAAATGGATGAATTAATTGCACAGATAGGTGTAAAGGGGTATGATATAGATGGGATTACGGAGTCATGTCTCCAAGATGATCAAAGATGGGAACTAAACGTAGCTAATATAACCCCCCTATTCAAAAAGGGAGGTAGAGCGAAAACAGGGAACTATAGTCCAGTGAGCCGAATATCAGCTGTAGGGAGGTTGCTAGAGTCAAGGATTTCATAGCACATTTTAGAAAGTAGTGGTCTAATCAGACAAAGTCAGCATGGATTTAGGAAAGCGAAATCATGCTTGACAATTTTGCTGGAATTCTTTGAACATAACTGGTAAAGTTGACGAGAGAGAACCAGTGGATCTGGATTATTTAGACTTTCAGAAGGCTTTCGCAAGGTCTCATATAGCAGATTACTATAGAAAGTTAAAGCATGTGGGATTGCAGGTAGTGTCTTGAGATGGATAGAAAGCTGGTTAGCTGATTGGCTGGCAGTGATTGGCGGGAT